>NC_089846.1:109995665-111195665 GCF_035609145.1 Eleutherodactylus coqui | reverse complement strand
TAAATAAAAATAAAACATATTGGTACTGCTACATCCTTAACAAACCATTTAGATTCTTTAATTACAATATAGCAAAAAGTTTTTACACTTTATTTTTAGTCCCTGTAGGGAAGATGAACTTGCGATGCTTTGGTCAGTCCTGCAGTATGATGTAATGCCGTAGCATTACATCATATCGCGATCTGACAGACATTCTATCAAGCTACGCCACAGGCATGGCTTGATAGGTGCTCTTCAATGGCAGCCCTGGGGCCTTTCAGAAGGCCCCTGGCTGCCATGATAACCTCACGACAACCCGCAATGTTATCGCGGGGGGCCGCATGGGACCCCCGAACATCGGTTGGGGCATTTAAATTCTGCTGTCAGAATTGACCAGTCATTTTAACGGTTAACAGCTCAGATGAGCGCGCGTGACTTATCGGAGCCATTGCGGGAGGTGTCAGCTGTAAGAAACAGCTGGCACCCGCATGTATGGAGAGGGATCGGCCTGCCATCCCCCTTTATACATACCCCGAAGCTGTAGGACCTAACTGTACGCCTTGCAGCGTTAAGGGGTTAAATGGACCTTAACGTTTTACACAACTTATGCTCATCCATCTGCATATCATCATTCTTATAATATACTTGCATTAAAAATTTGTTTTACCACTGAAAATTATGTTTGAAGTGGCTGCCACTTAGGCCTCATGTCCACAGGGAAAATCAGGCCCACTACGGATTCTCCATGGAGAATCTGCAGCGGGTCCCTCCTGCCCCGTGGACATGAGCGCTGAAAAGAAGAATAAATAAGAATAAACTTACTCGCAGCGAACCAGGAAGGTCTTCTCTTCTTCACGGCCAGATCTTCTTTCTTCGGCAGGCGGATGTACTCGGCACGCCGGCAGCGTGCCGCGCATGCGCCGGGCCGAAGCAAGAAGATCCGGCCCTGAAGAAGAGAAGACCTGCCCGGTCCGCTGCAGGTAAGTTATTCTTATTTTAGGTCTCCTGCGGATCCGGACGGCTTCCATAGGCTTCAATAGAAGCCTGCTGGAGCTGATCCCGCGGGAGACCCACACAAAAATGGAGCATGTCACGTTTTTTTTCATGCTCCATTTTTTAAAAATTCACTTTTATTGACTATCCGTGGGTATTTATCTACCCGCGGGTGGTCAATGCATCCCTATGGGATGCGGATCCGCATGCGGGTGATCCGCTGCGGATTTAAAATCCTATTTTGCCCGTGGACATAAGGCCTTAGAGTCTTCCTTCTAGAGCTTTTGCAAGCCACTAACTACTCTTAGGCATTTAGCTTCCCTAGTAACAGGGACATGGGGACACTGCTAGTTACTACATACAGTAGAGGGGCGGACATTCAGATATTTCCTTGCAGCTGATTGAAGCAGGGCTATGCAGGGCAGCATGGGAAATGTGGGAGAGGAAGAACTGGTCAGTATAGTACTGTCAAGATGGTTGACTTTGGAGATGCACTACTTGTAAGTGGATTGCAAACAGAGGAGCAGCAGAAAAATAGGAACATGTACCTGAAAAACAGAATTGATAGAGCGCAAACTGAGGATAACAAATAGAAAAGTATTATTACAATCTCGTACAACGCACATCTGGGCCCCAGCAGCAGATAAGGGGATTGATTGCATGCTCAAACAATTTAAATACGAAACTGCGCCAAGGTTGGCGGCTTGTGAATTCAACCTCATAAAGAGCCCACTGGAGCCTAGAAATGCATTTTACTAGACGCTCTAATCAAAAAATTCCAGTTTTTACACTTGACACGAGGTCCTTTTTGGTGGTTTGTACCCCATGTCTTTTCTGAGAACATTGGCGGTTCATTTTTACAGTGTATTCAAAAAGTGCAGATGAGTTGCGGTCAAAACCACTCAAAAAAGCGTGAAAACCACGGGCGGTGTTGCCATGATTCACCATGGTTTCTGATGGAGTTGCGTCAAAAACTGCAACAGCATTGAGAATTGCTGCAAGTGTAATAGCCCGAAGTACATATATTTGGCCCCTCCATAATTGTCTATAACTGCTGTAAATGTCATGTCTCTAGTGTGTATTACACAGCTGTAAGAGGTTAATGTCTGGGATATGTCTGGAAAATGTAACAATTTGTGTTGTCACGTGAGTATGCAAGATATATGTGAGTGCAAGGTGCAAGTAAAGAGAGTTCCATTCTTGTCAGTCAGAGAGTGAGTACCAGCCACATGGGGGTAACTTCAATCCTCATGTGGTGAAGAATGGAAGCAGAGGAGCAGTACCCTGGAGGATCATGCTCAGGACCCCTATCCTGAAGAGAGAGAGAAAGTGAGTGTGGAGAAGAGAAGAAGGAGAGTGAGTCCGCCATGCAGTGTCTAGAAGCTTCCCAAAAGTGAGTGTTCTTGTCCTCCTCCGGAGTGTGTGTGTCCAGGAGCGGAATCATACAGATAACTTGACTGTAGGCCCGCTGTCATCCTGTGTTTCCTCCCTGACCTCTGTCCTTGTCTTTCTTGCACTGGTTTGTGAAATTTCCCACAGAAAATTGTGAGCCTGTATCAAGCTATCTATCTTCAAGTAAAGTTCCAGTTGTTGATCGTTCCTTTCTTATTTCCCATGGGATATCCCTCGGAGTAAGGAATGGTGGCGTCACCCGGGACAGAATTCTTGAAGTCCACTACACAATTTATTCTTACTAGGCAGTATGTCGCTGCCGATCCCTGCTCTGCTGGAGAACAACTGGCAGACCTGGGGCTTAGCATAACCTTTTTGTTTAACACCAGGGTTGCAGAATTTGGAGGCTTCAGCACTCAAGCAGCTGATGGGTGAATTATGGATCCCAGGTCCCAGTGGTGAGGAAGCTCCAGTCCTGTCATACTCTCTCCCATGTCACACACTTCCTCTACAGACCTAAGAGGTCCCATGGGCCAGGAGTGTGTATCTTTGGTGGAGTGGAAGACTGACTGACTGCCACTCCAGCAATTAGTGAAGCGAAGAGGTAGTGTGGTTTCAACTTTGGATGGGCAGGAGAAGAATCTAGCAGATCCTTATTTCTTCATTCCCTCACAACCCTCAGTCGGGGCATCTGCAGTGTGGTGCAGCAGCACTCCAGAAACCCATGTTACAGTCTAATCCAGTCCAGAGGGAGGCAGTGGTCCGCTGGCTAGAAACTCATGCTACAGTCTAATCTAATCCAGTCCAGAGGGAGGCAGTGGTCCGCTGTCCAGAAACCCATGTTACAGTCTAATTCAGTCCAGAGGGAGGCAGTGGACCGCTGCCCTGAACTTGTAAGAGAAAACTCTCCGACTGCTCTTGGATGGCCTAAAATACTGGGTCTCCAGTACCTGGGGGGCAAATACGGCCCAGACACCCCCCCCCCCCCCCCAGTGGCCTCAATAGTAATAGTGACCCCTATAGTAGCCCCCATGGAAATAGTGACCGTGACCACACACACACCTCAGTAGTAATAGTGATCCCCATAATGGCCCCAGTAGTAAGTGTCCCCTATATTGGCCTGAGGGATGTTGCCCAGCCAGAGATGCATTTTACTAGAAGCTCTAATCAAAAAAATTCCAGCTTTTAGGGATGTTGCCCAGCCAGAGTCCAATAGTAACCCTCCCCCATTGGATCAGGAATAGGTAATCTGGCGGCATGAGGCACAGGTTTTATTGCAGAAAGTATATCTGGATACAGAATTTTATCTTTTTGTTTACTGGGGAACCCTTTGGTATTTGTCATGCAAAAACAAGAGTCAGTATGGCGGTCTCTTGGTTCTCACCATACCACTGGCATGGCGAATGGCATCTACTCTCACCTCTCAGCCCCCTGTGTGAGATGAGTGTTACATGACACACAGAGGATGGTGGTGCCACTTCTTATCTTGGTCACCAAGCTTTATTCCGAAATACTTGTGATAAAATGTTATTTTCCTCCGCTGTGTCTTTGTTGTGAATTGTCCGCAGACATAGCAGAACTTGTCTGGGTTGTTCAGACATCCGCGCCGCTGAGCCATATTCTTATTAAATTTTGAAAAATAATCCCAGTCTCACCAATGACCTGTACAAACACAGTTCATTAATTACAACTTACTGGTGGATGATCCGCAGCGTTTGCACCATGTGGAAACATACCCTATATGTTACATAAACCTACCCTTATAGTGTTCAGTCAGCACGCGGTGTGTAACAGTGATTATGGAATAGTTACGCAATCACTTTTGTTCTTTGTATTAAGCAAGGGTAATGGCGAGCCGCCTGGAATAATTGTATAGGCATATTTCCGAAAAATACATTACAACGGCAATTTGATTACATTATTCTCCACAACTGGAAAACCGTACGTGGCAAAAAAAAAAATGGATATATTTGAATTCAGCACACTAAAGTTTTTATAAGCTGCCTTTCTGCTTATCAGTTACAAAAATTGTGTTGCAGTGTTAGCTTTCGGAATCAGTCAGGCTCCTGCGGGAATTTGAACGATAGCCGACCCGTGTTAGAGCATGCAGCGACTGAACGAGAATTGTTCAGTCGTGTAGTATCTGCGTGCAGGTAACTGGACAAGACGTTCAGTAGAAACAGCAGTGGTTCACTTCTGCACGACTGTCTGTTTACAGTTAATGGAGGCAGGAGGGAGTAGAACGGGCGCAGGCCCGCTCCATCTCCATGCTGGATGCGCTCTGAGCAATGTCACCGCTTCTTTCTCCTATGTAACAGCCCAGGAGTGTCCGATCTTTTGAAAGATACCATGAAGCAGAATCCAGTATAAAGAAAGCTCAAGCATCTGCGTCCGCTGTAACAAAGCGAAGTAGCATCGGTTCCCGTGGCCAGAGCCCTCAGAGTCCAGTTGGGACGTGAGTAGGGATTTAGAAGATGGAGGACAGAGGGATGAGATCCTGTACAAGATACCTTTATTAAAATCAACATTGGAATTCCACTTTTGCATCACATTGCTTAGGTCCATGGACCTGGAATACAATTTGTCCACAAGAGCGACGTGGATACAACAGCAGCCAAATATTAGCACCATAAATCACTTTTTTCTCATTTGGCTCCAGTTCGAATCTCTGAGCAAGTCCAAAGAAGGGAAATTTCCTGAGATTCATGCCTCCTTCACTCGGGTGACAGTCGGACGATGTTGTTGCGTTGCGACAATGCTACACATCGCATGTATGTGAAGCCCATGCTTTCCTATGGATTCCTTCACACGTGCGTCAACCCCACACAAAAACACTTCGGGTCCCATGATATGCCCGCAGTTCGTGAGGTTGGGTAACCCATGTTTCCCTATGGAACCTTCCCCTCTGTTGCATGACATGAAAACACGATATTCTTGCGGTGCAACTTAGACAGTAGGATTTCCTACTGTCAAAGTCATAACCTAATCCCCAACTGCAGGGGGGAAAAAACCACACATCAATCACCTTAGAAGCAATGTCCGACGCTGTTGCAGCTTCATCTCTTCTGGCTGGGGATTGAAAAATCCCCGCCTCCTGGAAGCGCTGGCTATGATTGGCTAAGCGTCAGTCAATCACAGCCACCGCCTCCAGGAGGTTGGGATTATTTAATCCCATCCAGAAAAGAAGACGTCGACGACTGCTGGGGACCAAGAAGCAGCTGTGGCGGAACCCAGGACAATGCTTCTAGGTGATGTATTTTTTTTCTTTTCTGCAGCTACGGCATTTGTTCAGGGTAGGGCTTAAATTTCAAGCCCCCCATCTCCCCTGAAAATCCTCGCATGTGGTACTACAAAACCACGGTATCACCACGAGAAATCGCACTGACCAGCGATGCAATATCGCTGCGATGCCGTGTCGCCAATGGGAAGGAGACCTAAAAAGATGATGCCACTCAAGTGCTTTTGAGGCCAAAAGGAAAGAATCTCCAAAGATTCAGAAGCAGTGATAAGTATCCTTACAAGAGGGGAGAGGAAGGGGAGAGGGGTGGGGAGGGAGAGAGGCTTCTATTCAGAAGTGCTTCCATACAGTGAGGAAGCCAAAGTTGGATGGCATGGTGACAGAAGAGATCACCAAAGTCCTAACTTCTGCTCCTGGTACCACTCTCAGCAAGCTCCGGTGCTAGCCAGTCTCTGTTAGCTGCAAAAAAAACAAAACACCCAACTAGTATACATGTTCCCTCCACTCCATCTCATACCCAAAATAATGAGGAAGGCAGAGGGGGAACAAGCCAAAGAGATCACCGCTTTCCATTCTGGCCGCATTTTAAGTTGTTCCCTCTGGCATGGGTGGTAGCGAGGGGTGAAGTTGGACATGTACCATTAGACCAAACCCGCCAAGCTATCACATGGATGTCTTCATACACACTAGACAAACTCAAGAGAAAATTGGAGTTCAGGCAACAGAGTTTAGGAAACAGCATCCACTATTCCACCATGTTACATATCCCACCCGCGCTTGTGCTGCCGCAGGCAGATCAGGCAAGTACAAATTTGCTTACCCGAAACTTCCATTTCCTCGAGTCCGTAAGCAGCACAAATTTTTCACCCCAAGTTGTAATTTAATATTGCTTTACTACAATATTCTGACTGTAAGGCTGCCTTCACACGAGCATATTTACCGGCTTGAATACAGATTCAATGCATTCATTCAGCTGGCCTGGCCTATTTATGCAGGTCAATAGCTGCGTGTGAAGGCAGCCTAAGGTTGCTATTACACAAGCTCCAACTTTAGCAGCATTACAATTGCTAGGCAGCACCTGAGAGTGTATCGGCACCCTTAAGCCCCATTTACATGCAACGATTATCACTCAAAATTCGTTCAAATGATGGCCTTTGAGCAATAATAGTTGCATGTAAAAGCTTCCATTTTCAACCCTTCAACTAAACGATGATTTCTAGGCGAGCATAAAATTAATCACTCAGCCGGAGAGAGCAGGGACCGCACGCTTTGTTCTCCATGGGGGCAGCCGATAACATTGTATTCAGCTGACAGCCTGTGCGAAGACAATGCAGCTGAGTGCAAAGTCCAGACCACATGCTGGGATTTGCAAACAGCTGCTGGAGGCTCATTTACATGCAAATGAAAGTGCTAATGGACATTAGTGCCCATTAGTACTTTATGCAAAATGAGCGCTAAACCTGTCAATTTTTCAATCATTTGAAAGCTTGTCTTTGCATATAAAATGAGCCTTTAGTCTTCTGCCTTGCTTTAGAGGGTAGGCTAGTTGATTAATTACTCCTTATTAACATATGGGTTAAGTCCCCTACGTACAACCTTATTTGTGCTTGTGCTGCCTATGGACTCTAGGAAATTGACATTTCAGGGTAGCTAGTTTAGATTTAAAAAAATCGCTGTAAAAAGACGTAGTTTTGAATGGAATGCTTTGCTAACGCATGTGTGAGAGCGGCCTTAAAACCATTTAGGTGCCACGGTCAACAAGGACCACAGCATCTGAGGGGTTAAACAACTAGGTTGTAGAGTCAATAAAAGGCCTAATTAGGCAGAAGCTTAAGTTGATGAGCAGGTGTTTATCTAAATCACTCCTTCCTTACCTGGTGAGCCGGGTTGGGAAACACTCATGTGTCAGAGTTAGGGCCCTTTTATACGGAAAGATAAAATCAGTGTAAATGCCAGCAAATGAACGACTAAATAAGAATTCATTCAGCAGCTTCTGCAGGCATAAAAAAATCAGACAATTGGCCCGGCCTGTATGAACAGGCAGTCATTCATCTATAAATGGCTGTTTGTTGTTAATGGAGGCGGGCGGGAGTGATCTTTTGCGCACCCTGCCTCTATTTACTGAGCAATCATCGCTCCCATGTGAAAAAATGCAAACTATCATCTGCATGTAATAGATCACAGAATAGCAAGGGATATAAAGCCACCTGATATGGCTAATTCCACACTACAGCAATACCAAGTCAATCAAGAGAGTCACAGAAAAGATGAGCCATGTCAAATAAAATGTAACTTATTTTAATAAAAATTGTTATACCATCTGCTAACCTAAGGGCGCATTCAGACGACCGTATATCGGCCGGGTATTCACGCCGGCCGATATACGGCGTCTCTCTCTGCAGGGGGAGGAGGCTGGAAGAGCCAGGAGAAGTGCTCTGAGCTCCCGCCCCCTCTCCACCCCCCTGCACTATTTTCAATGGAGAGGCGGGACGGGGGCGAAGCTAATTCCCGGAACTTAGCCCCGCCCCCACCCCGCCTCCTCTCATTGCAAATAGTGCAGAGGCGCGGAGAGAGGGTGGAGAGGAGGCAGGAGCTCAGAGCACTGCTCCCGACTCTTCCAGCCTCTTCCCCCTGCAGAGACAGACGCCGTATATCGGCCGGTGTGAATACCCAGCTGATATACAGTGGTCTGAATACGCCCCAATAGTGACACTGCGTGGTACTCATCTTGAAAACGGTGACTCTGCCAGGACCCTATGCCCTAATAGCAATGTTACACCCTATTTGAGAAGGAATGGGGAACTCTTGATTATCTGCATGTATAAAAGGGACGTAGTTTGAAACAAAATGACTTATTTGCTTGCTACAACAACTTCTCCATGTAAAAGGACCCTTAGGCAAAATGGCAGCTCCCATACTCATGTACCGATAATAGGGGAAAAAAACTGAACCAAAAAACCCCCAAAACTTACAATCAGAAAATAATATGGGTCAGAAAAATGAAATATGTATCAGCATATGTAGTCTCTAATGCAGGTACAAAGATGGTTAGTGAAAGACTATAGAAGGAATTTGTGAGTAAGCAGGGTATGATTGTGAGGATGCAGATATTAATTTACCTGAATTAGGCGAGAGCATGCCCAAGCATCCAAACCTCCAGGCCTTAGGTGAGTTAAAAATACGCTTGTCTAAATACCCCAGAGCAAACCAATGAGGATACAGAACAGCATATTACACGTACAATATGCTGTGCAAATACGCCCATGTCAAGGAGCCCTTAGCCTGATGTGGTGCGGTTTAGCAAAACAATTCTGCCCTCGTGTGTATGCTTTATGTAACTACACACTATGCCTAACACTTATCACCATAGCATCTATCTCAAAAATCAGGCCATGTAAAAAGGACTTTTGCTGAAAGGACCGATTTACACTTTCAAGTATTCAGGCAAGGCAAGTTGGTGTAGTTTATGAAAGCATATTTTGTTTTTACCAAATCAGAGAACAACCTCATCATGTAACCAGTAGCAGCATTTGCACTGAAGCAAAAATGCTAAAAAAATAAGTAAAATTAAAAAATGTAAGCTGTGCAGGTCCCAAAAAATGTTTAAAAAAAAATTGCAAAAAGTTATAGCTGTTCACACGCTAAAAATGGATAAGCAAGGTCTAATGTCATGAAGACTTAGGCCTCATGTCCACGGGGAAAATCAGGTCCGCTACGGATTCTCCATGTAAAATCCGTAGCGGGTCCCTCCTGCCCCGCGGACATGAGCGCTTAAAATAATAAACTTACCTCTCGCCCGCTCCGGATCTTCCGTTCGCCGCGGCTTCATCTTCTCTCCGTCGCGGCCGGATCTTCTTTCTTCGGCCCGGCGGATGCGCAGGGTACGTCGGTTGCATGCCTCGCGCATGCGCCGGCCCGAAGAAAGAAGATCCGGCCGCGACGGAGAGAAGATGAAGCCGCCGCGAAGGGAAGATCCAGAGCAGGTAAGTAAATTCCGATTTTGGTCTTACGCGGATCCGGACGGCTTCCACAGAAGCCTGCAGGAGCCGTCCCCGCGGGGGAGACACACGAAAATGGAGCATGTCGCTTTTTTTACATGCTTTATTTTTTTTTTAAATTCACTTTTATTGACCATCCGCAGGTATTTATCTACCCGCGGGTGGTCAATGCATCCCTATGGGTTGCGGATCCGCGGGCAGGAGAAGTGTTAAAATCCGCTGCGGATTTTAATTCTTTTGCCCGTGGACATGAGCCCTTAGAGTTTGGTTGTTTTGCTCCAGGTTTTCAGTGCATATCCTCCAGGATCCACTCCTGATTTGGGCTAAAGCAAGGAGACTATAACAAAGATGTGAAACACGTAGAGGAAGTCAATTCATGGCATCTGGTTACATGGAAATAAAATACTTTTCACTCCGTTTACAATTAAAGGACAACTCGGACAGCCAAACAACAGTCAAAGTTCACATACCATTTTATTATAACATTATTCAATTTCATTTTTGTGAAATTCGATGAGATATCTTATTTTCATACCACACTCTGAGATCCACATTCTTGTAGTAGATGGGCGCAGTAAACCTTGGCTTCGATGTCCGTTAAACCTTCCATTGCCGCGAGGGGCTATATAATGGCAATGAAGACTGAAGATATCATGGGAGATAATTCGGATGCTTTCATGGTGATTAAATAAATATAGAATGATGCGTTTTTATCTATTGAGCTAATTTGGCATCGACTAATCATATTCGACAATAATCTGCACAAATTTTTTCAAGATCCTTTTTGAAAGGACGTTGCTTTGAGAAATATATTTAAAGATAAGGATGTGTCAGCATTAAAGAAATTATTAATTCAGGATATATATATAATATATATTTACATAATAAAAAAATGTACTTACTGTATTTAAAGTAAAGTGGCACAAACAGCGGGAGCTAGAATTCTCCTGCTAATTGGTTACAAAGGATAAACTTTCTTTAAGCGGTGGCGAAAGGAAAAAAAAAAAAGTCACCTCCTGTTATTTGCAATACCTCTAACGTAGAAGTTACGGCTGAATTTAAAGGGTTAAATATACAAGAAGAAAAAAAAAAAGTAAAAGTCGATGTAGACGAGGAGCGAGAGATAATATTCGTATAACAGAAGTTTAGACTTTTACAAAAATGACCTCGGACCCACACTTAAAGCAAAAAATTTGTGATGTGACGAAGACATCTTATTGCATTGCCGTTGGCTCTACTGGTTCACACAGCTCCAAAGTTCATTTCCATTCCCTCAGTATAAAACAGTGGCTTTCCTGACGTGGACGTCTCGTGAAGATTGAACCTGGTCCGCGCGGTACACTAGCTTGTATTTTAGAGCAATGTAACCTGACAATCCTACTGCCCCACTTTCAGCTGAGCAAGAATCTTCAGAAAGCTACATGTGTTGTCAGGAAAAAGGATGGATATTATTGTAGAGATTTAAAGAATAGAGAAGGGGATAGGAAAAACGAAAATACAAAACCCCTTTCGTGTTGTTGGGACAAAGGCACCTCAATTTTTTTTTCACATTTAGAAACGTTTTATATCCGATTTTTGCCTACCACCAGTGTAGTAAAAAAGAAAATAGGATATTGTCGTGGAGCAGCTTTGCACAGTCAAAGCAGGTCACATTAGATTCCATGGCAGAAGGACAGTTACCGACAATCTCTAACACACGGCAGTTCAGATAAAGGGAACTTTATGTTAAACTGGAAACACATTGGTGCCCTGGTCAAGACCATGCCAGCAAAGGACTGGAAATCCCTTTACACCAGTTTTTGGTTGTCAATGCCTCCTTGCTGCTTTGGCTGTTTTACATAAATTGCATCTGAAAAGAAACAAACGAAAAAAGCGAATTATTTACTACTAAAATCCCATATCATGCTTTTTTTCCCATTTTTCTTGACATGTTAAATACCATTCTGTTAGTCTCCGCCCACTCTTCAAGCTTTTCTAGATCTTCTTGAATACTCTCCCTCTCTTCCCTAGTCTTAGCTATCCCTCCTAGCTTTGAGTCTTTGGCAAATTTGACCAGTTTCCCATCAATTCCCCCCTGCAGATCATTTATAAAAATGTTGAGCACTGGGCCTAGGACAGAGCCTTTTGGTACCTTCCTTGATACATTCTTCCACTTGCATATGCAGCCATGTGATATGGTTTGTGGCCTTTTTTTAAAATTTATTCCCTTTTGATGTATGTGCACTGAGCAGGGGGTCGGACCAGATGACCCTGGAGGTCCCTTCCAACTCTACCAGTCTTAGGACTATGAATTTGAGGGTCAGGTACCTGGTAGTCAATGACACCCAAGAAAAGGCAAAGATGCTTACATTGTTTTTTTTTTTTTTTAACTGCTCCTGTCTTCTCATTTCTGAACAGTGCCCCAAAGACAAGGGAGTTTAGCGCTTCCAAAGCATGGTATCAAGTTGTGCCGCATTCTTGGCAGTGCTGAAACCGCTGCCCATTCATTTCAATGGGCAACACAGGGCTGAAAATGGCCAAAAATAGAACATGTAACTGTCAAAGCGCAGCGTCTTCAACCTTGTGTGAGCAGCCCCATTGAAATGAACAGGAGCCTTGTACTGCGTTTAGCGCTGTGCTGAAAAAGCCTTAGGCCTCCCTCACACAGGCGTTTTTGTACAGCGTTTTGCGCTGCGTTTTCAGCAGTGCTGAAAACGCTGCACTAGGCTCCCTTTCATTTCAATGGGCCTGCTGCTCACACTAGGCTGAAAACAGTTTTCCAACGCTGCATTTTGAAAGCGTTGCATGTTCTATTCTTGGCCCTTTTCAGCTGTGTCTCCCATTGAAATAAATGAGCTGCGTTTTTAGCACTGCTGAAAAATCAGCACAACTTTGTACTGCGTTTTTATAGCGTTAGGCCGGCTTCACACGAGCGTGACGGGCTCCGCCGCGTAATATTCCGCAGTGAAGCCCGTCACGGCGCCCCCCAGAGACCCCATACTTACCAGCGGAAGATAGCGTGAAGACGCTTCCCCGCCCACCGCCGTCGCGTCATGTGACACGCCCACCGCATCACATGACGCGGCCGGCCATGTCATGTGACGCGCCGGCCATGTCACGTGATGCGCCGGCCGCGTCATATGACGCGGCGGCGGTAGGCGGGAAAGCGTTTTTTTACGCTATCTTCCGCTGGTTACAGCGGGAGATAGCGTGAACGGACGGCTTCCATTGACTGCAATGGAAGCCGTCAGCGCGTACACCCGCGGCAAATAGAACATGCTGCGGGTGAGGTCGGGTGATTTCACGGTGCGAAATTCCGCGGTGGAATTCCGCACCGTGAGCATTGTGCTATTAGGTTCAATAGAACCTAATAGCAGGGGGCAATGCAGCGGATTTTTGCCGCGAATTTACGCGGCGTAAATCCGTTCATGGGAAGGAGGCCTTAAACGCAGGTTGCTACGCCAGCAAGTCTAAAAAAAAAAAAACGTTTTCAGCTTCCTTGGCTACGTTTTCAGCTGTGCTAAAGACGCAGCTGAAAATGCTGTCAAAATGCATGCCAACGTTGCTGAAAACACAGTAAACGCAGCGTTTTTGCAAACGCCTATGTGAGGGAGGCTTTACACAACATACATTCAAAGTTAGATCTTCATTACTTGTTGGAACAAAATTGAACCACAAGGTGAAATGGCTTTTGTTCTACCAAATAAATGGAGGCATTATTAACATCCAGCCATGTTTCCAGCATGGGATTTAGAAGTAAAATAGGTTACTGTACAGAACGTGAGGAAGCAGAATTTTCCAATGAAGAACTATCAGATGAATGTTTGGTTTTCTTACCTGCGCTCCTGAAACAGGTGCAAATGGATTTGTGGGTCTTATTCCTGGTTGTGTGTAAATCATTGGCTGAGAAACCATGAGAGAATTTGCACCAATCTGTGTAGGAACCTGAAAAGATACAAGCAAATATATATATGAAACTATGGGAAAAAAAAGACAACCGTTTATTTACATATTTTAACCAAAGTAATATTTTTAGCATCAATAGATTGCATTTAGCTTTTCAACCCTAACCCCCCCACCCCACCCCCCCACAAAAAAAAAAAAAAACAAAACACACACACAGCACACACCAACACACTTGTTCAAAATGTTTAGTTTACGCTTCCTCTGGTGCCTCGTGCTTCAGCCTGCAGGAATGGTTTTCAGGCATGAAGTAAAGGGGTCTAGTCTTCTCAAATATGTGCGCCCACAGCTGTCTGCTCCATGCAGCAAACGGACGCTTTTGCAGGCTCAGAGTGGAGGATCAGAAGGGAGCGCAATCTACAAATTACACATTTGAACTATGTCTTTTCTACTATTCATTCATTACTTTCGGTTAGGGGGCTTGTATGAGGTGACAGACTACCTTTAAAAGCAAGTTGAATAGCTTTCTTACCATTCCATACACAGGCACTTGAGGCGTAGCGACTGGATAGTTCAGTGGTGCAGGAACCTTAAAATAGAAATAGAAGCCACATTATTCCATACATATCTAGATTTAATGCAGCTACAATTGCATCTGATATGCCTTGTAAGAATCCCTTTCACATCAGAATGACCGATTGATGAGATCTCATACATGAGCAGAGCATTTCTCCATTAGATCAGGTAAACACAACTTTGGGCCGGGCTCACACGAGCGTGTTGTAAAAAACCACTGTACAACGCGGCGTTTTACCAGTGCGTGAGCCGGTCCATCCCCGCTTATGGCAGTGATTTTTGCCTGCGCATGACAGATTATCTCACACGCTGCCGTGCAGTCTTACTTTTTATTTCCAACTGTCGCTTAGGGACGTTGCGCATAAACGCCGCACATATGCAATGTAATTGGGTATGCACAGCACTTATTACGTGCCCAGAGAGAGCAATAGCGCTCTATCATGCGTAATATGCAGTAAAATAGAACAGACTGCATTTTTTTAACGCGCGTATTATATGCAATGTAAATACCCAAGTGTAAATGGATGAAATCAATGAGCTTTCATTGACTACATTCACTGCGTATTACAGGTGCGTACATCGCGCGCATAATACGCTATTACATGACGCTCGTCTGAGCCGGCCCTTCCAGTGTTCCTGTGTCTATTTTCTGCTGTTATATAAACCCGTTACGGCCACGTTCCCATTTAGACACAATGCAGTCCGTGCAGCACTTGCGAAGCAGCAATATAAGAATTAAAACATAGCAGCAGCGATCGGCAGAAGCCGTTTGCAGAAAAGGTCACCAACAAGCAGAATCCTCCTATTACACATTATAGTTTCTTAAAAATCACATATCCAGGTCAAACTTCTCCCCCCCTCAAAAAAGTTGAAAATTGTTGTTTTGCACAATCTTTTTAAACCCTCAGAGGACACCAATATCTGTTTAAGGCGGTCGCTAAATGCCCTTATGCTAGGTCGCCACTATTTTACAGCAGTATAGTCCAAGTACTGCAAGGGCATCTTAAGACGGGAAGAATGGCTAATGGCAGCTCCAGCTCTATCACCCAAACGGCTGGGATTGGAGAAAGCTCTGATCCTCGGATACTCACTGTGTCTTGTGACTTACCCCACTGACATGGTTAGCACAGATTAGCATGGCATTGTGTGGTCTGATGTAAAAGGCTTGTGCTATACATGTTTGATGTGGATATATTTCATAATTCAACCGCCCCCAGACATCCTGCGCTCTCTGTGGTGTCATCACCTTGCAGAAAGTAGAAGTAAATGCTACGACATTTCGCCGGATGTCCTAGCTGCACAGCTCAGTATGTGGATAGCCATTTTTTGTAGGCCACAAATTTTTTTAAAAAAATTACAATTTTTTATGCAAAATACCATGCAAGTAAAAAAACGTAACACTTGCAAGTGAGTAAAACATTTTGCTTCTAAAGTTAGTAGTTGCAGAAAAGAACACTTACATATCCAGTAGAATAATGGACTCCATTCTGGGATAGCATGGTTAATAAAACCAAAAGTATTACAATCTTAAAAACTGAAAAGCACCGAAAGCGACCATATTTATTAGAGCAGCACCTTACTGGCAAAGTACACGGCAAAAACTGTAATTTACCGTAAAATCCCTCTCATCGCGTTCATTGGGGGACACTGCAAGACCACTGGCTGGTGCCACGAAGCACGAGAGTTAGTCCCTCCTACCAGCGATACCCCTCCTGCAGGCATGGAGCTATATTAGTTTCTCTCCTGCTTGCGTTAAAACTCCCCACCACATGAAGCCGATCAATACAGAGTATAACACTGAAGCAAATAATTCTAGGGGGAGAAAACCCATAGTGCGAATCCATTTGTGGGAAAAACCATCACTAGTGCTAGTAAAGAATAACTTACTGGGTGGGTGCTGTGTCCCCCAATGAACATTGAGAGAAAGGGATTTTACGGTAACTGACAAAAATCCTGTTTTCTCATCCATATCATTGGGGGACACAGTAAGACCTTGGGATGTTCCAGAGCAGAACTCAAGGGGGTGAAAATAAAAACCGATGGCATGGTCAGCAGTGAGCAACAAGTGCACCAGCAGCTGCCAAGTAATGCCCTGTAGGACTTAAGAAATAATGAAGTCTGAAAAGAGTTCCTATGACTTGGAAGGGGAAGAGCAAGAGGATAATACTGTGTTCTCCATTTTGCCATTAGCAAAGAAAGGGCAAACCACGATCTTGGCCGAACCAGAGCTAAATAAAAAAAATTCTAGCTTGACCTGCTTCAGAATAGCAGGACCCAGGGCAGTGGACTGCTGTCTTCTTGACAGTTGAAGCTCACCCTCCGGCTATGTGCACTTGGATGCCGAAAGTTAGTAGAGTTGCAATGTAGTTTGGCACAGAACGCTGGATGCTGTACATATGGCCGTAGCAATGCGTTTTTCTTCTGGGAGCCCAGTTGGCTAGGTATATCAGTGCTGCGATCTGCTTCAAGTGGCAGATAATGAACTAAGGATTAATCCAAGACCGGGTGCTTGTGAAATCAATCCCGGAATGAAAGAAGGGAATGACAGGAAAATCCTTGGAGGGGCAGTAGACCCCTTGGAGAGAACAGTGCTGAAGAAAAAGACTGAGGTTGTTCCAAGTCTTCTTTCGATTGAGCCGTCCTGCCTGGATGGATCACAGGATGGAAGAGAAAGGGGTAGTGAGGGAAGAATCAGGATGTTCTGAAAGAGGTGGATCTTAAGAGAAGAGAATATCCAACGAACGTGCCCCGTCCATAACTAAACTAATGATTCAAGTTGGAGAAACAGTGAAAGGATAAAATTAACCCAAAAAGGCCCTAAAAAAACGTATTGCTTGACGCCTTGACTGCAGGTAAAAAGACAGTAGACGTGACAGAATAAGCACACTGTCAGATATTATGCAGTCAGTTTTACCCCCAGGAGGGGAGAGATGTAGGTTTGACACTCAGCAGACTGGGAAACATAGGCAATACTACAGGTAAAAAGACTGACCCAACGGACAAAGAAGAGCTGGTAAAGAAAAAATACTGGTGAATGTACCCGTCAGATGTACTTCAGCAGTATTAAGGCTTTATAAAGATGCTTAAGTCCTCTTATGGAAGGGTTCACTTTCAGAAGCTAAAGCAGACCTCTTAGTGTTGTTGGTGCACTATGTAGTGATGGGAGGGAAGTCTTCTTCAGACCGATGTGCCTACAGAAAGGGGTACAAGAATCCACTTCAGTATTACTAAGACAAGCTCATGGAGAAACCCAAGCTATGGAGTATAGTTGATAGGAGGGACTAAATTTGCGTTCAGTGTTGCCTCCTAGTGGCAGCAGCTATACCCAAGGTCTTGGCTCTTGCTGTGTCCCCAAATGACATGGATGAGAAATTCTGATAATCCAGCGGTTTCAGGACTAATGGGCCATTAGATCATCAAAAACTCTGCATATACAAGGTGCAATACACAATACGCACAGTACTGTAGGAAAACGATCTAATGGATGGCTGACGGTCAGGCGATACTGGTTTTTTTTTATGGCTCTCAAGGCCCAGAGTGACTTAATGTATTCCTGTAAAATGCCTTCAACAGTCTAAGCAGGCCCCATGTAGATTACCTCTAGGAGCCCAAGACAAAAAGTCACAAGCTTTCATGGTAGGATCACAGGAAAAACAAACAAAACAAGATTATACCTGTATAAGTCACCCACCAGACATTTTTCCCAGCAACAAAAATAACCTCATGCAAAACCATCAACATTTCCAAACCATTGGGTGCTGGATTAAATTAATTTTACTCTATGTAACATTGTAACATAGTTCGTAAGGCTGAATGAGGACAATGTCCATCTAGTCCAGCCCGTTTATCCTCCTATGTTGTTGATCCAGAGGAAGGCAAAAAAGCCCAAGAGCAGAAGCCAAATAGACCTTTTGGGGAAAAAATTCCTTCCCAACTCCCTAATGGCAATCAGACTAATCCCTGGATCCACCCCTAATAGTTCCTACCTGCCTGTATACCCGGATTAACAATTAACCTAAGATTTATAACCTATAATATCCTTCCTCTCCAGAAATGGAATATGCAAATAACAAAAAAATCCAGCGCTCCAAAATAAGACGCCTATTGAACTAAATGAATAATAGAATAGGCCCCTTGGGTTTCCAAAAACGAAAAACTAACTTTTATTCACAAATACGTCCGACGCGTTTCGTCGCATAGACTTGAAAAAGTCGCTGCTATGCGACGAAACGCGTCGGACGTATTTGTGAATAAAAGTTAGTTTTTCGTTTTTGGAAACCCAAGGGGCCTATTATTCATTTAGTTCAATAGGCGTCTTATTTTGGAGAGCTGGATTTTTTGTTTTTTGCATATTCCATTTATATTTAGTCGCACCCTGTCACAGGGGTGTGACAGATCCCTGCTTGCTCCTTTGGCATCTGCTTCCTGATCTTCGATTGGTAAGAGGAGATTGCAATACTTAGGCCTCCTTCCCACGAACGGATTTCCGCTGCGTAATTCGCGGCGAAAATCCGCTGCGTTGCCCGCAGCTATTAGGTTCTATTGAACCTAATAGCACAATGCTCACGATGCGTAATTCCAGCGCGGAATTACGCACCGCGATTTCTCCCGTCCTCACCCGCAGCATGCTCTATTTTCTGCGGGTGAGGACGGGCTGTACGCACTGACGGCTTCCATTGCAGTCAATGGAAGCCGTCCGTTCACGCTATCTCCCGCTGTAACCAGCGGGAGATAGCGTGAAAAAACGCTTTCCCGCCCACCGCCGCGCGTCATCTGACGCCAAATGATGCGGCCGGCCGCGTCACGTGACACGGCCGGCCGCGTCACGTGACACGCTCGGTGACACGGCGGTGGTGGGCGGTGACGGGCGGTGACGCGGCGGTGGTGGGCGGGGAAGCGATTTCACGCTATCTCCCGCAGGTAAGTATAGGGGCTCTGGGGGGCGCCGTGACGGGCTTCACTGCGTAATATTACGCAGCGGACCCCGTCACGCTCGTGGGAAGGAGGCCTTATACAACGTTTACCAGGACGTGGAGGTGTTAGGTGGAGGGTCCCTTTTCAGTGGCCCATCTACCTACACCGGGTAAGTCCCCAGTTATTCTACTGTCTATATCTTGGAAATAATATTCCAGTGGGTGGAGCGCCGTCCCTTATTGTTTTTTATCTCATTCCTCTCCAGAAAGACATCAAGTCCCCTTTTATACTCCTCTAAGGATTTTGCCATCACTACCTCCTCAGGCAGAGAGTTCCACAGTCTAACTGCTCTAACAGTAAAGAATCCTTTTCTATGTTGGTGATGAAACCTGCATTCTTCTAAGCGTAGTGGATGCCCTCTTGTTATCGTCGCAGTCCTGGCTATAAACAGATCCTGGGAGACATCCTTGTATTGCCCCCTCATGTACTTATACATAGTTATTTGGTCGCCCCTTAACCTTTTTTCTAGAGTAAATAGTCCCAATTTAGATAGCCTCTCTGGGTATTCCAGTCCCGTCATTCCATGTATTAGTTTAGTCGCTCTTCTTTGAACCCCCTTCAATACCGTAACATCTTTCCTGAGCCCCGGTGACCAGAACTGTACGCAGTATTCCATGTGAGGCCTGACAAGTGCCTTATATAATGGAAGGATAATGTGGATATCTTATCTACCTTTCTGGAATCTATTGTGACCAAGTCCTGTGAATATAGCCTTCCTTAGACCTCATGTCCACGGGGAAAAGAATTAAAATCCGCAGCGTTTTTCCCGCACGCGGATCCGCGCCCCATAGGAATGCATTGACCACCCGCGGGTAGATAAATACCCGCGGATGGTAATTAAAAAATTTCTGGAGCATGAAAAAAATGGACATGCTCCATTTTATTGCGGATCACGCGTGCAGGAGCTCATAGAGCACATAGCTCAACTGATCTCCCGCATGAAAAATAAAAGACAAATGCAGTGCATCCGCAGCCCAAATCCGCAGCGGATCTGATTTTTCCCGTGGACATGAGGCCTTAGGTCATGAAAACTAATGACTAAGGGGCAAGTAATAGGGGTATCAAAAAGGTGATACTTGGTTGTAGGATTAGGGTTTCTACCCACTAGCGCTTTTTTTTTTTTTTTTTTTAAAGCTGCGATATCGCTGCATTTTTTCCAATGGGACTTCCTAATGTTAAAAAAAAAAAAAACAAAAAAAACACAAGTTTGTGCATTTGCGATTTTTACATTAGAAAGTCCCATTGCAAAATATGCAGCGATATTGCAGCGTAAACAAAAAAAAAAAAAACTAGTGGGTAGAAGCCCTTAGATTTCTAGCCCCAGATGTGGTTATTGAGGTTATTTTGCTTGAATCTAAAAAAAGTGACGAACTCTGGTATTGAGAGATAATCAATAAAAGGCTGGGATACCCTACCATTTGAGGTACAGATGCAGGCGCTACAGGTGTAGGGTTCCATGTGGTTGAAGTGCTTGTTCTTGCTTGCCAGTTTGTGCCACCAGTAAGTCTTTTCTCTGTAGGCTGATTCCACTGCATATCAGATCTAACAGGGTACAGAAAACAGGTAATCTTTCAACAATACATTAGACATGGCTTAAAAGCGAACCCAGGCAGTACAGTCACTGACACGCTTACTTCAGTGGTCTGTCACTTATGTAGTTCAGCCATTTGGGAAAACTTAAGCTTGAAAGTGTGCAGTGTGGGCCAAAGTCATTAATAGCTATATTATCTAGTCTCCCGGCACTCCCCCACCACTGATTGACAGGTCTCTCTGTATTACTGTGCATGCCATACAGAGAGACCTGTCAAACATACTTTTCCTTTCAGAAACTGATTAAAGGGGGAAAGGGTGCGGGTCAGGACAACACGAACAACGGTAAACGCATGATTAATAAGCTGCACCGGCCTCTTTTCTGCCTGCACAGGTTTCTATACCAGCTGAACCGACTGTTCTAAGTAACTAATATCTGAAACCAGTATGAGCCATTATACTCTAGTGCCTTCAACACCAGGATGATTAGGGACTGACCCATTACCTTTTAAGTAAATATATACTATAATACCAAACAATCACGGTCCCAATAAATGCCCAGAGGCTCCTGTCACACAGCAGTAATGAAGGAGGTGACTGTATACTTACGATACATAGCTTATTGAGGTGCATATATCGATTAGTGATAATTAGTGTCATCCCAGCAGGCAGAGATGGCACAGAATGGTGAAATAAAGAAATTTCAACATCATCATGGTGGCTGATAAGCATCAGGAAGGCTGCACTACATGGAAAGGACTGCAATATACATAGGGGACCTCTAGAGTGTGACAGGCAATCAGATGAGGAGTGCAGGGATGAACAAAAAATGCGTTTTCACCAGAGTGACGCTTTAAACCCCAATGCACAGATCAATGCTATGGATTGGGATCAGAACATTATACAAAACAACACGACCCACCTTTTTGACGGTGTTCCTCCAAAACCAAGATCTAAAAAGCAAGACAAATATTTTGTAAAGAAGAACATTTGAAAAACTAAATCTGACCCATCAACACATGAAGGGCACATTGCCACTTACTTCCAACCAGGTTTGCAAGTGAAGAATCAAGGTCATTTGCCATTAATCTACCACTCTGTAAGCCAGCTGCTGCAGACCTTTGGATTTGCTGTGAATTAGTTGGTTGCAATACATCATCTGTAAAGTAGACAACTAAAGAGGCAAAAAAAAGTGAAATTAATAAAAACAGCAGTTACTCCTTTATACTGCATAACATTTATACCATTAAAACAAAATACGAAGCATCAATGTATAAACTGCTATAAATGTGAGCAACATCTGCAACTTCTTTTTTATGTAGAACGCCTCAAGATAAAAGTCCTTGACCCCTCTTTGCCGCAGCCCTCTTTTCATTCCCACTTTGGGAACAAACAGTATTTTGGAATGGTACCATGTAACGTGCCATACAATGCACTGAAAAATGTAAAAAAAATGTAAAGTCAGGTGAAATGAAAACCAACTTACAATTTTGCTATTATGGGAGCTTTTGTGGCATTCACGGTGTGCTACAGATGACGGTATCGTTATTCTGTGGTCAGTAAGATTACGGGGATACCAAATGTATAGCTTAAATTGTACTCCTTAATAAAATACTGTAACAAAATAATTCTGTTCTGTCAATGAGGGCTTGCTTTTTGTGGAGCCGCCTTTAGTTTCCACTGGTACCATTTTGGCAACAATGAACTATTTAGTCGGGCCATTTAAAAGGTGCATGTGAGGTATAAAGGGTTATCAACTGGATCGGCGTTCTCTCCAATCCCAGCCACTGCAGTTGGATGTCAGCTGTCAAAGACAGTACGCACCCGCTGTGTATGGAGCGAGCTTTGTTCCCGGGCCCGCTTTATAGGATGACACCCAACAAGTGCCATACATGTAAGGCACTCGTTGGTAAGGGGTTGATATTAATAAAGCGTTCAAGTCAGTCATTAGACTTGTCCTAAGGAATGTCACAAGTGATAGATTGCACACACAATTTTCCCAGTCCCAGATGCAACTTTAAGGGGTAATTTAAAGACTATTTCCACCAAAAATGCAATTGCATATTGCAAAATGCAATATACTGGTAAACCAGAACTTACAGCAGCGAATTAGGAGGTTTCATTTTACATTTTTCTATTTGGTTTTAAAGGTCATATTGTTTAATCATCTGAGTTAAAAAGGGAATCAGACAGCTACTTTTGAGTCCTGTAAGGCTGGTTTCACATCTGCGTTGAAACCGTCGACCGGAGGTTGCGTCACAGACGCACGGTAAAAATACCGGGAAGAAAAGTGCTTCTTTTTCTGTCCAAAAGCCGGGCAGGTGGGTGGACCCCATTATAGTCAATAGGGTCCGCACAGCGCTGTTCGGTTCAGTCCAGAGATGGGACCGTTTGGCAGTGGGGACTCCCCTTTCCTGGTCCCTGAACGGAGCAGGTAAACGGAATTCCCAGCACAGATGTGAAAATACCCCAAGCTAAAAACTTATAGTAGTTGACACTAACCTACCCTGCCGTTCCCCTGTTGCCAGGAGTAAAAACCATTACTGAACGCATTGAGCGATTTGATGCACACACAGAATGGGAGGACTACTTAGTGCGCACCTTTGTAGTCCACTCACTCAGTGTATTCAGCGGCAGGTTTGACGCTGGCAATGAGGGAATGGTAGGGAAAGCAAGTATAAGAATTACTTCCCTGGATCTTATGTCAGCTACTCATACGCTTGGCTTATAGCACTCATTGTAGCGGACAGTCTCTTTAATTACTAAACAGTGACTACGTAATAGATTTTTAGGTCTTTTGCGGAAAACGTTAAATTACAGCTACCCATCAATATGGCTTCTGCAGCATCTTTGTTTTTCTCACCAGACTGACCAGTCAGAAGGAGGTTTGTATTTTTTACCATTATAAAATTTGAAGAGGTAATTAAGATATTCCCTTATGTAGCTTCTGTACTTTACAAGCTTGTGTGTAGTTTATTGCTTTACTAGTACTCAGAACATGAGTTACAACTGTCAGTGATTTTCTATTTTCTGAGTATTTAGACGACTTTCTAGGCTAGGTAACGGCACTGTTACAATTTCAGCAGAAAAAGCATGGCACGGCTGTAAACTGAACTTGGAATGTAGATGTATTTTAGTTCTATACTTTGTACAGCGAACACAGTGTACTATCAGGTTAGCTACTCTTATTTTTAATACAGGATTATAGATGGGGCACTTTTATTGGCTAATCTGAGAGAACGTTATATTTGCAAGTTGTTAGAGGCTTCTTCATCAGGCACATTAGGGTCTTTTTGAGTTCTGAAAGCTTGCAGATACTTTTTTTTGTTTTTATGCAAGAACATTTAAGATCAAAGTTATTATAAAAAAATGAGTTTTTACAATAAAAATTCAAAATATAAATTTTAGTAGGATAAAAATGCAAACTATATTAACACTCACCAGCAACATGCCCGAGTGAGCACAAGAAAGCATGCAACGAAATGAGAAAACAAAATTAGTTTTGCAAGGTTAGGACATTCACTGCCGCATTCCAGAAGCGCTTTCACAAACTAACAAAATGATTACAATAATGCTAAATTACATCTATGGACTCTAAAAAGGTCCAGTCTATTTGGTTCGGCACTGCAGAGGGGGAATCTACTGAAGGTAGCTGGTGGGGATCCCATTGTATGAGTGGGATCACTAGGATAGGGAGTAGGAACAGTTCGACAGTCATGGCTTCTGCCATAAGTGCACTGTAGTATCAGTAGTATTCTCTAGACCTAACCAGTGCGCTCCACCTGGCATCCAGTTTATCATGATGCATGCATAGCAGAAGTCTCACCCATTGCAATGTGCACATAGCAGAAGTTGCACCCACCGCCTAAGGAGCTGGGACCTAAATTCAAGGCTAGGGAAAAGGTAGAAACATTGGCTGAACAGCGTGAGATAGTGGAGCCCGAACGTGGACCAGGCCAGTGACCGGAGCACGGTAGCCAGCTTAGGAGACCCGGGGGGACATGGAAGACCTTGAGACAAGGCATGTAGAAGACAGAAATACGCAGCGGGCACCAAGGCCACAAGTGATCTGGAGGAGGAGGAATGCAGGCAGACCCTGGGCACCTAGAGAAGGCTAGGAGGGGAGGTGCCCGTGGGAGAACAGGAGATCCCCAGGCAACAGCAAAGTCACCTCCTCAGCAACTGTCACCTAGTGGAGAGAGATCACCGGGCATGCGGGAGCAGGCAGGAAACCTATGGCTGGCGGGATACAGAGCAGTTAGTACTATTCTATTCTACTTTGTCTTTTTGGAGGAACAAGCAACAGTATCTCCTTTAATACTGTTTGCTCTCCCCACTTGGGGACAATCAGGGAAGTTAGCTCATCCCTGACTCCCAGCTAGAGGGAAAATGAAAATATACATATAACGGGCATTTATTTAGTAAACATACTTGTGTAGAAGATGAGGTATCGCTGATCATTACAAGACCAAACACGCACTCACCCTGTACATGTCATAGGTAGCTTAGTTATTGACCAATTACATATACATTTAAGCAATTATTTGAATTCATTCTGGTGCTAATTAGTTTTAGAATGTCTCAATATACCTCCAAGGCCAAAGGCACACGCTGGAACACAGTTGCATTGGACAACACAAAGATGCTACACAGAGACAGCATATTGTAAGTATTTTTCGATTGTAAAAACAAACAAAAATTAGACATGCTATGAGTGGCACATTGGTCCATGTAAAAAATAAATAAAAAATCATGCATGTGTATAGCTTCGTAGGCTATAATGGGGCTCATGCGCTGCCCATAAAATACCAGAGAGGCACACTGCCTAAAAATATGATGGACTTCAAAAAGGACTTCCATTTACCATGTGCACCAGGAAATACTCCCAATGTAGATGTTTAAAGAAAGCATCCATTACCCACAGGCTATAATATCCTGTAAGAAAACATCCTATTTGTTATTCGAATGCCATTATAGTCTATGGGTGATGGATGCCACTGTTAGACATTTAATGAATCCTTCCTCAACTGGCTATAGTGGTAACCATTTATTGGATGCATCATATAAAGCTATTGAAAAGCTCATAATATAGCTATTAAAAGAATTACTGTGACAGATGTCATACTAGAGCATTTGTCACCCCTAGATTATTAGGCATCTGTTAAACCATGAACCACACAAATGGACATGAAAAACACATTTGGAGAACCATCACATACTGACTGATTGGATGCCGAAAGGGACCTTTGTCTGTGAATGTGGGCCTACAAATTGGTTTGACGTTGTGTGTTGGGAGATTTCCTGATGCACAAGTCAAACAGAACCCAGAAACGCAGAGTGAAAGTAGCCCAAAATAAAACGTACCTGGAATTTCGTTACTTTCATGTGCAGAAGACTTTGTTCCAAATACAGCATCAAAATCCACATTCATTGTTGCAGAAGCGTTCTGTACACCCGCCTGCATTGGGAAACCTAAACCCAATAACATGCAAACATTAAATTCGTACCAGGCAATAAAACACACAGGGTGTGATACAAGTGATGTTTAAAAGACAATCTCACCCAGCTGGGTTTAATCTTTTCCACCTACTGTATCAACACAAAAAAAACCTCAAGAACTAAGACAACTGCATCACTGAAGTCAAACTTGGGTTGTAGACCGAGTGCAGTTTCCTTCTTTCTCTGAGCATTCTGAATGTACAGTAAAACTTGACTTTTTCTTATTACTATTCTTTTCGACTGACGTTACAGGCCGAAAGGTGGAAGAGAAAGTCTAATGACACGTGTCATTGTTTGTACAGTGTCGTGTTGTAATAGACACCTTGTGCGACACCAAATCAGCAATTACATTAATGTCCCCACACGCACACTCATAAATGCCACTAGTGAAACCACCAGAACCTCTCTTCAGAGATTTGAGCAGAAAACCCACACCAAACTGTGTGGGTTTTGCAGCAGATTTTACCCCTTGCGTTGCAAAGGATGAAATTCACAGCAAACAATTGACATGTTGCAGAGTTAAAATCCACAGCATCCAGTTCTGTGTGGACTTTTCCCGCACCATGTGGATGAGACTTAAGTACTTTAAAATACTGCAGAACATTCACTTAGAAAATCTGCAACATTTACACCCCGTGTGAACATACCCTTAAGGTGCCCATATCCATTGGTTCAAAGTTGATGAAAAACTGACAACCTCAACGATAATAGGTCTTCAGATCAAATCTAACAATGAATAATCATTGTAGACAGATGACAAACTTGGAAAGACATCCTCTGCCATTGAAATGTGATAAGTCTGTCAACCGAGAAATTCTCTTTCGGTGAAGGACAAGCAATCTTTCTGGGATCATTGTGTCACTGAACATGTATGGCCAGCCTGGACAGCTGTACCAGCCAATATGAACTAAAATGTGTATGGATGCTTCTGTGAAAGGACATTCACCAGACGACGGTTTGCTCAAGAGGAGTTCAACCATCACCCTACTTCTATCCAACGTGCATGGCCACCTTTATAGTCTCTTAATTCATATGAGCTTGAGAGGAAAACTATAAAACACATTTACAAATGCAAATATTAAAGTTAGATTTACCACTAACAAGTCCCATAGTTGGTTTAGATGGAAATGTAGAAGTGCTGAAAGCAGGGGTAGTCTTTACAACCTCTTCGACAGGTTGCATGTCAAAGATGTCCAGGTGCGGTGGGGAACTAACTCCATTTGATGATGAAAAAGGCCCTGTGGGGGAAAAAAATAATCAAGAGTCAAGAAATCCTGCAAGAAATCAGTGACAAAAATTGTGTGCATGAACATGCTGTTCTCAGTGGTTGCAATGCAGTGGCTCCCTGCTGCACTTCTACCTGAGCATGTAAATCCCCTGTCCGACAGAACAGTTTTCAATTGTTATTTTTGAGAAATGGTTCAGTAGTCAGGTAAACAAAAAATCAATAATGCAACAATGGAAAAGGTCCATTTGCCTTATTTATACCGGGATCAATACAATTTGGGGCTCACTCATATGAGCATATGTGGCCCACATAATATGCAGCAAATACGCATGTAACATACGTATTTGCTGCGTATGTTAAATCCCTGTAGCCTGTATTGGTGCATAATACGCACCAAAATAGGATACGCTGTGTTCTTTTCATGCGCATAATACGCACATGAGAAAAAAAAAAAACATGGGTGCAAGTGGCCCAATAGAAAAACGGGCTTTTAGTACTACGTATTACGCTGGCCACATATGCTCATGTGAGTGAGCATAAGGGTGTGGTTTTGTCAAAGACCAGGAATAGGATAAATCATGAATATCTTTCAACCAATATTAAAACTGTTTCACTTTTTCTGGCCACTGTGGTTCACCAGATAGGTCACTTGTGGCATATCATAGCAATGTGTCACAAATGCCTGATGAATAAACCCCTTTTAACATGTCAAGATAAGAGTAAATAGAATATTGTGCAAGTGTATGCCCTAGAAAGTCATTGTCCTTTTACTTTCAAAACTAAACTTACCTCCCCATGTGCTGTTTGTAGATGTTGCAATGGCCGGAGTACTTTGCACTGTAGGTACAAACGCTGGCTGCAAGTCGAACAGATCACTGGTAAGGTTGGGCATGCTGGAAAAAAAAACAAAGGTTTTAAAGCCTTAAAAAAATTGCAACATCTGAGGGCTATTTTTTTTATTATTAAAACACAAGAGTTGCAACTGAACTCCAAGCAGAAAGCAGTCTGACTCTTCAACACACTATTTGGAGGCTCTTATAGGCTGCCTGCCCACAGGCGTTATTGCATTGGAGTTATCCGCGGCGCTAATCCGGCCGCAGATAACGCTGTGCATGCTTTCCATAGCGTTGCTATGAAAAGCGCAGCCCCGCTGTTCACGAGTGGAGAATCCTAGTGATTCTCCGCTTGCAGGTTTCAAATCACGGCAAGCCGCGATTCTCCGCGGTGAGCCCATCTGTCAGATAGGCTGACAGCGGAGAACTGACAGTTCTCTTCCCTGCTCCCGAGTGGCAGAATATTGCTAGCCATATTCCACAACACCTGTGGACATGCAGCCTTAGTAAAGCCGGCCATATACTTCCGGTTGCTGTCCGCTAAATGCTTGTTTGGCTGGCAACTATTCCTCCAGACCAACTCGTACACACGCATGTTCTCACATGTTCTGAATAGGTGGAGGGGAATGAGCAATTGCCAGACTCCTTCGGTGTCAGCTTCTCTTTCCTGAAAACGGAAAAAGGATTGGGCATGTAAAAATCCAACATGCTCAACCCTGCTTTCCCTGACATTTTGACATTAGAAGAGTCAGGAGCCCCCTTACACATTAGAAATTGTGTATGGCCACCTTAAAGCTCATTTGGCCCAGCATGTGTGGGGCAATTACATGACAATTATCTTTCCTTCACCCGTAGTTTAATTACTTCTCATGTCATTGTAACCTACCTGTAATTCAAATGCGAACTTCAAGTATCAAGTAGCCTTGTTAATGAGCTTGTGCTTTTGCCAAGCAGCTTGAGCCTCTAATGGCCTGAGGTGGATTTAAAGATTAATGCCGCATTCAGACGGCCATAATGTGGCCGTGTTTTAAAGTCAGTATTATGGCAGCAAATCCCAGCTAGACTACACAATAGCTATAACAATTTTGAACTTACAATATCATCCATCCAGCCATCCCTACGACGCCGTTTATTCAAGTCATTAGACCCACGGTGTGGCTGGAATTTGACATTCTAAAATTATGTTTTTTATTAAAAAAAGAAAAACGTGACATTATGCCATCTGAATGAGGCCTACCACAGACCCTCTTAACACACTGAATCCAAAGTGCAGTCAATAGCCGGTTTTTAAGCCATGCTTTATTACAACACTGCTACGATCAAACAGCCAACACTTGAGAAAAAAAAAAGGAGGCGGGGGGGGGGGGGGGGGGGTTAAGCAGCAACTAAACATACTTTCTTACAACGGATAATGCACATTTGCTTTAACCCTTAAAAGGGGTTTTGCTATTAGAGAAAGAAAAATAAAATCAATACTTACCTATTCCTCCCCAGGCAGTCTTACTGCATCTTCTCCTGGCTCCTTCAGTTCCGAGGGTCACGTCACCTCCAGCCATCCAGATCCTCTTCTTCCTGTTAGGTAGCATCCATTCGCTACAGATCCCTTCCTGCAGGGCAGTGAACGCCAAATCCTATGCTGGGCCATCGCCAATAAACTGTGGATGCGCTCTGTCTCACCACGAGTGTTCATATACTATTGCCGCGAGCCATACGCAGTCACGGCAATAGCCAGGCATAGGATTCGGCATTCCCCGCTAGGCAGTGAATGCTACATCACTAGCGATGTAGCGTACATTGCCCTGTAGGAAGGAGACTGCTCAGAATGTACGCAACGTCACAGGAAGAAGAGGATGCGGAGAGCTAGAGGTGAAACGACCCAGGGAACTGCAGGAGAGGTCGCTGGTCTCTGGAACTGCAAGAACGGTGAGGAGAAGAAGCGGTAAAACGGCTGACTGGGGAGGAATAGGCAAGTATTGATTTTTTTTCTAATGACAGAACCCCTTTGAGGAAACTACTATAGAGACGCAATGATTTTTTGAGGGGTTTTCAGCTTTACTTTTCAAAAACCATATGAGGTAGTTTTTTTGTGGGGCAAACTGTAGTTTTCATTGGTAGCATTTTTGGATACATATAATGTATTATAAAACAATTTTTTTTGAAGTATACTGCAATGCATTGTCGCTTACAATAGCAATCATAGGTCATAGAAGGCCGAGACAATAGTGTCTCACGTTCGGTTGCCATGGCAACCAATCGACCCTCTGTGAACCCTTTACATGTCACGATGTACATTGATTGTGACATGTAGGGGATTAACGGCCCGGATAGCTGCTCTCCTCGTCCTCCGCTGTTGGGAGCAGTAAGCCGGCTATCAGTCACAGCCAACTCCCGCTGCAGGATGGCACGGGCTCTCTTCTCAGCCCCTGCCATCTACAGGACCTAAGTTTACGTCCTGCTGTGTTTACTAACATTCTGCCAGGACGTAAACATATGTCCTGTGGCATTAGGGGGTTTAAGTAGATTTGTCACTATAATATACAAATCCCGCGGCTTGCAGAATATAAACTGTAAAGGAGGCAAGAATCCTTTTCTATACTTAGTCTCCCGGATTTACTTAAAGTAGCAATTTTTAAAAATGTTGCTCAATATCAGATGAAACCATCAAAATAAACCTAGAGGTATTTCACAAACAAGTGACATAGCAGCTTTTGTAATGGTATTGGTACATAATTCTCACCAAGCACAACTAATACCTAGAAAGGCATTTTCACATGTGGCAGGTTTGTTGCAAAAATTTCTATGGCTGACCCAGTCATCTAAATGCAGCTTGCAGAAATACATGCTACAGCCAAAAAAAAAAAAAAAACCCACACCATTCAGCCGTTTGAAACAGAATTAGAGTCACAAATTTTTACAACAAATTTGCCATTTGTGAATATATTGTATATCACTGGTTATTCACCATGTACATTTCTGGACTCACCTATTAGTTGTCGGTGCAGGTGTTGAGAATAAGTCAACAGCTGAGGTGGTATTAACACTTTTTCCAGATAAAGTGCTGGGTGATGTTGATCCAGGTGTAGAATTTGACACTACAGAAATTTCCCTAAGACGCTGTTCCTAAAAAAAGAAAAAAAATAAGTAACCGTGTGGTTTATGGAGGCATTCAATAATGGCCTACCACTAAGATATACCCTCACTTTAGGAACAAGTATAAGTAACATTTCTATTAGAAAGCATGGAGGCAGAGAATATAAGATCGCCACATAGACAAACGCTTAACGGGACACAGCGCAACTATTCCATCCTCATCTCTACAGTCATAGATACCCATGTTGTAAAGCATGCTCAAAACACTCACCCTTAATGTAATGAGCTACCTTCCAACAAAGGTTTCTCATGTTAATATTCATGCTCTAGAGCCAATCTCTAGAGCTGTTGAATATTTTTCAGTATACAGTATTAGTACACACACACGAAGAATTACATGGCTTTACACAGTTTCGTGTAACTGTGTGTGTGTGGTTAAAAACTTTTCTACAAAATACGAAGCCAACATAATCAACATAAAGGTACAGTCCATTCACACGAGTAAACAAAAATGGCTGGGCTGTTATACGCAGATATTTGACGTTTCCAGTGCCAGAGGAAGCAAAGCAGCCCCAGAGCATCACTGAGCCACCACCATGCTTCACTCATTGCAGGGTGTCTTTTCAGTATATGCTTCATTCTTCTTCCAGAAATAATATTGATCCACAGGTCCAAAAAGTTGTTTCATTGCTCCACAGAACAGAATCCCAAAACTTCAGTGGCTTATTTATATTTGTATTGTGAACATACTGAAACAACCTTGTGTTATTGGTTGAGTAGAGGTGTGAGTCTTTGAGCTCAGGTACGAAGACCTTTAGCAGTTAGTAGGAAACCTCAGTGCCCGCTGCCATCAAATCTTGTTGCAGGTAGTTTGCAGTCACTTGAGGGTTTTTGACCACCTACCTCTTCAGGTTTCTGAGCAGTCAGTGATACGTTCTGCTTTCTGGCACATATAGTCCAAAGCTGGAGAGACCACTCCAGTGGCATTAAGCCATAATTATGAAAAACCATAATTTTTCAAAGTACGTAAAAGATGAGCACCTTTTACAAGTTGGAGGCTATGGTTTACTTTATTTGTTAATTCCTTAGACGATGGGGCGGACAGTTACGACGATAATGGAGAGCCTGTGTGTTCAGAGCCCCCGCACGCCAATCGAAACACTTAAATGCCAGTGTCAGAATTGAGGGCAGCATTTAGAGAACAGCCACGATCAGCATGAACAGTGTTTTAGTTGGTCTGTCGGCCCTTTAACTTGGGACAATTATCGTTCAAATTCCTGCTCCAATCTGCACAAAAATCGTCCAGTGTAAACAGCAGTTGTTTACTTCTGAACAACTGTTTGTTTACTGCGAATGGAGGTGGGCGGGGTGGGGGGTGGGGGGGTGGAAGAACGCTCCCGAGCCCGCTTCACCTGCATTCAGGCAACGCTGTGAGCGATACTCCTACATAACAGCACAGGAGCAGGCATCACTGGGACGAGTGTCGGGCATCCTTAGGTCGTCCAGTGTAAACGGACCATAACACAAAGCATCATCTTACCTTGACTGACCAAGCCTGAACTGAGGGAGTGGGAGGTGTATCTAGCAGGCACTTGATTAATGCCAGCTGTGCACAGCTACAGCTAAAACAGCATATTTCTTTTCAACTTGATTATTTATTATGATGAAGTATAGATTAGAAGTTCCATTTTACTTTAAAAGGAGATAGACTATATAGTTTGTAATCTTTAGGTTTTGAGGCTCAAGCCCATACCAGTGTCCCTTTAAGACGGCAGGATTCACGGTATTAGAATAGTGTATATTTAAGGACACCTGGGAAAGATGTATAGAGGAAAAACCTCAGTTCAGAGTGTGTGAGCTGACCATTGGGGTGTTACTTAAGCTAAGGCAGCAACAACTTAACTCCTGACATGGTTTCATTTTTAAACTAAACACGAGCACTTACTGAATGTCCAGAGTGAAGAGTGCCAATAGTGGCAAATACACCTACACCCCAACAAGCAGTATAGAAACTTTGGCTGCATGAACAATACATTCATAGAAGGATGTGAATTGGGAAATGATGAATCTGTCCTACTACTAGTTAGAAAACTCACTAGGTCAGCAGAGATGCGTTTCATTCATATAATTTTAAAATGTGCAAATCTTTTCAGTTCAGAAGACGAATCATTAAATTAACCAAAATAATGTTCTATTGACATTAAAAGGGGTTGTACCACCAAATGACATTATCCTCCATCCACAGCGGCTTCTATCAAGTCAGACCAGAGGTCCCCAAAAGGATGGGCGGTGTCACAAGTGCACACTACCACTCCATTAAATTTCAAATCTGACTGCCAGAGACAGAGTTCATGCACTTGGCTAGCTCCAGCATCTCCACTGAAATGACTGACTTCATGAGGCAACTCCTTTAGGTGAGCACTCTGTTGTGAAAAAATGGCATGTGTGAACGTAACATGATTTCTAGGACAATACCTTAAGTGCTTGAAGTCTCGCTTGTTCCTCTTCCAGAGCTTGTAATCGTTCTTTTTCATCCATTTTAGAAAAAGACAGACCGGTTGTGGCAAGAGAAGACACCGCACTGGACAAGGTGCTAGCTCTACAATACAAGAAAAAAAATAATCAGCGAGATAAAACAGTCAAATTCAACAAATCTACCCACCCCTCATTTTAGAGGTTATGTGTTTAAAAAAAAAAAAAAAAAAAAAAATTTTTTTTTAAAAACTCAATTATGAAGCGAAAACACTAAACTCTCAAAACAAAAAGAAAATAGTGTCAAGATTATGTTTACATGACACTCTTCAATTAAGCAACTAGAAACAAAGTACACTTGGCATTACAAGAGCATTTTGCGCAACTCACCGACTAGCAGCTGAGAGTTCCTTCGTTTTTTTCCCTTCAAGGGATGCCAAGTGCTGTTCAAGTGCTTCCAGCAAACTGCTGGGTGCCTGCGGATGAACAGTTATTAATTAGATATCCTTTCTGAGAAAAGTCAATCTAATATCATATAAAGAAAAATACCCGCATTTAGCATTGTTTTACCCCGTCCCATAATTCTATGTAATCTGAAGAATTTGATGCAATTTAACATAAGGCTACTACATTTTCATCTATACCACTTAGATTGCATTATCCTATTTGTATATCAAGATTACAAGGTTGTGGTTTGAAACCAGTTAACATTTGAGGTAACGGCATGAATTGCAATTTGTAGGAAATCCATGAATACCAATTTCTTATAAAGACAAAATCGAATAATAACCTGCACAAGTGCCAAGGACAGTAAAAACAGAGCCTTGTGATGCTGGACATGTGAAGATCTTTAGCCTCTTCATAAAGTGCTGTTCACATCTCTATGATGTATTCCCAGTATATACGTTGGAAAACGCATCCCAAATCATATATACACGTAATCTTCAGTATAGAGAATGGGGGGGGGGCGGAGGTGTCTTTTTTTTTTTGCACATATATGGAGTCAACAGTAGACATATGCAACCGTTTAAACCCACAGCTGCACACGTCTGAGGCGTAAACCAATATCACGTATCTCCCTTCAGGGATTAGAACATACGCATTTTGTGCACCGTGTCTAGCTAATGCAGACCTGTTAAGAGTAAAATAATCCAAACCCAGGATCCAAGATGTCAAAGTTACCAAGGTGCTGCAAAAGTACACCGAATCCAAATAAACTTGTTTGAACTATTTACAGTGGCAAATGACCACAAATCAAGTTTCAAGAAGCCAGATATTAGATATTTTCCCAATTACTTCATTAACTCTTTCCAATCCAATTTGTATCCTGGTTTTCCTAGGGGGCTTACTCTTTATCTGCCTTTATACAACGGCACTATCTGTTGGCTAAAGCCAGTACTGCATGAGGTGACACATTGGATAGGCTCTGACAGCAGAGAGGCTGGCAATATACAGTAAGAGAACCCCGACGGACGTCTTCCAACATCGGAGCTGTACAGCCTTAAATCGTAATGTCTTTAGACGGCAGACAGTGGATTGGAAAGGGTTAAATGAGAGAACAAGGTGGTGCCGTTTTAAAATGCATTTTGGATCATGGGAAGCACATTTAATTGTTCTAGGCACATATATGAAGTCACTAGTTCACATGAATGCGTTTCCATCTAAGATGTAAATGGAAGAGAAAACGTCTCATGATTATGGTTTAAGGACAAAGCAATAAAAAAAATTTAATTAAAAAAATACAGAACCGGGAAGGAATGCGAAATGGCAACAAAAATAAATGAATGTGAAATGCACACTGACCTGAGTAAGATCTGGAATGTCACCCTGATCAATTCCAACTTGCTGAATTCACAAAAAGGGGGGAAAGAAAAGTGTAAATTACTTCATGCAGCGGCAATGGAGAGTGCTGTGGATATTGAATGCTTACACACAGTATGATGGTAAGAGGGCCTTTATTAACTTAATGGACTGGTACAGTGGCACTTGCTGACAAAAAAAATGTAAAGCTACAAAAAAAGCAAACAGACAATTTAAACTTGCAAGAATGTGCCAACATCATGCAGTTAGTACAATTCATAAAATGCAAATATCAGAGGCTTAAACGTGACTCAAGCTTGATGTATTCATGCCATTAGGCCAGGAATAATGTGCACATGTAAGTATAGCAAAGGATAAAAACTTGCAAGTTGCTGTTGGTCACAAGACAAAACCTGAAGAAAAGCGAGAATGGCATCAAGCAGTAATGCACTGGCTGTGCGCAGTTGTACTTGCATTCATTAATTAACCATCAGCATATTCCAATCTCTTAAAGAGCATTCAATTTGTATCATGCATGACACATGCTACGGTACCAGTGCCAAGAGCTACATAGGGCCCCCCTGATGCAGGAATGACAATACTGACCTCTGCCACTTTGAGGAATTCGGACAATTTGGTCATGCGTGCAAGAAATTTCTTATAAATATCCAACGCTTCTTTACACTGGTTCTTTTTCATATCAAAGTATTTTTCTATAGTAATAAAACAATTATTAATTTAACCTGTCAACTGTTTCAATTATTTAGAAACAACTACCAACTACTTAGCAAAAATAAAAAAATAAGAAATCATATTCTCTCCATAATTAAATCTTCCACTTTTATAGAAGAAATAAAAAAAACTTAAAAAAAAAAAACTACATTTTTTGACACACCGAGCGGCCATTTTTGTTAGTGGAATCTGCCCTTTCACAACTGCAGCTTCCCTACATGATGTGGTATACTTACCTGAGAGAGTTCGGTCCTGACTCAAGACAAGTTGTAATCTGTGAACCTAAATAAATTCCATATCCAATGGACGAGTTGATTGCGGGTTTGTGCCAATTGCAGCTCCCATGCCCTGCAGCTTTTCTGCATGGGAATTAGACACATGACTTCTGAGTAAAGCAGAAAATCAACTGATCAAATTTTTCATGGATACGTTTCAGAGGGGGGGGGGGGGGGGGGGGGGGGCGACACCAAAAAAAGCGATTAAGTAACTGTGACTGAGGCGCAGTGACCTGTGCTAAACGACCTGTCGCCGATATTTCAAGAACTGCCAGTTGTGTAGGGTTTCTCCTGTACAATGGTGTCAAGCATATAGAAATTACTGTGCGATCGAGTGAAAACATTCAGGAAAAGGGATCCTGTGGACAAACATTTAATTGACAGAAGGGGTTAGAAGAGGACAGCAAGAATGATCCTGATGAACAGTGGGTCTACACACGCCAATTGCAGCTGAATACAATGCTGATGCTCCAACTAATATGTCAGAAAGCACATCTCATCGCTCTGTAGCACTGATGGGATATAACTGCAGATGACTAGTTTGAGCGCCAATGCCATCTCAGAGAAACAGAAAAGCAAAGTTCCAGTGGGCAAAACGGTGCAAAAACTGGATAACTGAGTGGTGGAAAAACATCACCTGATCGTATGAATTCAGATTTTTCTTGTACTTTGCTGACAGGAGGGGGGGAAGGGGATCCTGTGGATGTAAGTAACTTGTTGACAAAAACAGGGTCAGAGGAGAATGTCAAGAATAGTTCTGAGAAACAGGCACTACACAGTCAAGTATTGTAGAGGCAAATACAACATTGAGGCTCCAACTAATATGGCAGAACGCACAGATCACTGTTCCTCAGCACGGAAGGGCTACATACCAGCAGATGACCAGTTTAAGGGTCATCGCTGTCAAAGAGAAACTGAAAAGGAAAGACTCCCAATGGTCAATAGAGCATAAAAATTGGATCTCTAAACAGTGGAAAAAACATCGCTGGTCAGATGAATCCAAATCTCTCTCATGCTGATGGAGGGTCAGGATATTGGGTTGGCTATCCTGTCTGCATGGACCAAAATTGCTGGGAACAAAATTCAACACCTAGTGGAATCTACATCACGACAAATTGTTGTGGTTCTGGTGGCCAAAGGAGGCCCAACATGCTACTAGACGGGTGTCGCCAATACGGCCATTCAGTGGATAAATACATCAGTAACATTAACCCCTTCTTCCTGCAGCCAGTTTTGGCCTTCCTGGCCAAACCCAAATCTTTCACATTTTATGTATCAGTAATTTTCTGCTTTGTAGGACAGATGCTCATAACACATAAAACAGAGAGGACATGTGGTAAATATTTAACTAGGTTGGCATCATTTTGTAAGTGTCCTTTCATCTATTTTGGACATCAGAAATCTGAAGGAAACATCCAGAACCTATTTTAAAAGACACATTCAGTTCTGAAGTTACTTTGAGGAATTTATATATTAGAAACCATAAATCACCCAATTTTAAAAAGTACCCCCTCAAAGTTTTATAAAACTGCATTTACAAGATCTGTTAACTCTTTAGGTGTTTCACAGGAACTAAAGCAAAGGGGAGGAAAATTTTGTACACCATGACTCAAACGGCCTCAGTAATGAAGGAGCTTCTTATGGATTTTGGGGCCTCCCTTTAATTGGGCCATTTAAGATTTGCAGAGACCTTGCGTTGTCAAGAGACAAGCGCCCCTCAAAAGAGCTTATTTTGGAAACTTCAACTCTCAAAGATTTAAAAAAAAAAAATATGGAGCTTACAGATAGTCCCCTACTTGCGAACAGGTTCCGTTCCAGGAGCCTGTCCGCAAGTCGATTTGTTCGCAAGTCTGAACAAATGGTTGTATGGAGGGGATCGCGGGTGGATCCCGCTCCATACAACATCGGGTGCCGGCTGTTTCTTACAGCGGGCACCCGGTGGCAGCAGTTATGACGAGCCGCGCTGCTTGTCGGAACTGTTAACACTTTAAGTACCGCTCTGACAGCGGTATTTAAAGTGTTCACAGTTCTGACGAGCGGCGCGGCTCGTCATAACTGCTGCCACCGGGTGCCCGCTGTAAGAAACAGCCTGCACCCGACGTTCAGGGGGCCCATACAGCGTCCCACGATGAGATCGCGGGATGCTGTGTGGTTGCTAGGCAGCCGGGGCCTTCTAAAAGGCCCCAGGGCTGCCTATGCAGAGTGCCTATCAAGCGCACGGCTTGATAGGCGTTCTGCATAGACAGCCCTAGGGCCTTTCAGAAGGCACCGGCTGGTTAGCAACCACACAGAGTCCCGCGATCTGACCGGACAGGCTCCTATCAGGCTTGATAGAAGCCTGTCCGGTGCCTGCATAGCATGATGTAATGCCATAGCCTTACATCATACTGTGCAGAACAGATTGTTCGCGTCTTGCGAAATTCGTAAATCGAATGTTCGCAAGTAGGGGACTATCTGTAATGTGAAGAAAAAAAAACAAACAAAAAAAAAAACAAAAACATAGTTCCGTCACTGTTGTACTGGTTTTATTTTTATGGCGCTCACTGCAAGGTATAAATGACATATTATACTGCAGGTCAACACGATTATGGAAATACCAAATTTATATACACCCCACTTAAAACAAAAAAAAACAAAACTTAAAATAATCAAGCCCCTAGAAGTTGTCATTATGCTGTAAAGCTCAGCTTGCAGTTGCTGCTTAGGCCCAATGCACACTGGCGGATTATTGCTGCAGAATTCTCAGCGGGCGTGTAGCGTAGATTCTGCAGCAATGTCCGTCCATAGCATGCAATGTAAAATGGCGCACACACACACACACACACACACACACACACACACACACACACACACACACACGAGTTCCGCTCGCAAAGGAAGAATCACAGCATGCTCTATTTTTGTGCAAGACTCGCACAGACGGCTACCACTGCAATCAGTGGAAGCTGTACGACCCATGGCAATTCCGAAATGTCAATTTCGAAATCGCCGCAGATCCACGTCATCGCCGACACGGCATGCTCTGCACCAAGCTGGCACATCCGCAGCACGCAGAAGACCAATCCAGACAAGTACGCGAGGGAGGTGGGGATTACTGGCCAACACAGGGTTCGATTCCGCTGCGGGATCCCACAAGAGGAATTCGACCCGGCCGTGTGCATTCGGCCTCAAGCAGATATACAAATGTTTAGAGTTGTGGTGCGATTAGATGAACTGTCTTTTCACCTGAGGCCCTAAAAGCGGTTCCACCCTTGATCTATAAAAAGGCTCTCAGAGGCCCCTTGTGTGTAGTGGGCTCTTAATTCACTTGTGTGGAGCTGGTTGACCACTAGACTCCTTTACAATGCAGAGAAGAGATTTCACCCCATTAGAGTTTGAGAGGGGGGGCATTATTGGAATGCGAGAAGCTGGATGGTCATATCAATGAATTGCCACCCCCTGGGCCATTTCGGCCAGACAATGCATGAGGGCAAGCACCTAAGGCGTTGTGGCTCAGGACTCCCTCGACTGACCACCAGTTTTTTAAGGTTGAGTCCTATTATACGACTCCAACCTGTTTGGTCACTAGTCACTAGTGGCCTTCTTAATCCTAATCTTCCCCTTATTTGTTTGTATTTGTTTTGTTCTTCTTTTAAAGGAATTTAATAAAAGGTATTTTTTAATTTTATTAGTTTGGAAGGTCCTAGCAGTAAATTGACCACCAGTAGAGAGGATCATCTGAAAAGCACGAGCAGCTCCAATTGTTTTGTTATCTGCCATCTAGAGACAGTTGACACCAGCATTACAGGCCTGTTGAAACAATTTACAGGCGGCTTGGCGGCAATTACATGTACTGCCTTTGACACCCACTGTCGCCTCTGTTTGCAGTGGTGCCATGAATAAGGAAACTGGACTGCTACAGAGTGGATCAGGGTTGTCTTCAGCGACTACTAGAGGTTAAGTTTGGGTATGAAGACCAATGACAGCTCAGCGATATGTTCGGGACATCCTGCAGCTACATGTGTTGCTCTCATGGCGGCTTCCAAGAGGCAGCAGGATAATGATCGGCCGCACACAAGGGGGTCACAGGAATGTCTCCACAACAACATTTCCACCGCATTTCTGGCAACCCTGGATTAGTTCTATCTAGAGGTTCCGGGACTACACTACAATATATCCTCTACCTAATTATCACCCTAGTAACCAATTCCAATTCTGTACTATGGATATTCCAGGAATTTGATATGGATTCTTGACAACCCTCTGTTTAACGCCCTTTGTTAATCCCTTCGCATACTCCTATACTTGAGTATACAGTTACTTTAGACATTAAATATTTTTGTAAGCCATAGCTGGCCCCCTGCGAGGGGATTTAAGATTGTTGTAAGCCAATCTCATGCTTAAAACGCAATAAAATCCTTTGAAACTAAAAAAGAGCAAGGAATGTACATATATTAACTCCATAGAGGAGGCTGTAAGCGGTTCAATCATATAGATGTTTATGGAATGCAGACATGCCCCCTCAGAGTCAGAAAAGTTAACCGTAATAAATGAGTTTTCATAAAGATTTCAACTGCAATTAGTTGTTCAAAAGGTAGAGCTTTCCTTCAGATTTGCAGATGCATGCAATAATTTCCATATCAACTGGAAGTGATGACATTGTGTAACTACATTATTGTCATTATTTCACAATCAACAAGATTCCAACAATTACTATTTTTTTTTAATCAATGCAGCAGACTATTTAAAGGCCACTCCCTCCAATCCAGATAAAGAGTTGATCCTTGTCCTTAACGAACCATCTACTGAACACCACATTGGTGGAATTCCACCTGGATGATATTCAAGTCACAAAGCCCTGTACACGTGGCATAAGACACATGAGCTGAATGAACCTGCAAAGCTATGAATTCCCTCGTCTCCAAAAGTTTAATGTACTTAAAAAAGGGAATTTATCACCTGTATAATCATGAAAACCAAAAAGGGAAATAATGACAATTAAAAAATATATATATATTTAAATATTGCAGTTTTTTTTTATTCTGTTGTCTGCACATGACTCTGGGGGGCTGCCTCTTGCCTTTGCTGCAAAGATATGCTTTAAGCAGATTGCATGTACTTCTATGGGAGACTGTACCGGGCATGCTCTGTAACCTGCGCAGAGGTGAGTAGATGAGCTGTGATAATCTGCTATTATGAACCTATCACTAGTGGCATTAAAGAAAACTGCAAGGAAACGGCATCACACACCCTATACAGGTATGACGGCCATATCCCAAGACCCTCTCTTTGCTAGATTACAGACAAACCACAAATTTGAAGAGTTCAATGCCTTCAGAAACGCAAAAAAATGAACTTATCCCTGCAATGCAAGACGATGCAAAACATGTTCATATATAGCAACAACAGACAAGCTACAGATCCCCCAACACCCAGCATAACTAGAAGATTCATGGAACATTCACATGCTCTACATCTGATACGGAGTACCTGATTTAATGCACTAAATGTCATATTGAGGAATGCTGTGGAAACATGACACTCGGAAACCAAGGAGGAGACCACATCACCACAGAATAAAGGAAAGACTCATTTACATGTGGGTGAATATTGGTACAGCAGAGAGAGAACACAACGCAAAATACAAGGTTGTTATATTAAAAGGCAACTTGAAATCCCAAATAGATTGGATGGTGCGGGATTACAAGTTTATAAAGATGCAGAACACAGGACTAAATCTGTCCAAAGCATTTATGGTGAGGTTTAGCATTTTGTTAATGGCCCTTTTACATGGGCAGACAGCAGGGTAAACGACTGCATGAGCGCTGATGTCACCACTAAGGTCATTAGCGTTATAGTAGTGCATTTATACTGACAGACTTCACCGCTGTTTGCTGGATTCTGGCTGGCTTCAGCTGACTGCTGAAAAGTTCTCTAAAGGACAACAGAGCCTCAGACTATTAGGCTTAGTCGTCAGTATGAAAGCTGCAGAACTTTAGAGATGTTGTTTTTCTGTAATATAGGTCATGCCATCGAAAATTAGAAAAAGAAAACAACCCTCAAAATTCTTAAATTATATGTTTAACATAAAAATACTTGATTTATACAATAGGTCATACTCTGATTACACGCTTCCTTGAAAATAAGATAAGGACATGGACAGAAATAAGATCACATACCTAACAAGTTGATAACTCCTTCATTGTAGGCAGCAAATAATCGAATGGAATCTTTGAATAGCAGCATGAAGCCAGTATTTATAACACCATTAGTTAATTCATTTGGATTTGCCTAAAATAATAAAAAATATAGAAAACAGTGAAAGAGAAAAGAAAGGACTAAAAGACATTACAGTCACGAGGTAATCATACACTTACATCAAAATCTAGTAGAGCATCTAGCTGATTCTGAATGATAGGAAGTGTTTTCAATAGCTTCTCGGTAGCCATAGTTCTCATAACCCCATCTATCCTAAAATACAGACAGAAAAAAAAAAATTAGGCTTAGAAACAATCAAGAATACTCAAGCATGTAATCCTTGTCTGTGTTTTACATACCCTCTTTTCATTTTTGTGAAGTCCACAGCCACAAGTCTGTAGGAAAGAGCTTTTTCATTCAAATACCTGCTGTATCGTCTAATGAAGGTTGACATATCATAGCCTAGACAATGGCATAAAAGATTTTAGAACTTTGACACTATAGAAATTGTTAATGTCACTTTCATTTAGGAAGTAAGGAAGCAAAAAAAAGAAAAAAAAAACATTTAAAATAAAGTTGAATTACCTTGCATAGCACCTTTATCTAAGAAGTTGTTGAGGTTGAATAATGTATTTCTGGATGCAAGATACTGAATGAATCTCTTAAAGAAAAGACAAATAGTAATAAAATCATTTAGAACAGCGACCTAAATACACACACACACACACATTTTATATATATAATAAATATATATATCAGCTCTGTCAAAATATATATTCACCGTATATACTCGAGGATTAGCCGACCCAAGTATAAGCTGAGTCAATAGGTTTTACCACAAAAAAAACAAACTAGTAAAACTTATCGACTTGAGTATAAGCCTAGCTAGACTCTAGTATACTCTAGGTTTAAACCCCCCCCCCCCCCCCCAAAAAAAACAACGCAATACTCACCTCCCCGCCGGCGTCTGTGTCCCCGGCGCGATGGTCTCCTCAGCAAGCTACTTAATACTTCTCCCTGCTCGGCTTTGAATTTCCCTGCCGTCAGCGCTGTATAACTAAGTGCTGTGATTGGCTGCCGCTCGATCCAGTCACAGTGCTTAAGTTACACAGCGCTGATGGCGTGGAAATTCAAAGCCAAGCAGGGAGAGAACAGCGGGGAGAATTCTCAAGCAGCTTGCTGCACCACCGGGGAGACAATCGCACTGGGGACGCAGACGCCGGCTGGGAGGAGAGTACTGTGTTTTGGTTTTTTTTACCTAACTCGAGTATAAGCCGGGGGGGGGGCTTCTTCAGCACAAAAAAAAAAAAAAGGGCTGAAAAACTAAGCTTAAACTCTAGTATATATGGTACACAGAATTTAAAGAAGTTACGGTACTCTGTCACATCCTTAATGCTGCTTTCACAGCAAAAGTAATGACATATGTTGATTTCAGTGGTTTGTCACTTATGGGGTAACAGGTTATTTATGCAGAACTTACAATGTAATAGGTAGAAAACTGTCAATCAGGGCAGGTGAGCAGGGCTAGCAACTCAGCATGAATAAACTGGATTCATCTCTTACTAAGAGATGCAGAAAAAAAGCTGCAACTTCTAACTTCTTAAAGGGAATCTGTCACGTCCCCACAGCACCATTAACTAACATATGGTGCCATTAGGGGGATGTGATTTTTGTTTTGTTTTTTTCAATACATGCACGCTCCTGTAATCCAGCAGCGTCTCCTCTGAAGTTAATGCGAAGCACGAAAATCCAACACTTTTTAGAGTCCCATACACGTCTATGGGACAGCACACACACCAGGTCTCAGAAGAGTCACATTTTCATGCCGTCAGCCAACTTCAGAGTGGGACAACAGGAGGAGCAGTATATATGGGGGGGGGGGGGGGGGGGGGAAAACACACATCACCCGTCTCCCTGTCACATCCCCTACCACCACACGTTACTTCATGGTGCTGTGGGACCGCCAACAGGTTCCCTTTAAAAAAAAACACTACCCATTACCTCATAAGTTACAGACTGCTGAAACCACTACTTTATGTTGCCATCAGTGAGGGCAGCATAAAGGACATGACAGGTTCCCTTTAAATCACACATTGGATCTTAATGACAGTAAAATGATTTTCAAGTTGAAAATACTTAGCTATAAAAACTGCGTAATTTATTGGGAACAAAAATGATGAAATTGATGGTCAATGGAAACCCCAATAATCAACCAATTAAGGGCTGAAAAAAAATCTAATTGCTTGAAGTACGGTAACTCATAAGATGACTCCGTGTTTATGGCCCGCATGCACTCCCGACAACGTCTGGGTATCCTCCTAATGAGAAGGCAAACGATGTTCTTGAGGAGCTCCTCTCAGACGTGTCTGAAGTCTTTCTAGACTATGACAGTCTATAATCCTTCAGTTAAAATGACTGTTCATTGTTAAATTATCTCACTCAAGGAACAATCATTCATTTTCATCAACTTAATGGGCCATTTACACGTAATGATTATCGCTTAAAATTCATTCAAATGAACGAATGAGTGATAATCGCTACGTGTAAACGCAAAAAGACGCTCATATTTGTGCAATAAAAAAAAAAAAAAAAAAAACACACCACTTAATGCTCCCCACTCAGCACTTCACACTTCAAGTTGAAGCGCTGAGTGAGAAGTCCCCAAGATCCAGCATAAGTCTTACAGTTTAAATGCTCTGCAGGAGCACTAATGACCTTAGTGGTGACGTCAGCACTCGTGCACTCATTTAAACTGCGGCCCATGTAAAAGGGCCATTAGTCTAATGCGTACAGGCACCTTTGCTTACTTACAGTAAGCAAAAACAAAAATAGAAAGAAAAAAGGCACGCTAAAATAACCTTACCTCATTACCATACATCATAAGGTGATGTGTTGTGATAAGGGCTTTGAATACTACAACCCAGCTACCGTTGGCAGTCCGTTCAAAGAGGGTGTCAGCGAGCTGCGGTATGTTAACATTCATTTCATTTGTACATTGGATGAGATCTGAGGAAAACAGAAACAATGGTATAAGTATTAACAAACATCAGTGGGATACAATGATTATACATAACATTTTTCTTTTATTACAATTGCCGTCAAATAACTCAGAATATTTCATCATGTAAATACAATTTCCTTGTAAGGGAAGACCGCCTGCAGAAAAGCACAATAAGATGCAGATTTAAAATTTGTAGCATATTTGCTTGCTGTAGTTTATTAGAAGGAGCCTTATAAATGTTTTTCTATGCATGGTATTAAGAGATCCAGATATTCCATTGAGGTAGCTGAATGGTAAAGTCCCCTTGTGCAAGCACCTAGTCATGGCTGACTCCTAGGGCGAGATCACAATGATGTCACCAATGTGGTTTATGCCCCATCCACTGACTAAATCCGCAGTATGTCAATTTTAGCACCGGATGTGCTGCAGAATACAACCCTTTCTAATGAGGGGGTGAATTCCGCACCAATTGGTACACATTTTGATGCAGATTTTCTGCCGCAGACATTCCACAGCAATGTGGACATGGCCTTACACTTATTTATCCCAGCAGCACCCAATTACTGGCCCGTAACAGCAGTGTGCTCCCCATCTCCCATCCATCGCCACCCAGGGCTCTAGGCTTAAGAACAAACTGGTGCCTTTAGCCAAATTAACTTGTTTACATGTTAGGCTATGTTCCCACACTGCAAAAAACACATGCGGTTCAAACTCTGCCCAGTCATAGCTGCCAACAGCAGCACAACCTTCCCAAAATTATTAGCAACGTTTTGCTGTCACTGGCTGCCGCGGCTGGGTGGCGTGTCAGCCTCAACCGGTTTTTGCTGTTCAGGAATGCAGCTCAAAGTAGAAAAAGCATGTGCGCTACACCGTGGCTACTGTCTACAAACAAAATAAATACTAGGATCCAAATAGATTGTTTGGGTTGCCTTCTGGAGCTCTGCACACTATTGTCCCTCCACCACGGATAGTCACCAAGCAGTGCCTCCTCTTCCTCCTCCTGACAGCTGCCTATAGCTTCTCCTTCAGTAACAGACTGCTACAGGAGTTGAACCTATGACTGCTAACACTTGACAACTTGTGTGTATGCTCTGCCAGGACAGATGGAGATGGAGGTTGTCAGAAACACCCAGCTTCATGCATTTGGCAACGGGTGTAACTTCAGAACACATACACCAAATAATCCACATCAGATCTACCACAATCCGTGGCAGAGAACAGACACTGAGCCTAAAGCCTCGTGCACACGGGCAGATTTTTGCAGCGGAATCTGTGTGCTTCGGGTTGCGCAGCAATAACCCTCCAGAGCATGCTATGGAAAAATTATTCTTCATGCACACGAGCGAAAACCAATCGCGGTTTCCGCTCACGGATTAAAAAATAAATAAACAAAAATTGCAGCATGCTCCATTTTCCTGCGGTTTCCGCAATGATGGCTTCCATCAATTGAGAATTCAGACGGGCCACGGATTCCGTGGGAAAAGCAAAAATTTACAAAAAAAAAAAATCTGTACTGCGCATGTCTGACAGCGAACCATGCAGACCATCTGCAGTACAGAGAAGCCAGAAGGCGACAGATCCGTGCGGACACCGGCGAAGATGACAGGTACGCAGGGTCACCTGCCACGGTCAGGGCCGGCTACCGTGCGGGATTCTGCAGCCGAAATCCGGACCTGCCATGTGCAGGAGGCCTTATATGGGCATTTCACGGAATAGGTCATCAGTAGTTGATGGACAGGGGTCCGCTGATCAGGATCCCCATCCTTCAGCTGATCGTCCAGCCCACTGTCAGTGTAAAAGGCCAGACATCGTCATCAGTGGTTAGAGAAGGACCAGCTTCAGGACAGTCACGTAAGGCGATGTAATCCAGGCAAGAGCCCACATCCTTTTAGCATCCAAACACATTCAATAGGAATCCTCACCGTAGTTTATAAAGCACAGATTTTGAAACCCACGTCATCGAAAATAAAGAGATGGCGTGTCGGTCTTGACACAATATCCGTACTGGAAACCACAATGCTTGGCTGGACACAGACTTGCCCCATTGACTAAGGCCAAATATATATGCAAACCTGCAGAATTCCCAGGAAGTCTTGGATTATGTGGCGGATTCACAAACGGCATAAAAAGGCATCATGGACAAATCCACTGCAAAAGGCGTCTGCTTTGTGATTACCCAAGAGGTTAACAATTGAGATAGCATTCATAACTTGATTTGTTTAGTTTATAAAAGTTGAAGACCATGGAGGAATACTGCTTTTAAAGAAGTGATCTACAAATATATTTGAAGTGGGCACCATCATTTGGTTCAGTCCCAGCTTTATATACAACGGTGGGAGAAGAATTTTCCCTGTTGCCCAAAGGCTAGTTAAAGGGACTTGTTTAGTGTTGGTTTTATGCTGGTCTTTACCTGTCTATAATCAGCCCCCATGAACAGGCAGTCATTAATCTATGAATGACTGCCTGTTTACTCTGAATGGAGGAGAGCAGCCAGAAGAGATCTCCACCTCCATTTATGCAGCAATCATCGCTCCTGAGTGAAAGTGAGAGCACAGTAGTGAATCTTTCGGACTGTCGGGTGCTTTAAGGGGCTTTGTCATTAGAAAAAAAATAAATAAATAAATCTATACTTACCTATTCGGCTCCAGGCAGTCATCTTACCACATCTGCTCCTTGCTGATCTTCCTGGCTCCTGCATTTCCCCGGGTCACCTCACCACAAGCCGGCCAGATCCTCTTCTTCCTGTGACGTTGTGTCCATTCTCATCAGTTTCCTTCCTGCAGGTCAGTGTAGGTTACGTCACTAGTGATGTAGCATTCACTGCCTAGCAGGGAATGCAGAATCCTATGCCGGGCTATTGCCATGACTGCGTATGGCTCGTGGCAATAGTATATGAACACTCGCGGCCATACAGTGCGCATACTCTGTCTCGGCAATAACCCGACATAGGATCCAGCAATCACTGCCCCGCAGGAAGTGATCTGTAGTGAATGGATGCTACATAACAGGAAGCAGAGGATCCGGCCGGCTGGAGGTGTTGGAGCGTTCATTCTTGGCATTCTCCTTCCGGCAGGTCAGTGTACATTATGTCACTAGTGACGTAGTGTTCACTGCCTGGCATTCAATGCCGGGCTATTGCCAAGACTGCGCATGCGCACTGTCTCACCACAAGTTTTCACATACTTCTGTCGTGAGACAACACGCATGCGCAGTCTTGGCAATAGCTCAGCATTCTCTGCTAGGCAGTGAACGTTACGTCACTAGTGAGGTGGCGTCCATTGACTTGAAGGATGGAGACTGCCAAGAAAGGACGCTTCGTCACCAGAAGAATTGTCTGGCTGGAGGCGAGGTGACCCAGCGGACTGCAGGAGCCAGGAGAAGATAGGCGAGGTGAAGACTAACGGAGGAGGAATAGGTAAGTATTGATTTTTTTTTAATGATACGACCCCTTTAAGCCACATGGCATTTTTTTTTCTAATTTCACGTTGCATACAACAAAAGAACACATAATTATATACATACAACATATATGCTGCATATAGAGAAACAATGGTCCCCAAATCCCAGGTGACAGGTAGTCAATAAACTTAATACAGAGCCAGTGCCCACATTTCTGTGCTGTTTTCTAATGCTGTTTCTAAAATGTGCCCATTGTCTGATATATAGGCACAGATAACTGCATTGTATAAAATATAATCTTGTTACTTGTATAGTGCCAACTTATTCCACAGCGCTTTCAAGTCATTTATTTATTACCCCCACCAAGCTGGGAACTCATTTTAAGGACCTCGGAAGGATGGAAGGCTGAGTCAACCTTGAGCCGGCTACCTGAACCACACCGGGATTGAACTTGCAACCTTCAGGTCGTGAACGAGGGCTTAGGACTGCATTCTGCGCCACACGAGGCTGTGATGAGTGTATCAGTCTTCAGCTCATTGATTCATACATTTTGTGATCTGTCTCTGCCAGTTTCACGACGCTTAGCTGTCTATTTGTGTGTCTGGGGTTTTGAATGAGCCTTCTCATTTTCGATATTGTTGTGGCATATACTTTCTATAGATTATACTTTGTATTTTTATCCCTTGCGTAGGTCATCAGTATTGGTGGATGGGGGTCTGCCAATCGGGACCTCCATCTATCAGCTGATCACCCCCCTCCCCGGTCCGCTGATGACAAGACTGGCCTACTGCACTGGACTATGGGCTGGACAATCAGCTGATGGATGGGGTCTGCCGCTTGGGGCCCCCTCCACTTACTGACAACCCATAAAGGTGATAGGTCATCAGTTGAAAAAAGGGCAGAAAATGCATTTAAGAACCATATCCTGTGCACTGTATGATTGGTGCCAGTGATACACACTGGTATGAACATATACTGTATCTCTCTGTACATGCCATATACACAGGTATGGACAAAGTGACAGTGATCGAGTATACAGACCACAATACTGTATATACCTCAGAAGACACCACACACATGTGGCTGTATGCACACAGGTGACAGAGTTTGGTTTGGGGAACACTGTCTTCCTCTGCTCTTTCGGGTTCTTTTTTTAAGTCATCCCCATAGTGATCCGAGTGAGAAACGCATCGCGCTCGAATGGGGAAAAAAAAAAAAAAAAAAAAAAAAAAAATCGCATGCAAGTCACATGGCATGTGATGAGTTTTTGTTAAAGCTTCCAAGAAGGTAATGGGCATTCTTGAAGACGACTAACGAAAAAGGTCATGCAGCGATCTTTCCGAAAATAGAATTTTTTTAAATATTTTTATTTTTTATTTTATTTAAGCACCCGCTGGTGTAAGGCCGGTATCAAATCGGCATCTGAACCTTCGGTCGGAGGTCCTGCCACAAATACCAGAAAAAAGAAAAAAAAACGTGCTGCATGCAGAGCTTTTTTTCCCATCCAAAAGCTGCGTGGAAACTGAACAACTCCATTATAGTCAATGGAGTCCGTCCAGCGCTGTTCAATTCTGTCCAGAGTCGGAGCTGTTGGACTGCGGGGATTCCCCCAAACAGAGCAGGAAAGAGGAACCCCGACACAGATGTGAAATCACCCAAAATCATTCCAACTAATGGGTTCTTTTCCCGCACGAGTCCTGGCCATCGCTGAATCTGACGGAGTTTGCACGGGGGGGGGGGGGGGGGGGGGGGAAATCACCCATATGAATACAGCCCAAGGGCGCACACAAGTATATTTTGGCTGCGTATAAGGGCTCGTTCACACGGCCGCATGCATACAACACTGCGGGTCTCCCTGCAGCGGGCACAGACCTCGTAGGGTATTTTTCTGTTTAATTCCCTGGTCTGTTCAGATCGGGGATGCGTATGAAAACGCTGCCCATATGTAACACATTGCGAATGGACAGCATATCATACATGTGTATGGGGCTCATCCTGGGTACCATCACAGAGAAAGAGCAGGATGCCATTTACTTCTCTTGCATATCGATCCGCAGTGCCCACACGCTGCTGCAAGGAATGTCCGCAGACATTCATTGACTCCACCCACCGCGTTGGCATAATACATGGTGACCATACGCCCGTGTGAATGAGCCCTTACACAGTCCACAGGAAACACGTATGCTAGGGTGGATTCACCGTTGCATTAGGGATTCGGCTTCCTTGTTCCATTCGAGGAGCAGGGAAGGGGAATCCCTGCAGCCGAACGTCTCTGGACGGAACCCAACTAAAATACGTTGCACTGAAGTCCATTCGTTTCACCGGCGGTTCTCAGACGAGCGGTTTAGCGCAGAGTTCCTAACACGCACCAAAACGAACGCTGTGTGTTCTATTTTCAATTCTGACGCCCTGCGTCGCCCGTTGGATGAATGGGCTGTCTACAGTTTTTAACGCTGCTACCTGCGCCACCAGCTTACTCTGCCGGCGTGGTTACTGCGCAAAATATACAGCAAAGACACAGGCTGTAACTGCGGCGTTCACCGCTGCGTCATCACAGGCGCCTGCGTGAGAGCGGCCTTAAAGGGGCGTTACCAGCGTGTGGTCCGCAGCCACCGTACAGGGTGAGCCCCAAGGCCGCTCTCACACACAGCGGCGGCAAGAAGCTGCCATCTTACCACTGTATTTGGACACAGGCTACTGCGTTCGATGGCGGTTTTTAACGCACGCCATCATTGGGATTGGTGAAGAGGTGCGTTAAAAAGCCCGGCAAAATAAAGCAGACAGCGTTTGAAAATCACAGTGTTACAAAACGCCGCGTTTGAGCGCATGTCTGTGAGGCCCCATGGAAATAAATAAGCGTTATACTGCGGAATTCAAAATGTCGCAGTAAAAAGCGCCGGTGTGAGCGGCCCTCAGTCCGAAGGCACACGGGCGTTTGTTTTGGTCTTTTTTAGTCCCCCAAAAAATTAGTTAGATTTTTTGTGCGATTTTCCTACACGTTAAGAATAAATAAGTTATATCATCTATAGGTGAATGGCCAATTCTCGTACGAAAAATTACACCAAAGTAGAACCTGCTTTCCCCCCCCCCCCCCCCCCCCCCCCTTTTTTAAAAATGTTTTCAACTATTTCCTACAAAAGTAGGGAAAAAAATAAATAAAACTTATATTATCTATCTATATTCCCCTCCCAGCAGGTATACAGTACAGCCGATAGCAGGCAGTGACCTCTATAGGGCTCTGATGACATTACTGACAGAGCCGCTGTCCCCTATAGACAAGATACAGCACCTGTATGGCGGTACATGCGGCCACCTACATGCCCGCTGTCCCCTATAGACAAGATACAGCACCTGTATGGCGGTACACACAGCCACCTACATGCCCGCTGTCCCCTATAGACAAGATACAGCACCTGTATGGCGGTACACACAGCCACCTATATGCCCGCTGTCCCCTATAGACAAGATACAGCACCTGTATGGCGGTACACACGGCCACCTACATGCCCGCTGTCCCCTATAGACAAGATACAGCACCTGTATGGCGGTACACACAGCCACCTATATGCCCGCTGTCCCCTATAGTCACTATATAGCATCTGTGTGGCGGTACACACGGTCACCTACATGCCCGCTGTCTCCTATAGACAAGATACAGCACCTGTATGGCGGAACACGGCCACCTACATGCCCGCTGTCCCCTATAGACACTATATAGCATCTGTGTGGCGGTACACACGGCCACCTACATGCCGCTGTCCCCTATTGACACTATCTAGCACCTGTGTGGCGGCACACACAGCTACCTACATGCCCCCCTGTCCCCTATAGACACTACATAGCACCTGTGTGGTGGTACATACAGCTACCTACATGCCCCCGTCCCCTATAGACACTACATAGCACCTGTGTGGTGGTACATACAGCTACCTACATGCCCACTGTCCCCTGTAGACACTACATAGCACCTGTGTGGTGGTACATACAGCTACCTACATGCCCACTGTCCCCTGTAGACACTATATAGCACCTGTATGGCAGTACACACAGCCACCTAACATGCCTGCTGTCCCCTATAGGCACTATATAGCACCTGTGTGGCAGTACACACGGCCACCTACATGCCTGCTGTCCCCTATAGGCAGTATATAGCACCTGTGTGGCGGTACATACGGCCACCTACATGCCCACTGTCCCTTGTAGACACTATATAGCACCTGAGTGGTAGCTGTCCCCTATAGACACTATATAGCACTACACACGGCCACCTACATGCCCAATGTCCCCTGTAGACACTATATAGCACCTGTATGGCAGTACACACGGCCACCTACATGCCCACTGTCCCTTGTAGACACTATATAGCACCTGAGTGGTAGCTGTCCCCTATAGACACTATATAGCACTACACACGGCCACCTACATGCCCAATGTCCCCTGTAGACACTATATAGTACCTGTATGGAAATACACACAGCCACCTACATGCCTGTTGTCCCGTATAAGCAGTATATAGCACCTGTGTTGCGGCTGTCCCCTATAGGCACTATATAGCAGCTGTGTGGCAGTACATACGGCCACCTACATGCCTGCTGTCCCCTATAGGCAGTATATAGCACCTGTGTGGCGGTACACACGGCCACCTACATGCCCACTGTCCCTTGTAGACACTATATAGCACCTGAGTGGTAGCTGTCCCCTATAGACACTATATAGCACTACACACGGCCACCTACATGCCCAATGTCCCCTGTAGACACTATATAGTACCTGTATGGAAATACACACAGCCACCTACATGCCTGTTGTCCCGTATAAGCAGTATATAGCACCTGTGTTGCGGCTGTCCCCTATAGGCACTATATAGCAGCTGTGTGGCAGTACATACGGCCACCTACATGCCCGCTGTCCCCTATAGGCACTATATAGCAGCTGTGTTGCAGTATACACGGCCACCTACATGCCCACTGTCCCCTGTAGACACTATAGCACCTGTATGGCAGTACACATGGCCACCTATATGCCCACTGTACCCGGTAGACACTATATAGCACCTGTGTGACAGTACACACAGCCACCTACATGTCTGCTGTCCTGTATAAGCAGTATATAGCACCTGTGTGGCGGCTGTCCCCTACAGACACTACATAGCACTGGTATTGCAGCACACACAGCCACCTACATGCCCGCTGTTCCCTATAGACACTATATAGCACCTACTTGTATGGCAGTACAGACTGCCACCTACCTGCCCACTGTCGTCCCCTGTAGACACTGTATAGCACCTTATGGCAGTACACACGGCCACCTACATGCCTGCCAACCCCTATAAGCAGTATATAGCACCTGTATGGCAATACACACGGCCACCTACATGCCCGCTGTCCCCTATAGACACGATATAGCACCTGTATGGCAATACACACGGCCACCTACATGCCGCTGTCCCCTATAGACACGATATAGCACCTGTATGGCAATACACACGGCCACCTACATGCCGCTGTCCCCTATAGACACGATATAGCACCTGTATGGCAATACACACGGCCACCTACATGCCGCTGTCCCCTATAGACACTGTATAGCACCTGTGTGACAGTACACACGGCCACCTACATGCCCGCTGTCCCCTATAGACACTGTATAGCACCTGTATGGCAATACACACGGCCACCTACATGCCTGCTGTCCCCTATAGATACTGTATAGCACCTGTATGGCAATACACACGGCCACCTACATGCCTGCTGTCCCCTATAGATACTGTATAGCACCTGTATGGCAATACACACGGCCACCTACATGCCTGCTGTCCCCTATAGATACTGTATAGCACCTGTATGGCAATACACACGGCCACCTACATGCCTGCTGTCTCCTATAGACACTGTATAGCACCTGTGTGACAGTACACACTGCCACCTACATGCCTGCTGTCCCCTATAGACACTGTATAGCACCTGTATGGCAGTACACACGGCCACCTACATGCCCGCTGTCCCCTATAGACACTGTATAGCACCTCCCCCCGTCACTTACAGTCCAGGTGCTTCTTCTTGGGCCCCATCACCTCATGGGTGGTCGCCTTGCACACAGCCTTGGCTACGGCCGAGCCGGTGACGCTGTGCTGGGCCGCCGTGATCCGGTCTGTGATGGACTGCCCCGACATCTCTCTCACACTGCGGGCCTGGCGATGCCTGTCAGCTCCCCGTACAGCCGCTCGGCTCCCCCTGGCAGGTGCTGCTGTGACACACGGAGCGCTCCGGCCGCACACAACGCTCTCCGTCTTCCTCCTTCTTCCTTTCCGGTTTCTCTCCCTGCTGCTCTCTTTACCTCACACTTCACTGCTGAGACAAAATGGCGGCGCCGTGTCATGTGACCGCGGTCCGCAGAGCGCCGGGTGTTGTTAAGGTGGCCGGAGCGGGTGTGTGTGAGCCGGGGATGGCGGGGACACCGTGTGCCGGCGGGAGGGGAGCGGCGCCGGACGGCGGGGAGGGGACTTGTCGGCCTGTTACCATGGTAACCAATCAGCTCCAGCCGCTCATCCCCGGGCGGCCGCGGTGCTGTGAAAGCGCCATTCTGATTGGCTGCCGCGGTGTTACGCGCGGTTCACAGCAACGGGGTTTTTCCTGTTTTTTGGTTTTTTTTGTGAGCAGAAAAAATACCAGACCCGGTAAAATCCCGGTAGATTTCAGTGGGACGCAGGCGCTGCTCAGATCTGCGCCATTCAGGGGCCGCTCCATCCAGAAAACCGGACAGCCCCCATTAGGGCGCGTTCACCCGTGCGGAATATTTCTGCAAGACGCACCTAAAGACGCGGGAAATTCTGCACCAAAATCTGCATTGTGGGATCCGGAGGGGAAACCCACCGCGGCGCTGCGTTTTTGAGGGATGAACGAGGCTTCTTCTGCCCGCAAACAAACGCAGTGATTGAAAGGGTTAATTAGTTCCAGACGTGTTCTTTTCCCAGCGGAATTCCACAGCATTTCACGCATCTCCTAGCGTATCACACGCACATTTGCGCACTTCCTACAGGGACCTTTGGAGCGCAAACACGCAGAAAAATATATATATATTTTTTTTGCGTGCCCGAAGTGTGCAAAATACAGAAATCTGAACAAACGCATTGAAATCCATTCTCTGTGTGCGGCGCGTGCGAATACGCCCAAGTGAAGCCGGCCTCAGGGTGGTTTCACACGGGCGAGAAAATCGTGAGAGTCCGTAAAAAAGCAGATTATGACACCAATGATTTACAATCGCGGCGTGCTCCGTCTTGCTGCGCTGTACGATTTTTTTAAATCTCCCATGTTTCCCTCTAGAGCCTCCTTTTTATCGCAAAGTTCTATTGACTCGTACTATAAAATTGCGCAAGGAAATCGCAAGCGACAGCGATGGTTTTGCGAGAAAAAGCAGAGCTAACGCGCTCTAAAATTGCGGGAAAAGAAACACCGATTTTGCCGCTATTTTCCCGCAGCAAAATCGCGATCACCCGTGTGAAACTAGCCTTAGGTCGGTGTGTGAAAGATCTCTTACGGTGCGTGCGCACGGGATGAAATATTTCACAACAGCGCCGCAGAATACGCCATCCTGGAATCCTGCGCCGAAATCGCGGCCGATTTTGATCCAGAATTCGGCTATTCTCAATCCCGTTTCTAAATCCGCAGTGAAGATTTTGGCGCTGAATATTTCGCAGCACAGTTCCGGAATATTGTTTCCCGTGTGAGAGCACGCTCTGGCTACATACACACGAACGTGAATCTTGCGCTACTTTTGTGCGTTGCGAGGTGCACTAAATTCGTGCAAATATGAACTCCATTCCTGAAAAAAAACAAAAAAAAAACGCTCATGTGTACGACTCAATTCAAAAGAATAGGGTTCATATTTGGGCGTCTCGCATTGTACAAATCGCACGCCATTTTGCCCGTTCGCGCAAGTGTATCTTCTGTTCGTATTTTTACTGTCCGTGCGGACAGAATATGGACCTATTGAATCACGCCGGTGTATTCAGATGTGTATTTTTTGTACGTAGAAAAAAAACGCAACGCGTCCTGTATTGGTCCGTATCGGGGGCCAGAAATCGCCCGTGGAAATCTATGGGCTCCTTCCCACGGACGGATTTCCGCCGCGTAATTCGCGGCAGAAATCCGCTGCGTTGCCCGCAGCTATTAGGTTCTATTGAACCTAATAGCACAATGCTCACGGTGCGGAAATCACCCGTCCTCACCTGCGGCATGCTCTATTTGCCGCTGGTGTGCGCGCGGACGGCTTCCATTGCAGTCCGGCGCGTCATGTGATGCTGTGGGCGTGTCACATGACGCTGCGGCGCGTCACGCACTCTATTTCGCATGCGGGACGTAGGACTCCGGATCCAGAGGTAAGTATTGGGGTCTCTTGGGGCGGTGCCGTGACAGACTCCGCTGTGGAATTGCGCCGTCACGGCCGTGTGAAGCCGGCCTATGAGAGAGTAAAAAAACGCGCTGAAGACGGTGTTCCGTATAGATTCACTGCGTTCCGCAAGTTGCCAGGAGAAAGTGGGGGGGGGGGGGGAAAGTCACATCAATTTGGTGGTTTTGCATGTTTTTGTGTGCATGAAAAACGCAGAGAATAGCGATGCAACGCGGACGCGCAAAATGTGCATAAGCACCAATAATGCGCTGAAAACACTCATGCACGTGCAAGGAAAATTTTCACAGACCAAAACTGCATCCGCCCAGCCTAAGGCTCATTCACACGGCGGTATGTGTATTTCCGTTGCGTAAATGTGCGGCGTGTTTACGTGACTGGGATACATGCGCCTATACTGCTTACACGTGTATGCACACGTAAAGGAATAGCAAGAATGTCCCCATTGATTTCAGCGGGCAGCTGACTTTAAGGCTGGATTCACGCGGGGCGGAATGTCAATGCCGGCTGTTTGCACGGAAATTCCGCCTGCGTTTTTTATCCCGGGATAATTCAGCAAAGTGGATGAGATTTGCAAAAATCTCGTCCACACGCTGCGCCCAAGTCGCGCTGAAATTGACGTGCCATGCATAATCCAAAGTCTCGGCATGTTAATTTTCTCGCCATTTCCACTGCGGCCATCTCTCCTCTCTATAGGGAAGAGCTGACCACAGCGGAATAAGCCGCTTGAGACCCCGCGGGACTTCAAGCTGCGAAAAGATTGCAGAATTTCCGTGCAGTCCCTCTGCGAACATTCCGCAAGATTTCCCGTGTGATCGCAGCTTAATAGGGGCTAAAAAACCCCGCAGCATATACTATTTTTGTGCGTATTGAACCTGGGACTCCACTACTGCTAGGCAGCAGTACTAATCACTTAGCTGCTGCCACTACTACCCAGTACTAACCACTTAGCTGCTGCCACTACTACCCAGTATTAACCACTTAGCTGCTGCCACTACTACCCACTACCAACCACTTAGCTGCTGCCACTACTACCCAGTACTAACCACTTAGCTGCTGCCACTACTACCCAGTACTAACCACTTAGCTGCTGCCACTACTTCCCAGTACTAACCACTTAGCTGCTGCCACTACTACCCAGTACTAACCACTTAGCTGCTGCCACTACTACCCAGTACTAACCACTTAGCTGCTGCCACAACTACGCAGTACTAACCACTTAGCTGCTGCCACTACTACCCAATACTAACCACTTAGCTGCTGCCACTACTACCCAGTATTAACCACTTAGCTGCTGCCACTACTACCCACTACTAACCACTTAGCTGCTGCCACTACTACCCACTACTAACCACTTAGCTGCTGCCACTACTACCCAGTACTAACCACTTAGCTGCTGCCACTACTACCCAGTACTAACCACTTAGCTGCTGCCACTACTTCCCAGTACTAACCACTTAGCTGCTGCCACTACTACCCAGTACTAACCACTTAGCTGCTGCCACTACTACCCAGTACTAACCACTTAGCTGCTGCCACAACTACGCAGTACTAACCACTTAGCTGCTGCCACTACTACCCAATACTAACCACTTAGCTGCTGCCACTACTACCCAGTATTAACCACTTAGCTGCTGCCACTACTACCCACTACTAACCACTTAGCTGCTGCCACTACTACCCACTACTAACCACTTAGCTGCTGCCACTACTACCCAGTACTAACCACTTAGCTGCTGCCACAACTAACCAGTACTAACCACTTAGCTGCTGCCACAACTAACCAGTACTAACCACTTAGCTGCTGCCACTACTACCCAGTACTAACCACTTAGCTGCTGCCACTACTACCCAGTACTAACCACTTAGCTGCTGCCACTACTACCCAGTACTAACCACTTAGCTGCTGCCACTACTACCCAGTACTAACCACTTAGCTGCTGCCACTACTACCCAGTACTAACCACTTAGCTGCTGCCACTACTACCCAGTACTAACCACTTAGCTGCTGCCACTACTACCCAATGCTAACCAAATGTCAGGTTGTGCTCCTAGGACCTGTAGTTCTACGGGTTTTCAGGAGCACACCTCCACAGGTGTGGGATGATTGAGATGGCTAGGTGTGTGGATTGCTCCGGTCTGCTGCACATAAATACCAGCCACTCGGGCTTGAGGATGTTGGTTTCTTCGTGTTTGCATCTACGCATGATGGTCTGTAGGTGTGAACCGAGATGTGTTTGTGTAGATGGCTGGACGTGAGGTGTGAACAGTCTTGTTCCGTGTGGTATGCAATCTTTCGTGTGTTGGTGTGAACTGTGTCCTGTTCTGCTTGGATTGTTTTCCATCTAGGGCGAGCCAGGCCCTTACATTCCAGCGTGGGTCCGTCGCTGTTGGCTTCAGTATATTGGCCAAAATACAAAACAATACATAGTACCATAGCAATTCCATCTGTCTATTTGTGCAGGTATGCTAGGTAGTGTCTTGGGTGTTTTTCAGTCATTGTCGGCCAGTGAGTCCCGTTCGCAGTTACTAGTCCATTTTCTTTTGGTGTTTAGCATGTGTGCAGTTGCGTGAGTATCTCAGGGTTACAGATCCAGTGCGTCCTGTTTGAGTGTGGTAACAAATTAGAGAAGCCGATTTTCACTCCTATTGATTTTAATGGAAGTCGGAAAATCGGGAGTCCTGATTCACAATTATTTTTTAAATCGGGTTGGTCACTACCGACTCAATTATTTCAATAATCGCTCTGCTCTAGTCCTGACCTCCGCTTTTCATATTGACTACAACTCTTTCTGTTTTCCGGTGTCACACTACGGTACTCTAGACCTGTCAGTGACAGCTGCCACAGAACTCGTCAGGTAACAGCCTGGGGGGTCTTGCAGCAAAAAAAGATGTCAATTGGTGGAGTTAAAGGGTGAAAACCAAAGGACTCCAGGTGCTGCCCTCAAGAGTAGCCCACAGTAAAATCAGTCTGTGACACGGTGGGTCCCTATCTGCTGTCCTGACAATTTGGTAAATTCTGTGTGCTTTCATAGAGAAGTCGATGCACCCGTATTCTCATTCTGCTTCACAGTTCACAATTTCAAGAATTCTCTTGATCCGGTCTTCCTGCTCTGCTCAGTCTCTGACTTTATAATCTTGCCCCTCCCACTCTCTGACCGCAACATTCTTTCGTATGCCATCAAAAATAATAAGCCTATCCCTAGAGATGAGCGAGCGTACTCGGTTCGGGCGTTTTTGCACTCGAGCACCGCTTTTTCCGAGTAACTGACTACTCGGACGAAAAGATTCGGGGGGCGGCGTGGTGGAGCGGGGGGTAGCAGTGGGGAACAGGGGGGAGCTCTCTCTCTCTCCTACCCCACTCCCCTCTGCAACCCCCCGAATCTTTTCGTCCGAGTAGTCAGTTACTCAGAAAAAGCGGTGCTCGAGTGCAAAAACACCCGAACCGAGTACGCTCGCTCATCTCTACCTATCACCCATCATTCATACAGAAATCTATGCGCCATTACTACTTATGGACGCTCTACAGGCTTCATTGTCCCCAATCACTTTCCTCTCCTGTCTCAATGTGGCTACCGAACGTTGCAATGAAATTTTCAAAAAGTGTCCTGGATTAAGCAGTGCCCCCTAAAGTTTGAACTTCTCAACATAGATGGCAGCAGCCTTGGCACATCCTTCAAACTTGTTTTCTTTGGCGGTACTCTAGGTCTGCCGAATGTCTATGGAGAAAGTAACGCCAACTGTTCAAAACTTTCAACTCTGCTCCTCACCTTCCTAAACAAGTATATTTAACCTTACTGCTCTCCACACTAGTAACCCAAAGTGCAGACACCTTTCACAGAGCTCAGTGCTGAAGACCCGGCTAATTATTTCAAAGTTTAAATTAACAGTATCCAGTATTAGACTAAAAATTACTATTTTGGGGATCTCAGAAGGCATTAGTCAAACTACTAATGACCACTTGTCAGTAAGTATGTGAGTGCTTCTCATGCTCCACCCCTGGTGATGTCATGGCTCCGCCCCTGGTGATGTCATCGAAGGTCCTACAACATATATAAAACACAGAGCCTGACCGACAGAAGAACAACACTGTTAGGGCTCTTGAAAAGGGGAGGACAAAATGAGAATATAACTAAGCCGTTATTATTTCAGACACAACTCAGCAACCCTGACAGAAAACACCGACCTACCGCCGACACAGAGATCCGGTGGGCTAAAGGACCTACGATGATGTCACCACTGTGGAAGGAAGAATTGTCCCGTTTGGTAGAAAGTACTGTATGTGCTTTCTTCTCATGCTCCGCCCCTGGTTGGCATCATGGCCCCGCCTCTGGTAATGTCATCACAGACCCTAGAGAATATATTAAAAAAACACAGAGCCTGACTAAAGCTGCCTGTCCACGGGCGTATTTTCATTGCATTCCCCGCAGCGATAATCCGACCGCATTGCTATGGAAAGCGCTTCCCCACTGTCCACGAGCGGAGAATCATAGTGATTCTCCACTCGAGGGCGGCAAATTGCAGCATGCTGCAAATTCCCGCGATTCTCCGTGGTGAGCCTATCTGTCAGAGATCGGAGATCCGCCGCGGGATACCGCAACACCTGTGGACAAGCAGCCTAACAGAAGAACAACACAGTTAGGGCTCTTGAAGGGGGCGGACAAAAATAACAAAATGAGAATACAACTAAGTCGTTATTATCTCAGACACAACTCAGCGTTCCTGTCAAGAGACACTGACCTACTTCCACCACAGAGATCTGGTGGGCAGAAAGACCTGCGGTAACGTCACTACTGTGGAAGGAGCTAAGCTGTGTTTGTCTTGTGTGGGATTCAAGATGGATGTAGTAGAGCTGCGTGTGTGATGTGCTGTGCGTGTAATGTGTGGGAATCAGGATGAAGGTAGCAGAGCTTTGTGTGTGTGATGTGTGTGAATCAGCATGTAGAAGAGCTGTGTGTGTTATGTGCTTTGTGTGTCATGCGTTTGAATCAGGATGGATGCAGTAAAGCTGTGTGGGGTTGGGATGGATGTAGTAGAGCTGTGTGTGTGAATCAGGATATAGCAAAGCTGCGTGTGTCATGTGCTGTGTGTGTGATGTGTGCAGTCAGGATGGCTGTAGTAGAGCTGTGTGCGTGTAATGTGTGGGAATCAAGATGGATGGTAGTGGAGCTGTGTGTGTGATGTGTGGGAATCAGCATGGATGTAGCAGAGCTGCATGTGTAATGTGTGAGGATTAGAGATGAGCGAGTATACTCGCTAAGGCACATTACTCGAGCGAGTAGCGCCTTAGCCGAGTATCTCCCTGCTCGTCTCTAAAGATTCGGGGGCCGACGCGGGTGGCAGGTGAGTTGCGGGGGGGGGGAGAGAGGGAGAGAGAGATCTCTCCCCCGTCAGCTCCCGAATCTTTAGAGACGAACGGGGAGATACTCGGCTAAGGCACTACTCGCTTGAATAATGTGCCTTAGCGAGTATACTCGCTCGAGTAATGTGCCTTAGCGAGTATACTCGCTCATCCTCTAATCTAGTGAGGATTAGAAATGAGCGAGCATACTCGCTAAGGGCAATTACTCGAGCGAGCATTGCCCATAGCGAGTACCTGCTCGCTCGGAAGAAAAGATTCGGCTGCCGACGCGGGTGACAGGTGAGTTGCGGCAGTGAGCAGGGGGAGCGGGGGGGGGGGGGGAGAGATCTCCCCTCCGTTCCTCCCCACTCTCTCTCGCCGCTCCCTGCCCGCCGCCGGCAGCCGAACCTTTTCTCTCGAGCGGGCAGGTACTCGCTAAGGGCAATGCTCGCTCGAGCAATTGCCCTTAGCGAGTATGCTCGCTCATCACTAGTGAGGATCATGGATGTAGCAGAGCTGTGTGTGTGTGAATCAGGAAGTAGCAGAGCTGTGTGTGTGTGATGTGTGGAGATCATAATGAATGTACTATGTAGCATAGCTGTGTGGCGTATTGTGCCACCAGAAACACTGGTACTATAATTTCCTAATAATTACTGGTACTTTTTAAAAGGGCAGTCACAGGACAGTATTACTTTCAAAGGGGCACACAGGGAGCATTATTACTTTCCTAGCAGGCATAATGGGGTTAATCATACTCTCTAGAGGATACAAAAGAGGCATTATTATTTTATAAGGGTCACAGTGGTTGGCATTATTACTATATGGGGGCACAAAAGGGACTTTATTGCTGTGTGGGAGTACAAACAGGCACTGTTACTGTGTGAGGAAAACGGTTTACGTTGGTGGGCACTGAGAAAATCACTATTACTCTGTGGGTTATAAAAGGTGGCACTTTTATTGTGTGGTGCGCTTCTACCATCTAGGGCAGTGGTGGCGAACCTATGGCACCCGTCTCAGAGGCGGCACACAGAGCTCTCCCTGCTGGCACGCGTCGCCATCGGCCGCTCACCACTAGTGAATACCGGCAGGGGCCATGGCCCCCCTCCCCCTTCCCCCGACGTCTCCTAGGTTCCGCGAGAGCAGGGGGAGGAGGCGTCCGGCATCACAGTGTGCACCGGATGCATATTAACATTTTCCAGCCAACCCAAACAACCAGTCAGGTTGCTGGAATTGCTGAATAGGGCAGAAGTGTTGTGTAAAATGTTAATATGCCACCGGGGAAGGGCCAGCAGCAATGCCGAGCAGAGGAGGAGGTAAGTATGTGGGTCTTGGGGGGGGGGGGGTTGGGTGACTGCTGTGGGGTGTCACCATTACACTGAGGTACGCTGTGGGGTGTCGCTATTACTACTGGAGTACGATGGGAAATGTCGCTATTACTGCTGGGGGCTGTCGCTGTTATTCTGGGGGCTGTCACTATTACTACTGGGGGCCGCTGGGGGCTGTCACTATTACTGCTGGGGGCTGTTGCTATTACTAGTGGGGGCCGCTGTGGGGGGGGGGGAGGGGTGGTCACTATTATTGCTGGGGCCACTGGGAGGGGGTCACTATTATCGCTGGGGGGGTCACTATTATTGCTGGGGTCGCTGAGGGGGTCACTATTATCACTGGGGTCACTGGATGGGGGGTAACTATTATCGCTGGGGTATGTTTACAAAATGGACAGTGTGCAGATTTTGACTGCTTTTTGGATGCGGAAATGCCACAGAATTTTCCACAGAAATCTCCGCTGAGGACATTCTGCAGTATTTCTGCATCCAAAAAGCAGTCAAGATCTGAACGCTGTCTCTTTTGAAGCGGCCCTGCTCATTTTTAGAATGGCGGGGGTAAAATCATACGTCGTGATAAGCCCCGCCCCCTGATGTATTGGCACTTTGCCATAAATATGTGGGTTTTAGGTTGCAGTTTGGTCACTCGGTCTCTAAAAGGTTTGCCATCATTGGTCTAGGGTATAATATGGGGTACTATCTGTTCCACACTAATATTTTTAGTGGCACTATCTATCTGGCTGTCTGTATGGAACTATTTTTAAGGTTATTGTAGTTATGACATGTAGTACAGTATTTGTGGCCTCGGGCAAGACAGTAGGTAGGGGTAGTAACCAACACCAAATTGGGGAGCTAAGTAACGAGGAGTCAAAGATGTCCGGCCAACAAACTGTATGCACTCGTCGTGGCTGGAAGAAGCCTTTATGGTGTCTGGGCCAGATGGTAAAGAAGGAAGAAATGAATGACTCCAATCAGAGAAGACGTCAGCCATGAGTCACTAATTGTAATCAACTACACTGACATGCCAAAAGTCATGGAATAACAGTATGATAATTGATTAGCAAGTGGTGTTACTTCAGGTGTGGAACGCCCACACCTGTATAAGGCTGAATTCAGACGAACGTATATCGGCTCAATTTTCACGCCCAGCCGATATACGTCGTCACTCTCTGCAGGGGGGGAGCCTGGAAGAGCCAGGAGCAGTGCTCTGAGCTCCCGCCCCCTCTCTGCCTCCTCTCCGCCCCTCTGCACTATTTGCAATGAGGAGAGGCAGGACGGGGGCGGGGCTAATTCTCAGAGCTTAGCCCCGCCCCACCTCCTTTCATTGCAAATAGCGGAGAGGGGGCGGGAGCTCAGTTCATGCTCCTGGCTCTTCCATCCCCCCCCCCTGCAGATGAGGACATCGTATATCGGCTCGGCGTGAAAACCCAGTCGATTTACGTTTGTCTGAATCCAGCCTAAGGGTGCTTTCACACAGACCGATTATCATTAAAAGAAGAAAATCACTGGATCGTTCAAATATGAACAATAACACCGGGAACAAAAAAACATTTTTTCTTGGTGCCTGGAATTTTCAACCTGATTATGTGTATTTTTGTGCCGCTGATTGCAGAAATACTATTATTTTCTTCATATGAGCTCTAGTTTTTAAGATATTGCTGATATTATTAATTAGCCCTTTATTTAGCAGCAGAATTTGTTTACTCTTGGTCTCCATTATATCCTTCATTTTGTTGATGTTGATGTGTTTTGGTTCCATCACAGACATAGATATGGCTACATCAAGAAGAATGTGCTACTTGTGGGGAATGCACATTCCCTCAGCAGAGACGGGCTATAACGACGGACTTTGGGAAAAGGGCTAATTTAGCTTGCTTCACAGTGAAACGGGGACCTTGGGCACCACATATTGTGTGCAAAGCATGTACAGAGCACCTGGGAAAATGCTGGAACAGGAAATGAAGTGCAAGAAATTTGGTACACCAATGGTATGGAGCGAGTAGAGCAACCATACCGATGACTGGTACTTTTGTTGGTGGACATAAAGGGCATCAATGGGGAAAAAAACGGAGCAAGTGGACATAGTAACATAGTATGTAAGGCTGAATAAAGGCAATGTCCATCTAGTTCAGCCTGTTTATCCTCCTTGTTGATCCAGAGGAGGGCAAAAAAAAAACAAGAGGCAGGAGCCAATAAGCCCTTTTGGGGGAAAAATTCCTTCCCTAATGGCAATCAGACTAATCCCTGGATCAACCTCTAATAGTTTCTACCTGCCTGTATACCCGGATCAACAACCTGCTGGTCACCTAAAATTTATATCCTGTACCACATTCAGAAGATATACCTGTCCCAATATGTAGCAGCCCTCCAGAGCTCTCTGAAGAAACAGATGAATCGGCTAGTGAGAAAGTAAGCTGAGCAACATGACAGCGATTTAGAAGAACCTTTATCAGCTTCATCGGGTTTCAATCAATTAATCCTTTGCAATCCAATTTTGGATTCAGGGTTTCCTAGGGGGCTTTCTCTTTCTGCCATTATACAATGGTGCCATCTGCTGGCTAGAGCCAGTACTGCGGTATGTGACATGCCTGAGAGGCCCCCAACAACAGAACGGCCAGTAATCTATAGTGAGAATACCCTGCCGGATGTCCTCTAACATCAGAGCTGTACAGCCTTCAATCAGAATGTATTCAGACGTCAGACAGTGGATTGGAAAGGGTTAAATTGAACGACCTCATAAAAGACCTAAATCTTCCAAAGAAAATGTCTGAGTTGTTAGCTTCCCGGCTGGCAGAAAAAAGGTTACTGTTACCAGGAACTAAAATCTCAGTATACCGCAACAGAGAAGAAGAGTTTCCGCCATTCTTCACAAAAGAAAATGATTTTGTTTTCTGCAACAACGTGCAAAAGTTATAGAGGAAACGGAATGCGAGGGAATATACAGCAAGCGAATGGTGGCCGTCAGATAGCTCCAAACGCAGCCTAAAATGTGTACCTCTACATAGCGGAAACAGGCCGATTCCTATTGGTCAGTCAGTTAGTATGTGGGAAGATCAGGCAAGAATAGTCACAGTCCTACAGAAGATAGCGTATCGCCATCACCAATGGCTCGTCTGTGTAGATTTGAAAATGGTGAATTTCCTTCTAGGGCAGCAGGGCGGGTACACGGGTACCCTTGTTGTCTATGTCTGTGGGACAGCAGAGCTAAAGATTAACCCCTTCATGACATTGCCTATTTTGGGCTTAAGGACGCAATGATTTTTGGCGGATTTTCTTCTCCATTTATCAAAAGTCATAACTTTTTTATTTTTCCGTCGGCGCGGCTTTATAAGGGCTTGTTTTTTGTGTGGTGAACTGTCGTTTTTATCGGTGCCATTCTTGGGTACATTGACTATATTGTAAAACTTTTATCTTTTTATTATAGCAGGGAGAGAAAACGCATCAATTCTTCCATAGATTTTTTTTTTACAGCGTTAATCATGCAGCACAAATGACACAATCCATTTTTTCTGCGGGTCGGTACGGTTACAACGATACCAAAATTCTTACATTTTTTTTAGGTTTTTCCACTTTTCTGCAATAAAAACCCTTTTTTTAAAAAAAAAATTTTTCTAAATCGCTGCATTCAAAGTCCTGTAACTTTTTTATTTTTTTTTGTACGGAGCTCTATGAGGGCTTATTATTTGCGAGACGAGCTGTAGTTTTTATTGGTACCAATTTGGGGTACATACGGCTTTTTTGATCACTTTTATTGCGTTTTTAGGGAGGCAAAATGCTAAAAATTAGCATTTTGCCTCACCTCAGTTTTTAGCGTTTTTTTACGCTTTTTTCCGTGCACACTCAAAAGCATGTGCAGCTTATTGTACGCGTCGTTACGGATGCGACAATGCCAAATATGTGGGGTTTTAATTTTTTTTAACCTTTTTTTATGCTGATATGAGAAAAAGCATAAAAAAAGGGCATTTTTTTAAATTCATTTTTTTAATCTTTTTTTTTACACAACGTGTGTCCCACTGTGGGACTTTGACCACAGTATTGCCCATCGCTGTGATAAGGCATGGCAGGGCTACTGCCCTGCCATGCCTTATCACTTATACAGTGATACTAGGCATTGGCAATACAGGACGCCAGTGTCTGGCATCCTGTTGCCATGGCGACAGGCCGGGCTCTCGCGATAACATCACGGGAGCCGGCTGAAGACACAGAGGGAGTGCGCTCCCTCTGTGCACTCTTTCCATGCTGCGATCTACTTAGATCGCGGCAGGGAAGGGGTTAACAGCGGTTGGGCATCTCCAATGCCCCCCCCGCTGTTGCAGCGGGACGCTGGCTGTAACTGACAGCCGGCTCCCGCTGCGGGATAGCGCGGGATCATATGTGATCTCGCGTTATAACCGGGACATAAGTTTACGCCCTGGAGCGGGAAGGGGTTAACACTGGGGGAGAAGACAGCGGCCATTGAGAGAAGGCATGGTTCCTGGGGCAAAAAATATCATTATAGGCCCTTGGTTGACGGAGAAAAGATCATATTGCCACCATTGCACATTAACCCCTTAGTGACCTCACGTTTTTGCTTTTTTCCATTTTCGTTTTTTCCTTCCCCCTTTTAAAAAATCGTGCCTCCTTTATTTATCCATTGACGTCGCTGTATGGGGGCTTGTTTTTTTGCGGGACAAGTTGTATTTTTCATTGGTACTATTTACTGTACCATATAATGTACTGAAAAACTTTAAAAAAATTCTAAGTTGAGAGAAATAGAAAAAAAATGACATTCCGCCATCTTTCGGTGCGTCTTGTTTCTACGGCGCACAAACTGCAGCAAAAATGACCTGATAACTTTATTCTATGGGTCAGTACGATTACTACGATACCAAACTTGTATAGGTTTTTTTGCTGTACTAGATATAGATTTTTTTAAAGATATTTAATTTTTTAAAATTATTTTCTGTCTCCATCTTCTGCGCACAATAACTTTTTTATTTTTCTGTCAATATAATTGTGTGAGGGTTCATTTTGTGCGGTACATCCTGTAGTTTACGTTAGTAGCATTCTAGAATACATAGGACTTTTTGATCGCTTTTTCCTGTCAACAGGGTGACCAAGAAAAGCGCATTTCTGGTGGTTTTTATTTTATTTTTTTCGGTTGACGTTCACTTTGCACGGTAAATGATGCGTTACTTTTACGGACGCAGCGATACCAAATATGTATTTTTGTTTTATTATTTAGATTTTTTTATTTTAAATATAGCAAAAGGTTTTTTTTTTTAACTTTTGTAACTTTTTTTTTTACATAATTAATAAAACTTTATTGTTCTTATTTTTACTTTTTCTTTTAGTCCTCCTGGGAGACCACAACTAGCAATGCTTAGATCGCTTATGCAGTATGATGTAATGCCACAGCATTACATCATACTGCATTCTGACAGGCAGCCCATCAAGCCACCCCTTGGGGATGGCTTGATAAGCATTCTGCCATGACAGACCTGGAGCCTTTCAGAAGGCCTCCAGCTGCCATGACACCTGCACGACTCCCCCTATCTCACCGCGCGCGCGCACGGGGGGGAGATGTTCGGGGGATTTGAATGCCTCTGTCAGACTTGGCATTTAGAGGGTTAACAGCCCCGATCGGCTGCACGGCCACATGGAGCAGTTGCCTGTAATAAAGAGCTGACACCAGCGATGTATGGAGGGCATCAGCTGTTTATGGCTGGATTCAGACGAACGTATATCGGCTCGGTTTTCACGCCGAGCCGATATACGGTATCCTCATCTGCAGGGGGGGGAAGGATGGAAGAGCCAGGAGCAGGAACTGAGCTCCCGCCCCCTCTTTGCCTCCTCTCCACCCCCTCTCTGCCCCTCTGCACTATTTGCAATGAAAGGAGGCGGGACGGGGGTGGGGCTACGTTCCAAGAATTAGCCCCACCCCCATCCCGCCTCTCCCCATTGCAAATAGTGCAGAGGGGGCGGGAGCTCAGAGCACTGCAGAGAGAGACGACGTATATCGGCTGGGCGTGAAAACCCAGCCGATATACGTTCGTCTGAATCCAGCCTATTACAGCTGACACCCACGGGCAATAGCTGCGATCAGCTGACAGCGGCATCTAAATCCCCCGAACGATGAACTGAGTGTCACTTCCAAATGTGAGTGTTGACCGGTAGAGAGCTGGAAAGAGAAAGAGAGTGGCTGGGAGCGGAACCCCACAGATAACTGGGACTGTGGATTCTTTTGCCATCCCGTGAATCCTCCCTGTCAAACCACTACACTGGTGGATGTAACATTATACACTGTAGTACTTTATTCAAGTAAACAAGCTCTACTGACCGTTCCCGGTTTTGCTCAGAAAGTAATCTCCGTGTGTGGTCTACTTTATTTCAACTACTGGATTCACCGCAGAGGACGGAACGCTGGCGTCACGAGTGACAAGGACTTTAAGGTAAACCATGGACAAGGTTTACCTGTGAAACTTCCCCAGTAGTAACTTGGTCGGGTCCCAAGCTACACTAAGTGGAGGAGATGGTAGAGCCCTGTGACAAGACCCTATCTACGTCGCTATCTCCTCGGCTGCTCCTCGGACGCTGCAGCACCACCTCCATTGTCAGCTGTTCATTTGCTATCTGTGATTTAGTTTCCAACTCTTTAATGAATACTTGTGCAGTTTTTGTAGTGCACGTTTGAGAAGTGTGCCCTATTATATCAAAGTACAATATTTTTGTTTTACAAATTGGGCCATTATTTCCATTTTTTAATCCCATACTGATCTAAAACCTGTAAATGTTCTCAGTACATTGGAGACAACCTGTAATGTCCATGAAAAAAAGGGTTTGTACTTCACTGCATTCTCCATTCCACCTTAAATCTTATCAGTCACACTAGTAGGAAACAAACTTAAATTCTCAGTAACTGTTTTGCAAGCGGAGTATGGTGCAGAGTACAAGGCGTGACATGACAGTTAAACAAATGAAGATATTGCTTAATAATAAAACTGTATTAACTAAGAGCTCACGCTCTATACACGCCAGCAGCTGACGGTGATGTCACTGGCTGCATTATTCTTGTGACTTCATAATATATTATTCCGGCTGTTCTTGTCCATCCTGTTACTATATACATATAAATAGCACTCATTGAGAGGTCTTGTACATTCTATGGTATAGAACGTTTAGTTAGTAGTGTGTGGACCACCTGATGCCTATAAAATAGCCTCCGGGCCCTTTTATTCGGGTGGAATATTTCAGCATTCCACAGCTAAAAATGCAGAAAATTCCGCACCATGTGTACATGTGGGTAATGAGAGTGGAAATGCAGAAATATTCCACATGTGAAAGGGCCCTTCAGGTTCCCAACTCTAACTTTTAAAGTAGGTCCTTGGATCCTCACATCATTAACCCCTTAGTGACCAAGCTTTTTTGTTTTTTTTTCTATTTTCGTTTTTTCCTCCCCCCCTTCTAAAAAATCGTAACTCCTTTATTTATCCATCGGTTTAACTGTATGAGGGCTTGTTTTTTGCGGGACGAGTTGTATTTTTAAATGGTACTATTTAATGTACCATATAATGTACTGAAAAACTTTAAAAAAAATTCAAAGTGAAGAGAAGTGGAAAAAAAACTGCATTCCGACATCTAATTTTTTTTAAGATTTTTTTTTTTTAATTATCTGCTGTCTCCATCTTCTGCACACAATAACTTTTTTAATTTTTCCATCGACATAGTTGTGTGAGGGCTCATGTTTTGCGGTACATCCTGTAGTTTCCGTTGGTACCATTTTTGGATACAAAAGACTTTTTGATCGCTTTTTATTACATTTTTTCTTGGAGACAGGGTAACCAAAAAAGAGCATTTCTGGCGTTCTTTATTTTTTTTTCCGAACAATGTTCACCGTGAGGGGTAAATAATGCCTTACTTTCATAGATCAGATTTTAATGGATGCAGCGATACCAAATATGTATTTTTGTTTTATTATTTAAATTTTTTTATTGTAAATATGGCAAAAGTTTTTTTAAAACTTTTATTACTTTTAAAAAAAATAATTATAACTAGTAAAACTTTATTGTTATTACTTTTACATTTTCTTTTAGTCCCCCTGGGGGACCACAACACGCGATGCTTTGATTGCTCCTACAGTATGATGTAATGCCATAGCATTACATAATACTGCAATCTGACAGGCAGTCTATCAGGCCATCCCATGGGGATGGCTTGATAGGCATACTGCCAACACAGCCCTGGGACCTTTCAGAAGGCCCCAGCTGCTATGAGACCGCACGCTCCCTGCGTGTCAGCTGTAGGATCTCCCTCCATACACAGCCTGCAGCTGCAGGACGTAAAACACTATAGGGTGGTCATTAAGGGGTTAAGAGCGCTGGCACAACAATCATTTCCCATATTCCCAAATTCATTTTTGCGTTCCAAGGAGATAGTGATGTGCATCATACTGCTCATCATTCTGTGCCATCTTAAGGTTTTCACATGCCATGCTCACGTTACAGTTTTTTTCACAGTTTTCACCAAATCACACCGAAACAGCTGCATTATCAATTTTAGTAAAAAATCTCTAAATACCAGCAACTTGACTGCAACATTTGAATATACCCTTAGGATGACGGTCGGTTCTAGTACATCCAAATATGTAGACAGTGCACACTGTCCAATCCAAGCAAAGATCCTCCAACCTGATGGACTCATGGCATGCCGGCCACGAATTAGTATTTGAATAGGGTGACGTCATAGTGTCAGCCCCGGCCCACATGATCCTCACTCCAGCACATGCTCATTTCGGCACAAGATGCTGATGGCATCCCAGTCAGCCAATCAGCATTGGTTTTTGTATATCTTCTCCAGCTCCACCTCACAGAGGACACCAGTTACAGTCTGAAGATGTTTCTGGTCCTTTCAATTGCTTCATGTCCTGACCTGCATTTCTGTTTAAGATAAGTCTGCTGTGGATTAACTTATTTATCTGGAGTGTTATTACATCTTATTCCTTGCACTTTTGTGGTTTATTATACAATGATTGTTATTGAACCCCCGCCACTTTTACCTGCCGCCATCTAAGAAAAGTCAGGGTCACCCTATGTTCCTAACATGGGGTTGCCCTCATAGGGTTAGATTCCCCCTCTTCCCCATTTTGTTTTTCTTCTATATTTTTGTGTTATTCACATTTATACATTATGTGTTTTATTCGTTCTTATAGGACTGTTATGTGTGGGTCAGACGGAACACTCACTTTGGCCTTGGAATGTGAGATACAACCTGGACCTGTAATTTTTTCAGCTTCCTCCAAATTTGTTTATCATAATGAAAAAAAGTAAACCGTGATTAATCTGATCTTTCCACTTGTCAATAACATTCCTAATATTGTTCATGAGTCTTTATTAAAGTTGTATTGTGACAGAAAGGCGGATGTGTTCTCCAGATTCATCTCCCATGTGAGGTAACAGGGAGAGCCTGACCTACTGGCTGATTAACTAGCTAAGCTTTACCAAGGGGAAAGAGCATCATACACTAAACTGACATAAAGGGAACCATGTCAGGCATCACCCACCTGACATCAGACGTCTGGAGGCCGCACCTGTCATAGGGAAGGGAGAAGAAGCCCACATAGCATGCAGACAGGGAATACAAGTGACCAGACCATCCTTGGGGAAGGTGGGAGAAACTCTTCAAACTAATATATATAACACCAATCTCTGGGTGGGAATGAGATGAATAAATGACCAGCACCCTCTAGTAAGAAGAGCTGGTATTTATGTGCAGCAGATGGGTGGTGATTAGTTGGCTGGAGAACTCCACACCATCAGCTAGCCAAATCAACCACACCTGCAGCAGTGTTGGACACCCAATAGAGCTACAGATCCCAGGAGCACAACATGGCACAATGATCTTGAAAACTGTGAGGAGTTGATACTGAAAACTCATATAACATTTCATTAAACAAAGAGTAACATTTACTTATGCTGGGCTGGCACGGGCGGACCGGGTTCAGCATGCGGGAGGCCCACAGCAGATTCCGTCTGTGAGCCCTGTCGGCGACCCTGAGTACCTTATTTTGCTGTATTGCGGATGACCACAGCGGCTTGCGGAAAAGTGTAAGTACATGTTTTTCACAGTTTTGCTGTGCATCCTCTGCCCAGACACTGATCACGGATTCCGCAATTGGAACTCGCCTGTGTGAGCCCGGCCTTACTGAAACAGAATACTCTGTCAACAAAGGGACATGGCTTGTTTTATGACGGCTGATTACACGCAACTGCTGATTCATGTGGAAACGAGCTTCGAGCATGAATGCTCATGCGGGCGTTAGGCCAGATCACCGATTGTGCACTAGTTGCTGAATTTGTCCGCACCTACATTCTGCAAATATGTACAGTACAATGTTAGTGAATGGGGGCTTAACACATTCACTAAGAGCAGAAACAAATCTGCTGCAGATTCAAGTCATGTTGTAGATTCTCAAATCCACATCATGCTCTATTCATTGCAGGAAATTTACTGCAGATTTTACTCATTCATTTCAGTGAAATCTGCTGCTAAATCTGCCAGAAAATCACGTGCGACTTTTTCGTGTTTTGTGTTGGACAGCCGGACAGCCCTAGGCACATTAGCATTCTTTTCATTTGTGTGTCATACGTTAAAAAAAAACTGACTACACATGGACAGCATACGGACCCATATTATTCAAGGAAGCAGCGCACACTACTGAGGTTTTTCACGTAGACTCAGACTGCGCAAAAAAAAAAATCACATGCAGTATTCTGATCCGTTTTATGGACAAGACTCACCTATTCAAATCAATGGGGAGAGAGAAAAAAAACGGACGGCACATAGAAGCTATCCGTGGGCTGTCTGGCTTTTTTTAAGAACCAGAAAAAAAAGGAATTTGCCCTTTGTCATTTTTTTTTTTTTTTTTGCAGACATGAAAACTGCGTGACATACAGAGAAAAAACGGACATATGGACCAAGTGTGGGGGCCACACAAGAGCTGCACCCATGTAAAAAAAAAAAAAGTAATGCGGAACGTTTTTTTTTAACACAAGTGTGCATCTAACCTAAGGAGAGACTCTCACATCATGTTAATGACCTCTATTTTGACTTATACTGTAAGCTCCTGGCACATAAGGGAAAGAGCGGGGGAAGGGACTTGTTATTTGTATAGCGCCAACTTATTCCGCAATACTTTCAGGTACTTTTGTTTATTACCCCCCCCCCCCCCTCAGCAAGCTGGGTACTAAATTTACCGACCTTGAAGGGATGGAAGCCTGAGTTGAAACCTAGAGCTTGCTACCTGAACCACGCAGGGATTGAACTCACAACCTTCAGACCTACGCTCTGATCGGTCTACAGCTACACAGTCACATATGTAGCAGGTTGTGGTACACTTTGTGCTCTGACGTCATTCTTTTGTAGCCAGCATTAGCTCTCTCAGCAACTTGTGCCACAGTAATTCTTCTATGGATGGGATCAGACGGGTGAGTTTTTGCTTCCCATGTGCATCACTGAGCCTTGGGGGCCTAGAACCCTGTCATCGGATCACCGCATGTCTTCACTTGGACTACTTTTGGTGCTACCCACTATCTACTAGGGAAAACCCCACAAGACCATATGGAGATGTTCTGCGCCAGTCATCCAGCCATCACAATTTGGCCCTTGTCAGAATCACTCAGATACTTACCCCTGTTCATTTCGGTCTCTAACACCGACTTCAAAAATTGACTGTTTGCTTGCTGCCTGATATATTCCATCTCTTGACAGGTACCATTATCATGAGATAATCCATGTTATTCATTTGACCTGTCAGTGGTTTTACTGTTACAGCTGATCACTGTGTACCCCACTGCTGTTAGGCAAGAAAAAGTCGAAGGAGGGTAAATATTTTTTAATAGCCGAGTAAATAGATGTCAAAGTATTGAAGAACTTCCACGAAGCAGATATTGGGTGTAGAGAATGAAAAAGGCGTATGAAGTGGTGAAGATAATGTATAATGCAGTGGATAGATACGGCTATCTGAAGTAAAAACGTATAGTCATGACATAGCAGGAAAATAACGGTTCTTAGTGACAAAGGGTGGAAGGACTAAACAGGGTTAATAATATAGATGGTCTAAGAAGCAAAGGGATGTGTCCGTTATATAATCACTGTGTGGCGGAACCCTTTACAGCATTAGTAATATTATGACTATGGTTATTAGTTGATTTCCATAGACCACATCAAGTATCGGCAGATTAAACGTCCTAATAAGGCCTCATGCACACAAGCAGATTTTTGCTGCGAAATCCAGGGCTGGCGTCCGGATTCAGCAGCAATTACCCTCCATAGGATGCTATGGAAAAATTATTCTTCATGCACACGAGCGAAAACCAATTCCAGTTTCTGCTCGCGGATGAAAAATCGCAGCATTCCCTATTTTCCTGCTGTTCCTGCACGGATGGCTTCCATTGAAGTCAATGGGAACTGTCCGACCCGCGGCCCGTTCGCAATTGACATTGCAGATGGACCATGGATTCCGCTGGGAAAGCGGTCAGGGATGCTAGACTTGCGATTCTTTTTGTGCAACTATCAGCTGTGTGAATTCCGTGCCCATGTGAACGAGCCCTTCCCCAATTATTGAACCATGTAAAAGACCCTTAAAGCAGCCAAATGGGGGATTTTCAGCTGTGAATTTTGTGACAAAATCTGCTTGCTTTCGATTCAGATTTGCAGTAAGGCTGGGTTCACACTGGGCGGATTTGCCGCGGAAATTCCGTCCGGAATTTCGCTGGTGCAGGTCCGCCTGCGGACGCTAATCTCGGGATATGCCAGCCATGTGGATGAGATTTCTCAGAAATCTCATTCACACGGGACGGCGAATCTGGCAGAAGCTGGCGCTGCAGCGCGGATTTGCCGGCCGCAGCATGTTCATTTTTTTTCTTCTTCCGCTGAGGCAGCGCTCTCCTCTATGGGATCGCTGGCCACAGCGGAAGAGCGTGCGGCCGGGCTGCTTCAAAACACATGACTAAGTGCCGCGAATTTTGAAGCAGCGGATTCCCAGCGGAAATCTCACAGTTTTTCGCTGCTTCCACCCAGAATCCGCCCAGTGTGAACCCAGCCTAAATATTCCAGCTGATTCACTGCAGATTTCACTTCACTCATTGAAAAGGGGTGAAATTTCACAGCATGTGGATAAAATTTATTAAAGTCACTCCCACCTGCCGGTCCTGTAAACACAATGTCCTCGCAATTGTCTTAATTTTCTATTTTCCTTTGATCATTGTGCAACTAAGACCACCTTCACATGACCGTATGCGTTTTTACGCTCGCCGGTACGCACTGTATTATCACATGAATGGATAATTGCCGCGATTGAGTCCCGAACTTTAGCCAGATATTTTCAGCCATTTACTTGGGCCGCTGCTGCGTATCAGCGAGAAAAAAAAACGCAGAAGTGATGAAAACCATTGATTGCTGTAAAATGCTCGGAATGACTAATAATGGTTAAATCAGGCCAGTGGTGTTCTTTTCCCAGCATTGTACGCCATGTAACTTTCTCCCCCTCCCTTTTTTCCAGCCTCTATTGAAGTCTATGGGAGCTTTCCTCGGCAAAAGATATGGCAAGACCTATGTTTTGATGCCGCGTATTAAATCGGCGACTGAAAACAGTTGCGTATGTGCTATTTTATTGTGCATCTGGATGAACACATTGGAATCCAATTCTTCGGATGGTCGTGATTTTTTGGCGATTTTTTTTAACGCGGCTAAATACCTGCAGAAATACGGTTGTGTGAATAGGGCCTAAGCTTTAGAAGAGATCTGTATTTGTCCAGGAGCCCAGCCATTTCCCTCCTTCTTCTTACTGTCCTGATTATAAATTAACTGGCCGCAGAAGGAACCTCTCCCCTCCGCTCTGTCTCACCCCTTGGGTAAGCCCTACCACCTCATCTGTACACCAGCTGAAAATGGAACAGTAATGGAAATTAACACTGTTGTTCTCTGCAGGATGTCTGCAATCTGTTTAATAAGTGTGCAGAAAATCCAGCAAGTAAGAGAGATTGAGCAATAGTGCACACTGATGAGGGGCAAACACCTCGAAACAGCTGTCTGTGTATGGATTCTGGCTTGGCTTTCAATTCCCAGTCATTGTTATAAAGCTTGTATAAAGAGTCTAGAACTGACTTGCAGGAATGCTGCCTTCCAATAGGTGGTGCTGTAGAGGTATTGTTCCATCTCCTTCATTTGCATATTACCCAGAGGAGCATGTGTGGCCTAATAAATGCCTCACTCACCTTCTAGGTGCTCTCCCTAAGGAGAAAAGATAGCGTGAAAATCTTGCAACTCACCAACAGCAATTTTGAGGTTTAGAGTGCTTATGGGTGTACAGTTACGTCCAATGGATGGCATAGGAGCTTTGCCTGCGCTATCTGTAGTGGGTGCCAGCTGTAATTTATAGACAAAAGCTAGTAGGCGGGATGGGAAATAACTTTGATTCTGGCTATTTAACAACTTACATGCTGTGGTCAATAGTGACTGTGGTATCAAGGTGGTTAGACAGATGGAGGAGACTACCTCTCTCACCCCATCAGTAAATTGATTTTATTTTGCAAAATGTTAAAGAAAACCCATATATGCTATAGCCATAATAACCATCATAATGAGCCGTATATTAAAAGTTGTGTAAAACCACATGGAGTGATGTCAAAAAAACAAAAAACAATAGTGCGTCATAAAAACTTTTTTTCCCCATAAAACGTGTTATTATTTAGCAACAGTAGTAAAATGTAAAAAAAAACAAACATATTTGGTATAGCTGTAATCATACAAACACATATAAAAAAGGCAACATTTTATTTATTTGATACGGTAAACAGCACAAAGTTTAAACTGCAAAAAACAATGTTGAAATTGCTGGGTTTTTTTTCTATTCTCACCCTCAGGGCTCCCCCACACATTTGCGTTTGCGTTTTTGGTGCGTTGTGTTTTTTACATTAGAAAGTTCCATTGACAATCTCGTTACCAAAAAACGCAAACGCAAGTGTGTGGGAGTCCTGAGGTTGGCTTCACACGAGCGTGATTTGTGCGTACATTACCTCTCTGCTGCTGCCGTGATCCCTGCGGGGATGAAGAACACATCTGCCGCATGCGGCAGATGTTTCCTTCATCCCTGCTAGTAAAAAGAATTCCCTGCTGCTACATCTGCCACATCTGTGACAGATGCAGCAGGGGAATTCTTCAATTTTCTACGGCAGCTGTCACACATGATGAATGACGGGCGAGAGCTGTCTGTGATTGGCTGAGCACCTCAGCCAATCACAATGAGCTCTTTCAGCAGGTGGGGATTTTAAATCCCCGGCTGCTGGTAGATCAGCACCACAGAGCAGGGGACAGCAGGAGAAGATGCGGCTGTGCCCCCGCAGCTGAAGGGAGGTGAGTATGTATTTTTTTTTGTTCTTTACACCACTTTTACTGGATTTTCAGGGAAGGACTTATATTTAAAGCCCTTCCCTGAAATCAATTGATGGGGTGCCGGCAGCAGGATCCTCTACATGTGTGACAGCTGCCATAGAGAATTGAAGAATTCCTCTGCTGCATCTGTCACAGATGTGGCAGATGTAGCAGCAGGGAATTCTTTTTACTAGTGGGGATGAAGGAAACATCTGCCGCATGCGGCGGATGCGTTCTTCATCCCCGCAGGGGACACGGCAGCGGCGGAGGGTAAGTTTAGTTTTTATTTATTTTTTACACTAAAATTTTGTTTTTTTCAGGGAAGGGCTTATATGTAAAGCCCTTCCCTGAAAAACAATGCAGGGGTGCCGGCAGACTATTGTCTTCAATGGAGCCACCAGCAGGAGCTTCCTTTGGATGCGGCAGTGACATAATATACACACTTGACAGCTGCAGCCAATCACTGGCATCAGCAGTATACGGCACAAGACTATTGAGATCAGTGATTGGCTGCAGTGGTTATGCGTGGCAGACAAGCATGCAATCACTGAAGCCAAGTAAAAAAGCCCAGTGGGGAGAACCAGAGTGGTGGCTCGGGAAGTGGTGGCTGAATAAAAGGGTAAGTACAGCTAATATTCTTGTTTAATGGCTATTTTTTTCGGTGGGCTGCTTTGGGCTTCCACAACCGGCCTGTATGATCTCCATGATGTACACTCACCCTTCCTTTTTTCCTTTCCTGTTTTCCCTTCTGTTTCTTCTACTTCCCGGCTGTTTCACCAAAAACTTGTATTATTCTTTGTTCAACTGAAGTTGTTTTCCATAAAATGGCTCATATGTGAACTTGAAAAAGAGTTTAGCAACACAGCAAAAGTCCAGCTCAGCTGTTCCCTGTCAGGACGCACGGACATGTTTGACATACACCCTCAGCATAGCAGGAAAAAGAAGACCAGCGTCCTTTTTAAAGTGAAATTCCAATTCAAACAATATGTGGCAACTTCATAAGATCCATAGCCGAAAAACAGAAGGATTTAGTTCAAATCCGAAATGTGTTGTTATAAGTGTAGTATGGAACAAATCTCATTGTCTTCTTCTCCCAAGACTTGTCAGATTCTGTGCCAAAGTATACTTCATCCACCCTATCTAGTGCATTGTTACCTATTCCTGAACCTCAAGGATTGGGTCAAGCTGCTGACCAGCATACTTACCCTGAATGTATTAATGTCATGTGATCACAACTCAATGAGGTAAGTACATTTCTTTATGCACCTAACACTGGATTTTAGACAAACGTTCTTCCAACTGAAGCACATTTTATTCTCTTCGGTTACAATACTGCTTCAGTTGTATCCCACACGGGACACCAACAAGCAAGCGTATCTCCTCCACGGTCTTTCTCTGTCAGCCCACAGATCCGTTCTGGTCACTTTACTATCTCAGGTCACTCTACTCCGTGACACTCGCTCCATGCCTCGGTTGGCAAAGCAGCCATACTGCTTTCTGTCCAGAGACTTTCTCACTCTTGTTCGGCTCTCGTCAGTTCTGCATGGGCCTCCCATCATGAATCCAGACCTCTGACAAGCCTCCCCTCACGATTTCCAAACTCCAGTCCACCAACTCCTCAGTCACAATCTCCAGTCCCAACCCACCTCTTTGCAGAGGGACAAGCTTGCTCCCACTGATGACCAGGTCCTGACCCAACTTTTGCACAAACCATCAGCACCTCATGCACCCCGCCCCTTTGTGACAAAAGTTTTGTTGCCACTACAATTCTCCAATCTGATTATCAGAATCACTTTACATGGGAAGGATGCTGATTATGATAGAGCAGGGCAGTGCTGAGGTAGTCAAATTGTAAGTGGATGCCTGAAAGTGCCACGCCGTTTACAGCAAACTGTATTCTGTAAATCTATTGAGGACAGAGAGAATTTCTAATAATGGAATTTCCCAGTAGGGCTGGGACACCGGGTAGGCAGAGCACAACACAGCCTAGAGACATAATTAAAAAATTATGAAAAATAAAACACATTAAATACATAATTTTTCTTTTAAATTACCAGAAATTTATTTATTTTTTTTTAAGGCCAGTCAATACTGTAGTATGACACATTTGTACATAGATATCTGGACATCACGGACACATTGTGCATTCTGAAATGCTTGCTGCAGATGGCTGCACAAAAAAATAGGACGTTTTTGGAACAGAGAGAAATCTTACCTAATTTTCGGATACTAAACACGAATATGACATTAGTTTGTGTTTTGATGTCACACAGGGAAAAAGTAAAAAAAGCTGCAGGAAAAAACTGAAAATTGCAGTACTTTTGGGATTTAAGGCCCATTTAGACCCTACGATTCTCGCTCAAAAATCGCACAAAGACGTCTTTTGACCGAGAATTGTTGGGTCTAACTGCACGGACATCATGCAGCTTTCATTAATGAGTTGTTCATCGTTGTCTTTCAGCAAGATGAAAGAGAATGATCAGCCTTATCAGTGCTGCGAGCTGAGTTCTCAGCGGGACACCGCTGATACCATGGTTTCAGCTGGTATTCCGCTCAGAGAACACAGCAGGAGTATTCAGAAGACAGCGCTCCAGCTGTGCTCTGCATACCCTGCTCGGAGCGCTCAGCTGTATAACAGCTGAGCGGTCCGAGAAGACAACAGCTGTATGAAGAAGATAGCGGTCCCGCTTGTCTTCTGCATACAGCGTGAGCCTTCATTTACACACTTATGCAAACTGAACGCTCAAAACTTTTACTCAATCTGCCGTTTGAGCGACTTTGGAACGATAATCGTTGTGTCTAAATTGGCCTTTAAACTACTTCTTTCTCTGTGTTTAGTGGGACTGCAGCAGGGCAACACAAAAGTCTGTTGTTACCTCCATGAATGGGACAGTCGTGACAGATAATATCATTACAAGGAGAAGGACTGCCCTCATTGATCATCACTTACACCAGGTCAGAACAATGTAGTGTATCAGTTTATATTGTAAGTCTGGATAAAGTCATCCTTTCCCCTGCATATTAAACTCAGACTCATTAAACCATTTCTAAGGACTCTTAATGGGTACAGTGATGCTTTTACCTATTTGCTCCAACTATATCCGAGGATCACCACAGAAAAATAATCAAGAAGAGAAAATCTATTGGTCCTCAGTTCAGACAACTTCAAAAGGATGAGGAATTTCAGAGTCAGTTGAAGGACAACGAAAAAGAAGCATGGAAGGATTTCAAAATTGTGTCAACTAGTTTGTTAGGAGACGAAAATTACCATCAGCTTGCGGATGAACTTCTAACAGCATACGAGAAAATCGGCTGCTGAAAGCCCCTGGAACTATATATCCTCTATTTCCCATTAATTGCGACGGACTCAGCCACAAACACTTTCATCAGGATATCGCAGTCATTGAAAAGCATTACAAAGGTAAATGATGCCCTGCAATGTTGGTAGATTACTGCTGGGTGATCAGAAGAGATGCTCCAGAAGCAGAATACAAGAGACAAACAAAAAGACATCGAATTTGAAGCTTGAAGATGGTGAGCGGTCTGCAAATCATGTCCTATGAGGAACGGTTAAAGGATCTGGTAATATTTAGCTTGCAAAAAAAGAAGGCTGAGAGGAGACTTAATAGCTGTCTACAAATATCTGAAGGGCTGTCACAGGGCAGAGGGATCAGCCCTATTCTCATCTGCACAAGGAAAGTCTAGAAGCAATGGGATGAATCTGAAAGGGAGGAGACAGATTAGATATTAGAAAAAACTTTCTGATAGTGAGGGTGATCAATGAGTGGAACAGGTTACCATAGGAGGTGGTGAGTTCTCATTCAGTGGAAGTCTTCAGAGGCTGGACAGACATCTGTCTGGGTTAATTTCGTGATCCTGCATTGAGCAGGGGGTTGGACCGCCATGCGTGGCGATAGGCTGGATTCTCACAGCGGTAAAACGCTGCACTGTATACACATATTACTACATGCACATGTGCGTCCTGCCTGCCTAAAGGGCTGTCACAGTGAAAAGGGATCAGCCCTATTCTCATCTGCACAAGGAAAGACTAGAAGCGATGGGATGAAACTGAAAGGGAGGAGACAGATTAGATATTAGACAGCGAGGGTGATGGAGGAGTGGAGCAGGTTACCATGGGAGGTGGTGAGTTCTCCTTCAATAGAAGTGTTCAAACAAAGGCTGGACAAATATCTGTCTGGGATGATTTAGTAAATCCTGCACTGAGCAGGGGGTTGGACCAGATGACCCTGGAGGACCCTTCCAACTTTACCATTCTATGATTCTATGGAGCACGTATTAAACTCAGCGTCCTTTTCTTTTTCTCTCTGTAACTTCCAAACCGAGAACCAATCACGCATTTTCAATGTCATCTTTGTGTTCAGCATCCAAAACTTAGGTAATATTAATCATTAGAGATGAGAGAGTACCAAAATGCTCAGGTGTTCGTTACTTGAGCCGAGCTTTTTGTTATGCTTGAGAGCTCGTTTTGAGTAACGAACCCCATTGAAGTCAATGGGAGACCCGAGCATTTTTCAGGGTGATCGATGCTCGGTAGCTGCCTGACTTGTTTTCAATGGAGCTGCGGCTGCTGATGGCGGCTCATTGAAAATAATGCTCAGCAGGCACCCCTGCATTCTTTTTCAGGGAAGGGCTTTACATATAAGCCTTTCCCTGAAAAAGAAAGATTTTGGTGTAAAAAAAAAAAAAAAAGTTAAAAAAACTTACCTTTCCGCCGCTGCCATGTCCCGCGGGGATGCAAAACACATCTGCTGTGTGTGGCTGATGTTTTCTGCATCACGGCAAGGAAAAAGAATTCCCTGCTGCACCTGCCCCATCTGTGACAGATGCAGCAGAGGAGTTCTAAATTCCTGCAAGGAATAAAGGATTCTCTACCGCAGCTGTCACACATGACAGCTGCGGTGGAGGATCCTGCTGCCGGCACCCCTGAAATGTTTTCCTGAGAAGGGCTTTAAATATAAGCCCTTCCCTGAAAAACAAAGAAAAGTGTTAAAAAAAATTACATACTCACCTCCCTTCGGCTGCTGGGCTCAGCCGCGTCTTCTCCTGGCTGTCCCTGGCTCTGTAGATCTCAGCTATGAGCAGGCGGGGATTTAAAATCTCGAGTAGGCTAATGCTCGAATGGGCTTCAAGCTCGGACAAGCATGCTCGCTCATCTCTATTAATCATGCCTCCGTTACAAAACCTGTGAAGAGTGTAATCAGATGTGAACGCAAGTGAGTGTGCAGGATAATCACTTAGCGTAAATCAGTGTAGCGACTGGATGAATAGCGATAAAATGCTCTTTAATTTTGCAAATAATTGTTTATCTATATATATAAAATTGAATGTATGTCTGCGTGTCTGTATGTCTGTCTGTCTGTTTGTCCTTTATGCGCTACTACACCATTCATCCGATCGCCATGAAACTTTGGGAAGTTGTTGAGTGCACTCCTGGGAAGATTATAGGCATAGTACATTCATGCTACGATAAATGGCGCGCGTGCGTGCGTCGTCGACAGTTACGACCCCCCCACGTAGATCGTTCAATTTCCATCATTGCCACTAATTCTCTCACTTCCCGATGTTGTAGAAACATGAAATTTGGCACGGGCATTGATTATGTCATAAATAGAAAACGCTAATGGGTCCCAACTCGATTATTCAATTCCATGCGCCAAAGATTTAGCGTCCAAATTTTACGTACGGAATGTAATTTTCTCACATAGAAACTTGAAATTTGCACGGGCATTGAATATGTCATAAATAGGAAAAGCTAATGGGTCCCAACTCGATTATTCAATTCTATGCGCAAAACAATTAGCGTCCAAATTTTACGTGCGGAATCTAATTTTCTCACTTCCTGATATATATAAATGAATGTATGTCTGTCTGTCTGTCCTTTATGCATTACTACACCATTCATCCGATCGCCATGAGACTTTGGGAAGTTGCTGAGTACACTCCTGGGAAGATTACTGCCATAGTACATCTATCCTACGATAGGTGGGGTGCGTGCGAGCGTCGTCGACAGTTACGCCCCCACAGACAAAGATCGTTTGATTTCCATCTCAAGCATGAAAGCAAAAGGCATTACGAGCAGCGGGATGAGTGTTCAACTACAAAATGATGCATCCGCCGAACGTTTCGCAAGACAATTGCTGGATATTGAGAATGCTGAGGTAAAATGAAAGCTGTGCTGTGATTGGTGGCTACTTCTTATACTACTGAGGTTGCATGAAAGCTGTGCTGCGATTCGTTGTTATATATTATACCACTGAGGTAACATGAAAGCTGCGCTGTGATTGGTTGCTATATATAATACCGCAGAGGTAACATGAAAGCTGCACTGTGATTGGTTGCTATTTTTTATATTGCTGAGGCAGAATAAAAGTTGCGCTGTGATTGGTTGTTATTTCTCTTACTGCTGAGGTAACATGAAAGCTGCGCTGTGATTGGTTTTATATTTTATACTGCTAAGGTAACATGAAAGCTGCGCTGTGATTGGTTGTTATATATTATACCACTGAGGTAACATGAAAGCTGCGTTGTGATTGGTTGTTATCTAGATATATAAAAACAAATGAATGTATGTCTGTCTGTCTTCGCAGCAACGCGTGACGGGTAAGCTAGTATTAATATAAAAAGTAGTCATTTCCATGTTTTGACATCATAATGTGTAAATGTGAAGCATTTATATTCTAATGTATATTAGTAGAGATGAGCGAACGTACTCGTTTAGGGCGATTTCACAATCGAGCACCGCTTTTTTCGAGTAACTGACTACTCGGGCGAAAAGATTCGGGGGCGCCGGCGGTGAGTGGGGCGTTGCAGAGGGGAGTGGGGGGGGGGGGAGAGAGAGCTCCCCCCTGTTCCCCACTGCTACCCCCCGCTCCACCACGCCGCCCTCCGGCACCCCCCGAATCTTTTCGTCCGAGTAGTCAGTTACTCGAAAAAAGCGGTGCTCGATTGCGAAATCGTCCTAAACGAGTACGTTCGCTCATCTCTATATATTAGTGATGATCCTGTGAATGATTAGCGATACAAGACAATTTACACATTATCAGCTCAATATCATCCCCCTAGTGAACAATATCACAAATCGGCTGTTAAAGGTTTTTTTTCAAAGACTTAAGGAATAAAGTTAAACTGGTTTAAAATAAAGAAAAACTGAATAGTCACCTGTTCCCACCACTCCCCGTCCAGCGCTGCCGCCCTGATGCCCACCACTCGGAACCCAGAGGAAGCGGCGGCAGGTCATGTGCCATTCATTGTGCATGTGACTGCTGAGTCACTCACAGGCTTTAACGGCCAAAGAAGAATCAATGCTGAAGTCTGTGAGTGGCTGAGCAAGCATGTGCACAATGAACGGCACATGACAGCCTGGCGCCGCTTCTTCCGGGTTCAGTGCGGCGGGCATCGGGGCTGCAGCACTGGATGGGGAGCGGTGGGAACTGGTGACTATTCAATTTTTCTTTATGTTTAACCTTTTTTTTAAGTCCCAGAAAACGCCTTTAAAAGCCGATTTGTGATATTGTTAACTAGGGGGATGATATTGACTTGACATTCGCATGATCATCACTAATATTGAATATCTTGTCTTGTAAATTAAGGCTTTGTCCCACTCCTATTTCTTAAGCCCCATTTACATGCAATGTTTATCACTCAAAACCCGTCCAAACGATGGCTTTTGAGCAATTGCGTGGAAATGTGCGCCCATCGTGCATTTTTCGTCCACTGCTCGTTCATCGCTGACTTCAAGTCAGCATACAATCCATCATCCCCAATAGCAGGGACCACACGCTGAGTTCTCTGCAGGGAGCGCTGATAACATTGAATTCAGTGTGCAGAACAAAGGAGATGTATTTAGAGAACAGACCACCTGCTGTTCTCTAAATACATGCAAATGAAGTTAATAAGCTGCTACTGGCAATTAGTGCCCCTTAGTAGCTTATGCAAAATGATCGCTCAAAACTGTCACTCAAACTATCTTTTGAACGAATCTTGAGCGATCATCTTTGCGTGTAAATGGGGCTTTACTATCATATGCAGATAGTTTCGAAGTTTAAAGCATAACTTTAACATATACCATTTTTAAATCAATGAGTAAATCTACATCCGATAATAAATGAATAGCTTTCCATGTCTGACTGCTTCGCATTGTGTTAGGGGACGTCTGGTGATGTTAGTAACTAACTTTTCTTTCAACTCTTTATCAGATTCACATATCTAAAACTCCCTTACAAACTTTGAGAATACATTGTAGGTCATGTGAAGCCTCCTGTTTATGGAGGAACGTGACTTTTTTCCCTAAGCAGGAAAAGATTCTGCAATTTTTTTTCTGCAGATTTCTGCAAAAAATGTGGCACAAACAATAAACGGGAGGAAATGAGTCAGATTCAGAAGTCTAAATTTAAATGATACAATTCATGCAAGTAGGTTCAGTTAAAGTATGCGGGAACAACACATAGCGCACTTGTTATATGGAGAGTTTATTGTTGTACCGTATACCAGCCACGACCGGTTTTAGATTTCTGAAAACCCTGACAAATGCTTAGATTTGATCAATAAGCCCCAATCATTTTGGATTTATATTGACTTACTACTAGAGATGAGCGAGCACCCAAATGCTCGGGTCCGCGTTATTTGAGTCGAGCTTTTCGTAAAATTCGAGAGCTCTACTCGAGTAACGAACCCCGTTGACTACAATTAGAGATGAGCGAGTATACTCGCTAAGGCACATTACTCGAGCGCGTAGTGCCTTAGCTGAGTATCTCCCCGCTCGTCTCTAAAGATTCGGCTGGCGGCGGCGGGCGGGGAGCGGCGGGGGAGAACGGGGAGGAATGGAGGGGAGATCTCTCTCTCCCCTCCGCTCCCCGCCGCAACTCACCTGTCACCCGCGCCGGCCTCCGAATCTTTAGAGCTGGCTAAGGCAGTACTCGCTCATCTCTAACTACAATGGAAGACTTGAGCATTTTTGTATGTGGGACGCTTGGTCCCGAGCTTTTTTTTTCTCTTTGTTCGTGTTCTCTTTGTCTCTCTCTCTCTCTCTCTCTCTCTCTTTCTCTCTTTCTCTCTCTCTCTCTCTCTCTCTCTTTCTCTCTTTCTCTCTCTCTCACTCTCTCTCTCCCCCTACCTGACAAAAAATTTGCCAATGACGCGCGCTGCGTCACGGCGGGGAGGGACCAAAACAGGCACATCACAGCGGGGAGGAGCCAAAAACTGGTGCAGGGTCAAACACCACTTGATGCTCGTTCGAGTAACGAGCACCATTGAATACGCTAATACTCGAACGAGCATCCAGCTCGGCAGAGTATGTTTGCTCAACTCTACTCACTACATTTTATAACATAACTGTTTTAGCCACCATATTTAGGATGCACTCACACATAGCCGAAATTCCGCACTAAAATTCACATCATTTACGCATCACAAACCATGGTGCGGATTTTGACACATTGTTTTGCAGCGGATCTGCATCAGCCTGAGGCTGGTTTCACACGGGCGATAAAATTGCGCATTTTGTACATGATGTGAAAACTCGGAATTATGAAGCCCATGCTTTCCAGTGGTTTCCTTCACATTTGCAATGTTTTCACTCCTACGATGTAGCGTGGAAAAAAAATTGCGCCATGTCCTATCTTTCTGCGTTTTGCTCTATTTTTTATCCCCCATGTTTCCCTGTGGAGCCTTCGTTTTATCGCATTGTTATGCACAATTTATGTGCAATGTGTTTTTAACATTAGAAAGTCTTATTGTCTTTTTTGCAAAATAAACCGCAGCAAAATCGTGTGAGAAAATCACAAGCAGCAGCCATATTTTTCACTGGAAAAAGCAGCTCTAATGCTCAAAAATCGTGTGAACAAATACGCAATTTTGCCTCAATTTTCTTGTGGCAATATCCCGATCACCAATGTGAAAATACCCTGAGTGTATTGGAAAGTGTCACCTCGAGGGGGCAAGGCTTGGCTGCCGAGGTGAATGACTGCCTGACTGCAGAGTTCCTGAACCAACAGGGATCCACAGTGACTCCAAAGCTTAAACACTACATCTAACCAGACCTCAGCAGCTGCCGAATAGTCCAGGATGCCGCGGAGAGGGAAGCAATGAACAGTCAAGCCGGAGAAGCTGATTAAATTTTACTTCTCTCAGTCCCCGCGCACAGGGCCAAAATGGCACAGCCAGAATTTCGCGGGGAAGGTCCCCAGTGACTGACCCTATGGAGCACACACCCGAACATGCAAAATCCCAGAAGTCGAATGAGCCATTGGTTAATGAGTAGAGATGAGCGAGCATACTCGCTAAGGACAATTACTCGATCGAGCATTGCCCTTAGCAAGTATCTCCCCGCTCGGGAGAAAAGGTTCGGCTACCGGCGTGGGTGACAGGTGAGTTGCGTCAGTCAGCAGGGGTGAGCGGGGGGGGGGGGGGGGGGGGGAGAGAGGGAGAGAGAGATCTCCCCTCTGTTCCTCCCCACTCTCGTCCCTGCAACTCCCTGCTCGCCGCCAGCAGCCGAATCTTTGCCCTCTTAGCGGGCTGGTGCTCGCTAAGGGCAATGCTCGCTCGAGCAATTGCCCTTAGCGAGTATGCTCGCTCATCACTATTAATGAGCACTTTCAGCCAAACCCTTTCAAGTTCAGTAAAGCAATAAAGATTGGATACCTTTCCCACCTTATATAGTTATATGCCGATGATATCATCTTGACGTTAACGAACCCTCTCTCGATAACGCATAAGAAATTATAAAAGAGTTTGGACAGATATCTTACTTCAAAAAAATGACAGAAACCCCAAATGTTGCCTGTGAATATCCCGAATGACTTTCACATTATCTACAAAATAAATATCCCTTTGATTGGTAAATCGAAGGTATAAAATATCTGGGTATCACAGTAACCACTTACATTAAAAACTTTACCAACACAATTTTTTATTCTATGTTGACAATTTTACAGGAAGACACCCAAAAATTATTTCAATTTGCGATATCATGGATGGGAACAATCGCCACCTTTTATTGCCAAAATTGCTAGACCTATTTCGCACTCTCCCCATGGAACTACAACAACCTTTTTTATAGACATAAACAGAATCCTATCTTAATTTGTCTGGGTGCAACATAAACCTCGGGTGGCCGGCACCATACTTAAAGAGGATAGATGGGTAGAAGGTCTAAAGGCCCATTTAGACACAACGATTCTCGCTCAAAATTCGCCCTAAGCCATCTTTTGAGCGATAACCGTTGCGTCTAAAAGCACGGACATCATGCAGTTTTCGTGCACGATCCGTTCCTCGCTCAATTCTAGTTTTCTAGAATTGAGCGATGAACTCTTATCAGTGGTGCAGGCTGTCATCACAGTCGGCAATGCTGATAAGATTCTTTCAGCTAGTGTCCTACTTTAAGTGTGGAGAACAATGCAGCTGTTTGCTTATGCAAAACAGCTGTATTGTTCCCTGAGTAATAGGGGCTGTGTCCCGTTCTGCCTGCAGAGCTCTTTAGTAGCTACTTAGCTACTATAGACTATGCAAAGATGATCGCTTAAAACTGTCAAAACAGTTCATTTTTCAGCAGTACAAATATTTTTCAAATAAGGCATTTGTTACATGCACATAAATCTCTATTATTTCGGGGGAATTTAAATATGTTTCGAATATTCTTTGAAGGAAGCGAAGCCTCTATATGTTTTAGTTTCTATCGTTTCTCGCAGCACGGACCTTAGATGCCAGCTTTGCAGTCACATGTTCTGTCTTTTTTAGGTACCAACCTTTTTGAGTGTCTTAAATTCCTTCATGTGAACGCTCCTATAGAAAACCATTGATTCTGTTAGACACAATCTTTCCATTAGCCTATACTGTGCTAAAACCATGCTCATGTGAACAAGCCCTTAGTTATACTTAGACAATGGAAAATTACTGCCATCTCCAATATAGAAGAAACTGTCACCTTGATCAACCAGTGTTTTTGAAGAATTGCTAGTATGTAACACATCTACATTCTTAAAAAATGTCAGTATATATATGGAGAGGCCGGATATCTTGTAATCAGTGCATGCCTAGATGACTGATATACTTTGCTTCTTCTGTAGACTCTTCTGTCAGATTGTTGATAAATCTCAGGAGCTGTGCTTGTAATTTCCTTTTGCCTTACCTGGTATTAGTTATCTATTTATCTATCCCTTTTACCCAATTGTTTAACCCCTTCAGTGGCAGGTTTATTATTACCATATGCCACTGTACTACTTTGACAGTTGGTATTATGGCAGGGAAATCTCTAGGGCTATGCAGTAAAAACCTAGGATGATTTCAGACGACAGTCAGTGCTCTGCACATTTCAGCACTAGAGCTGTCCACGGAAATCTTCCAGGGTTTAACTGCATGGTCAGTGCAGCAAGCCCTGGAGATTTTCCGGGCGTGCCACTAAAGGGGTAAAACTAATAAATACAATTTTTTTTCTTTTATTCCATAACCTACTTAATCTACGACACCAGTTAAATGGCTGTTGGAATGTTACACCTGTATTTTTATATTGTATGTGTTCGTTTATTATCAAACATGTTGTACTTTATTTTCTTATGAAAAAATCCCAAAAATATTTTTGAAACAAGAAAAAAAAGAAAGTGTAGCCTAGAAAGAACTCCCAGGTGCAGTAGTGAAGAGGAAGCACTGGCAAGTACAGAACGGCTATCCCAGCACATGACAAGGAGAAGGCAGCTCACTGTGATCCGGGGGGAAGGGATGGACACCAAAGAGGAAGAGGAAGAGGAGGAGTGGAGGAAGTAAGCCAGCAGTGTCAATACAATGGGCTTCTTGTCTGTGGATGCACCTGCCGCTGGGAGGCTGTGGAGAGGGAGGATGGTGCTGAGGCAGCTTTGCTCGTTGACGGTGGGTAGACTGTGGCGGCTCTGCCAAGTGTGTGGGCAACCTTCATGACTGAGAAGGAGGACTTTAGGCAGAAGGTGTGGACCCCGTTGTATATCTGTGGCAAAGTCCGTGTAAAAATCTGCATCAATGGTGCCTATTTTGCGGCTGTTTTTGATGTGTACATTATACAGATTTTCCACTATGTGTGAACATACCAAAAGACCATGGAGGCAGATTTATGAAACAGTGCAACCCCCCCCCCCCCCAGTTTTTGTTGCCCACAGCAACCAATCACAATGCAGCTTTCACTATTCAAGAGTCGTTAAATAAATGAAAGCTGAGCTGCGATTGGTAGCTGCTGGCAGGATAGACAAGCTTATCTTTACCTCTATCTATCCATTGCCAGACATGACTTTGGTGCTTTTTAGATGGAACGGCTATCGTTCAAACGCGTGACAGTAAACGATAATCGTAAACGCGAGCCAGCGAATGAACGAAGAACGATAAGCATTCGCTTTTCACTGGTCGTTCATGTTATGCAGCATAAAAATCATCGTTGGCTCGTTCACTAATCGTTCAGTTTAAGTACGGATCAATCAGTCATTCTCCTTCACTTATACAGCGAATGCGAAAGACTGAACGATTTCTCGTTTGAGCGAGCAACGATGTATCTGCTGTATAAACAGAGCGCATGAGTGAATGAGCTGGTGGTGACATAATTCGCTCATTCAAACGATAAATCGCTTGTCTGAGGCCTCATTCACAAGAGCATTGCATTGTCACGCTGGCCGTATCGCAGCCCCGAAAATCGCAACAATGCAGAATAGCTGCGATCGAGTCCGGAGATTAACCAGCGATTTTCGGCTGACGTTTTATCATGTCTAAGTAGCAGCATAAACGTGTGAATGAGGCCTAAAAGGGACATTTGTTTCTTATTCCCAATTTTGCTATTGTTTTTCTATTGATAATGTAATTTTGCATTGAAGCCCCCAGCTTCACACTGACTTGATACATAAGCCATATTTGCATATCACATATACAATATATATATATAACACATTCTCTACAATAATACAATTCCATTGTTTGGCTCGTGTGATTTTTGTGGTTCCATTATCATTGCAAAAACAACTTTCAAATCACTTTTTGCAGAATGTGGGGCATGATTAGCTTCGTGGGGCCAGGAAGTGTTAGACATCCTGATATGGCAGTTCTTGTGTTGGCACTGACTGATGCTTTCTGCTCTTATAACATTACAGATTACTGTTTTAGGAAAAACACTGTGCTTTTCAGCAAAAAGGCATGGCAAAATATGAGTTGTAGGTAGTGAGGGAGATAATATGTAGCGCAGGTTCCAGGAGATGATGCAAAAGACGGAGTTACAAAAATGTACAATTTTATTTTATATCAGATCATTGTAAAGAATTAATGATATATTGGCAAAACAAAGCAAGGCTATCTTCATTGCAGACTTTCTCACTGTTATCTACTGCTAGCGAATAGAGATGAGCGAGCACGCTCGCGTAAGGCAGATACTCGAGCGAGCATCACTCTTCTAGAGTATCTGCATACTCGTCCAAGCAAATGCAAGGGGGTGGCGGGGGAAAGCAGGGGGGAGTGGCAGTAGCGCCGGCCCCATTAAAAGCAATGAGCTGTGGCAGGGAATTCTTCTGTTCCTGTGGGGAGTCCTATCATCACTGAACACTGTGAGAGTGCTGTCACGGTGTTCAGTGATGAGGGGACTCCCCGCAGGGAATCTTTATTCGCAGCTCGGACCTTCCCAACACATGGATGTCCTATCTTTTGCAGGTCCAAGTATTTTGCTACTTCAGAGCTTATTAGTGTGTAAATGAAGGCCCCTGCTGTTTGCAGAAGACAGCAGGAGCACTGTAATCTGCATACAACTGCTTTGTTCTCTGAGCTGTCAGCTGGTATCCCGCTGAGCTGATGGCAACGAGAACAGCAGGAGCTGCTTTGTTCTCTGAGCTATCACTGAGAGCTCCATGCAGGATACAAGTTGGAAGAGTGCTATCAGCTGGTATTCCGCTGAGAACTCAGCACGCGGTGCTGATAAGAGTCATGGCTGATTATTAGTTTGCGAGAAATGCATGATGACCGCGCATTCAGACACAACGATTATCGCTCAAAAGACGACTTTTGAGCAAATTTTGAGTGATAATCGTTGTGTCTAAATGGGCCTTTATGGGCCAAAACTTTGCCTATTTCTATATGGAAATCCCAAAGTATTTTAACTGCTTAACCCTTTCCAATCCAATTTGTATCCTGTTTTTCTAGGGGGCTTACTCTTTTTCTGCCGTTATACAATGATGCTATCTGCTGGCTAAAGCCAGTACTGCATCAGGTGACACGTTGGATAGCCTCCGACAGAAGAGAGTCTGGCAATAAACAGTAAGAGAACCCCGTTGGACGTCTTCCAGCATCAGAGCTGTACAGCCCTAAATCGTAATGTCTTCAGACGTCAGACTGTGGATTGGAAAGGGTTAATTTTGAACCACTATTCATATCATTCTTAGACTTTTATACTATATATTTCTTCTCCGTGAAACATTTGTCTATAGTTCTGACAATGCCTTATGTACAATAAGCTTGTTGATGTTTTGGTGATGAATCCGGATGAGTGATATACTTCCTGTACATCGGGCCTGACCAACACTGCCCAAAATTAGATCATTCAACTAAATTGTCCAATTATGGAAATGACAAACTTATTACTCAGAATTTCTTTACAGTGTAAAGGACTGCATCATCTCTGTTAGGCAATCACACTCTTCACATTGCATATATTGAGATATTGCTGATTACCAGATACGGAGCTACAACTAATCCTTATATGGTTACTGTATTCAGTAACCATATATATCAAAATCCCCCAAAATGAGCCATAACTGCTATATAATTGTATGTATAAAAATCAAATCACTACATGCAGTTTCTGATGAGTACCTGCCATGCGTTTTGGCACCCATATTGTGAATGAGTATCCTGGTTCCGACAGCGGGTCTTCTGACCCGAACTCAGTAGACCCATGGTTGAGCCAAGATACTAGTCCATAATATTGGCCCAATCCGAAACTGATCTAATAGCTGAGCTCCCTGTTATGGGCTCCAATTGTTTGTACAAAGTGCTTCAAAGGCAGATAATATGGTTTGTTTAATGCAGTGAGGGTGTCGTGGCTACCAGGCGGGGAATCACTAAGCCAACATTAAATGTGTTTTAGAGGCATTGCCCATCAGAATACAGTGGGGAAGGAGCGAAAGCGCTGCCCTGACCCCTGTGTAGTGGCCGGCACTCGTAACTGCGGGCGCAGCCTCACTGGAATCAGTGGGAGTTGTGCCTTTAATTATGAGCGCCAGGCACTAGACAGGGGCCGGAGCAGCAGCGCTGCTTGGAAAGCCCCGTTAGGCTGGGTCCATACAGGGTGGACTTTGCGCCGCTGATCTGCTGCAGAATGCCTGCTTCGAACAATCAGCAACTACTGGTATAAATTTTGACTCAAAATCAGCTGCAGGACCGCATGCGTTAGATACGCTGTCATGCGCAGGCTTTTGCAATCACAATTGCGGTGATCGCAGTGTTACACGCTGGTAAAGTGCTGCGTTTGATATGCAGTGTTATAGCATAGGCTCGTGTGAGCCTGCCCTTGCAGTGTGTCAAACTTTATGGGTAGTAAGGTCTCAGTATAAAACAGTGAACGCTGGGATTGTAGATATTGGTAATTACCAATTTTGTATGTAAATTGGCGCGGTATGGCAACTTGTTTTGGCAATTTTTTTTGGGGGGGGGGAGGGTGACTCAGAAAACCTCTTTAAATGGAGCTTCTTTTGACTAGCCTATTAATGGCTGCTTTCTGAAGACATCAACATTGTAAATTACTTAAAGTCCTGATAGTACCCCGAAATCACTCATTGGCAGTGTACCACGTGACCTGTGATGTCCCTTCTTTATCCTAGACCAGTAACGTCCCATTTGCAGACCACATGGGCCAGTGAATGCTTTGTATACGGTCACTGGTGTCAGGGCGTACAGCTCGCACTCAATGGGCTGCAGTGGTTACATGGGTATACAGGCACATCACTCCTACGGCCATGTAGACAGAGGGGGGCTAGGAGTGGTGGCACTGGAGCAGTGGGTGATTACCAAGTACTTGATCGTTTATTATTTTTGAACCTTTTGGGGCGGTGGTGCCGCCAGTCTCTGGATGGCAGACGGTGAAAAAGTTGGAGCTGTTGGGGAAAATTGGCTTCCACCTCATGGGAGTTTTTTGCCTTCGACTGAACTGAACTGTATGGACATATATCTTTTTTTGGCCTTACATGCTATGTTACTATGCCTTAGTTTGACAACTGGGACAACCCCTTAACCCCCGAGTATTGCCAGTGTGTTATATGCTTTTTTTCCCCTCTCATTTTTTAGCTAAAGTAGTTTTCCAAGATTTGCCAAAAATTGCCCAAGGATTAGTAATTAGAGATGAGCGAGTATACTCGCTAAGGCACATTACTCGAGCGAGTAGTGCCTTAGCCGAGTATCTCCCCGCTCATCTCTAAAGATTCGGGGGCCGGCGCGGGTGACAGGTGAGTTGCGGCAGGGAGCGGGGGGGGGGGGGGGGGGGGAAGAGAGGGAGAGAGATATCTCCCCTCCGTTCCTCCCCGCTCTCCCCCGCCGCTCCCCGCCCCCCGAATCTTTAGAGACGAGTGGGGAGATACTCGGCTAAGGCACTACTCGCTCGAGTTATATGTCTTAGCGAGTATACTTGCTCATCTCTATTAGTAATGTAATATAGTTATAGTGGTATAAAATAATCATTATTACTCATCCTCTTACTGTCCCTCTAATTCAGCGCCACTGATTAGATCCCCTCTGCTCTGGTCTCCGCTATTACAGGAAGTAATGACATCACATTCATCGTTTACATGACTGCTGCAGCCAATTGCTGGCCTCAGTGGTCATCTGTGCATGAGCAGCTCATGACCGCTGAGGCTGGCGATGATGACAGTCATGATGTCATCACCTCTTGTAACAGCAGGGACTGTCGCAGAGTAGCAGTGCTGGAGTGGGGACTCAGTTGAAGGATGAGTAATGCTTGTTTTATTGTTTTGTACCGTTATCTACCATGTGGCCATTTTTTCAAAATCTTGAAAAAACCCTTTAATATGTCAGCTAAACATATGATCTGTATCACCATCTTACTGAACATGTTTAAAAGAGTATTAACTATTAACTGGATTTGGATTACTGGGATTTATAGTCAGGCTGGATCACCAGAGTATCAGAAAATAGTTTGGACCCATGCCGTGACACGATAATGGGCCCCGAAGGTCCAGTAGAAGACATCCCCGTTTGGAGCTGACTATAGAGCCAATCACTTGTTACTATGGTCCTATGGTTTTATTAGCCGACTCCCAAATGACCTATTAATCCTTATTGATAATATGTCCTACATGGGCATAGATAAAAAAATTATGCTGTGATTACCAGTTGGTGTACACATGTTCTGTATATACCAAGGGTGAGCACTAGAGATGAGCGAGCGTACTCGGAAAAGCACTACTCGCTCGAGTAATGTGCTTTATCCGAGTATCGCTGTGCTCGTCCCTGAAGATTCGGGTGCCGCTGCGGCTGACAGGTGAGTCGCAGCGGGGAGCAGGGGAGAGCGGGCGGGAGAGAGGGAGAGAAAGATCTCCCCTCCGTTCCTCCCCGCTCTCCCCTGCAGCTCCCCGCTCCGTGCCGGCACCCGAATCTTCAGGGACGAGCACAGCGATACTCGGATAAAGCAAATTACTCGAGCGAGTAGTGCTTTTCCGAGTACGCTCGCTCATCTCTAGTGAGCACCCATTTCCTCTGGTGGACTCAAACAACTTCCGTCTGACTCTACTGGGACTGGACCCATTTGTCCACACAAGCTCACACTTTGTTATGGGCATCCACTAAGCAGTTGTCACAGCATGGCTGGCGGACGGTTGTGGGTTCATGGTGAAGTCACTGTATGGTGATGGCCATGTTGGTTCGGGTTCACTTTCTGTCAGCATTCGTAGACAAAGAGTGAACTACTTCTTGTTGTTAAGTTGTTAATTGACTGACTGAGTTAAGTAGCTGCTCAGCCAGTCAGACAGCAACTGTTTAATTATTTTAACCCGCTATTATGAACAATAGATGCTGGTTATATTTTTTGTCTGAAGGTGTTCCTGCTCTTGTTCAGCAGCTCCTTGTCCTGATCTGTGACTCAGTTAAGATAAGTCTGCTGGTTACTCATTTATTTATCTGTGGTGTTTGACATCTGTATTCAGGTAGTTACTTTATTAATTATGTGTCATCTTTCCTTCCACTGTTCCATGTCACCATCTAAGGAAAATTGGGGTCGCCCAAGGGGTTGCCCTCATCAGGGTGAGTGCTCCGCTAGTTGGTAAGTTCTTCCCATATCAGAGGGTTTATGGTCAGTTTTCCCATTTTGTGTTTCCTTATACATTTTTGTGTTACACTGATGTATATATGTTCGTCCTTTCAGGACCCATCTATTATGTCCAGATCGGAAATAACAGTAATACTATATATAGGCTTCCTGCACACGGGCGGAAATTCCGCGCCGGGATTTCCTGCAGAATTTCCACCTGTGCCCGGAGCCATAGGATTACATTAGATAATGCAATCCTATGCAGACAGCCGCAATTTGACTGCGTGGAAACTCACGCGGTAAACAAATCATGGCATGTCCTGACATGCCAGCTCTGCTCTGTGCCGGGTGGCAGCCGGCACATAGCAGAGCGGAGAAAACGCCGGGAGGAGGTGAGCCAGGGTGGTCACTGCAGAGACATGACTCGCATCAACTCGAATTCTCGCAGCGGGATCCGACCCAGGTGTCTGCAGGAGGCCATAGGCGCTGCTTTGTTATTTGTAGGTTGCTCATACCGCCATATTTACGGCGGCGGCTCAGATAGAGACATACACATATTCAGTAAAACAATGTTATCCATCTTTTATTTAAAAAAAACTTACAATATACATGCAAATATATACAAAGATAACAATTTAAACAAAATGGAAGTTTATATTATGCTCTTTCTTACAAATATCTTCGAGAGATGAAAATTAATGCTATTCCAGTGATTTATATAGATAGAACTATGTACAAAGTGTAATGCTTAAATTAGTATTCGGAATATATACTTGTATACTTGTAGTTTCAGAAATTACATACAATAACATTTAAGACATACTGTGTAAAATGCCATTGCTTGCCCTTATTACATGTCTTTACCTTCATGATATACCCTGAGAAAGTCTGCAGAGAACTTATTAACTGCAATGATACTTCAAATCCATTGGAGACAAGCAGACGTAACCTGGCCATATCCATGCAGAATATGGCCAGAGCCCTACTGTGATACTGCATGCACCTTCATAAGGCAGTCAGAGTGAATACAAACACCTGATTGGTTTCTCGGCTAATCCTTCATTCGTCTATTATTAATTGTAGGACGACAGAATTCTTTGTCGCGATTAGTAGCATTTTGAAAAACAATTAGGAAATCAGAAAGAATTACCTAAAAGGAAATATACCAGCTATTTAGGCAAAAAGTAATGTTTTCCCATAAAATTAGTGCAGTTTTTGTCCAAAAATGTTTAGGATATCACAAAATGTAATCATTATCCATTGCCTTTGTTTTATGAATATGGAGCTATACAGTAGTGCTCCATAAACCCATGTATTATGGCTCCATACTACTACGGAGTAGTAAGGCTGCTTTCACATATGCGGCTGGGGCAGAAAAGCGAAATCCACTAATGATGGAACCGAACAGCGCCAACGGACTCCATTGACTATAATGGGGTCCGTTCGGTTTCCGCTCAGCTGCCCGGCATCTTACCGGAAGAAAAAGTGCTGGATGCAGGACTAGTTCTTCCGGTATTTTCCGAATGGAGGTTCCAGCGCAGATGTGAACCGGGCCTGAGCCGTGCTTTGCTTTTTTGCGTGAGGCCTCCTGACATTTTTTGTTTTTTATATTTGGAGTATTGTTACATTTTGCTTCTTTTTCCATCGTATGCACCATACAGCAATGCTTCGTAGATCATCTCACAGTTTAAGTAACATCTTACGGTCACGATCTTATTCGAATACAGCTTGGCAAAAACATTTTGTATGTAACATTAAAATTCTGCATTATAAAACAATAAAAAAAAATTCCTGACTACTTAGCTGCCCAGAGGCTTGTAACATGCGTGTCAGTCAGTAGTGGCCAATAGACAATCTGGGAGGCTCATTAAATGACTATGACCCCTAGATGGGCTGGGTTGGTCTGTTTAGTCACTGAAGACTTTCTGCAGCTGCAAAGCCCATTAGTGCATAGGAGTCTTAACGGTGAATAATGGACTGTCAGCTCCTGCGTATCTCTGGCAGTGGGGGGGACTTTGCAACACAGGTTGTGTGATGTTACTTTATCAGTTTTACTATAAGACTGGTGGTGACTGTGGTTCTTGATTTCACTGAGAAGGGGAAGTAAGCTTTTTATCCCATTGGAAGAAAGGATCAGGCATATTGAATGAAGTATGTCTGATCCTTCATTCCTCCAACATCTGTTGTAAGTCGGGGGGTCTGAATATATATTAAACTGTCGAATTCAGCCGATTTTTGTCTAATGCATTTACAGGAAGTGATCAAAGACGTGTGTATAAATAGTGAGTCACGTCTAAGGGCCGTTTTACGCTAAAGATTCTCACTGGATCGCATGAAACTGAATGATAATCGCTCAGCGTAAATCCCGACAGTGACTGAACAAGGAACAAATAATTCATTCGTCGTTCAGTTTCTGCAGTCATAAAAATAGAACAATGGCTTCTTTATGGAGGTAGGCGACTGGAGCGATCGCCGGTCCGCTTTACCTCCATTCAGTGAGTGATCCTCGCTCCTGTGTGAACGTACAAGAGCGACTAATTCTGGGACGACTCTTGGATGCTGAAGCACCCGACAGTCGTCCTGTGTAAAAGGACACTAAGTGTAATGCATTTACATAAAATAGCTGTCAGTGAACAGCTAACTGTCCAGTAAACATGTCAGTTAACGGGTTTTCCGGGACTTTAAGGGCATGCTCACACAGGATTGGTTTGCTGCAGATTTTGATGCAGTTTGTAATTCAGATTTTGCGGAATTCAAGAAGAGATGGATTCCACAGCATTTCCGGTGCTAAAATTGACATGCGGATGCAAATTCCGCATCGGCTTCGGGTGGATTCTGAAAATCTCATCCACTTTGCTGCTACTGTAAACGCTGCAGATTTTATATGTGGAGCGTCTGCACAGTAAATCTGCAGCAAATCCACCCCATGTGAACATGCCTTCACTGATGACTGATTGTAAGGATAGTCATCAATATCTTATCAATGGAAGTCTCATTCCCAGAACCTCCACCACTCAGCTGTTTGCAGGAGTCGCTGTGCGCCAGAACTAACAGAGCTCTATACACAGTGTAGTGGCCTGAAATGGTATTACAGCTCTCTCCTATTTACTGGAATGGGACTGAGTTTACTATTTCAGGCCAACTGGACAATGTACAGAGCTGTACTAGTTCCAACGCACAGTGATTCTTGCAAAAAGCGGACATGTTGGGTATCAGACCCTCACCGATCTAATACTGATGACCCATCCTGAGCATAGATGATTAATATTACAGTCCTGAAAAACCCCTTCAAACTTGGTTGGACTTTCATGTTGTTTCAAGAGGGGATAAGCAGTCTAGCAACACTTGGGGAAACAAAGATTAGGTGGCTTAAAAAATATCAATAGTCGGTCCACCTATGCAACAAAATCAATGCGTATATGGACAATTATTAAATGTATATATCTGGCTTTACACTGTTGCCTTTTGGTCTGAGCTTTGTGCATGATTTCATAATCTAAAAAATACAATACATTGGGCAAAGTTGAATTTTTTACTCACTATTGATGGTTGTAGGAGCTACTGTCAGCCTTGAAAGGCTAGTACAAAGGTCCCAGGCTGTCTACTGCCCACTACTGGTAAAACTACCTCTTATTTCTCGTGTCAAGGAATTATGTGATCAAACAGTTTAGCAACACATCCTTAATGTCAGAAAACAATATTTGTATACTTTATACATAATCCAAAAGGAAAATCGCATTTCCTGTTTACAAAATATTTACTTGCATAATTACAACAGAATTTAATACTTTTGCGTCATAAAGGTTCCTCTCCGGGTGATCTGAACCGCCTGGCAGTTTACTATAAATATACAATGTGTTCATTTATTACTAGACCAATGCTAGTGAAAGAATTACAACCTCAACTTTATCCTGACCCTCTATTGCTTGGGTTGTGCATGTATCTTAAGGAAGACTTGTCACTTTTTAGTAGCCACTTGTGTTCCTTATGAATTCTGCAGCATCTTTTCTTAGAACTTTAGGTTGTGTTGTATCTCTTTTATTCCTTCTGGAAATGTCTGAATTCATTCAAAGCTGCATATTCTCATTCTCCTCGTCAATAGGGTGCATCCCTACAAAGTATAGCAATGGCTGGACAGTATCGGACACCGATGTGTAGGGTCACACCCTATTTGCAAAGTAAAGGAAAACACATAGTAGTCACTTTATGTATGTATTTCTAGGAAGAATGAAAGAGCAACGTTAAAATGCAGAGTTTTAAGAAAAAGAGTCTTCAGAATTGTCATTTCATGGGGAATACGAGTCGTTACTAAGCAAGACATGACAGGACTGCTGAAAGAATCTCTTTAAAAGGGGTTTCCTGGACTTTGGGTGGCTTTTCTATTGATGACGTATCCTGAGGACTGGTCATCAATAGATGATTGGTAGGGGTCCACCGCTTGGAATCCCTGCTGATCAGCTGATTCTTAATGCCACTGATAGTGCAAGTAGCAGACTGTGCCGTCCATAGTGCAGCGGTTACAGGTTAGCATTGCAAGTACAGCTCACATTGAGTTTTGCCTGCAGTACCAAACCAGGCCACTGCAATGTTGTCAGTGCTATCTACTTCCAGTCTGATTATATTGATGGTGGCACCAGGAATCAGCTCATTGGTGGGGATCGTAAGTGACGGAACCCGCGATCATCTATTGATGACCTATCCTGAGAATACGTCATCTATAGAAAAGCCGCTCAAAGTCTTGGAAAACCCCCTTAAGTTTTGGAAATACCATGCAGTATTTTTCTGAGAATGCACTATGAAAAATTCATATTTTTCTGCAATAGAAATGGACAAATTGTGTTCAAATATACCTTAGATAATATGTATAATGGTACAGACCACATATGTAACAGATTAGAGCCAGCTCTCATATACAATGCTGTCTGCCCGCTGAGATAAATATATAGCCCTTATTGTCGGTCAGCAGAAGGCACAGCGTATATGCATTCAGGCTGTGACACACATTTGTGTTGTATTTTGATATGGGTCACTGTATGATATCACATGTTGTGTATTAATAGCACTTTTATTGTTATTAATAGCCCCTGATTGTCACCAGAACATTTGGTCGAGTGCAGAACATGCTAAGAATGGCGCTTGGATTTTTCCATGTGTCTTAGCAATCTGCTGCTACAGGTTTAGACACAAGTTAATTACCATGAAGGAAAGTACTATGCTGGTACATACGATATATGCAGTAAGATGATAACTGGGATGTAATATGATGGTCTGATGACCTCATCTGATACGTGTAGGGTTATTTCCAACCATACTGATCTGGACACGGATCTTTCAGATTTGGTCATAGATATCCCTTTACATATATTATCATATCTGTCAAGGATCTGTCCAGATCAAAATCAGGTTAAGGTCAAGTTCCTATAAGGAGAGCAAGTGTTGCTGATGTATTGCTGTAAGATTTCATTAATCTGGTTCGAATGACCCTCTAGTCCAACATGATAAATAATCTCAAACTCAACTTTAATCTGAAGTCTTCAGATGTGTTTGAAGTCAAGGAGTCCAAGCACTGTAGAGGCGGGTCATGACCCCAGAAGTCATATATTCTGCATTTTCAATGGATAGTAAAAAGCATCTGGTGGTATAAATTTCAGATTCTACACTAGCAGAATGTTACTGCTCATGGTTACAAACAACTGCTCTTACGACATCGCGGATTACAGTAGTATTGCTTCTATATTGCAGCAAAGTGGCCGAAGTATCATGCGCCGCTACACCGTGGAAGAGTATCTGTCTGTTAACAACGGCCCAACCTGGCAGTTGGAACATCACATTTCCTCACAGATCAAAGAAAACTAAAGTTTCAAAACTCTACTGGTTCTTAGAATGTGTTGAAATGTCTTGAAGAAATATGATCTTGCGAAATTTATGTACAAATATATCTACATGGCTTAAGGCTACTCTCAGACACGAGTATTTCTACTCCGTATTTGGCCCGTATTTTGCAGACCTTAATACGGAGCTATTGTAAGTCTATGTATCTATTCACACAGGCTTATTTTTCACAGTCGACTCACAGCATGCGCTCCTTTTGTCCGTATTGTGTGGAAGTGATTGGAGTATAGACGCATATGTATGTCCTCGGTATTGTCATCAGTATTTGGTTGGTATGTGCCTCCATATTTGCAGTCATTGGTAATATTTTCTATTGGGCACATATGGATCTGTATTAGTCTAGTAGAGAATAAAACCAATTAAAGCAAATACATAGGCAATTACAGATTGTTACAGCGGTGCAGGCGAAGCCTCAACATTCTACCCAGATGTAAATATAACCACACTAAATGAGAAGGTCCAAAAAGGAAAAATGAATACACTCTAAAAACAAAACAGGATAACACAAGGATGAAATAGGAAAAACTAATTGGGGAAACAGGGAAACTGACCCAAACCTACTGATACAAGAGGAACCCTACCTATAAGTGGGGTGATCGCCCTGATAAGGGCGGCCCGACATCAGGAACGTGGGGTGACCCTGACTTTCCCTAGATGGTGACAGGGGAAGAAGAAAAAGGTTAGATGTAACATAAATTTAGGAACCACAGAAGTGCAGGAGATAAAATGTATCCCCAGATAAATAGTACTCACCAGACAGACTTAGGGTGCTTTCACATCTGCAGTGGGGATTCCATTTTCCTGCTCTGTTCAGGGAGCAGGAAAGTGGAATCCCTTGGCCAACCAGGTCCATCTTATGACGTAACCGAAGACCATCGAACAGATCCCATTGACTACAATGGGGTCCATTCAGTTTCTGCTCAGCTGCGCCACATTTTACCGGAAGAAAAAGCACTGCATGCATTGCTTTTGTTCTGGTATTTTATGCCAACGCAGATCTGAAACCACCCTTATCTAAACTAATATGCAGGTCAGAATCAGGCACAGCCGAATGGACCACAAACATTTTCTGACAGAGAGTCTTTAGATAGGAGTCAGACCAGAGAATAACCAGTGTCCTCTGTGAGGAGGAGCTGGAGTAAATAACACAGCCTAATGGCGATTGGCTGGCTGGGCTTACTAACCCCCCAACAAACCAATCAGCCCATACTCATGCAGAGAAGTGCTCCTGTCGGTGTCCAGCACCAAAATGACAGCATGTGTCGATGAGTATGTCACATGGATGTGGGCTGACATCATGACATCACCCTGGTCCCACTCCTAAGTTGCAGCCGACGTGCTGTGGCATTATATACTGATGACAATAGTGATGACATACGGTTGCAATATCATCTATAGCATGTCTATATTATGGATCCATATGTCAGAGGGGTTACAATACACTCGTGTGAAACTGGCCTTAGAGAGAATTACATTTCCTCTTTGACACCAACATATAATATCGTTCCTTTATATACAATCATTTCGTCTACTCGTTAAACATGTCCATATATGTTCAATTACTAATAAGTGCTACAATATGCCTTGACATTGTAGTGACAGTGGCAACTTCTTTGAAAAACGCATTTCAGCAACCCCGTGGACAAACAGTATGGACATGGCTGTGCCAAATGCATTGGCAAACATTGGTGTATCAGTCCTATTCTACAGTTTACCTTGGAAATGACTCTTAGGCAATTTCATGACCAAGTAAGTAATTTCTTTACCACCTAAAATGTTTTGAATACAACAAACTGACACAATCCAATGACAAGAGAGGCGCTATTTTTGGGAAAAAAAGTAGACCATATTTCATAATCCCCGACAACCACTTTTAGAAAAAGACTTTCATATTTTCAAGACCCTTTTTCGCTTCATGTATGAAGGATAAAAATATCATCGAATGCAAGATTGATGATTTATGTATCCACTTACAACGTGTAGGAGGCAGAACACATTCCGAAATTTAGAGTTCTGTGCAGATTCCTTCAATAAATTCCAAAATGTTAAGCTACAATTACAACATTCCACTCCATAATGAACCTGACAGTGACCAACTGGATATTGTCGGCAACCTCCCTTACAGGAAACATGGTTGATAAATACCCATAGGGGAAATTTAATAAAACCGGCATCTCAAACGCCTGTCTTAGTAATATTTCCACTAGTGCACAATGTGCCTAATACATGAAGAGGGGCACGGCTCTTCATGTATTAGATGCATCTATACTCTTCTGTGTGCCTAAGCAAAAAAAGTATCCCAGATCTAATCGGGTGTCCATTTTTGTCACACCAGTTTCTAGTGTAAGTTATACATAAATGTGTCAGACCGGGGGGCCTGTCTCGTCCCAACAAGTGGATGGCGGCATGGACAACAAAAGGTCGTAAAGTTTTGCACAAATTTCCACTTGTGCAAAAATTTGCAATATATTTATGCCGGAAACTGGTGTAAAGTTTTATGAAGGTCCCCCATATTTCATTAGTGGTTAGGAGACAGCAGGCTGGCCATGGCCAACACTGAACACTAAGTGTGGGAAGATAACGACACAGTGCTATTACTACAAAGTGCAAGTCACGAATCTCTACACATCTGTCCATAGAAACAAGCAGCAGAAAGGGCAAGTGTGGTGACAATTGGTAAGCAAAGCTACGGCTTGTGTTCAGCTATGCATAATGTCATATGTCCCACGACAATATACGTGAAGCAGCACAAAACAGCGCCACTCTTGTCCAAAGGCTGTGTTTGGTTTTGCAGATCAATCTCATTCACTTGAGTGAAGCCGAGCTACAATACCATATACATCCAATGGACAAGAGCCATGCTGATTCTAGAATAAAGTAGCCATGTTTTTCTAATCTTACGCACCACCTTTAATAGGGAATCTCTAGGTTTTAAGGCCACAAGAAAATCTCTTCCAGCACTGATATTCCCATTCTTCAAGTGTTATGTAGATTTGACCAGCAGAAGACTACTGATCTGCTAGGATTTAAATGTCCTAATTGGAAGGAAATAGTGAATCGTGCTAGGTCGCAGCACAATGTTAAATATGGATAAGATCGGGAAAAACCAAGACATAAGCATTGTAACGAAATGCCGGATAGTCAACGCAATCGTCTTCCCAATCCCAACTCACAGCTGCGAAAGTTGGACATTGAAGGAAGCAGACTGGAGGAAGATTGATGCCTTCAAACTTTGGTGCTGGAGGAAACTCATATGAATTCCTTGGGCCACCAAGATCACGAACAAAACACTCCTAGACCGCATCAAACCAAAGTTTTCATTGGAGGGCAAAATTACGAAACAGAGACTCTCATACTTCGGCCACATAATACAAGATAACTCATTAGGAACATCGATACTTGGAGTGGTCATCGGAAAAAGAAGACCTGGCCACCAAACAATGTGCTAGGGTGATACCATCAAAGCCGACACCAACATACAAACGGTCGAACTGAAGAAGCCCTACAATACAGAACCGTGTGGAGACCTCTGATCCATAAAGTGTCCGAGAGTCGGCCCCGACTAAACGGGTAGATATATAGACAGATGATTCATGGGGATGATACAACTGCACTCGAAATTCTCAAGATAATATCCAAAGTCCTCACATTTAGACCTGATTTTGTCCACAATCGTTTCAGCTCCATAATTTAACTTTTTAAGTATTTAAGAAATAGAAATGTGTGGAATGTCAATTGTATCTCTGACCTTCATTGTCTTCTGTACAATAAACAGCTATTAGTGTAACCACACTGAAGATTCTTCTAGATGAATGACGCACAGTCAACAACTTCTGTGGAGTGGAGTCAGACTCGCTGTTATTGTGCAAGAGGCAAGTCTCATCATCTCTGACAGCAAAGACAATTAAGAAGGTGGGATCTACAAACTGCTACCTTAAAATAGGCCTCGAAATCCCCGAGGGTTCAGAGGTCCAGCCCTTCAATTCAGTAACAGGTCTGTAGGATAGATATAGGCTTATGGTATTTTCACTCTAAATAGAACCTAATGTACAGACATGAGATAAATTGCCCCAGTATTTCACTGCTTATGACATAAATGAGTGCAGAATTTAGCATGAACTTCTACATATACTGTTACAGGGGTCTGAGGGTGTGGCTAGAGGGATCAATGGACTGTAACCACTGAGCGCTAGTTATTAATAGAGGACTTACACCCATACGCTAAAACATGCGTATATACTGTATTAGTAAATCAAGTGCAAAGCAGCAGCCAAATATCGATAATTGTGTCTCTTCCAGAAATATTAGCATTTTTATGTTTTGTTGTAGTGGCAATTTTGCAAAAGTGAGATCTCTCTCACTGCCCCCCCCCCCCCCCCCGCATGGTGCTTGGTCTAGTAATCAGTCACTCGACAAGACCGATGCTCGTTCGAGCATCAGCCTTAAACGAGCGTGCTCGCTCATCTCTAGTCACAACCAATATGAGTGCACTTCCTATTTTCACTTTTGGCAATATCTCTACAAGTTAAACAAGCGTAATGACCAAAATTTGGATGCTGCTCTACCTTATGAATTACTAATGGGCAAGTTTAAGGGGAACCTGTCAACTCCAAACAGCACCATAAACCAAGTCATTGTGCTGTTCGGGGAGCTGAGGAATGTAAATATTTTTTACCCATCCGTTCCCCATTTCTGCCAGTTAAGTCCTTGCGACTCTTTTAAGACCTCAGATGGGTCATGTGATCTCAATTCTGACCAGCTCAGATTTACTTGGGTTTATGTGTTCTCAGAAAGTCAGTTTTTCAGTAGTCAGACCCTAACACACAAGCCCTTTAGTGGGGGGACACAGAAATTCCTATCATAGTTACTGGTGGTGATTAGAGGCTCCAGATATAATGAAGAAGATGACAGTTCATCTTCCGGACTGAATATTTATAGGTCTGTAGCTTATTTAGGTGATTTTAAAACACAGATAGTAATGACTGTGTCTTCTCTGCAGGCAGAGATGGTAGAGTATCTAGATATTCAAGTGATGCCATGCTTATGCAACATGGGATTGATAGGACAGAATAGTGAGAGGAAAAGCAGGGACAAATATCAACATAAAGATGGTGACTGATAAGCATCAGATGGGAGGCTGCACTGTATGGAAGTGGCTATAATATACATCCAGAAGGTGATGGGTGCAGAGATGGAACAATGATTTTTTTCCAGAGTGGCCCTTTAAAAAAATATTAAATATGGAAAAATTCTGCATCCAGATATGTAATACTAGACATGCTCCAAGTATTTGCACTTTCTAGGTGCAGGATAGTTTTGGGTAACTCTGTTTGACTTCTGTTCTCCCAGAAACAGTGTAATATTTCCCTAAGGCTGCTCTTATATGCTTGACGATCCTTTGCCCCCATATATTTCCATTATCGGCAGTACATCCCCAGTTTATATGGCACAGGGAGATGTGCTGCCGACAACAATGATTTCTTTCAGCAACACAAAAGATCCAATCAGCCCACAAATTGCTGTTTTCTATACACAGGACACTGATCAGTGAACGGACGTTCTAACAAATGTTCACAACTGTTGGTCCGTGTTATGGGGCCTAAAGTCCAAAATAGGTGGCGGACCCATAAAATATACAGATTGCTGTCGGCAACTCTAAAAATGGAACTCAGTATCGTGTACAGCTGTATTGACGCTTATGTCTGACCAGTTGTTCTGCTGCTGTACTTCCCTCTTTTTAAGGCTCCTTCACACGGGCGTATCTGTCTTTTGCGCACTCCTCAGCACAACATAGTTGCGCTATGTACAAGGCTTTTTTGCGCACGTACTAGCGTATTTTACTGTACTTTTTGCGCATTCTGGGCATGTTCATTTGGCAGACGAACACACCCTGATTTAAATGGCTATTCAACCCAATGAGTTTCATACGTGTTCTTTTTTCATAGTTTTTGTGCATCCCGTTGTGCATGCATTTATACATGTCTTTGTAGTCTTTGTCTACTTTTTCCAATACATTTGCACAAAACTGGCTTAAATACATTGATAAAACGGCCTCATCATCTTTCCTTTATTCTTCCTCCTTCTGAGGAGCTTACAAAAATCTTAAATAGGAAACTCCAATTTTCAAAGAAGTCTCCTTTTAAATGTGTTTGCAAAACTATTTATAATCCATCTTCAGGACAGGTGTTCAATAGTAGATTGACAGGTGTACATGGCCCAGGACCCCGCTGATCAGCTGTTTGCAGGGATGCTGCACTGAGCTAGTTTCTGCAGGAAGCAGACAGCTCTGTTCTTACCGCAGTGGCCAGGCTTGGTATTGCAGGCATTGAAGTGAAAGGGAACTTGGCCTGTAATACAAAGTCTGGCCACTACAGTAAGAACAGAGCAGAAATCATCTCAGTGCACAAGTTCAATGACCAAGTAGACAGCTGATCAGCGGAGGTCCTAGGTGACCTGTCAATCTACTATTGACGACCCGTCCCTAAGATAGACCATAAATAATTTACAGCTGAACAGCCCCTTTAAAGTCCATATTAATAAGTATGCAAAAGCATACAGTATATCTGTAATCTCATTGCCTTCTGTACTCAAAAAGTAGCCAGCTACTTAGTTTTATAACACGTTGCAGAATGTATGTATTGGACTGTAGACTGGAATGGATACATTGGTAATAATTGATACATGATGCCAAGGTCTCACCTTGTCCTCCAAATCAGCATTCCTCCCTTTTCCAGACACAGCTAAGGCCTATCACATTGGTGACTCTCAGAAGTTGACCCAGCATTGGGTGACTTTTAGAGTCTCAGTGCTATGGCTAAACAGTGGTGCAATTTTCAGCCCCTAAATTAGACATTGAGAACATAAACATAGACTACAATAAGGAAAAATGGAGTGCAGTGCATAAACTACAGTGCCGCTAATATGTACATAGAAACATTTTGGAATTCATTGCACTTATTCTAAAACCAAGAGGTCTAATGTGCACTATAGAAAGTGAGAGAATAAGGCAGCTCCTCGCGATGGGAGTACCAACCTTACACTCAGGAGGAAGAGCTTCATACATGATATGCTGGATTTTATATGGCTTATCAAAACTGAAGTGGTAATGTGTATACTTCAGATGGGTCTCATCCTTCATACTGTTGAGGTGCTCGGTATACATTCCGCTACCAGTCCTATCATGTACTTCCATGTATACAATCAGCGCCTGCATGGATGTGAGTAGAAGCCTTGGAGCTCTTTCCACATCAGTTACAGAGGGAAATAAATAGTTAGTCCCTTGGCTTTCCTGATTTCCCTTGCAGCTTGAAACGCAAGTGATAAAAAAGTCCATTTAGCTGCTATAGAAAATGTATTCGTCTAGTGCAAAACATAAAAACAACCAAGAAGATGACTTTACACTTTAGATTGTCTCTCGTCAGACCACTCCTGTTTAGTGTTCTGCAGGGCTTGGGTCTTCTTCTCATCCACTTGTACGTAGTCCACTCTCTGCTCTTCGGACAGTAAAGGCTTCTGTGGTCAACAAGGAATATGGTTACGATGGGTCTAATCTTACAATGCAGGCGATGTACAGAAGACGCAAAACTGGACTGGTCATGTGGTGCAATGATACTCCATCATGTGTTATCTGCCTTGAACATGGTACTGCAGATGAGGCTACTGCATAAGGGGATATTCACACTGGCGTGACTATAGAGGATGCAGGCGATGCGGTTGCACCCGGGCCCAGGAGCCTTAGGGGGCCCATAAGGCCTCTCTTCTCCATATAGGGAGCCCAGTACTATGAGTAAAGCCTTATAGTTGGGGGTCCTGCTACAGGTTTTGCATTAGGGCCCAGGAGCTTCAAGATACACTCCTGCATTAAAAGGTTAAGAGAAGTTGGGGGGTCCCAAGATAAACTTTTGCACCCAGGCCCATGAGCCTTTAGCTACGCCCCTGGGTATTCACATGGGATATCGCACTCTAAGGTCGGTTTCAGGTGGCTGTATGCGCAACTATGGAGCAGGTTTGTTTTTTTTCTCTGGCCATTCAAACTCCACGCTAGAGCAGAGGAGTTTGGACCTATCTTCCCACATTTTTTTCATAGTATTACCTACTTGCGAGAAATATAGGGCAAGTCCTATCTTTTCTCGCCTGTACAATTAGTGGGCGAGAATCCCGCTAGTGATAACGAAGCCATTGAAATCATGCAACCTTGTAGTGTTAATGTTACGGAATTTCCACTACGATTCCGGCGCAGTCAATATTCTGCAATATTTCCGGCCTGTATGAAGGTGGCCTAAGGGGTTAAACCGCTTGGATTGGTGCTATCTTCGATCCCGACTGTTGCAGTAGAAGCCTGGCTGTTAATCACTACCAGGCTCCCGCGGTAATCACATTTGGGAATTATTATGGCATATCAGAGACAATCTGAGTATTTCCATGATACATGTACCGGCCCTCACATAACAATAACTGTAGAGAACTTACCTTTTGTACAGGTGATGGAGACGCAGAATTAAAATCTAATGCCAGATAATCAAGGTTGAACTTCCTAGGCCATGGGAAACTCCCATTGCTGGGGGATACCCCTTGTCTCTGCTCCTATTCAAGGAAATGAAAAAAATGATTAAAGGGGGTTGTCCAGTTCATAAAACCTATTTTCTTATACCCACTTAGGGAATTTTGATTTATTAGAGGAGGTGGAGTGTCTCCTCTGTAGGATCCTCATCTCTTGGCCAGAGAGAAGAGCAGTTACCAAGAACATGTCTTTCTTTAGAGGACCTGTGCTGTCCTTTATACTCACTAGATTGACCCGATGTTCGCTATGTGAGCATAAAATGTTTGGAAAAATGATTGTTGTGAACTTCTAAATCTGCTTGATTGGGTGATTATTTAGAGTGTCACTTTGTATTTGGAGCAGATATCTAATAGAAAAAAGCCTACAGGTCTTTCTCTGCCTGTCTGCCTGCCTCTCACTCTGTCTGTTCGCCTTTGCTCCATCTTTCTGTCTGTCTCTCTCTCTCTCATTCTGTCTGTCTGTCTGCCTCTTTCTTACTCGGTCTGTCTGTCTCTTGCTCTGTCTTTCTCGCTCTGTCAGCCTGTTTATTTAGAGTGTCACTTTGTATTTGGACTCTTTCGCTCCTGTTCTCTCTCTCTCTCTCTTCTGTTCTCTCTTTCTCCTGTTCTCTCTCTCTTTCCTGTTCTCTCTCCCGAGACGCAGCTCAAACCACAGCTTACTATGAACGTCGCTTAGCAGTGCTTCACTCTCTCTGGCAGCGCAGCACCGCTAGACATAACAGGTAACTTTCAATTCACCTGACATGTCAATCAATCTATCAAACTCATATTTAATGATTTTACAGCGGTGGTGAGGATGTAACTAATCTAATGACACAAAAATCATCCCCCAAATGTCACGCACAGGGGTCAAAGTGTGGTGCAAGAAAAAGTGAGAATGGGCGCTGTGTACTTATTTCGCCCTGTGTTGGTGTTGGCAGGAAATTGAACATTTGAGACCTTCTACACGACCCGATTATCATTCAGATTCTCACTGGATCACCGGAATATGAACAATATCATTCAGTGTAAATGCCGATAGCAATGATCGACGAATAATAATTTATTTATCATTCAGTTTCTGCAGGCATAAAAATGAAATGCTGATCGCCCCGTGTAAACAGGCAGCCATTCATCAATGAACGACGGCCTGTTTACTATGAAAGTAGGTGGGTGGCCGGAACAATCTCCGGTTGTCCCGTCTCGATTCAGTGGGAGATCCTTGCTTCTGTGTGAAAGTATAAGGGCAATTATTGCTTGTACGACTGTGAGGTGCTGAAGGGCCCCCTAGGGCCCGTTCATACGGACATATTTGCATGCGCGATATGCAGAGAATATAACCCATTGATTTCATTGGGTTCACTCTCAGTACTCTTTTTTTGAGCATATTAAGAAAACGCAGCATTTTTGTGCACATTTGTGGGCCAGAGGTCCTACAGAAGTCTATGGGAGGTGCGCAAATGCGTTCTCAATATCCACGCAATTGCACAATATGATGCGCTATTCCGCGGAAAAAAGAACACATCTGGAACTCATTAGGCTAAATAGCCTTTAAAATCACAGCGGGGGAAGGTGTCCAGTGGCCATGTGAATTGGCCCTGCAAGCCCAAAAATGAACTAATAGGTGAAAAAAAGCACAAATGTACTGCCCCATTAACTGCAGGACACAGAGTGTTGTCAGAGTGCTGGTTATGTGACTTGAAGGCTGGAAGAAAAGTGCAGAATACACAGCTGGAGGGGCCGAGCTACTGAACTGGATTCTTCACAGCAGACGTCAATGATACTGGGATGGATTTCCCCAACGTTAAAAAAAAAGCCCAAGCGCTTCTGCTTCACATCTGCCCTCAGGGTTCCTCTTTCCTGCTCCGTTTGGCAAGCAGGAAAGGGGAATCCCCACACTCCAACGGCTCCGTCTCAGAATGGAACCAAACAGCGCCCATTGACTATAATGAAGTCTGTCTGGTTTCTGCTCAGGTATTTGGCTTTTGGGCGGAAGAAAAAGCGCCGCATGCAGCGCTTTTACTTCCGGTATTTTGCGACGGAACCCCCGACCACTTCAACTACATGAAGCAAGGAGAATGAATGCCAGTATGTTAATCCTTGTATGACATAACCTACTATTTTGAGATCTTAGCTAGAAATATGGCAGACAGATGGTGAATATTTAAGGCATCAGGATTTGAATTACGGCATTATAGAAGAAGATAACAAAGATATATTTTACTTATATGATATGCAAATCAAATGTACATGCAGATGGCCATGAGCCATGTGATTTACGAGAAGTTTTATGAAATTACCACATTTAGTAAAGTTCTCTTATAAGGCCATACTAGCTGCTAGCCAAATGCTGCACTTACTGCTATCAAAACTCTGTACTTGTCATTTCAGGGAAAGCGAATCTGCCATTTCTGCTAGCAACTACTCCAAGTATTTCCGTATATATCATTAGAGATGATATTTTTCCCATATTTTATTCTACCATATCATGGGTATAACTACCAGGGTAGTAAAAATTGCAACTGCTATAGAGTCCTACAATAGGGGCCATCTCCACATAAAAGGAATATGCAGTTAGCGATGACTTAATGAGTGAGAGGATGTAGGTTGTTCTATAGACCCCCTTGTAATATACACTGCACATTATTTCTATAATACAACATCACTATACTATCTCTATACTGTGAAGTCATTGGGGCATTCTTCCTTTACAGTGACATCATGTTTTACCTCTGCTGTGATGTCACTGCATGCACGTTGACATTTTTGTGCATAAGTTCTGTGCTACGATATCATGATGTCACAGTATAGGGATAAATGCACATCACTGTGTACATTATCCCTGCACTGTGACATCACTGTGTACATTATCCCTGTATTATGACATCAGAGTGTGCATTATCCCTGTACTATGGCATCACTGTGTGCATTATTCCTCTACTGTGACATTACTGCATGGATTAACTCTATACTATGACATCACTGAGTGTATTATCCCTGTACTATGACATCACTGCGTGTATTATCCTTGTACTATGACATCACATTATCATTATTCCTGTACTAGATTATTGCTTTGTGCATTATCTCTCTGAATCAGGGCCGTGTGGCACAAAATAATTATAAGCTTTGCATATTCTGTGCTGAAGGCAGTCATGATAGGGTGAGGCCTGATTCCAAATTTGGCTATAGGGCCCCTTGGTTTCTTGTTACATCCTTGAGGACCACTCTTCTCCATAGGTTGGGTCTGCTGGTGTAACTCAGTTCTATTCACTCAATGAGCCTGAGTTGTAATACCACGACACACATCATAGACAAGAGTGGCGCTGTTTTTGAAAAAGAAAAAAAAAAGCAGCCCTTTCTGCAAATCTCATGCAATGCCTCGAACTCAACAAAGGCCTTAAGCAACATTAGTAAAAATCTATAAACTGTGGTATATTATTAATATTTCTGTAGTAGAACAGCTAAAGAATACAGTGCTGCAGACACAAGACATTTACCATAGGGAGATAGCTCTCCTCCTCTTCTCCTGAGAGAGAACTGGCAAAGATATTTGCTGAGCTAATACCGTCAGTTTCTGGGGAGATAAAGCTGGTCCGATTGCTAGGAAGAAAAACATGGAAGAGGTCAGACAAGCATGTTACAGATGCTCTGAAACACGGCCAACTTCTGACATTGCACATATGTCCCCTAAACATGGCCTCCTATTGCCGTCTCGGTAGGAAGAACAGTAAGGTGAACATTAGCAAGAGGGGATCAGTCTCCATCTAGATAGGCAACTCGATGGTAAACGCTGCCCCAACCATCCAGACAAATGAGGTTTTGAAGACTGTCCACCCGCTACAGAACACGGCAGACGTGATATGTCTGTCTAGAATGTGCCGAGCAGCTGCGTCCTCATGTAATATTTATTTGCTTCTCATCCAAAGGCTGGGTCTGATTCATACCTTAGCCTATTTCTCTTCTCTTTGTCATATTTGCTTTACGAGACACTGGGGGCTGTTTTACTGAGCTGCTCATTTTCCTGCCAATGTTTAGGTTTGCAGCTGTGCTTAAAAGTGACGCACGGAATTCTATGATATGATGTTTACAAAGCACTAACCATGGTAAACATTAGTGATGCCTAATAGGATGGGAGTAATAGCAGGAGCCCCCATGTGCCGAGATGTCACTGAGATGGGTGCGCCTATTATTGGCCTTTACCGACTCGGGGGAATTGTGCTCCATGTTATGTTGTTTTAGTAATGCAAAGGTTATAGCTACAGTAATTGTGCTGCCAGAAGATAAATGACAACCGGAATGACTAATAGAGGTCTTGAGGAATTGCAAATGTGTAAGGAGATGTGAGGTCCAGCTGAAAAAAAATCAGTCTTTGTTATCTTAAAGGAATCCGAGAAAAGGTCTAGAGGCGCAAGATGGGAACATTGTTCATCTTCTTTACAAGTCATTGGTCAGACCACACATGGAATATTGGGGACAGTTTGGGCAACGGTACTCAAGAAGGACATATCAGAGCTTGAGCTGGTACGGAGACGGGCAGCTAAAGTAATAAATAGAATGGGTGGACTACAATACCCAGAGACGTTATCAAAATTGGGGGGGTTGTTTAGTTTAGAAAAAAAGACGACTGAGGGGCGACCTAATAACTAAGGGGCAATACAAAGATCTCTCACGTCATCTATTTAAACCCAGGACTATAGCAAAGGGGCCCCCTCTACGTCTTGAGGAAAGAAGGTTTCCACACCGACATAGAAGGGGTTATTTACTGTAAGGCCCAATGTCCACGGACGGATTTGATTTGTGGGGCACTCGCAAATCAAGCGGCCCATAGGGATGCATTAGAATCCACAAATCAATTAAAAGCATGCGGATGTCCTTTTTTTCTGGCGTGCGGTTCGCACATGCAGGAAAAGATCGCAGCATGCTTCATTTTCTGCGGATTCCCGCAAGGATGGCTTCCATTGAAGTTAATGGAAGCAGTCCGATCCGCGGCACACCCGCAGCCGACACTGTGGACAGGCCACTGATCTACGGGAAAGCTGGAGATTCTGAAAAAAAATGCACTGCGCATCGGTCGGCGCACCCGCACACATCTGCCGTGCAGAAGAAGAAAGACTAAGGAGATCCACACCACATCAGGATTCTGTGCCTACGAGCAGTGAGACTGTGGAACTCTCTGCCTGAGGATACAGTGATGGCAAATTCGATAAAAGCTTATAAGAGGGGCCTTTACGCCTTTCTTGGGCGTTCCATTTTTAGATATGATAGTGACTGATTACTTTAGAATGGTCGGTGATCTGGGGATTATTCTGATTGCTAGATTGGAATCATGGAGAAATTTGTCCCTTAAATGAGGAAAATTGGCTTTTACCTCAACATAGGGAGAGGGGAATAGGCTGAATGGATGGATTTATCTTTTTATGGCCTAACATGAGAGATAGAGGTAAAGGTCCCTGGTGCAAGCACTAAGTCACGACTGACTCCTCAGAAGGATACCTGAACCAAGTGGGGGTTGAACCCACAACCTTTAGGCCGTGATCAAGAGCTGCCCTAACACTCTGCACCACATGGGGCTCTTAAAGACAGACAGACAGACAGACAGACATGAGATAGATAGATATGAGATAGATAGATAGATAGATAGATAGATAGATAGATAGATAGATAGATAGATAGATAGATAGATAGATTGATTGATTGATTAACCAAAGCAGTAACAAATGACAGAATACCAATAAGCACTTGTGATTACTCACTAAGGCACTGTCCATGTTCTGGTCACCATAGTATGTTCTCGAATCGTAGAAAGATTACGCAGGTCCAGGGGTGGTGGACGCACTATGGACACATATGTATTCTTGTTAACCTATTACTTGATAAAGGTGACTCGTAACTGGTACATTAAACATGAATTACATTTTCTTGTATCTGATCGACCAAACTCAACCTGATTGAATGATCACAACTTCTGTCAAAACTTTTTCAATCCGAAAACTCTCGCCTTGCAGGGAGAGAAAAAAACCAGGATGACGCCGGGATATCGCCAGTCTTTTCAATGGGGCCAGCGGCAGCGGCGCTAGCCCCATTGAAAAGATATGGAGAATACTGCGGACTTCTGCCACAGCTGTCACAGCTGTGGCAGAAGTGCAGCATGCTATCCTATTGCTTTCAATCCCATTGCTCCGGCTGGCTCCCCGACACTGCTATCCAGTACTTTCAGCAGGCGGGGATTTAAAAATCCCCGCCTCCTGAAAGGGCTGTGCTGATTGGCTGAGCGCTCAGCCAATAACAGCTAGTGCTTAGCTATTGGCTGAGCGCTCAACCAATTACAGATAGTGCTTAGCTATTAATGAATGAATAGCACTATCTTAGCTATTCATGAATGAATAGCTAAGCACTATCTGTAATTGGCTGAGCGCTCAGCCAATCAGCACAGTCCTTTCAGGAGGCGGGGATTTTTAAATCCCCGCCTGCTGAAAGTGCTGGATAGCAGTGTCAGGGAGCCAGCTGAAGGACACCTATGAGTGGCGGAGAGGTGAGTACTTTTTTAAAAAACTTTTTTAACCACTTATTGATGATTTTCAGGGAAGGGCTTATATTTCAAGGCCCTCCCCGAAAATCATACTGCAGGGTTTGCCAAAAACCACTGCTTTCAATGGAACCGGCAGCAGCGCTGATCCTATTGAAAGCAATGGGATAGCATGCTGCACTTCTGCCACAGCTGTGACAGCTGTGAAAGCTATGGCAGAAGATTCCTTCATCCCAGCGGGGATGAAGGAAACTCCTGCCACAGCTGTCACAGCTGTGGCAGAAGTCCGCGGTATTTTCCATATCTTTTCAATGGGGAGGCGAGTGTTTTCACTTGCTCTCGCAGCGCAAGATAGAAAATATCGCCAGTCGGTGTCCGCCCTTAAACAGACGGGAGTGTTTTAGTCCACATAGTGAGACGAAACAAAACCACTATCAGGATTCTCGCGCATTAATAGGGCAAGTCCTATATTTTCTCGCGTGTACTATGTTTTTGGCATGTAGTTAATACTACGTGCGGGAAAGATAGGGCAGGACCTATCTTCCCGCTTTTTTTTCAAACTCTGCACTAGTGTGGATTTTGAATAGTCCGGGAAAAAAAACCAAATCCCCTGGTGAATGCACCAACACGCTCCATGGTGGCGAACATATTAGCGCATGCGCCAATGTGTTTTTGCCCTAACACGTGGGTTTCGGTGTGGATTTTGACTCAGATTTCACCCCTGCATTCGAAGCGGTGAATTCTGCGTGTAAAATCTGTAGCATAAATTTTTTTCGGCACTGTGGATATTTGGCAAAATTTATGCTGCACGTGAACATAGCATACAGGTATGCACACATGGGTGGGAAATTATGTGGATTTTCCGTGGTGGGATTAGCTGTGGAAAGTCTGCAGCAGTTACAGTACAAGCATTGAGGATGGGGTTTTAAGAAATCCCATCCAGACATTGTGAAGAAAATTGGCAGCGTTAATTGACCTGCACTGTGGATTTTAAACAAGTAGTGTATTAATTTATGTGGATTTCACTCCTTCAACTGATGTGGTGTAATGCATGGTGAATCTGCACAAAAATGCCACTATGGAAAATCCGCAATGTGTGAACATACCCTTAAGGTACCTGAGAACATTTTGAGGTTTATGAGAATAAATGTGTCCTTTGTATGATGAATCTAAGATGCTCCTGCTTGCCTGTCGGATCTGCTAGTTATGAATGTTCCTACTAGAGATGAGCGAACGTACTCGGATAAGCACTACTCGTCCGAGTAATGTGCTTTATCCGAGTATCTCTCCGCTCGTCCTGAAAGATTCGGGGCGCTCCGCTGCTGACAGGTGAGTCGCAGCGGGGAGCGGGGCAGAGCGGGCGGGAGAGAAGGAGAGAAAGATCTCCCCTCCGTTCCTCCCCGCTCTCCCCTGCAGCTCCCCGCTCCGCAGCGCGTCCCGAATCTTTCAGGACGAGCAGAGAGGTACTCGGATAAAGCACATTACTCGGACGAGTAGTGCTTATCCGAGTACGTTCGCTCATCTCTAGTTCCTACACATCATTGCCTCATCAAAAGAAAAAAATGGGTTATCCAGGGAGCGCCCGCCGAGATACACCGGGGTCGGAGTGGAAGCTGTTCCGACCACTGTGTAGCGGCAGTATGGGAGCTGCAGCTGTAACTGCAGGTGCAGCTCCTAAGAGGATATTTGCTTTTTACTACACCACCTATACTGCCATGTATGCTTTTCCATTAACCTTAGGCTGGGGTCACACGGGGTGTAAATCGCAAAGAAATCTTGTGGAATGACCGCAACGGGACCACACGGAAATTCCGCAAGATTTCCACTGCAGAAAAGCAGTTTCCAAACCCGCGCCGTTCGGGGCCGGTTTGGAAGCGGCTTTGCCGCTTGTATTCCACTGCGGCTATCTCTCCCCATAGAGAAGAGAGAGCCTGCAGTAGAAACGGCGATGCAATTGACATGATGCGGCTTTGAATTTCGCGTGGCATAGTAGTTTCATCGCGGCTGGGTTGCAACGGCTTGTCCACAGCGTGTGGACTAGAATTTTGCAAATCTCGTCCATTTTGCTGCTTAGGCTCGGGTTTAAGATTGCAGGCGGAATTTCCGTGCAGAAAGTCTGCACAGAAATTACGTGGAAATTCCGTCCCGCGTGAACCCAGCCTTATCTGGAGCCTTGATTTGGGGTCCATGGTGGCTATGCATTGATATCGCCTCGCCATATACGGGTGGAGGTAGTGCTGCTGACACTTTTTCTTCATTGTCGAAGATGTCATTTCGGCGCTGAAATGTGCTACCCTGAAGAAGGGCTCCTTCACACGGGCATATTTATGCTATGAACGAGTCTTTTTTGCGCTCATTTCAACATATTTTACTATACGTTTTTCGCTTGCAGGGTATGTTTTTTTGCGGATGGGACAATGGCTTCTAGCCCGTGTGAAGGAGCCCTTCTTCACCTACTACAGCTATGTTCCTGGCCGCGGCACCCTGTGATCTCCTTCTTCCTGACGGCGTCTATCATCTAGCGGAGGTGACGTGTCCGTCCCTCCTGGGGTGGTTGTAGCGGTGTTTGAGCTTATTATACGTGTTGTGCGACATACACAGGGGAATGCTATCCTCTCTTTCTTATTCAGTGTGTAGATCTCCCTGCGCTTTCTTCTTTTGTCATTCTAGAAAACGCAGTGAGGCATGGGGTGACTTACTCTTTCGACGAGGTTTGAGGTCTCGGTTTACGGGAGGAGGTTCCAGATCCGCTGGGAGTTCTGGCAGAGGACTGGTAACCTTCGAGTTGACTGATGATGGGAAAGTGAAAGCTGCAGTTACTGGACTCATTGGTATATATCCATCTGTGCTGCTGTCTGACTCAGAAACTGATGGGGAGGCGTTTGGGTTCATTGGGACGTAGCTGTCTTCTGAACAGTCTGATGTGAAGGAGTAGAGTGGTGTGAACCTTGGCTACAAGACACAAGAGCAAAAGAAGGAAATATTACATTCGCCATAAAAACAACAAGAAGAATGCGAGAGGGAAGACAAGAAAGTAGGGTCGTCCTAAAAGGTCTAAGCTTGTCTGTGTTGTAATTGGCGTACACTCATGAAATGTGGTTCATATATTTTTTTAACCCTTTAAGGAAGAAATGCAGAGAATCATGCTGATAATAAAAGATTGGAACGTCTGATGACTTTGAAAAATTGAGCCGTAATCGAGTACTTGCATAACAAAGGTTTAACACTGAAAGACCTCCATACTGACATAGTGGCCAAAGTCTGGGGCCCATGCACCTTCCTATGAGACAGTGAAAAACTGGGTGGTGAAATCCAAGGGGTGAACAACCAGCATTGAAGATGACCCCCACCGTGGATGACCTGTTGATGCGCCTACTCCAGAAAATCAACTAAATTGTCAAGAATGACTGAAGGTTTACTGTGAGGCAGATTGCTGAGACAGTTGCTTAAGACAAACGCTAATCATGTTCTCACTGACGCCCTGAGGATGAAGATGGTTTCAGCAGGATGAGTTCACTGTTGACCAGAAGATGGTCAGGTGCAGCACATCAAGGAAGAATCCCGAGCTGTTCAGAACTTATCCAGACATGTTCTTGAGATGGTTCATAACTGTTGACGTAACCTGAGTCCACCACTTCCAGACGGAGTACAAACAGAGCTCCGTGCAATGGAAACAACCCTCATCCCCTGCACAAAGTTAGCGTCCTCAGCTGAGAAGGTCATGGCAATATTTTTTGGGGGACTGGAGGACGCGGTCATGATAGACTACCTTCCAAAGGGGCATCAAGCAGAGGCAACAAGGAAAGTTACCAGAAGGTGTTCTCCTCCACCAAAACAATGTGCCCAGCCACAAAGAAGTCTTTGCTGTATGAAATCGTACCACACCCACCCTACTCTCCCGATTTGGCACCCCTTGGACTTCCAGCTTTTTTTTTTAGATTGAGAAGATATGAAAGGGGTGCATTTCAAGAAGGATGATGATGTCATTTGTGTGGTGAGGTTTTGCAATGCTTCAACAAAAACGTCTATACCACCGGCATCTCAGTCTTAGGCCAAGTGTGCCGAGACGTTGGGGGACTATGTTAAAAAAATTAATGAAATTTTTTTTTTTCACAGCTAGGCTAAGAACTTTTGGGATGATCTTCGTATAATGATGTAGATAATACTGTATTCTTATATATAACTCTGTATGGCAGTGTGTACAGCACATGGCTATTCTAGCATTCTGTAACATATGCAGGGACTCCCTCTTCATCTCTGTAAGTTATTTCCAGATCTCATTTATTGCCATAGAACGAGTAAAATGATTGCAGAATTCTGCTTCACTAAAAACAGGAAGTTACTTTATACTGCAGCTGTTTTTACATTTTGAGGCAACAGACAATACAGTTCAGACAACATTGGGCAGATATAAGCTAATTCTTTGCAGTGAATCAGGTGGACATAGAAACAAACATATCATATTACTTTAAAGGGTGCGATCCTACACGGTCAGGGCATGTTGGGAGTTGTAGTTGTGTATCAGTTCAAGTTAGAGACCTCCGCTCCTACTATGCTCAGAATTGGCCATACTTCGCATACATGTAATTCCACAGATGCCCACAGGGGGCCTCCATTGAGTTTCAAATAGTAAGCAGCATCTATATTGTTTTCACCAGTGATGGAATTCTGGCTCTTTTTCTGCATATTATCACCATTCTTCCTTCTATTATACAGTCTTCCAGTATATGACTGCTACGTTATGATCCAATGTTCGTATGCTTAGGAGACTAAGGATATACAGAAGGTTGTATAAGTAAGAGCTGAGTAATGCACAATGGAAGATGTTCCAATCTGCAGAACGTCCGCCTCTTCCTATCAGTATGTGGGATGATTTTTCTCCAGTTGTTTAAAGTGCAATGTGCAATAACGATGTTATTATATGAAATGTACCCATCTGTGTTCAGGGTTTCTGTTTTGCTGCTCCGTCATGAGAGCAGGAAGATGGATGCATGCTGGGAACAGATCTGTCCTACGACAAAACTCTGGGGTCTGTCTGGCCTCTAGCACTTTGACACATTAAATAGTGCAGCGTGCTGCGTCCGTTTGTCTTGGATCTTGGGATAGATCTGTACATCCGAACAGAGCCTTCAATGTAGGTGTGAACAGAGTCTAATGTGAGAATAAAACAGTAACCATATCTGGAGCAAACAGAGAATATAAAGCCCATATTTCTATATTAACCCTTTGCAATCCAATTTTCAGGGTTTCCTAGGGGGCTTTCTCTTTCTGCCATTTTGCAATGGCGCCATCTGCTGGCTAGAGCCAGTACTGTGGTATGAGACATGCTGGAGCGGCCTCCCGACAACAGAGCGGCCAGTAATCTACAGTAAGAATACCCTGCCGGATGTCTTCCGACATCGGAGCTGTACAGCCCTAAATCAGAATGTCTTTAGACGTCAGACAGTGGATTGGAAAGGGTTAAAGGGGTTTTCCAGGGAAATACAACAATTGATGACCTATATGTAGGATAGGTCATTAATAGTTGTTCAACCGAGGATGAACTATTCTCAAGATAGGTCATCAATAGTTGATCGGGTCCCCAGCTGATCGGTTGTCTTTGCTGCTACACGGGGGAATGGAGAAGAAGCAGTTAGCTCCAACCCCTGTGTAGTGGTCGGTTCTTGTAACGGCAGTCACGGCTCCTATTGATTTTAATGAGACCCCAGGCTGCATTTACAAGCATCGGCCACTACGTGGGGCTTGGAGCTAACTAGTTCTTCTCCATTCCCCTGTGTGTTTTGAGCGGACTACAGGTGCGTGGTCAGTTGATCAGCTGGGGTCCCAAGCAGCAGACCACAGTTGATCAACTACTAATGACCTATCCTGAGAATAGTTCATCAATAGTATTTCCCAGAAACCCCTTTTTATGATATAACCACTGATATTATAGGATTGTAGAATACCAACCAGATTTAGGCTGAGTCTCTTATCTCTACTTCTTAACGAGCTGTCTTCCAAGTCACCTGAAAGGCAGAAGTATATTTTATTACATTTTATCTTCATCAAAAGGAAAAACTATTAGTGCCTCCCAACAACTTGTCGGTAAGGCCGGCTTCACACGAGCGTATGTGCGCATGATGCGCAAAACGCTGTGAATACAACCCATTGATTTCAATATGCGCGTATTACCGTGCGGATTTCGGTTATGCAAAAAAAAAATGTAGCATCCTCTATTTTCCTGAGCATTTGCACATCAAAAGTCCCCATAGAAGTCAACAGAGATGCGCGATATACTGGGAGATGCGTGAAACACTGCATAATTGCGCTGGAAAAAGTACACATATTGAACTCATTAGACTAATTAGTAGAGATGAGCGAACGTACTCGTTTCGAGTAATTACTTGATCGAGCATCGCTATTTTCGAGACCTGGCTACTTGGGTGCAAAGATTCGGGGGGCGCCGGGGAGCGGGGGATGGCGTGGTGGAGCGGGGGGTAGCAGTGGGGAACAGGGGGGGGATCTCTCTCTCTAACTCTCCCCCCCACTCCCCTCTGCAACCCCCCGCTCACCCACGGCGCCCCCCGAATCTTTGAGAAGTACTCGAAAATCGCGGTGCTCGAGTGAAAAAGGGGCGTGGCCGAGTAGGTTCGCTCATCTCTACTAATTAGGCATTTCAGTGGCTGGGAAAATCTGTGTTTTGTGCGCGCTCAAATGTACATGCCTTGCTACGGAAAAAACTGCAAACTATTTGCCGTTGCGCACGCAAAACAGCATCGGCCATTTAAAAAAATACACATACGCTCGCGTGAAGTCGGCCTAAGGCGTGTTGTACTTTGTGACAATGATTTTGTGAAAGCGCATACAAAGACTCGTGAAAATCCATTGTTTGTACTTGAACAGTCTGTGTAGTTGACCGGTATGTAGTTATCTTCTGACGGGTCTCACTAGACTGAGTACATGTGATGCTCTTCAGGGGGGACACATGATGTGCAGAACTCTTTGCAACTGCGAATCCGTCTATTCAGATATTTGAGAAAGTTTGCAGAAGGTGATAACTTACTCTAATAGCCTCTATATTGCCTCTTGTGGTGCAGAATGTATGTAGTCCTAAGCTCTTGCTCATGACCTGAAGGTTGCAGGTTCAATCCCTGCTTGGTTCAGGTAGCTGGCTCCAGGTCAACTCAGCCTTCTGAGGTCAGTAAAATGAGTATCCAATTTGGGGGGGAGGTAATAAATAAATTACCTGAAAGTGCTGCAGACTAAGATGGTGCTATACAAATAACAAGTCTCTTCCCCCCTATATTAATATCCTGTTTTTGAACTAACGTGTCTTTTCCCTAGAAGCTTGGAACACGACCAAGGGTTCCCTGGAACACTTTAAAAGCTATTACCATTTGTAGAGAAGGTAAACGGATTCTTCCTTGCTCACAAATGTTGAGTGTAGGAAGGGCAAACAGATGATAGAGATGGGCAAGAATGTACCCGTCTCTACAGGTAAGAATGGTAGCAGTTGTTCCCTGGGGGTGGGAAGAGTTTTCAGGGTTGACCCACAGTAGTAAGTTTGGGATCCATTCTAAATACTAAACTTGGGCATTGGGGTCACATAGGGAGGGGTGACATTAAGGTTCTCAAAACCATGCTTTAAACCTGGGCATAAGGACTTATTCACATGAACGCATTTGGGCTGCATATTACACGCGCAAAATCTGTGCGTTAGGCTATGCATATTTGTGCGTGCAAAAGAACCCGCAGCCACAGTCCTGTACGTTAAAATAGCTAATTAGCCTAATTAGTTTTATATGTTCTATTTTTCTGTGCAAATGCAGAGGATAGAGATGAGCGAACCTACTCGTTTCGAGTAATTACTCGATCGAGCACCGCGATTTTCGAGTACTTCCGTACTCGGGTGAAAAGATTCGGGGGGCGCCGGGGGGAGGCGTGGCGGAGCGGGGGGTAGCAGCGGGGAACAGGGGGGAGCCCTCTCTCTCTCCCTCTCCCCCCCACTCCCCACTGCAACCCCCCACTCATCCACGGCGCCGCCCGAATCTTTTCGCCCGAGTACGGAAGTACTCGAAAATCGCAGTGCTCGGGCGAAAAAGGGGCGTGGCCGAGTAGGTTCGCTCATCTCTAGCAGAGGATAATAGGAGGTGCTGAGTATTTTTTTTGCGATACAATTGCATACGCAAAATACGCTCTTGTGAACAAAGCCATTGAAATCAATGGGTTCTATTCACTGTGCTCCCAACCACATGCGTAAATACGGATGTGTGAATCTGGCGAAAGGGCTTATTCACACAAAAACCTTTACGCACTTTTATGCGCGTGCAATATGCAGAGAATAGAACCCCTTGATTTCAGTGGGTTCGCTCATATGCGCCTATTTTGCGTGCGCATTTCAGTCATGTAGGGAAAGAAAACTCATTATACTAATTGGCCATTTCAATCGTTGAGAGCATCGTTGCTTGTTTTTCGTGCATGCAAAAAGTACAGGAAAGCACGCACGTGCAAATATGTGGCACAAACGTGCGTGTGAATGCGCTTACGCCCATATGACACCGGCCTTACTGTGACCACAAATCCTGGCCTGATCACAGTTCTATTGACCAAAGCGAAGAGCACCAAAGGGATCTATGATCCACAACACTACATGCGATGAGTCCTTTTCAACAACATTTAACCCTTTCCAATCCACTGTCTGACCTCTGAAGACATTATGATTTAAGGCTGTACAGCTCCGATGTTGGAAGACATCCGTTGGGGTTCTCTTACTGTATATTGCCAGCCTCTCTGCTGTCGGAGCCTATCCAACGTGTCACCTCATGCAATACTGGCTTTAGCCAGCAGATTGCGCCGTTCTATACAGCAGTAAAAGAGTAAGCCCCCTAGGAAAACCAGGATACAAATTGGATTGGAAAGGGTTAAATAAAGATATAAGACTCCTCAAAGCAGAAAAGGCAGTAAAAGGAAGCCTCTGTCCATATATGACACGTACAGTACAGCAAAACATAACAGCCCAGATTAATAACTGTTACCGTACTACCAAACCTTCCTTTCCAATTAATCTCTTATTGTTTCTGCACCATACACATAATAATAGCCACAAATGATCAATAAGGGCACATTCACACCCCTGGGGCTACTTCCATTGTTCGATTATGTCCTTGGAGCTGAACACCTAAATACCGAAACCCCCGAATCTGGCACATATTGGATACAAGCAGTGTAGGACAGACTCCGTGACTATAATGGGGTCCGTCCGGCTTCTGGCACGCTGCGCTATTTTGTTCAGGATTTTGTGCCAGCGGCTCTACAGATATGAAAGGTGCCTAAAACTAAACTTAAAGTATATCTTTCCTACCCCCAAAATTCTTAATCATGGATTGGGCTTTTATGACCTGGCATGGATCCTGAAGAGGGTCACGTGTTCAAAGTCTAGCATTTAGCAAAGTACACACAAGAAGCTGATAACTATATGGAAACATGCTTACTCTGCAAGCATGCTCAGTTTCTGATACTCCTATATGCCTTATTGGAGACTCACCGGCCTACTTAGTCTCTTACTGTATCTGTACTGATAGTTTGGGTTGGCCTCTACCGCCAACCCCAACTATCAGTCATTTATGGTATGACTTTTGGCTATGCCATAATTGTCCAAAGTTGAAAAACGTTAACTCTCCACTATTTCCTCTGTTGTACCCTGCAATATGTAATAGAAGGTGTATTCCTTTATATCGTATACATCAGACTCAAATATTCTGGATCTTTGGATGGTCATAGAAATGTCTAATAATAAAGGTGGACGAAGCAGCTTTCCATGAAGACACAAGAGTGCCGTGATTCTCACCTTCCTCTAAACATGTATTTTTAGCTTCACGATGAAACATAAGTGGAACGCCGACCCATCGATGGTCAGTTAAATAAACCACTCCACTATCCATTACACGCAGAATACTGTTTACCTTTCCAGTTCCTAACATTGTCCAGACTGGATAGTGAAATTCTTCTGGGCACCATTCCAGATAAACAATGTCCATTCTGGATAATTCCACTGGAAATCACCTCGGGCCTTGCCTCAGGAAAATGGTTGGGTTTAGGTGGTCTTGGTGGTGGGGTGATGGGTAATATTTCATTGTCACTGAGTCCACTGTGGTTTTTCTCAACTGGAAATGTCTGTGCCGAAGAGGGTCCCAACAGTGGGGAGGAGGAAGAAAAGTCACTGGATGAACCATTTGATTCTAGGTCTTTGACAATGACAAAGTTGGCTGCTGGCATGTGATTGTGGTGGAAGTTAACATTGTAGAGAGTCTGGCTAACAGAGTGCTGGGATGGTAAGCAGTCAAGAAACACGTCATCGGAAGAGGTCTGCTCCAGTGACTTATCTGAGTTGGAGCAAGTGTCACACCTGGAATAAAGCACAAGACATGCAATTAAAATGTGAAAAATGCTACGTGAAAAATCAGTAGGATATATATGCGAAAGCTTAGCTAGAATAGCATAGATCGCCATGTGCTGAGAAACTGTTTATAGTCGACTATTAATAAGGATCTGCCATTATCTTCTCGGAATTAGCTGCTATGTGTCCACACATTATACCTGATCAATATACATTTTGTATATTTGTGCATTTATCATCCTGAGCTAGTGGATGAAGACTATTTGCTATGATGTCTGCACACACAGAGAAGAGGAGAATCTGCTCCCTAACCTCTCTGTAGCAAACCTTCAGAAGCAACAGTAGCATGGAGAACATTAAAGAGCAGTACTAAGTAGTGTAGCTGTGAATTCAGCACTCAGGGGAGGTAAACACTTACTAGATGCTACAGCATCATCTCTGTGTGTTTCTGCTTCTCTCAATCTACAGCTGCACCCTCCTCAGTCTCCTGTCTCCATAGACTACTATGGGCAGCTGTAACCTGATCCCTCAGTAAAGTTGATATAATCCATCTCATCTCTGCCTAGTTTGAAAGAGGCATTTTTCTCTTATATTCACTCATACTATTGATATATGCAAAGTTTTTCGAAAGTACAAGGCTTATTTAAGCCTGACTAGTCAAAATATTGTTGCTACAGATTTTACTTTAAAAATGTACTCAAATTCACTTTTTCCTTTATTAGCTCCTAATTGCATATGCTATAGTAATCTGCTATCTGGAAGAACCTATATTCATTTAATCAGAGCTTCTAGATATAACATAAGCACTACAGACCTAAAGCTGATGTGACACACAAGTAGAACAGTAGGGTGGATAAACGTGTAAGTCATTCAGAGTCTATCGAAGACCAGAGGGTGGATAGCAAGACAGCAAACTGAATCTCACACCAGGATGTACGCATCAATAAGTAAACCTCTTCAGTTTTTTAGCACTTTTAGTAAATGGTATATGACTAGAGATGAGCGAGCATACTCACCAAAGACAATTACCCGAGCGAGCATTGTCCTTAGCGAGTACCTGCCCGGTCGGAAGAAAAGATTCGGGTGCCGGCGGGGGGGGAGCGGGGAGGAATGGAGGGGAGATCTCTCTCTCCCCCCCTTGCTCCCCCCTGCTCACTCCCGCAACTCACCGCTCACCCGCGCCGGCACCTGAATCTTTTCTTCCGAGCAGGCAGGTACTCGCTAAGGACAATGCTCGCTCGGGTAATTGTCCTTAGCGAGTATGTTCGCTCATCTCTATATATGATCTTCTAAACATTATCTGACATGTCACTGTGATAGTGATGTTAACTTAGAGATGATGGAAATATCTGAATAAGGCTACTTGTCCACGGACGATGATCCGCAGGCAATAAATCGCCCGTGGATCACGCTCTGCAAACCTTTCCATAGCTATGGAAAGCGCAGCGCCGCCGTCCACAAATGGAGAATCATAGCGATTCTCCGCTCACGAGATTTAAATCACGGTATGCTGCGATTGTCGCGATTCTCCACGGTGAGACTATCTGTCCGATAGGCTCACGGAGGAGATCTGTCAGCGCTCCTCCGTCCTCCCTCGCCTCGGCCGTGGACAGGGGCCCTTTTGCAGATTAACACAACCCTTGGAAAAGCATCATTCCAGTTTCATTCTAATGATCAGTTGGGCTCACAGCTCACTGATCCACCAATGCTAACTTTGGACTTGCCATAATGACATATCAGAAGATGCTTGAAGGGTTGCTCCAAGATACAGTACCAGTCAAAAGTTTGAATATACTTTTCCATGGTTTAACTTTTTTCCATTTTCTACATTGTAGGTACAAATTGAGGCCATTAAAGTTATGAAGGAACACATATGGAATTTTTAAGTAGTAAACAAAAAAGTGTTAAAGTAGAATGTGTTTTAGATTTTAGATTCTTCAAAGTAGCCCCCTTTTGCTTTGATGACAGCTTTGAAAACTCTTGGCATTCTCTCAGTCAGCTTCATGAGGTATTCACCTAGAATGGTTTTCCATTTGTCTTGATGGAGTTCCCAGTGGTGCTGAGTACTTGTTGGCTGCTTTTCCTACACTCATTCTCAACCATCTCAACTGAGTTTAGGTCCGGTGATTGTGGAGCCCCCATCATCTGACGCAGCACCCCTTCTTGATCAAATACCCCCTACATAGCCTGAAGGTGTGTGGGGGGGTCATTGTTCTGTGTAATAACGAATGGCAGTCCCACTAATTGCAAACCAGTTGGTATGGTATCTCGCTGCACAATGCTATGGTAGCCATGCTGGTTAAGGGCCAAATTATTCAGATTCCTGCATCCGACTGAACGACGAATGAGAATTCATTTGCTTCTTGTTTGTCGTTCAGTTTCTGCATGTAGAAAACTGAACAACGGATCGGCCGTGTAAACAGGCAGTCGTGTGCTTATAAATAACTGCCTGCTTACTGTGGAGGCGGGCGGCCGGAACAATGCGCATCACAGGAACAATTATTTTTAGGACAACCTGTTGGGCATCTGTGCCCGACAAGTCGTCCAATGTAAAAGTCCTCTAAGTGTGCCTTGAATTTTGAATAATTTACCACCAATGTAACCAGTGGAGCACCCCCACACCATCACATCTCCTCCTCCATGCTTCATGGTGGGAGCCACACATGTAGAAACTATCCCCTCACTTTTTCTGCATCTCACAAAGACATGAAGCTTGGAACCTAAAATCTCCAGACTTGACTCATCTGACCAAAGTAGATTTCCACTGGTTTAATATCCATTCGTTGTATTTCTTGACCCAAGCAATTCTCCTCTTCTTGTTGATGTTCCTCAGTGGTGGCTTCTTTGCAGTAATTTGACCATAAAGGCCTGATTCTTACAGTGTCCTCTGAACAGTTGATGTTGAGTTGTGTCTGGTACCTGATCCCTGTGTAGCATTTATCTGGGCTCAAATCTGAGGCGCTAGTAATTTGCAGTTTCTGAAGCTGGTTACTCTAATGAACTTATCCTCCTGAGACGGTCTTCATACCAGCACTTGAGGATGCCTTTAAAGTTCTTGAAATTTTCCAGATTCAATGACCTACTTGTCTTAAAGTAATGGACTATTGTTTCTCTTTAATTAGTTAAAGGGGTTGTCCCGCGCCGAAACGGTTTTTTTTTTTTTCAATAGGCCCCCCCGTTCGGCGCGAGACAAACACAAGGGATGGGTTAAAAAAAACAAACAGTTTAGTACTTACCCGAATCCCCGCTCTGCGGCGACTTCTTTCTTATCTTAGCAAGATGGCCGCCGGGATCTTCACCCACGATGCACCGCGGGTCTTCTCCCATGGTGCATCGTGGGCTCTGTGCGGTCCATTGCCGATTCCAGCCTCCTGATTGGCTGGAATTGGCACACATGACGGGGCGGAGCTACGAGGACCAGCTCTCCGGCACGAGCGGCCCCATTCACCAGGGAGAAGACCGGACTGCGCAAGCGCGTCTAATCGGGCGATTAGACGCTGAAATTAGACGGCACCATGGCGACGGGGACGCTAGCAACGGAACAGGTAAGTGAATAACTTCTGTATGGCTCATAATTAATGCACGATGTACATTACAAAGTGCATTAATATGGCCATACAGAAGTGCTGAACCCCACTTGCTTTCGCGGGACAACCCCTTTAAGTGTTTTTTGCCATAATGTGGATTAGAACAGTTAAAAAGTACTAAACACTGTATGGGACTATGTATCAACGTAAGCTCTGCACAACCCAACTGATGGTCTTAGATGCATTAGCCCTCATGTCCACGGGATAAAAATCCGCAGTTTTTCCCGCACGTGGATCCGCGCCCCATAGGGATGCATTGGACGCCCGCAGGTAGTTAAATACCTGCAGATGTCAGAAAAAAACGTGACATGCTCGATTTTCATGCGGGTCTTCCACGGGGACGGCTCATGCAGGCTTCTATTGAAGCCTATGGAAGCCGTCCAGATCAGCGGAACACCCGTACATGAATTAAAACGTGCCTGTCCGGACGCTGCAGATCTTTCCTCTGTCGCGGCCGGATCTTCTTTCTTTGGCCCGGCGCATGCGCGCAGCACGTTGCCGGCGTGCCGAGCACATCCACCGGGCCGAAGGAAGAAGATCCGGCCGTGACAGAGGGAAGATCCGCATCGTCCGGAGCAGGTGAGTTTAATTTTATTTTCAGCCTCATGTCCCCGGGAAAGGAGGGACCCACTACGGATTCTGCATGGAGAATCCGTACGGGCCTGATTTTCCCCGTGGACATGAGGCCTTAAGGAGGCAAGAAATTCTATCAATTAACTCTTGACGAGATATACCTATAAATTGAAAACCATTGCAGGTGACAAACTCACGAAGCTGATTGAGAGAATGCCAAGCATGTGCAAAGCTGTCATCAAAGCAAAAGGGGGCTACTGTGAAGAATCTAAAATATAAAACATATTCTGCTTTCACTTTTTGGCTTACTACATAATTCCACATATGTTCCTTCATAGTTTTCATGTCTTCAAACCCGATGTAGAAAATAAAAAAAAAACGAGCAAGCTAAATCATGGAATGAAAATGTACGTCCAAACTTTTTACAGGTACTGTATGAACTTATTCTCTATCCATGGGAGGTCTGACCTGCGGGAGCCCCACTGTTCATAAGAATGGGAATTTCGTATGTCTCCATATGAATGAAGTGGTGGCTGAGCATGTGAAATGCTACTCCTTTTATCTCGATGAGACTGCTGCACAGAAGTCCAGTAGGGGTGAATGAACACAGCAGCACACAGGCTCATCTGCTGCTTCTTTCATTCAGGGGAAACAACACAGGACCCCTATTCTCCTCACTGCTGTGTATCCTAGTGGTTGGATCCCATTGAGCAGACACCATTCAGACAGTTTATATCTTGAGATAATCCCTTTAAAAGGGTTGTTCGGGATTTTAAAAAATCTGCTTTTTTCCCCCGTTAACAGCGCCAGTTCTGTCAATGCAGCTCATCACCATTCTGCTCTTGGGCAACCCCTTTAACCCTTTCCAATCACTGTCTGACGTCTAAAGACATTATGATTTAAGGCTGTACAGCTCTGATGTTGGAAGACGTCCGTCAGGGTTCTCTTACTGTATATTGCCAGCCTCTCTGCTGTTGGAGCCTATCCAACGTGTCACCTCATGCAGTACTGGCTTTAGCCAGCAGATTTCACCCTTTCAATTGAGTAATTAGAGTAATGTGCAGAAAAAGTAATAAAGAATATCAAGTATCAAAACTGTCTTAGATAAGTATCCTCGTTGACTATTAGCAACCAGGGTGTAGCTTTAATTTTCAAACTCTTCTGAAGTGTGAGCTCCTTTTGGAGCCAGGCACATGATGGAGTAAGCAAGTATTTGCTCTGCCCAATTTCCATTTCTTCCAAGACAGAGATAATGCATTTTGTCACAGCATAGTAGCCGTAAATAGCTGCCTAAGAAAAAGGAAAATATCACTTCTTGTGGAATTCTGTAACATTTGGCATTGACACAGCAGAAATTGTTTCAGATGAGAGGAAAACGGCCTTTTGTGCCAATGTCCATGTTAAAGACCGATTCTTCCCATACTTGTCAGCACACAAGATGGCAAGGCTCTTGTTTATATGATGGAACGCACTCCTCATCTGGTTGAGATGCATTTGGCTATTTTTAAACTGAAGTCAGAGTTTTCCGTCCTACATCTGATTCTCACAGATGATACCAAGTGGGAGGGACTGCAAGATCTTTTTAAGTGTCATTAAGTAAGAACACTCAGTTCTGTTCTGCTTGGATCAAAGATTAAGTAAGAAGTCTTCACCAAACAAATTGCACATTTATCTCACATTTTTCTTTAATTTTTTTGCCTTCATTTTAGTCAAATGGCAACTACCTTTCCAAAATGAATAATATATTTTAGAAAAATGTAAAATTTAATGGCGCGTTCTGTAATGCATCAATGACCTTTTCTAGTTGTGTCAACTCAAATTAGATTCAAAGTGTCATATGCGCCATAGGGACAACTGATTTGGTCCATGGACATGGGGTTCACCAAGCTTACCGATTCACCTCCACAATACCGTGTTTCCCCGAAAATAAGGCACCCCCTAAAATTTGCAGAAGTCCCAAATATAAGGCACCCCCGATAGTAAGGCATAGTAAAATGTGCAGGCAAGTCAAGAGGCCTGTCCCCTGCTGCCCTCCCTGTTGTCTCCTACCTCCAGATGTATAGGTAGATCTGCAGACAGTCTGCTGTTATCCTGACCCTGCTGTGCTGTTGTGAGCTCCCCTTGCTGGCTGGAAAAGTCCATACTATACATTCTGTTCCTGCTGTACATGTCTGCTGTGATGAGCTCCCCCTGGTGGCCGGAAGCTGCAATACCATCCCTGCTTACAAATGGTACAGGAACTTCTGTCTGCAGACAGGTACATTACTTTACAGCCCTTATTTTTTTATGGCTCTGTGTGTGAGTCAGGCACCCTGTGTGATTCTTAAGGCTGGGTTCTCACAGAGCGTATTTCCAGTGGAAATCTCGCAGTTTTTCCACAGCGATAAACAGCAAGATTTCCGCCGGGAAAGCGCTGCTTCAAAACCCACGGCACTCAGCCGCTTGTTTTGAAGCGACCTGGCTGCACGCTTTTCCGTTTCTGTGGCCGGTGAATCCGCACCACAACAGCGGCTTCTCCCAGCTTTGCCGTGACAGATTTGCTGTCCCATGTGGACGAGATTTCTGAGAAATTTCGTTTACAAAGCTGGCCAATTGAGGGATTAGCGGCCACAGACAGATTTGCCGCGGCGAAATAAGACACCCCCTGAAAATAAGACGTAGCGCATATTTGGGAGCAAAAATTAATATAAAACGCATCTTATTTTCGGGGAAACAGGATAGGTCACCTGCTTTAGAGAGGGTGGAATAGACCTAGGAGTTAAACTACATTTATTGTTTTAGTTGATTGGGGATATGGTGGTTTCATGGCAAATATTACTACCCGTCAAACCTATGCAAATGCAGCCACCAATGGGCTTGGGGCCCCATGGTGATCTGGGTATACATGCTCTACAATTCTCAAGCTAAGAGTTGGGTAGACAGTTGAACCTCAACAACAAGTGGCCGTACATTAGAGCCACCCCTGGGTGATTTACAGATTTAAGATATTCGTGTGTGGTTGTGTGAAGAATATTTGTTAGATATGGGGATACCACTGGGGGCGCCAGTGTCCGGTTGGTGTGGGCTGCTCGTCCTGGTGCTGCGGGGGCCCGGGCTGGTGACTCTGTCCGGGGTTCTCCCACTCTGGTGGTTGATCGTGGTGGCCGGCGTCGCACTCGTCCGTTGGTCGGTCACACGGTGCTCAGGTTGCTGCACGCCGGGGGAGGCAGCTTTATGATTCCCCATGGGCGTTACGTGACTTCTCCCCGCCCCTCTGGGCGGGGAGTTTTGTATGTATACCTGGCTGGCCCAGACACTGATTGCCAGTGGTTGGTTCTGTTTCGTTCAGCCTACACCCACATTTGACCTAACTCTTGTGTTTGACTTTGGCTATTCTCCTGACTTCTGGTTTTGCCCTCCTGTACTCCAAACGTGGTTTTCCAGTTTTGTCCCTGCTTGTTTATGACTATTCTCTGTTTTTCCCATTTGTAGCTCCCGTTGGTTACGCTGTGCCCATCTGACGGTCGCCCTGTCCCCCCTCCTGTTGGGGTCCCTGTCCCTAGTGCAGCGCACGGACCGTCGCCCAGTTGTCACCCTGGGGCCTAGCCTTGGGGGCAAGTAGGTAGGGACGTAGGAGAGGGCTGGAGTATGGATTCCCTGTCCATCTGCCCCGGCCAGCCCGAACAATATTGATGTTTGCTAAGGAACTATGGGCCAATGGAGGCTACTAGTCATCATGTAAAGGCGGAATCAAGGTAAAATACTTTTGTTAGTGGGTTTTAGCAAACATTGAAAAGGTATCTCCTTTTAAGATGAAAAAATATATATATGGCTGAATGGATGATTGTGAGTAAATGTCAAAATGTTAGTCAACCTTCTTTAACCCAACATCTATTGTACTAAAAAAAAATGAAAATATGCTGGATAGCATTATACTTATTACTATACATGTAATTTACAGGTCAGGAAGATTGTCTATTAAAATTGGGAAAGGCATTGAAAAACCACTTTGAAAATGAGAGCAACAAGTACTAGGTGACACATTAGCTAGATGCTAGGTAAAGTAATTCAAAAGTGACAACCAATATGGCTGCACTTCCTGCTGTGACGTTTGCAAACAAGACAGAAAAATGGCATTATCTGTAAAACAAACATAATTACACAACTATGGCCATTGCTCAAACTCTTTCTTTACTAACATATGTCCATTTTTTTGATGGAGGTCCTAGAAGGTTAAAGGGAACCTGTCACCGGGTTTATGCTGCCCGAACCATGAGCAGCGTAAACCCAGGACAGACCTGCACTGCGCCCCCAGTTTAGAGTTATTCTGAAGTCCTGTGGCGTTTCAGAATAAACATATTTTAAAGTCTGACTTGGAATGGAGCTTTTGAGTCAAAGAGGTGGGCCGCATCCCGCCTGCCGCATATTGAATGACAGCTATCTTCCTATACACAAGCAAGGAAAGACCTGTCAATCGACTTGCTGTCAGTGAGGAGGGGCCGGCCGGCGGCCTACCTCTTTGACACGAGAGCTCCGTTCTAAGTCAGACTTTAAAGTGTGTTCATTCTGAAACCCTAAAGCCTTTCAGAACACCTACACAGGGGCACCACTATGCATACTTCTCCTGGGTTCATGCTGCTTGTGGTTTGAGTCCGGACTTCCATTAAAATTAAGATGAATAAAAACTTGGTTCTGTAATTTTGCCTCCTTCAACACCAGTAGAGGTGATGGTGGCGGCCCAGTGGTTAGTATTCTTGCCTTACAGTGGTGTCTTGGGTTCCCATCAAGGTCAGATTCGAACTTAGAACTCCAGCACTGCAAGATAGCCAACACGCCTCAAAACAGAGAGCCAATAATTTGGAAATTTTTGTTAAACAAAATTGGATAGGGATGATCTAATTTGCTTTAGCAAAAATTGGCCCAATTTTAATTTCTATCCGATCGTGACGAGTAACACTACCTTAAATTTCAATTTCATCCCGATAGCAAATAAAGAGGTTGCCTGTTTCTTACAATCTCTGTAAGAATGATTTTACAAAAATCACCGTTGCTGGGACCCCCTAATCAGCTGTAGACTGTGGGGGAATCTCATCAGCAAGTGTTCAATTTCTCGCTTTAAGGCTGTGTAATTTTGCCCAGTATTAGGCTAATTTCACATGGGCAACTGCGATATTTGGCCGTGAAACACTGCCTGATATCAGTTCGGGAATGTGCGATGCACGGCCTTTGTGTGTCAAAAATGCCTCCCATCACTTCAGGGAAGTAGGATCACAAGAGCTTCCCATTGTTCTCCCAATGGAAACCTCGCAATGCACTCGCATGCCCCCCGCACGCCGTGCAATGCTTTTTCATGCCCCGTTGAAAACATTGGGTAAGGTGTTCTAAGGGAACGCCCAAAGACAGAACATGTCACGATTTTTCCGCAATGCGATGCGGGAGAAAAAAAAATTTGCTCATCTATATAACCTCATTCAAAAGAATATATGGTGTGAGATTTGTGCGATTTCTCAGCCATGTGAAAGCAGCCTTAGGGCCTACATAGATGGGCGTGAATTTGTCCTGCTATGCGGCCATGATCACCGATTTCAATGGTTGCGTTTTCACGGGCGAGAAAAGATAGAGCAGGAGCGTAGTCGCGCATATGCCCGTGTGAAACAGCCCTTAGGTCCATATTGAGGGGACCATAATACAGAGCTAATGTTAATCTATAGGGCTACTGGGATGGCCTTATATAAGGCCGTTTTTCAAAAACGCAGCATGATTTATTTTTTGCATATTTGCTCAAGTATTTAATAACAACTTTATCAAAAAGTCTACAGTTCTCTACAAATAAAGACGAAATAAAATGTGCTACTAGATAAGGTATCGTTATAAAGCATCTTCTGCATACCCAATTCTCAATAAATGTGTATGTTTACATAAATGATGTGAACTTCCCTCAGCTTTTACTGCCCCGAACCAGGGCTCTTTACTATACATCGCATATGCTGTTCCATCTGTTTATGGTGTAATAAAAGAGATCGTGATGTAAAATCCAATTAAATGTAATCTACTCTGAAAGGGTTTATGACTGTTTCCCATAGCTGGGTCCGTGCCCATATTTTCTCAGGCTTCAGAGGAAACAGAGAGTTAACTCTCTATGTAGAACTCTCTATGACAGTCAGGGCTGGAAGGGGAAATCAAAGCTTGGGTGACGAAGATGTATTATAGTGAACTGGCCTCAGTAACACAAGAGGAAAACTACCAGTTTAAAGCCCCGTTCATACAGCGCAGTTGTCAATGCATTTTTTTGAATCCGTTAAGGACCAGTAAAAATATGGCGCAGGATTAAAACTCTAGGAGGAGCAAGTTGAGTGCTCGGATGTCAGAAACAGCCGAAGACTCGGAAGAGAAGACATAAGCGGGTTATAACAGCTTCTGCCTTCTCTTTTGCAGGCTACATAGGGCGCAAGGAGCACCATGTGAAGAATATAGGACGTGGCGCTGCTGTCTTCTCTATGGGACCCAGTGATTATGTAGTTATGGGGTACCCTTGGCATGTTATATCTGCAGGGTAGACCCCAGCCCAGCTTTGCCAGTAACTAATATCACACTAGGACAAAGTAGTAAAAAAGGCTCCTGCACTACTACAGTCACACTAGGAGGATGTTTTTTCCTGTAACCGCGCCTCCTATGGTTGCCCCAATTATAGTGGAAAATTGTGAAATAGAAAAAAAAAAAAAGAATGACTGACAGTGTGAATGTCCACCAAAGGTCTTATATGACGTCCTTTGGGGACAGACATGTTTACAAAAAAAGTTACAAAAAAAAGTTATAAAAAAAAAACTGAATGAAATAAAAACAGTAAATAAAAAAATTATATATATATATATATATATATATATATATATATATATACACACATATATATATATATACATACATGCGTATATGTTTAAACAGGCAGCCATTCATCTAGGAATAACAACAGATTTTGCATTCAGAGGGAAGCATCACTTTAAAAGGGTTGTCCGGGATTAGAGAAAAACATCTGATTATTTTCCCCCAGAAACAGCGGCACTCAAGGGAATACGGCGGAGTTGTAGTATCAAACATGAAGAGTGAAGCAGATCCTTTTTTTCTAATCTTCAACAAGCCTAATAGGAAATTGCAGAAATAGAAATCCCATACATTAATTATCCGCAGAAATGTAGGAGTGTAGTAGTAACAATCTGCAGTGCCAGCGGGAAATGTCCTCTCTGTTTGTAAGTCCATTGGCATAAAATATGCAGGAAGTTTGAAATTCCCAACCAACCCTTATTATAGTCATGGCCATAGAGTACACGTTTGGTAGATGCTATTAATACAGAATGTTAATATATTTACTAAAGAGATAGATAGATAAATAGATAGATAGTTATGAGATAGATAGATAGATAAATAGATAGATAGATAGATAGATAGATAGGAGATAGATAGGAGATAGATAGAAGATAAATAGAAAATAGATAGATAGGAGATAGATAGATATGAGATAGATAGATAGATAGATAGATAGATAGGAGATAGATAGAAGATAAATAGATAGATAGATAGATAGATAGGAGATAAGATAGAAGATAGATAGATAGATAGATAGATAGATAGATAGATAGGAGATAGATAGAAGATAGATAGAAGATAGATAGATAGGTAGATAGATAGAAGATAGATAGAAGATAGATAGAAGATAGATAGATATGAGATAGATAGAAGATAGATAGATATAAGACAGATAGATAGATAGATAGATAGAAGATAGATAGATAGATAGATAGGAGATAGATAGAAGATAGATAGAAGATAGATAGAAGATAGATAGATATGAGATAGATAGATAGATAGATAGATAGAAGATAGATAGATATAAGACAGATAGATAGATAGATAGAAGATAGATAGATAGATAGATAGAAGATAGATAGATATAAGATATATAGATATAAGACAGATAGATAGATAGATAGATAGATAGATAGATAGATAGATAGATAAATAGATAGGAGATATCTATCTATCTGTTTTAAAAGTAATACATAGTATGTGTGTTTTGTGTGAGCAGGAAAGGCCAGTTATACAGGTGAAGAGGGTTAATTTATTTAAAAGGAACCTGTTATTAGCTTCATGCTGCCTTAACCTCGAGATAGATAGATAGATACGAGATAGATAGATAGACAGATATGAGATAGATAGATATGAGAGAGAGAGATAGATAGATAGATAGATAGATATGAGATAGATAGACAGATATGTGATAGATAGAAGTAAGATAAAAAGATATAAGATAGATAGATATCAGCTAGATCGATATGAGATAGATAGAAATAAGATAGATAGATATAATATAGAAGATAGATAGATAGATACGAGATAGATATGAGATAGATAGAAATAAGATAAATAGAAAGAAGATAGAAGATAGATAGACAGATAGAGAGATAGATAGATACGAGATAGATAGGTAGGTAGGCAGGTAGATAGATATGAGATAGATAGATATGAGATAGATATAAGGTAGATAGATATAAGGTAGATAGATATAAGATAGATAGATATAAGATAGATATAAGAGAGATAGATAGATAGATAGATAGAAGATAGATAGATATAAGGTAGATAGATATAAGATAGATAGATATAAGATAGATATAAGATAGATAGATAGATAGATAGAAGATATCTATCTATCTTTCAAAGTAATACATAGTATGTGTGTTTTGTGTGAGCAGGAAAGTCCGGTTATACAGGTCAAGAGGGTTAATTTATTTAAAAGGAACCTGTTACTAGCTTCATGCTGCCGTAACCACGAACATCATGAAGAGGAATGGGGATTTCGAGTCAAAGAGGTGGCCACACCGGCCTCTCCCTGCCGGCAGCATGTTGACTGACAGCCCTCTCTTCATATACAAGCCGTGAGAGGAGCGCCCGATGCGGCCCGCCTCTTTGACTCGAGAGCTGCATTCTCAATTTGAACTTCAAAGTGTGTTTATTCTAAAAAGCCACAGCCTTTCAGAATAACACTTACATGCGAGCCCTGTTCACATCTGTCCTGGGCGCATGAGAAAGTAATCTGAAAAAACGAATTCTACTCCAATTGGACCAAAAAGTCCCACCAAAAAAAATCTGAAAAAAAGAAAAATGAGAAAAGAACTCACTTGAAACATACAGGGATATACTAGTGTACCCCTGTAATGCCCGAGGACCATAAAAGCACCACCATGCTGCCGACAATGGCACCAACATCCAACAGGAGGAGAACGCCGGGCCATGGTCCAGTATCCCACTAGGATATGGAATTGGGGTAAAAACAAGGGAAATAAGGGTAACGCTCGGCTGCAGGACTTGTGACTATGATAAAAGTAGCTAAACAGGGCTTGGACAGCATGAACCTGATGATAGGTTCCCAATAACTGATGATATTCATAGTCTGGCTCACATACCTGGCGGTATTCAATTTTCCGCTTTCACAATTGGATAGAAACAGATAGTCTGGTATGAATATTGATTCTGATTCACTTCTGTTCTCTTCTGTTGAGGTATCAGCAGCTGAGCTGTCCACAGAGAAGGACGGGTCTGTAATTCTTGACGTGTGAGTGGAGACTGCTGGAGAAGCTTGGACGGAGGAATTGGTATGAGAAAGGCTCTCCACGGAATCTGTTTAAAAGAGTAATCCCAGTGTTAGTATATTTACATGTCTGGAGACCGTACACATGCCATTTATTAAGTACGGAGGCAGGACACAGCAAAGTCCAAATCGTACCAGGTGTTTATATTTCCTAAGAACACTGTTTCCCTGGCCGATAAACAGAGCGCAGGGAGTCCGGCCAACAAATGAGCTCAAAAATGATTCTCAGAACAAGCCTGTTTACATAATAACTGCTTCATGGGATGAAAATCTGCAGCAGTCTGTACTGAGATCTCTACAGATTTCAGTAGATTCCCATGAAAGAATGAAGCGGAGGCTTAGCTTTGTCTACAGTAGCAGCCCATGACTAGTAGGGGGCAATCAATATGCAGCAGACAGAATGGCATTGCATTGTACAAGCCCTTCCAATCTTCACAGAACCTATTTCAGAGGTCATTTGAGATAAAAAGTTTATTTTTTAATGTAGAGCGACACTCATGTAACACAGGCTGTGTCTGGTATTGCTCTTGAGTCAAAGAAGTGAACCTATACACAAGTAGGGAGAGACCTGTCAGTCAACTTGCTGCAAGTAGGGAGAGGCCGGCCGGTGACCCACCCCTTTGACTCGAGAACTCCATTGTAAGTCAGACTTTAACCCTTTCCAATCCAATTTGTATCCTGGTTTTCCTAGGGGGCCTACTCTTTTTCTGCCATTATACAACGGCGCTATATGCTGGCTAAAGTCAGTACTGCATGAGGTGACACGTTGGATAGGCTCCTACAGCACAGAAGCTGGTAATATACAGTAAGAGAACACCGACGGATGTCTTCCAACATCGGAGCTGTACAGCCTTAAATCATAATGTCTTTAGATGTCAGACAGTGGATTGGAAAGGGTTAAAGTATGGCATACACATGCACAGGGAATAGTGGAGGGGCGTAACGATAGGGGATGAAGAGGATGCAGTTGCACCCGGGCCCACGAACTTCTTTTCCATATAGGGAGCCCAGTACTTTGAATAAAGCATTATAATTGGGGCCCTGTTACAGGTTTTGCATTCAAGTTAGGCCAATTTCACATAGGCGACCAAATCATACGATTTTCTCACAATGCGACAATGCTACAAATCTCATGTATGTGAAGCCCATGCTTTCCAATGGGTTCCTTCACATTAGCGATGTTTTGTAGCCTGCGACACTGCGAGAAAATAAATCGTGGGTTGCTGAATATTTCGGCGTTTTGCCAGGTTTAGTAGCCCATGTTTCCCTATGGAGCCTTCCTATGTGTTACATCACATCGCACGAAAATGCGGTTTTCATGCGGTGCGATGCAACCTTTACAGTAGGAACTCCTACTGTAAAAGCCCTAAAATAAGCCTTAGCTGCATAGAAAAAAAAAACAAATACATCACCTAAGAGGCGCTGTCCAGCTCACCGCACTTCTCCGGAAGCTCCCTGGCAGACTTCCTTGCAGTTTTCAGCAAGCGCTTCCTGTTTTGGAGGTTTAAAATTCCCGCCTCCAAGAAGCACTGGCTGTGATTGGTTCTCAAGCGCCACGGCTTAGCCAATCGCTGTAGTGCTCAATGAACCAATCACAGCCATCGCATTGACTGGCTGTGATTGGTTCATGGAGCACTGGCTCTGATTGGTTCTCAAGTGCTGCTGCTCAGCCAATCAGAAGCAGCACTTCCTGGAGGCGGGGATTTTTAAACTCCTGACCTGGAAGTTCTGCCAGAGAAATTCAAAGTAGTGCTGGGGAGCTTTGGGAGAAGTAGAGAAGTACGGCAAAGCTGGACAGCTCCTCTTAGGTGATTTTTTTTTAATGCAGCTAGGGCTTATTTTCGGGGTAAGGCTTATATTTCAATCCCCCCCTGAAAATCCTGGCACAAGAGCACTACAAAGTCGCGCGACAGAACACCAATGCGATATCGCTGCGGTTTTCTCACGGCGATATTGCGGTCACCTGTGTGAAAGAGGCCTTACGCCTCTGAAATAGTGCATAGTTGTCCAGATTCATGCTGCTTGTGCTTTGGGCAGCATGGACCTGGTGACAGGTTCCCTTTAACTAGTGAATAACCCATGGATGAGTGTGGTGCTATCTCTGGAATAAAAAATTACATTTTAAACCAACAATCCATCTTCTGGGATATCCGGATTTCTGCTAGGCTGCTGAATTCTCAGACCATATCAGGATGTAAAGCAGCTTGTATGTATAAGAATCCAAGGTTGACTCCATCACTAATTTGCTGTATGAATTAATGGCATGCATACAATCTCCCAGTGGACAAGTATTGGTTGTCTTCAGTAGCTCTTTATATGGAGATAATTGGACAATTATAGATTATTTCTATATGAAGCACTTAGAAAAGTCTTTGGAAGCAAATGATGTTGAACCTTCAGAAGGCCAACACTGGTTCATTGGAACTACAATGATCATATCAAATTACTTTACTGCTTAAAGGAGGTTGTCCGGTTACCAGACAGCATACTCCATTTAGTACCCACCAGGCTAAAATAAGAAAAGGAAGTGTACTTACCTCTCCTCTGCTGCTGGGATCCAGCACTGCAGCCCCACTGTGGACGCGGTGATTGCTGTAACAGGTGATGTCACTGGAAGTCAACCAGAGGCTGCAGAGTCACTGCTGGTTCTCCTGGCATCAGCACTCCTATCCTGAGCGCCATGATGCCAGGAGTTCATGAATGTGACGCTGCAGCCTCTGAATACCTGACTTCCGGTGATATTATCTGTCACAACAAATGCTGGGACCACAGCGGGACTGCGACATTCTTGTGTTATTTTAACACAGTGGGCGCTAATTGGGGTATGCTGATCGGTAACTGGACAACTCCTTAAATTCAGTCCAGTTGGTATATATGGGCACAAAATTCCTAGTTTGCTCTGTAAGTTGACATAACAAGATGAGAGATTATATGTCATAGTGACATGTCAGCAGTTTTGTTTGGTGAGGTTTGGGGGCTGAGACCCCCTTGACCACTAAAACGAAGGGGTAGAAGAGTTCATTCGAGTGCTGTGCCCCTTCGCCTGTGATCGGTAAGCAGTATGTGGACTCCTGGACATTCTAACAAGCCACTACACCACTCCAAGGAGAGCCAAAAGCGGCAGATCCGGTACAGCGCTAAGATGAGCTCTTTATTTTAGCAACTGATGGAGGTCTCCGCTCTTGGATATCTCTTGATGAAAACGTCTGACATGTCAGAAGTTGTATGAAACTTTATTTATACTTTAAGGGTGGCTTTACATCCGACAGTCATCTCAAGACTTATCACATAGGAACAATAGAGATCTCTTCTAGCTGTATCCTCCATTCACTGTTCAAACAACACACAATTGTTCAAAGATGTACAACTGTCTGTTTAGATTGAGGGAGAACTTGCTCCCTAGATGCTTTCTTTCAGTGGTTGCTCACAAGTGGTCTAAAGTGGTCCATGGATTGTCTGAGCGTATCATAAAATTAAATGTGTCTCCCCACTCCACATCGTATTCTCATGTCCCACCACTACCATCCAAGCAAGTGGCTCCACTGGTATCTTTCCGTCACATTCAGTCCCTTACTTGGCTTGGTCAGTAAAGTTAAGCCTTGCATTACATTCATTATTGTACTTACACAACTTACTAGGTAATAACAGTACATTAACTTATTGATACAAGAAATGAGAAGCTTCTGAGATCTCGACTCCTAACTGCTACTGAATCCCCCTTCATCTGCTACTTTTGGACTATGTTATCTATAAGACCCATTGGGCCTTTCGGGGAGATAGATAATTTTTGAATTTCTTACACTATCTACATAGCCTAGATCTTCAACTCATCGGGAATAGAAGTGTTTTGTAAGTTTTTCTTCCCTTTGATCTACATTTTTGGCCCCTACAGAGACTACAATTCCTATGGTTTCCACCGCGATAAATCAGAAGCAGGGGCGTAACTATAGAGGGTGCAGGGGATGCGGTTGCACCCGGGCCCAGGAGCCTGAGGGGGCCCATAAGGCCTCTCATCTCCATATAGGGAGCCCAGTACTATGAAAAAGCATTATAGTTGGGGGCCCTGTTACAGGTTTTGCATTGGGGCCCAGAAACTTCAAGTTATGCCTCTAGTTTAGGTATGGGTACGGGTGCAGATACAGATAGAGGGGGGGGCCCCAGCTCACCTTTTGCATCAGGGCCCCTGAGCCATTAGTTATGCCCCTGATCAGAAGCCATATTATTTTCTTGACTTCGATATAAGACATTGGGTGTCTATAGAGCATTGGATTTTTACGCAGAGTACAAGACAACATTGCATGTTTCTTTTAATGTTCTGCAAGCCAACATACTAAAAGATAAACTCTTGTTTCGTTTCCAGTGACTTTCACAACTTCTCAACTTTGACTTATCTAGAAATACCACAATACATTTGACAAAGAAATACGATAAAATCTGAAATGCTTAAAAAAGTGTAAATATAAAAATACACAATAACAGCTCTAAAAGAAATGATCCTTTACTTCATGTCTTGCAATGCTTGGAAGCGAACATGAGAGATTAGGATATAAAATATGCAAGTACATATTGGGAACATATCGCTCTTTCTAAAGTCAGTTTCTAAATTAATCTCTCCTGGCAATCTGCTGATCTGAGGGGGTCTAACTACTGGCACCCATACGTCTCTGCTGACACTGCAGGAAAACTGTAGGATTATATAACATCCCTTCAAATGATTGGCCGTCCCTGTAACACTTGGCTGCATAGAGTCTGCTGGCGTAGGGGGCACGGTTGGGGGGGGGGGGACTGGGGGGGGACGACACAGCTTTCTGACAACCTCAGGGTTAAACACACGTGTTTTTCTCCCCTTATGCGGCCTTGATAATCACAGCCGCATAACGGGACAAAGCTAAACCACTGATTTTAATTGATTTTAGTGATTTCGTTTTCGCTAGCTCTTCTCTCGGCCGTTAACCCTTTCCAATCCACTGTCTGACGTCTGAAGACATTCTGATTGAAGGCTGTACAGCTCTGATGTTGGAAGTCGTCCGGCAGGGTATTCTTACTGTATATTACTGGCCGCTCTGTTGTCGGGGGCCTCTCCAGCATGTCCCATACCGCAGTACTGGCTCTAGCCAGCAGATGGCGCCATTATATAATGGCAGTAAGAGAAAGCCCCCTAGGAAACCCTGAATCCAAAATTGGATTGCAAAGGGTAAATACTACGTGTGGGGAAGATCGAGCAGAACCTATCTTACCGCATTTTTTTTCAAACTCCTGCGCTATGGCACGGAGTTTGAACGGCCGGCGAAGGGTGAAAAAGTTATTTCGTTGAATGCACAGAGTACAAAGCTAATTAAGTGGCACATACTGAGGCCGTTATCACAGGATTTCACAAGACTTGTGCGTTGTAAGAGAAGCATAAATTTTTCACGAATACAAACCCCATTTTTTACACATAAGCGACTTTTTCTTGCATCGCGGCACGGGGGAAAAAGAAAAAAAATCGACAGCATGTCCCATCTTTCCTCGCTCTCTTGGAGTGCCTCGCATCGCCATTGTTTTCAATAGAGGCGGCAGAACATCACACGCTATGCGAGGTGCACGCGAGTGTGATGTGATGTTTACCCATTGAAAACAATGGGAGACACTCACAGCTTTTAGCCCCGGCAGCTTCCCTGAGGTGATGCGAGTTGGTTTTAACACAAAAACCCCTTGCTTCCACAGATACATCGCCCGAGTTTCATTGCCTGATATCGCATTCGCCCGTGTGAAATTAGCCTCACAGGTTCTTTTTTAAATGCACCTGTTATGGGATTGGTGCACTTTAATTGGGGACATCTGCTAAGGTCCCGAAAGATGTCAATCAGTGGGCCCCAACGGACTTGGAAGGTGCTGGAAGCTCTCGTCACGTGTATAGTGTAAGGACGGCTGGCACCACTGTTGGTAAGTACTGGACGGTGCCACACATCCTATACAACACATGGAACTAAGCCAGATGGTGTGGGATGCATCCAAGGCCCACACCACCAATTATAACGTAGTTATTTCTGCAGGCATTGGACGCTTTATTCCTCTTGCTTCTGTTAGTCTACTCTTTTTCTGTCGAGTCCCACTATGCTGGTGGGACTTCAGTGTTATATGGAGTACAAATATGTAATAACAATCTTCAACCTGATGAATTGTTAAATCCAGCGCATGAAAGACACTAGCAGTACCCGACGGGTTTATAATGGGATCTGTTGGGTTCTGCTGAGTAGAAACACCAGAATCCATTCTGAAGGCTCCAAATGGAACCTCCAACAACACAAGCTGCGATACAAGATTCAGATAGCTTTATTGTTATATGAGGTATTTCTTAAAGTGGATTTGTCAAACAATTATGGCTTCCTATGTAAAGGCAACCTATTACAAATACCGATCTGTTTAACATAAACCTCAAGAATGGATGTCTCAACTGTACTCCACCCGATTGTGAGCTTCACCACTCTCCCCACAAGACATCAGTCATGTATAGAATCATAGAGTTGGAAGGGACCTCCAGGGTCATCGGGTCCAACCCCCTGCTCAGTGCAGGATCTGTCCAGACTCTGTTTGAAGACTTTCATTGAAGAAGAACTCACCACCTCCCGTGGCAACCTGTTCCACTCATTGATCCCCCTCACTGTCTAATATCTAATTTGTGTCCCCTCCCTTTCAGTTTCATCGCATTGCTTCTAGTCTTTCCTTGTGCAAATGAGAATAGGGCTGATCCCTCTGCACTGTGACAGCCCTTCAGATATTTGTAGACATCTACATTGGGTTAGCCTCAAAGTCTGTATGGATAGGCAACTACTCACAATTCTGCATCAGAATAAATATCCATGCTTATTTATTTCTTTTTTTTCTGTTTCAGGTATACCGAAGCAAAGACTACGAGCGCGCCAAAGTCTTTCCCATTACTCCACCTCGTCACACAATATTTCGAACATTTTGGAGACCACCACCCTCTTCCTCACACATTCTTTGATCATCCTCATGTTATTTAGCTAACAAATCTGCTTTATTATATTTGCTTTGGCTGGCCAACTTACTTTCATTTGCTTCACTTTACCGTTACGTCTATGATATAAGACAGGCGAGATTACAGGCCCAATTATTTATGTGCCGTTTATAGTCATCATAAAATATCTACAGGTCTTTGCACGATAGACGTTAGGAGTCGATGAGCTGCAGTAAGAAATCACAATGTGAGCACAATAACCGGTTTCTTGCAGTGTTTTTTTTCAGCAGATGGACCACATGGCAGGAACAGTTGTGTCCTGTCAGGAAGTGTCTCGCTGCAGATGTCCTCACAATATTCTCCCAGCAGTTACTGTACATTACTAGGAGAGCGGGCTACACTCCCTGCAGACCGGCTGCTAAACTATCCGCTCGTTACCAGAATATGTGTCATGTCTGCAGATACTGAACATGATTCCCCTGCAGCGTAAAGAGTCTAAAGACATTTATAAGAACCCTCAACGTCAACCAGAGGGGTCATCGATCACCCCCGATCACGCGGGTTATCGCAAAGACCAAATCCCTTTCACATCTCAGTTACTTGGATTCATTGAAATGTGATTAGTCTACATTGATTAATGAGCAGTGCCATATTATTATGTGTGGCCAGGTCAAGGCCCTTTAAAGGGTACTTTTAGACAAGCCGATTTATGGTTTGAATGAGCGAATGAAGTCAGAATGAGGGCTCCTTCACTTGGGTGTTTTTGTACGTGTAAAATTAACACACGCAGAGTTGCACCCATGGATTTAAATGGGTTCGTCTCCATTTTAATTTTGTGTGTGTGCAAAAAAATAGGATCTGCTCTTTTTTTGTGCGGAAGTCCCGGGATGTACTGCCAAAAAAAAATGCAAACTGTACGGGGATAAGCAATCGTATTAATCATTCAGTCCCAATAATTTGCCACGAGTAAATGGCAGTAACAAGCGCCAGTCGACATGTTGTATTGTCAACCAGCGCTCATTGAAAATCTGCCCATGGAAAACCACCGTTACTGTCAAAAGTATTAGATTGTTGGGGATCTCATTCTTGACACTGCCGCAGATCAGGTGTAGAGATGAGCGAGTATATTCGCTAAGGCACATTACTCGATCGCGTAGTGCCTTAGCCGAGTATCTCCCCGCTCGTCTCTATAGATTTGGGGGCCAGCGCGGGTGACAGGTGAGTTGCGGCGGGGAGCGGGGGAAAGAGAGCGAGAGAGAGATCTCCCCTCCGTTCCACCCCCGCTCTCTCCCGCCGCTCCCCGAATCTTTAGAGACGAGCGTGGAGATACTCGGCTAAGGCACTACTTGATCAAGTAATGTGCCTTAGCGAGTATACTCGCTCATCTCTAATCAGGTGTGATGTGACGTCCGTTGGTCGTATGGTCTTTCTGCAGCTCAGTCACGTTCAAGTGACTAGGCCTTAACGGCAATACTAGGCGCCGTCACTACAATATGTACAGAGCTGGTATACAATGAAGAGTCGTTGACCCTTCAAACAGCTGATTAGTGGGGGTGCTGGGAGTCTGATATTGAAGACCTATCCTAAGACTTGGTCATCAACGTCCGAGTACTGGATCACCCCTTCAACTCATAAAGACAACCCCTGTCTATATGCCCTTCCAAAGGGTTCCCGGTTTAGGATTCCCCTCTATGAGCTCCAATTGGGATGGTGGGAGGGGAGAAAGATCTGCTCTAACACTCCCTGACTTCCACTCAACTGAACAGCTGTCAGAAATGGACTGTCATGTTGCAAGAAACCCCTTAAAGTAGGGTTTCACATTGCGTAAAGCAAACTTTCAGCGGCGGAATCGGCTGTGAAAAATTCATTGTTTTTCAAGAAAACCTTGTTGAGTGCACAGCGTTGAGGCGTATGCAATTGTGCTTACGCTCGTGTGAACCTAGCTTGGAAAAAAAAAGTATTTTTAAAAAACCCGTAAAACTCATGGTGGTTTTTTACAAACCCTAAAAAGCCACCAAAAAGTTAAGCAAGTCTTCTAGTGACAACCGCAATGCATCTATTTACAAGTATCGGCATGGTTGTCACATCAAAGTGTAGATCTACATTTGCTTTACTACTACATCGTCATTTTCATGTCTCTATTTCATGGATGTGGGCTGAATAACAATTTGTACACTTGCCATCACTGGATGATTATCGTGCAGCTTAATGGGTCGTAACGTGGGAAATTCTTCTTCGTACTCCACAAAGCGGCACTAAGAAACAAGAACTTCTTATCTTATTTGTCACCGAGCTGCAGCCGAGGTGATATGAAGACATTGAAGCCAAACCACACGGCACATTTCTGCTATTGCTTCTCTATACACATAAAATCATTTCTTTCAGCCCAAACTTCCGAGACTCCGAGGCCTTCCATTATTTAGAGTCTGATTCCCCCCAGCTTATAGCCAGTGCTCACTACCCTTTACCTAACCTTCAGTCTCATCAGATCTGCCGAGGTCTCCCCTGGGTGCAGCACACTCTTCTCCGAGTCTGGTAATAGTATCAGTGTGCATTAATGTTATATTGCAGCAGCTGGCGGAATAAATTATGTATAAGTATTTTCTAACTAGAGAATGAAGGGAAAAGGTTTCTTTTTTCCAGCAAGACCTAATTCTCTAGCGGAGCTCCATATGCAGAATAGAAACGGCATGAAGTGGAATGTCCGAGCTTAATGGGCAAAAAACAATATGTGAATGCTATACCATCACACTGCCATGGGATTTGCATGGGACTCGTATATCTTATTACAATGCATTGCATAAACCATTAAAGCCCATTATGGACACTTAGGGCCCCTTCACACGAACGTATTTGAGCATGCAATATGCAGAGAATAGAACCTATTGATTTCAATTGGATCGTTCTCAATTCCCTTTTTTTGGGCGTGTAAAAACAAAAAAATGCAGCATGTTCTATTTTTGTGCACATTTGCTCACCAAAGGTTCCTAGAGAAGTGAGGAGGTGAAAAAAAGAACATATCTGGACCTCATTATGCTAAATAGCCATTTGGATCAGGCTGGTGGTGGTGGTAGTGGTGGTGGGGGGGGGTGTCCTGTACCAATGTGAACTGGCCCTGTGAGCACAAGAAATACAGTAATATGCACCAAAACGCGTATATGCTCGTGTGAAAGGGGCCGTTAGACCTCCGACACACTGGCATATTTGGGTCCATGTGCTGTCCATGTTAATTCACGGACAGCACAGAGATCCATTACAGCCTATGGAGCTACACATACTACTGTTTTTTAAAGCGGACTGATGGTTGCATGTCCTACTCTTTTCTGATTAGGGCGGCTTCAGACTGCGCACGCCTCAACGCAATGTGTTTGCGCAGTGAACAAGGAAGATCTGCGAGCATATAAGTGGTACTGTATTTTTTGCGGACATGGGACATGTTCACACACGCACACAAAACACCCCCGCCCTGATTTAAAAGGCTACTTAGCCTAAGGAGGTCCTGATGTGTTCTATGCTTTATGGAATTGTGCAGCGTATATGCTAGCAGTCCATATATCGGACAGAATATGGAGAGGTTCCATGTGGTATCTGATGCGATTTGCACCGGATGCAATTTGAACACACGACAAGAGTGTTAGAGGCCTTAAAGCTAGCAAAAGTAGGAGCAGGGAACCATAGGTTCCATTACTGCAGGACACACACGACTGGGGTGGTAAGGGAACGAAGGAGAGGTAAGAGATAATGGGGGTGAGGCAATGGCAGGTGGAGAAGGAGATTAATAGGGTGTGTTTGAATGGGATGGGGGGAGTCAGAGATTATAAGAGGGATAGGTAGTGGTGAGGTGAGTGCCATTTTAGGTGATAACTACCAACCACCCTCCCTTATGTTGGTGGTTGGTAGGTGTTGAGGGTTAGGGGATGGTTTGGTGGGTAGGTACGAAAGATTGTCATGGCAGCTTGGCAGGTGGGGGGTCCTTGGAGTCGGTTTTATAGTGGTTGGGGGGGGGGGTAATCTGGTGGGTATGGCCTAACCTTTAGTATTCCCTCCTTCATGTTAATTTTGGTTGTCTGGTGCTGGAGACACGGCCTATGGGGGGAGGGGCGGCGTGGGAAGGGGGAGTCGGGAATCCTTCCAGACCGATTTATTCAATGCAATATTAGCCAATTAAGGTTGATGTAATATTAGCCAATTAAGGTGGCTAGTGGTGCCCCCGAGTTGGTCGCTATGGTCGGGGGCAAGGTACGGTTAACGAGTTTGAAATATTTAAGCACCAGACTTTGGGGCTCCAAGGACCTGTCTTGGTTTTTATTTCTTGGAAAGGAGGGGTTGGCTGCAGCGGGAGTGGCTCTGACCTACCCTGGTCATGTCTAATCATAGTAGCTTGAAGGGGGTTTCCCACCAAAAACATTTATCATGTATCCAGGGGACCCAGAGTCCCCCTTGTGAATGAAGTCATGGGGATGTGATAGGGAGTGGTCACTTCTGCATTTGCTTTCTATGGAGATAGCGGAGTGATGCGCTTGTCCAGCTTCCTCTGTTCCACAGAGGTGAATGGAGCAGTGGACACTCCATTCACTAGGGGAACTCTGGGACCACCGTTCTTGTGAGAAAGAGATTACCATAGTAACATAGTTTGTAAGGCTGAAAAAAAGACATCCATCAATTCATGCAGTTCAGTCTATTATCGTGCAATGTTGATCCAGAGGAAGGCAACAAATCCCAATGAGGTAGAAGCCAATTTTCATTTTAGGGAAAAAAATTCCTCCTTGATTCCAAATCTGGCAATCCATGGATGAACAAGCCTTCCCCAGTAATACCTTGTAATACTGGTATGCTCCTCTTTAAATTTTTTTACCAAATTCGCCATCAACACGTCCTCAGGCAGAGAGTTCCATAGTCTCACTGCTCTTACAGTAAAGAACCTCCTTTTATGTTGGTGTAGAAACCTTCTTTCGTCTATACGTAGAGGGCGCCCTCTTGTTACAGTCACAGTCCTGGGTGTAAATAGATGATGGGAGAGATCTTTGTATTGCCCCCTGATATATCCATACATAGTTATTGGGTCGCCCCTCAGCCATGTTCTATGTAAATTAAATAGCCCCAATTTTAATAACTTCTATGGGTATAGTAATCCACCAATTCTCTTTATTACTTCAGTTGCCCTTCTTTGAACCCACTTAAGTACAAAAATGTTTTTCTTGTGAACTGGTGCCAAATGGTGTATACAATGGGACAGATTTACTGTTCCTGTTGCCAATGGCAGATTATTGGGGCAGTTTGGGCTATCATCTGAGGCCCAACCCACCCCACTATCTAAGAGGCTGCCAGTCAGTGGTCACAATGAACAACCTGTATCACGCATGACAAAAACTCAGAGGGGTATTATTATTTGTGGAGAGGAAACGGAGGGGCTCTTTCACTTTGAGTGGTTTCAAAGAGGGCTGTGTTATATGTGGAAGTACAGACGGGAGACAGAAGGGGTTCTATTCCTCTGCTCGGCACAGAAGGGGGATTATTACTTTTCAAGGGCACAAAGTGGGCATTACCATCATGTGAGGTGGCAGAATGGGGAATTATTACTATGTGGTGCATAAATGAGGCCTTTATTACTGTGGGCACAAAAAAGACATAATTTTTTCTGGTAGGCACTATAAGGAAATTACTACTTGGGTGCACTATTACTTTGAGTCACAAAAGAGGGCACTAGTACTATATAGGGTGAAAAGGAGTGCACTATTACTATGGGAAACACTCCAAACGTTTGCATAGGCATGAATCAACTTAGGAGGTTAGCTGATTTCCAATGAGCAATGTTATCTAGCTCAGTCAGCTACCTCAGCTGTTTCATAGCACTTGAATAACTTCAATGGGCTATATAGTGGTGAGCTGACCCCCAATGAGCAATATCACCTAGCTCATGCAGCTACCTCAGCTGATGCATAACACTTGAACAATTGCAATGAGCTACATAGTGGTTTGCTGACCTTTAATGAGCAATAGTATCTAGCTCATTCAGTCAGTTACCTTAGCTGATTCATAGCGCCTCAATTATTTCATTTGAGCTATACAGTGGTTAGCTGACTTTTCAATGAGCAATGTTATCTAGCTCATTCAGCTACCTCAGCTCATTCTCGGCGTTTGAATAACCTTACAGCACTATATGGTGGAAACATATACACTCATCTATAATTGCCTCTTTAACGGCAAACATAACACGCATGACAGCACCGCAGTGCATTACATGTTTCTATGATTGCGCCCTAAACTCATCAGACGTCATCATAGACTCAATCGCATATCTGTATCTGAGCAAACATCTTTTTCCAGTAAAGTAGCCTCTAACTTGGTAACCAAAGTGGGCTATTATTGCTAGGAAAATTAACTGCTCTTTATCGTAATTTGAGCATCACGCCTCTCGTGCGATCTTGTAAACACCCAGTTATATATCCCTGAGTGGACAATAATACAACATGATACTCTGATCCTGATGAATCGGCTAAATAATTAGGAGCCGAGGAAACGCGTCGATCGTTTTAACAAAAGAAGGCGTATCGATTGCAAAAAAATATCAATCATTGCGCCTTAGGAGTGCAATATCTTCCTAAATATCCACGTTTTTTTGTGAATAACTACGTGTGTACCAGTTTCAACAAATTATAATAAACTGCACCAAAGTAGTGGAATAATTATACGAGACCTTCGGTTTATTCCTTAATACAGTCAAGGCCGAATCTGGGCCAACTGGTTACTCTGTGACCCTTGTATCTCTGGGTAACAGACCAAGTTCAGGGTGTTCCCTATTACACTTTTATACCTCCACAAAAGAAATAACAAATATCAAAATTACTGTTATTCTTTGCTAACACAGCATTGTTAACGGAGGCATTATTTTTAAAAAATTTTTGTTGTCATATATGTTTGTCAATTTTTAATAGGATAAATAAAAGTTATTTTTTAATAATAAAAATTAGATTTTCTAGTGGGTCCTTTTCAGTGAATTAATCTATACAATACTAGAACCCTACTGTCTCAGTGAATAAATTACTATGGGAAAGCACTGAGCGGAGGGGATGAGAAGAATGTGCAGAGACAAGTTGTGGCTGAAAGAAGTCTTCATGGAGTTCCAGGCCCAGATAGAGAACAAAAGGAAAAAGGGACAACTGTGTAAAGATGGTATCTACTTTGACTGTGGCATCTAAATAGTTAACAGCCACCTTTGGCGCTAACTCTGGTCACTGCTGCAGCTTTCAGAAACAGCTGATAGCCGCCAGGTGTGGAGCGGACTCAGGTTCCTGAGCTTGCTCCATATGCCCTTCATGACTACATGACGTATATTTACGCTATAGGGTTGGGAAGGGGTTAAGTTAACATAGCTATCATGTACAACAGGCGCGGAGAATGTTTGTGGTTAAACTGGTCTGTCCTTACGTCTTGCCTGGTGAAAACACATGAGAACACGGCTCTACGAAAGTGTATTATTAGCAAGTCTTCTAATCAGGTCACTTGTGAAACAAGTATCAGCACTAGAAATACAGGTGGAACAGTAAACACAGGTGAGCGCTCTCAAGGGAATAACCTGCTGGTAAACCGGAGCTCATGATGACCAATCAATGGTGATGAGCCGTGGACAGGAGAACGGGATATATCTGGCAGGGAAAGCACTTACAGGATGATGACTAATACCTAATAGGAATGATAGTCCCCTAGGCAGAGGAGTAAACCAATAGTTCTGCTGTATGCTTTAATGTAAAGTGGCCTTGCGCACTTTGTGATCGGTTGCTCATTCGGTGACTGTGGCTCATAAGCAGTTGGCTGAAAATGACTATTGTTCTTCGAAATATACTTCTCACATAGGGGCTCATTTACTATTCAAACTATGGCAGTCTTACAAGCCCTGCATCACAATAACTATGGGTTTCTAAACACTTTTGCACACCATTTCCAACCGGTCCAAAAGGGTGCCAGATAGAACCAAAATTTTGACAAAATGTTTGGTTCTGGCATAGGAGAGAGATATTTGGCCAGGGGATTCCCCTTTTTTGCTCCCCGAATGGAGCAGAAAAACGTAACCCCCTTGTCCACCCAAAGTGAGTTAGTGTTATCTTGGTTAGTTATTTCTTTCTCTCTGAACCTCCTGGCCTCCTTCTCCTCAGATGGTCATGTGATCTCAATTCTGACCTGCTCAGATTTAGTTAGATTTCTATATTCAATTTCTAGCCAGTTTCTAATTCTGTAATGCTGTTACAAGGCGTGTACCACAGAAACTTCCTAGAGGGGGACACAGACATGCCTATCACAGTTACTGATGATGATCACACAGCTCCTGTCACACAGGTATGATAGAGGAGAACACAGCTCATCCGTTTGACTGTATACGTATGGTCTGTATCTTATTTAGTCAAATATAGAAAGTAATGATAATTAAACTGTCTCCACAGCAGGCAGAAATGGTACAGCCTCTAGCTTATGCTATGCTGATGCAGCATGGGATTGATGGGAAAATGAAAGCAAAATTCTCAGCATCAAGATGATGCCTGATAAGCATCAGACAGGAGGTTGTACTGCATGGAAGTGACTGCAATACACAGAGGAGACCTTCAGAGTATAACAGGCAATCAGGTGAGGAAGGTAAGGATGGAAAAATATGTTTTCGTCAGAGTGGCCTTTTAAAATTTAACAGATTTATCGTCTAGCTGTGATGAATGTGGCCCATTTCAAGAGTATGGGGGACAATTTGTGGTGTAAAAATTTTGCAAAATTTAGCAAAAGCGGGGAATCGAGCAAAAATTTAGACTTTTTGCACCAGCCTTACCACTCTTGTAAATTAAAAAAAAAGTGGGTGGGGCTTTCTGGCAAAGAGTGGTCACCCCCGACCAACTAATTTATGTTTAACTTATGTTTATGTTAGAAATTAGTGCAAATTATGCCAAAAGTGTACACCAGGTCAGACCTGGCTTGTATTTCTGTGTAAGCGAACGGTAGTGTCAAGATCCGCCAAATACATGTCGAGGCGTGCACCTCTTCATGCATTAGATGCATTGTTCGCGGGGGGAAATTACACTAAGACCAGTCTTAGAAATGCCAGGCTCGGTAACTTTCCCCCCGTCTGTCTTGGTTTGTACTGTCTAACCTTCAGATTTCGTATTAGTAAATGTACCCCAGAGCACCCTATAGGATTGTGCTGCTCATTCTTATGTATAGCTCAATAGTTTTCCATATGCAGTGTGACCCGCAGGTATCATGCACACGGCAGAGTCCGTATACCGTATACCATCATTATGGTGCACCACATTACAGAACATTGCGTCTATGGGAGAATACGTCTACAGTACAGCCTCTTATGGACCTTGGTACAATCTTTTCCCTCTGTATGAAATGGGAGGTATTTGGAGGTACCCTACAAATTTCTAAGGACGCCATATTATGACTCCATACGACACAGATCTTGGATAGAGCCATAATATAGCCAAGTGAATGAGTTCTAAACCTCATCACACTCTGGGCTATTGCATGCAAGGCCAATTTACAAGGCTTTAAACTGCCTGTTCTTGACTTTTAGTTGACCATCGTCTTGTATTCCGAGTAGCTCTCAGTCCATACTATGCATTTAGACTTCGCGGTAATTCTTTTTTTCTATAGTACATTGTTTTGTGCCTTATCACATGTAAGAGTCTAGTGCCAAGTGGTAAAGTGCCGGGTCATGTGGAGTATTAGGTTGGAATAGATGAGAGAAGGTATAAACTAGAGAACTCTAATCAGGGGCCACATACCATATATAGAGCAGAGGGGCCCAATAAGAAAACATCCCATTACCAACTACCTTGGAAAGAAAATATCTGTATAAGATAGTATGAAGAGACTGCGTAAATTATCCCTATGCTTCGAAATTGCAGGACAATCGGGGTAGCATCTCAATCTCGCCAAATTAGTTGCTGCAAAGTAAGGGCTAGACTTGCTTTCATTGCACAAGGCTGTCAGTTTCCATGTCTGGTCAATTTTCGATAGCTATTAACCCTTTCCAATCCAGTTTGTATCCTGGTTTTCCTAGGGCGCTTACTCTTATTCTGCCGTTATACAACAGCGCTATATGCTGGCTAAAGCCAGTACTGCAAGAGGTGACACGTTGGATAGACTGCGACAGCAGAGAGGCTGGCAATATACAGTAAGAGAACCCCGATGGATGTCTTCCAACATCATAGCTTTAAATCAGCCTTAAATCATAATGTCTTCAGAGGTCATACAGTGGATTGGAAAGGGTTAAATCATGAACATTCCTCAACACTGTGGGAATATGATTAAATTGTAGCTTTAAAGGGGTTCTCCAAAGCTTAAACACTGATGGCGAATCCTTAGTCCAACCTCCGGGACCATCAATGATTAGCACTACGAATGGGCCGCAGTGTTCTTGCAATGGCTATATCCCCATAGCTTTCATAGGCACTGCTACGCATCCGTATTTACAGCTTATTCCATTCATTACCATTCAAGTGAATGAACTGGGTGCTGCCATTCATGTGATCGCTGGAGGTCTCAGCAGTAGGACACCCAACAATAATACATTTATCACCTATCCTGTGGATTACTGATATGGATAGGTGATAAATGACTTTAATGGAGTCCTGAAGAACCCCTTTAATAAGAGTACTATACCATCAGTTTCTTTAAATTTAATACGAAAAGTTCTTATTTATGACAATACTTGACTTTACCCCTGAAGGCGCCATATTGTGAAGCATTACCAGGTCTTCCCCGTCACACCCAACCTCACCTGAACCATCTTCCAGCTGTCCAAAGTTACAGATCTGGCTGATATTATGCATCCAGCTCTGCATTTCGTCCTCTGTTCTGGCTACAAGATAGAATGTCCGAAAAGCGGTTTTCACGATGAACACAAAGCTGTTCTGGAATTCCTTCTTTATCAGGTTAACGCCAATGTATTTCTGCACTTCACATTCATTCAGGTCTATTATCCTGATGGGTTTTTTGGAGTGATTATTCTTGTAATATTCTAATACATCTGGGTTTCCACTCATCCTTCCCCGTCGTAGTACAAACCACCTTTTCCGCCATACCTGAAGAAAGCAAGAGAGTTAGAATATAACTAAATCTTAGACCAAACAATTATCTCAGCACCAGACGAGAATGTTCTAGTCATCAAGACTTCATATCAGTCAATCACACATTAGTTTGTGTTGGACCTTCTTAAAGTGCTTTTAGACGGAACGATAAAAATCAAGCCGGCCATAGGGATGCATTAGCGTCCGCGGGGCAGTAAAAAGCATCTAGATGTGATTTTTTTACCGGCATGCGGATCGCAGCTGCAGGAAGACATCACATCATGCTCTATTTTCCTGAGGATCCCGCAGGGGCAGCTTCCATTGATGTAAATGGAAGCCGTCCGATGCGTGGCACACCCGCAGCTGTCACAGTGGCTGTGCCGCGGATCCGCGGGAAAGCAGGAGATTCAAAAAAAAAGGACAGCACTGTGCATACGCCGGGCACGTCGGACGGTGCTCCCGGATGCATCTGCCGTACTGAAAAAAGAAGATCCGGCCGTCATGGAAGAGACCCGCGCTGAATCTGGACAGGTAAGAAAATGTCTTTTAACCCTTTTCAATCCACTGTTTGACGTCTTTCTACAGTCTGATTGAAGCTCCAATGTCAGAAGACGTCCGATAGGGTATTCTTACCGTTTATTGCCAGCCACTCCGTTGTCGGAGCCTCTCTGGCGCACACACACTGGCTTTAGCCAGCAGATGGCACCTTTGTATAACAGCAAAAAGAGAAAGCCTTTTAGGAAACCTTGAGTTCAAAATTGGATTGGAAAGGGTTAAGTGTAAAGAAGAACAGGGAGTCCTGGAAGTGATGATTTGGCCCCACGGAGCCCTGATCTCATCATCATCCAGTCTGCCTGGGATTATATGAAGAGACAGAAGGATTTGAGCAAGCTACATCCACAGAAGATCTGTGCTTAGTTCTCCAAGATGTTTGGAACAACCTCCCTCCTTCAAAAACTGTGTGCAAGTGTACCTAGAAGAACTGATGCTGTTTTGAAGACGGGTGGTCACAACTAGATTTCTTGCATTTTGTTAATTAACAAAAATAAACTATTAACACTTCTATATCTGAAAGCATTCTTACATTGCAGCACCTGCCTAAAACTCTTACACAGTCCTGTATTTCAAAAGGTTTAATAGAATCCATTCTTCAAGCCTATATATTTGGCACTGTCACTTACAAAAAAAAAATGTATCTTTAGGAAGCCCCCAAGTCTAAAATCTTGGACTAACATTTTTACAGCGGCTGATCTAAACCAGAATCCTTGCGATCGGCTCGCAGCGAGTTTACACAAACACTGTTACCGAACAATTGGAAACACATTGACACGGGACGCATGTTTACGAGTCGGTTAGCAGGCAAAGTCCTCCAGAAAGTGTAAAAAGAAATGACAACGAAACTCATCATGACAGTAAAGGGCCGGGCCCAAAATAGAAATGAATTCGGAAAACGAGACGAAGAGGAACGAAGAAAAAAAGATTTCCCAGAAATGTTATGTGAAAAAAATAGGAAGTGGAAATTAATAAGTAACCAGGTGAATTAGCAACGACCGCAAGGACTTCGGCTGAAATACAATATCTGATAGGATGGTTACAAATTTAATTACAAACAGGCAAACATGAAACAGACCCTCTTACAGAGAGTAGTCACAGCGCCAATTACACAATAAGGGAGATTTATTATCACTGGACTAAATTTAGACAGCATAAAACTAGACGAGTCAGGCAGAAAATGCGCCAAATTCATCACAGTAGCTCACGCGGCGTTATAAATTTGTTACATCTTGCTAGACACATCTTGTCAGACTATTTTCTCTTGGCCGGCCCGCTTTACACCAATAATTTGTGGCAAAATAACGGTACATTTTGCATTTTATGACTCTTTTTGTCATGACCTCTTTTCCAGACCCTTCAAAACTGTCAAGGTATAAAAAGCATCTAAAACAAAAACTTTGGCGCATGGCATTTACACCAATTTTTTGAGCAATTTGAACCTGAATTGTAGTACATTTTGTTCCGTATTCTCCTCCCCTACATGTGTAAAGTATCAAGAATCACGTTGTGAAGAGCTGGACAGTGAAGATGTACCTATTACATTATGATCAGCGACCTATATGATCGTAATACATTTGATGAATAGACACTCAAAAGCGGACACAGAGATCACCAAACATAAAGCAAAGGTGAAACAAACTAAGGGAAAAGGAGGAAGACTGACCCTACACCACTGAAGTCCCTACACAGGAACCTAGGGAACCTGACTCACCCTAGATAAACACCAAATAGGGACAGAGAAAATACAAATTTAGCAAGCCACAGACATAGTTCACACCGGGCATTTGCACACCTACAGTCGAAGGGGAATTCGGGCACCTACACACTCATGGACGGAGGGGAATTCGGGCGTCCGACATCCACGGACAGAGAGCGATTCGGGCGTCCTCATACCTACAGATGGAGGGGGATTCGGGCGTCCCCACGTCTACAAATGTAGGGGGATTCGGGGATTCCCACACTCACAGACGGATTGGCTAGCTGGAGAAATCTACACCATCAGCCGGCCAAATCAACCACACCTGCAGCAGTGTTCTCCTGGAAGTATATAGTACTACAAGCCTCAAGAGCACAATGTAAAAGCACCTATTTTTACACTGTACATTTCATATAAAGATATTGATGATATCTCTAGAGATGATTTATTTAAAAGAATTGTCCAGCTTTTAACTTTCAATGGCCCATCCTCAGGATAGGTCATCAATAGTAGATCGGCAGGAGTTCCCCATTCGGGAAGCCCACCAATCAGCTGCTCGTCAGGCTGGTGTGCTCATGCACTGAGCTGATTTCTGAAAAAAGCAGAAAGTGTTGCATCCAAGTGAAGCTAGAACACCATGCTCAGGGTATTCTTGTATTATGTCACCACTGAAAGCTAGGAGTGGCGACATTATACAGGAGTTTGACAGGTAGTCACGCCCCCAGCTTGTGATTTCCTGGGGGCGTGTGGCCTGAGGAGAGGAAGGGTTGGCGGCAGAGGCATTGGCGGCATCACAAGAGGCTGGGGCGGCGGCAGGGGAAGATGCAGCAGCCTCGGCAGCAGCACATGCAGTGCCGACAGGATTAGGACAGGGTGCGGTGGCAGCAGGACCAGAGCTGCTGGCAGCGGATGCTGGAGGAAGTGACGGTGGCACTAGGACACGGAGCAACAGCGGCAGGCGCTGCAGGAGAGGTCAGCGTCTGTATTTAATTTTGCTTTTCATTTTACCTGGCCTGGAGGGTTGGGTTGAGGGTTTATTTTCCAGTGAGGCTTCCATATAATTTAAGCCTTACAGGAACACGAACCCTAACCCTCCAGGCCAGGCAAACATCCATGGCCACACTGCTGCTAGCAGCTTTGGCAAATCCGCCAATTGGGAGCTAAGGGCCTGACGGGGGCGTTCCTCCTGTCAAACCCCTAGCTTCCGGTGGCGTCAAGGTACAGTAATATCCATGCTCAGCATGGACGCAGGGCAGCATTCACACAGAACCACAAACGCACACACAATATAATGCTGAGAAAGGCTACCTCACTCCAGGCAACGAAAGATGGAGAAACTTGCCCCATTCTAGTCAGGAAGATGAGAACCCCTGCCTAAATGCAGAGTAGCATCCTGGTAAGGACGGCCCCACGGTCTTCATGTAGGACCTGACTATTTCTGGGAAGGCACCTGGAGGGATGAACTAAACACTGCAAAGCAACTGTGCCAACACTAACAAAGCAAAAGACAGTAAAACAGCACTTATCTGTATGTAGATGGCTTTCACGCAGGATAGAGGCTCCAACCACTACCTCCAACTGAACTGAATAAACAGCAATGGACAAGTGGAGGAGTAGGAATATAAAGCCCTCCTCACCTGCTGATAGGTAGCACAAAGAAGGAACCACACCCCAATCCGTCTCTCCCATGTAAGTCTCTCAGGTAGAATGTGTGTTAGCTAGTGACCTGCATATTGGCAGAATGACTGGTCAGTCCCAGCATCGTGACCGACAAGGCACGCCGCAAAGCCTTTTGATGGTACAGGAGACTGTACTAACTGCCATCTTGGCAATTTCTCTGTAGGTTATAATTGCCTGTCTTCGATTAATTGCCTTTTTCTTGTCATTATAATAGCAATGTACTCTGTTCTGAAGAGCAAAACTGTCCAAATCCTCTGTTAGAGGGTATGGTAATATAGTCTGCTCCAACACTGGCTATATAGAATCACATGGTTTGAAAGTAATCTACAAAATTTGAGATAACTGTGGGAATAGTTTCACGTTACTGACTGGACTTGAACTGTGGTAATGTCAAAAATAACTAGAAAGATTGGGGTGTTCTAAAACTTTTGACTGGTAGTATATATAAGTGTTGCTTCATGTATGAAATCCCACATGACGACTTTAAAAATAGTACAGTATCCATCACATGAGAATTGGAAATATAAGATTTCATAAGAAATAGTATCTTCACAAACAGGATGTAAAACTTCTGACTTGTCTGTTTTACATGGTATTAAAAATAAGTAGGGCTTTTCGACTAGGGAAAAACAGCATATATAAAGATCAACAATTATTTGGATGGATTACGCTAACTTTTTGTTAACTTTTGTGTTTCTTGAGTTAGTATGGAAGACATCTTGAAAATAAATTGTTTCAGATCCACACTGTGCAATGGAACAGGTGTGAATTTTAAGACTGCTCATTTATTTTATAGTAGTTTGAATGGAAGTTTCAAAATTAGACTTTCCTTCAGCATAATGTAGCATGCAATCGCAGCCTAGGTTCAATGAAAGTTGACACTTATATTGTAAAATTGCCTGGTTGTCCATTAGTATGAGAGAACCCGGAGCCAGTGGATTGAAGGGACTCCACAGAAGAACCACTGCATGTAATATATCTCCCACCCCCTCTAATCCTAGGACAAATTTTTGCCCCAAACTAGAGGGCTGCTATAAAGAGTTGTCCAGTTTTAAACTATTGATGGCCTATCTTCAGAAAATGCCATCAATAGTAGATTTGCATGGGTCCTTCCCTCACCAATTAGCTGTTTTATGGGCTGGCATTTTTGTACACTGAGCTGATTTTTGCAGGAAACAGACAGCTTTGTTCCCACTAGAGTGGCCAGGCTTGGTATTGCAGCCAAAATTTTCATTGCAATGCATGGGAATTTGGCCTGCAGTACCAAGGCTCGCCACTTCAGTGGAACAGAGCTGTCTGCTTCCTGCAGAAATCAACTGAGTGCATGAGTGTGCCAGCTCAGTGATCAGTGGTGGTCCAGGGCAATGAACTCCCTCTGATCTACTATTGAGGACATGCCCTAAGGATAGACCATAACTAGTTTACAACTAGGCAACCCCTTTAATACATGGATGCTGGAATACTAACGGGGCTATTGCGTTGGTAAATAATGTGGCTTTTTTCATGTTTTAAGCCCACAAGTCCCTGCCACCAAAAAAAACAACTTGTCCAATATTCTACCGTAAACCTCTTTGTAATATGATCGGCTGCTTGCTGTATAAGAAACAAATCTGCTTTCTTCCTATTAGAGAGCTGCTCACCCACACGGTGCTCCGTTTTTAGAAAACAACTATGCCACACAAGAACACTACAAACCATCTAGATTTTATATTTGTGGCAATAGATAATATCATAGGCCTGAAGGCAGCATAGCCCCACACTACAAGACATGGCACTTCCTTAGCAACTGACTTGCCACTGATTGTGACAGATAATGCAATGTTGTCGTATAAACAGGCGAAAACCGTAAAACACAAAAGCCCCATAAAATATTTGCATTGCTTTTACATAAGAACACATAATAATTCTGTGCACATTGTTCGCAGTGTCCTGTTTTTGTGAAACTCATTGAGCCACATCAGTCTTAAAGGGCCACTCCTGAGATATTTTTTTTATCCCCCCAGTATATATAAGTCAGCTAGCATTATCTTGGTTAGTTGTTTCTTTATATCCGAAAATCAGACCTCTTTTTCCTCAGATGGTCATGTGATCTCAATTCTGACCAGCTCAGATTTCCTTAAGTTTATGTGCTCAGTTTCTAGTCAAGTTCTCAGTCTGAACTGTTCCATCTGATGCTGTTCCATGAACTCACCAAAGAAACTGCCTAGAGGGGGACAACGACACTCCTATCACATTTACTGATGATGATCACGCCGTTCCTGTCACACAGGTATAATAGAGGAGATCATAGCTCAACCTCTTGACTGGATGTTTATAGTCTGTAGCTTATTTAGAAGACTATATAAAACTAATGATAATGAAATTGTCCACTCAGCAGACAGAAATGGTATAGCCTCTAGCTAATGCTGTGCTGATGCATCATAGGATTGATAAGAACAGTGAAAATTAAAGCAATGACAACATGGTGCTTGATAAACAGGAGGTTGCACTGCATGGAAATTACTACAATACAGAGAGGAAACCTCTAGAGTGTGACAGGCAACAGGTGAGGGGGCAGGCATGGAAATATGTGTGTTAGGGCTGGCCGGGGCAGATGGACAGGGGATCCCTAAGCCAGTCCTCTCCCATGTGCCTACCTACTTGCCCCCCTGGGCTAGGCCCCAGGGGGACAACTGGGTGGTGGTCCCTGCGCTGCACTAGTGACAGGGACCCCAACAGGAGGGGGGACAGGGCAACCAGCAGATGCGCACCGCGTAACCAACGAGAGCTACAAATGGGCAAACCAGAGAATAGTCATAAACAAGCAGGGTCAAAACCGGAAAACCACGTGTGGAGTACAGGAGGACAAAACCAGAAGCAAAGTCAGGAGAATAGCCAAAGTCAAACACAAGAAAGTCAGGTCAAATAATGCGGGTGTAGGCTGAACGAAGCAGAACCGACCACTGGCAATCAGTGTCTGGGCCAGCCAGGTAATATACAGAACTCCCCACCCAGAGGGGTGGGGAGAAGTCACATGATGCCCGGGGGGAATCATAAAGCCGCCTCCCCCCGGCATCGTGCACCAACCCGAGCACCGCACGGCCGACCAGCAGACAGGTGCACCGCCGTGACCAACCACCAGAGTGGGAGAACCCCGGACAGAGCCACCAGCCCGAGCCACTGCAGCGCCAGGACGAGCAGCCCGCACCAACCGGACACCAGCGCCCCCAGTGGTAACCCCATATCTAACAATGTGTTTTTGAAGGAGTGGCCCTTTAACTGTCCCAGAATCAAATGGTCTTTTTTTTGGCCACAGAAATTCTTCAGAAGTCGTACACATCATTATTGGAGGATCTGGGTGGTTAAGCCAGGATTTCCTGACTATCTACTGCATATAAGAGTAACCGGATGATCCCCCAGAATCTGCCAAAGAGAAGAACATAGGGTACAGTTTACGTTTCTCAAAAACATTTGTCTATAGTGTATGTGAAAATCCAACATCTCTGCTCTCATCGCATCTGTACTGTATATAGCAGTGGTCACAGATCCAGTCCTCAAGGGAGCCCAGCAGGTCATGTTTTCTGGATTTCCTCCGTATTGCACAGGTGATGTAATTATTGTCAGACATTGCCACAGGTGTTCTTACTATAGGATATCCTGAAAACATGACCTGTTGGGGCCCTTGAGGAGCGGAGTTGGGCACCCCTGGTATCTAGTGTGATTTTTGGTTCAGATAAGGTCAGGTCAAGCCATCATTTCTCCGATAAGTCCATGTAGTGAATACACTTGTATATTTGGTTGAATATCAGAATCTGAACAGATGTTTTTGAGGAAATTCAGAATCTCCCTTGGATAAAAATTAAATAAGCTTTCAGAACTAATAGCATTCATGGAAAGGGTCCAACATACATGCATAAGCTTTGAAGCTTTTATACAAGTAGAAGAGCAGGACTGTTGCCCTCGGCTTAAGGGGCTTGTTGAAAATACAGCTGATTGTAGAGGAAGTGGTCAGAAGATATGCAGGTGGCTTCAGGGATAGGGGAAAGCATCCTCTTCTTTTGACCACTCAGGAAAAAGTGTTTCAGTTTGGAGAGTATTTCATTAAAGGGGAAGTTACATTTGTAGCAAAGCTATACGACACTTATGAGTCTTGGTGGAACGGATTAGATTTTATGTAAAACAACACAAATTCATAATTTATATAGCAAATACTGGAAGGGTAGTAACTTTTGACCATATTGAGTAAGCACTGACCAGTTTTCCTATACTTGGTCATCCTCATTTTTTTCCCCTCTAGTACTGTACTGAAACGCCAAAGGGGTACACTCAGTCTCGGTGCCCACTGAGTTCACTATGCAGCTTAAAATGACCTTGTTTAATATCAGAGGATCCTCCAATCACACAAAGGCCAGTGAGCATGCTCAGTTCTGCTGCACCAAATTTTAGCATACGTTTTGGTGTACACAGCGACTGTGGCACAATTTTTGGGGTGTCTTCGAAGTCCATCCCTAAGGAAACTTGCAGTGAGTCGCTTACAGATGAACCCAAAGAGTAGTTTGAAGTGCCTACCACTAGGAGTAACTCTTCCAGCAACTTTGCCATCCACCGACTGTTGTTAGGCACTCTGCTGCTCTAGTAACAGGGGATGTGGAGACATCCTGCTAGGAGTGTGGGTGCAGATATCTTCACAGGCTGGCTCCTGCACTGAGTCTGAGCAGGGCTACACTTACTGTCAAGATCACCAAAGATCTCTTGACAGCTAGAAGAGCAAACATTGATACATTAGGCTCTACGGTATAGTGTGTAGGACAAAATATATGAAACCATTTCTGATGATACTTTGCGGAATTTCCAACTCTTCTGTAACTACATGCAACGGAGGGGCGGACATTCAGATGCTGCCTTGCAGCTGATTGGAGCATGGGAAATCTGGAAGAGGAAGTATAGTACTGGCAGAATGGCTTCACTACACTTTAGTGCAGTTTTTGATGAAATTTTTTGCTTCAAAGCCAGAAGTGAATCTAGCAGGAAGCAGAAGCACAAGTCCCTGCTTTATATCTCCCATCCCTTGTGGATTCACTTCTGGTTTTAGCTCAAAAAACTGCCACAAAAACTACTGTGTTTTTTGCAAAAGAAAAAAAAAAAACTGCGAAACCACCATAAAGACTAATATGTTAGGTTATCACTCAAATAACTAAAAAAGTCATTAAATTTCCCCTTTACGTATCCTATCCTCATAAATAGTCTCAGAATTGGTCTAATCTACCCAAAATGTGTTATCTTCTAAAGACCAAGAACTTATTTTAGAATTCCATGAAACTTAGTTTGTTTCACTTTTGTAATACCACAAAACCCAAAAGGTCACTAACAGTCAAACTGCATATCTAACCGTCAGGCCTCACATGATGGTACAAAGTGAAGAAAAAAAAAGAAATAGAGCAAAAACAGGAAATTGGGCAAAATGAAGCTGCAAAGATGATACCCACAACTGGACGGCCTATTGTGAGGAAATAGGTCTATGTAATCTACTACATTTCAAAGAACAGAATGTGTTTGTAGCCGCATGTTAGAGACGCCTTTCGGACTTTGTTGCATTATAGAGTTCACACTCCTGTTTATCCAATGAAGTATCTAACATTTACTGCAAAAAATGGAGCCTACTGCACCAACTCCCAGTGCCTAAACTATAAGAGTGCCTGCTCCTCCAGGCACCCTCTCTAACAGGGCAGGTCATGAGCATATTGTGTTTCCCTCACTCATACCTGCTTTTTAAAGAAAGAGAAACATGTCATCAGATATACTTGTAGATCAGTTATGAATGTGGGAAATAAACGCAGATTTTGGCAAGTTAAAGGGGTTGTTCCTGTTGGTGGACAATGGCTTTTCTATAGGACCCTGTGTATTAAAATAATAACGTGAACTATACTTACCCCTCTGCAGCTGCCAGCATCCAGAACTGCAGTCCCGCTGTGGTCCCAGTGATTCCTGTGACAGATTATGTCATAGGGAGACGGGTGACTGCTGCAGCCAATGAGAGAGTGCAACATCACTGCTTGTTCTCTTGGCATCGGCGCTCACATCCTGAGCACAATGATGCCAGGAGTTCAAGAATGTGACATTGTAACCTCTTTTGGTTACATGATTTCTTGTGAAATCTGTCAGAACAATCACTGGGATGGCAGTAAGCTGCAGCGCTGGATCACAGCAGCAGCTGAGGGGTAAGTAAAGTTCTATTTATTATTTTCACACAGGGGGGTCCTATTGAAAAGGGATTGTTCAGTAACTGGAGAATGCATTTAATTAGTATACTGATATCAAGAAGCTTAAAGGGGGTGTCCACTTTAGTGGGCATGTTCCTCCATGCGCAGCAGGAAAACTGCAGGGAATGTGAAGAATTACATGACACACAGTTAAATCATTCGAATACATAGATGCTTGTAGTCCTCCAGAAAGAAAGCAACTCAATCAATCGGGAGATCCTCCCTCCATTCCCTCATAGGCCCCTAATAGGACTTGTTCAAAGTGAAAAAACCCCTTGAGGCACTAAGATGTCCTAATCAAATCAGATAAATGAGTAAAGGCCAGTTACACAACCCAATAATCAAGCTCAAACATTCGCCCAAAAGTCCTTTTGATGATCTTCAATCTATGTAAAAGTTCAGACGATCAGCCAACAATGATCATTCTCCAGTGGATGGTCTAGTTTATGCGAGCATTAAAATGGTCTTTAGTCGGTTGTACATCTTACCATGTAAATCGTAGCTGACCAATAGGCCTGTGTGATGGCTTTGCAGACAAGCGCTGATCTCGTTGATCTGCACTCGTCATCAGTGCTTTATCATTTAATGTTAGAACGACCCTCCGGTCCTGGACAAACAAAGATGGCCGCATCAGCTTCTCGGACTACCTGGTACACAGTGTGTATTAATATGCCTCATTAGTCTAAGACACTACACCTGCTTTGATTAACGAGTGCTGTCTAGTCAGAGCAGCGTGTAGTGCCTTAGACCACTACTGCATAATGTACAGTGATCATCAGGTAGTCACCGAAGCGTTTCTGCCATCTTGGTTTCTCCAGGGGTTGTTCCGCGGCGAAACGGTTTTTTTTTTTTTTTCAACTCCCCCCACCCGTTCGGCGCGAGACAACCCCGATGCAGGGGTTAAAAAAGAACACCGGACAGCGCTTACCTTAATCCCCGCGCTCCGGTGACTTCTTACTTACCCGGTGAAGATGGCCGCCGGCATCTTCTCCCTCGGTGGACCGCAGGGCTTCTGTGCGGTCCATTGCCGATTTCAGCCTCCTGATTGGCTGGAATTGGCACGTGACGGGGCAGAGCTACACGGAGCTACACGGAGCCCCATTCAGAAAAGCAGAAGACCCGGACTGCGCAAGCGCGTCTAATTTGGCCATTAGACGGCGAAAATTAGACGGCAACCATGGAGACGAGGACGCCAGCAACGGAACAGGTAAGTGAAAAACTTTTGATAACTTCTGTATGGCTCATAATTAATGCACAATGTACATTACAAAGTGCATTAATATGGCCATACAGAAGTGTATAGACCCACTTGCTGCCGCAGGACAACCCCTTTAAAGGATCTTTAAAATAGCAAACACAATACAGCATAGTACATTATCATATAGCCTGGGACAATTATTTGGGTTTTGGTTTGTGACTTCATAGTCCAGTCCAACCCGTGACACATCGAATTGTTACACTGAAGAATATCCCATTTCAGCTGGTATTACAACATGGGAACTGACCACAAACGTAATGCTATAAAATAATCCCGTATGTCATATTTACTAATAACAAAGGGTGTGTGTCTGTATTAGAAGTATGCTGTCATATTTTGTGATATGCGGTTCAACCACTTCTGGTATTTCGTGAATTCACTATAAACCTCATACCTTACCTTTATTTACTATGGCAACTGAAACATCAACGTACCGTCCTACATATTTTAGAAAAATGATACTAATGTAATAGACCATGGTTACTAAATGGACTATACCCGAGTGCAAACAATAGAAGGATGTAACATCAACACCAGAGAATGGTGTATTGGATAAAATGCATGTGGAATATCCTCCAACATCACACATGATTTCTGTGAAGCCACTTATAGCTTGGTCGTTTGTTTGCATAAATGACATTCCACTCTTACATATTTACCTATCGCACACTCACAAACACCACCCCGGTTCAGGGATGGAAGAAAATATGACATGAATGCTCCTTCGCTGACTGGTGTCTCTATTTTAGAATTCATGTGAAATTCCAGAGGCTTCTAAGAGCTTTCACAGTATGGCGTGATGAAATACTTTAATTCCTATGCTGTAACGCCACCATGAAAAGCATAAACTACTGCAAGCAAAGAATAGTAGTTGTACTTACAGTTAGGGAAAGACTCAAGGAATTGGTTTTACTGATCATGAATAGAGATGAGCGAACCTACTCGTTTCGAGTAATTACTCGATCGAGCACGGCGATTTTCGAGTACTTCCGTACTCGGGTGAAAAGATTCGGGGGGCACCGGGGGGCGGGGGGAGGCGTGGCGGAGCGGGGGTAGCAGCGGGGAACAGGGGGGAGCCCTCTCTCTCTCCCTTTCCCCCCCACTCCCCGCTGCAACCCCCCACTCACCCACAGCGCCCCCCGAATCTTTTCGCCCGAGTACGGAAGTACTCGAAAATCGCCGCGCTCGGGCGAAAAAGGGGCATGGCCGAGTACGCTCGCTCATCTCTAATCATGAAGTAACAAGTAGTCACACAATGTGATTACCTATTGTCAATAATAGCAGTGGAAGACAAAGTCCTTTACTGTACTGACCCCCATATAGATGTCTCTGTAATACAAGTGCCAGCCACAGATGCCACCATAAAATAAACCTTGTAGCATGATCACTAGAGATGAGCGAGCACACTCGTTTAAGGCTGATGCTTGATCGAGCATCGGTCTTGTCAAGTAACGGATTACTCGACCAAGCACCATGCAGGGGGCGGCCGGGGGGAGCGGGGGGGAACGACGGGGAGAGAGATCTCTCTCTCCCCCCGACCACCCCCCGCATGGTGCTCGGTCGAGTAATCAGTTACTCGACAAGACCGATGCTCAATCGAGCATCAGCTTTAAAACGAGCATGCTCGCTTATCTCTAATGATCACCTAATTCTCATTGGCTGGGACTCTTGAAATCTGAAAGGGCAGTTTCACTGTTTTAGTATTTTAAAGGAGTTTCTAGTGCCACATTGATGACTCTCCATAGGATAGAAGGATAGATCATCAATAAATAGTTCATCAGTGAGGATCCACTGCTTGGGATCCCCGCCGATCAGCTGACTGTAATGACAGCGGTGCTCAGATAAGATTTCACCCCTTCAATTTGAATTTAATTGAAAGCATAACTTCTACAACAATATCGGCAGCAAATCTGCATCATGTGAACACACCTTTAAAGGGGTTGTCCAGACTTAGAAAAACATGTCTGCTTTCTTCCAAACACAGCACCACCCTTGTCCATACAGGCTGTGTGTGGTATTGCAGCTCAGCTCCATTGAAGCGAATGGGAACTGAGCTGCATTACCAGACACAACTCACGGACAAGGATGGTGTTTGGAAGAAAGTAGCCATGTTTTTCTAACCCAGGACAACCCCTTTAACTGTAATTTCTCTCTAATACAGTGAATCCTGCCTTCCAGTCAGCAGACAATATCTCCAATGTTTCTCAAGCCCATGTGCCAAACAAACTACTTTGGTATTTCATCAATAACTACAAAACAGTCAGGTCATTTCCGGACAACAAGACAAAAGGGAAAAAAAAAAATTCACCTTATGGCTTCTCAGGAAATGAGCGACAATAAATAGGCCTAGACATGAACCGGGAATGCTATTTGTGTAAAGAGCCTAGATATTAAATCTTAATTTTTTAAGCAATGTGTCTGGGTCTTTCGGGTGAAATGAAATATTTTGGAGTCTAAGAAATTCTTTAAATATCATCTTTAGCTGAGGGATTACATAGACTGGAATAGGCTGCGGCATCAGGAGAAGGCAGCAAGACCACAGCTGTTCTCAGACATCAATGCTGGACTATCGGGGACGCGGCACCTTCATAGTCCGCCTGGGCTGTAACCTTCGGCAGATTCTATTTTTTCGTGTCTAATAGTCGCATTTGCCATATGTGCAGCTGACCTTGTAAGAAACATTCCGGCTTCCTGTCCTTGCACTTGTGTTTGAGCTGCATTTTATCTTTCTCTGGGTGGAGGGCAGGGTGTATTATGGAAGCCCTGAAGTTGCTGAATCCTATTAGAAGGCAGATGAGTGAGTCATGTATGCAGGCATTCTTCCTGTTATGAGTCAGCCAGCAGGCTGTCCAGTTTTTGACTCCTCTTCCTTGGGACCTCAATAGAAAACATTACGCCCAGCGCTAGGAGGAGGTTAAAAGATCACACTGTCCACTCCCTGACTGACGTCTTAGCCTTGTATCCATCCGAAGGTGTAGTCTTAACGGATTTGTATTTTTTCATAATTGCTTCCCTTCCCACTTTAATGTAAGTCACACATGTGTCCGTCGGTGGAGAACTTTGGTTACATGAGAGTAGATTGTGCATTGCTCTTCAGTGGAAATAGCTAGATTTCGTCCTCAGGATAAGAACTTATAATAACTTAGATGGACATACACTACGTTTGTAGGACAACCCTGCCCAAATGCAACCCCAAAAATTGCCCTGCCGACCAACCACTGGCATAACTTTAGGGGATGCGGTTGCACCTGGGCTCTGGAGCCTTAGGGGCCCATAAGGCCTCTCTTCTCCATATAGGAAGCCTAGTGCTATGAATAATGAGTTCTAGTTGGGGGCCCTCTTACAGACTTTCCATTGGGGCCCAGGAACTTCAAGTTACGCCTATGGGACCAACTCTTATGGGTCAGAAAGAGTATCATTTCTCCTTAAGGAGAGCACCTAGAAGATGAGTGAGAAGACTTATAAGGCCATCCATGCTCCTCTGGGAAATATGCAAATAGGGAACATGGAACAATATCTCTGCAGCGCCACCTATAGGAAGGCAGCGTTCCTGCAAGTCAATGTCTGACTCTTTAGCAAAGCCTTAGAACAATGACTGGGAATTAAAAACCAAGCCGGAATACCATATACAGACAGCTGTTTTGGGGTTTTTGCCCCTTCATCAATGTGTAGTAGGTTTGTGGCTTGGCTAGACCAACTGTTATGAAACACACATGGGTTTTACTACCATAGCAGGGATGAGTTAATTAATAAGGGAGTACAGTACTTGGATTGCCTCTGTAGGTCTGCCATAACATCAAAGTCAATTCTTGTTATACATGGAATTCATGGGATCCCATAGCAAAACTCGGAATCCTCCTCCCTGCCCAACAGTGATAGTGATTACAGTGAAGTTACCTCTAGTGGTCACAGGTGATGTCTTTTCTGATTGGCATCATCTGTTTTCATTTTTGTTCTTTTCCTGGGCCTAGAGGGCCATGAGGATTTTCTCCGACTATGACTTGTCTTAGACACATTCTCCTCAACCTGCCACTACCCCCAAGAATTCTCACAATAAGCCTCCCATAGTACTACTGTCCCTTCTGCAGCCCTCTATAGTACTAGTGTCCCTTCTGTGGCACCACATGGTATTAATGTCCCTGCTCTGTGGCCCCACAAAGTACTGGTGTCCCCTTTATGTAGCACCACAAGATAACTGTGTCCCCTATCTGTGTCTTCCCTGAATGTACAACCAGCAGAAAAAGTTTTCCAGAAACTTTTTAGCATTGCTGGTCCGGACATTGCTGTCTCAGTCAGTGCAGGCTGTCTCCTCCCCATCTCAGTATAGTACAGCCAGAAAGATGGGGAGGAGGCAGCTTCTACACTGATGTCCAGACCAGTTTTAGAGCGTAGCAGAAAATCTATGGGCTCATGTGCACTAATATATTACTACTATGTATTGTACAGACCTGTAATATGAAGTTCATGGACTGGTTAGTTTAAGTCTCACTCATTCACATGGAATCTGTGAGAAAAAACATTGTGGTATTAACATGTCGAATTACAGGGGCATTGTCCTCTAGAAGCACTGCGGAAGCAGGGATGCCATCAGTAGTATATAGGATTGATAGAAAGCCCCTATAGAGCCCCTTGAGCGCCCTTCCTTAATCTTGAACTCCATTGGTTACTTTAGGTGGAAAATTGGGGGTTTTATCTAATCATTTTCCATCATAAAGATTTTGTTATCTCTCTTCCAACACACATTGGCCCACGGTTTGGCAGAATCCACACAGCATACTTGGTAAGTCTCTGCAGAATAGGAAACAAGATCAATTGGGGATTATTTAGTTTTATGTACATTACATTAATGGGCCCTTTTGTACAAATTAACAATAGTGCTTCATTAGTAATATGGTTATCGTGCAGGTCCTATCAGGTGATGACTAGATGGCAAGTAAAACCTAAAAGTTGAGTGTGGGCCTATATTTTAGGACTCATTTGCCTGGACCACTGGGTGCACTAGCACCTGTACTGTCCCGATGGTGGACCTAGTAGAGGGTCTGGAAACTGGGGAATATAGTCTTATTTCAGTGACTAATAGGGGTTGTCGAGTTGTAAACTATTGATGACCTACTCATAGGATACATTAATAGTAGATTAGTGGAGGTTCATTGCGTGGAACCTTCGATGACCAGCTATTCTCTCGGCTGATCTGATCTGCAGGAGGTAGACAGCTCCATTCCCACTGCAGTGGCCAGTCTTGATATTGCAGGCATGGAAGTGAATGGGAACTGTGCCTGTAATACCAAGCCTGGCCACTGCCATGAGAATGGAGCTGTCTGTTTCCTGCAGAGATCAGCACACTGGCCCAGTAAACAACAGAACCCCCACCAACCTACTATTGATGACCTATCCTGAGGATAGACCATCAATAGTTTACAACTGGACGAGCTCTTTAAAGAAGGTCTGTCACCTCTTCTGACATGTCTGCTTTAGTAAACGTTTATGTATCCCAGTGACAATTCTGTGGTATTTTTACGTACAACTCAACCTTGTGCTGTTCCTCTGTTACTCCTCCTAGAAATAAATGAATACATTGACATCTGGGTGTCACTATTTCCTTAAGTAAGGGGTGTGTCCTTACAGACAGCATGGATTTGACAGGGACAGTGACAGACTATGTAAGGAACACCCCCTATTGGTAACACCCAATTGTCAATTTATTCTAGGAGTAACAGAGGGACGGAGCAATATCATTTTTAAGGAAAGGTGATCCAGAATTGTTATTTAATGAAGTATTTACTAAAAACAGAGATGTTGGGCGCGGGGACAGGTCCTCGCTAAGGTAAATAGCTTTCTTTAGGGATTAGTGATGCTTTAGGTAAACATAGACAGGAGGATAAAACCTGGATAGAGTGCACACAACGCATCAATTCCTCATCTGACTGCTGGAAACATATGGAGCGCTAGACTAACGATTGTTCTGCCAAAATGCCTATATAGAAAATGATGGCACTATTGTAAAAAATACCTGAGATGACAGATTACTCGAGAAGTTCTACACGTGCTGATACATAGGATGATAAGAGTCGTCTTCTTTCTCCGACTCTCCTATTCCCAATTATTATAGCTGCAAGGTTGCTATTAGAAACAACGAGGGGAGGAGGGGGTGAGGAGGGCAGCGAGCAGCTGACGTGTAGGTGTGACAATCTGGTACAGTCAGTCTTTTGTGCCGCTAAAAGCAACGTCTCCCAGCTGAAAGAATGTAGAGAGAAGGAAACTTCAGGAATTCAGGTTTACAGAAAAAAACAGGTTGGAGCTGTTATAATGGGTGCTGTACACATGGACTACTATGTGTAAGGGTGCTATAATGTGCCATATATCACCATGGAAGAGATTACACAGCAAAATAGGGGAAAATATTGGAATCAGAAATAAGCAAATAAAGTTGTACTATACTGTTGTTAGGTAAAGAGATAGATATGAGAGATAAATATGAGAGAGATAGATATGAGATAGATAGATATGAGATAGATAGATAGATAGATAGATAGATAGATAGATAGATAGATAGATAGATAGATAGATAGATAGATATGAGACAGATAGATATAAGAGAGAGAGATAGATAACAGATAGATAACAGATAGATAGATAGATAGATAGATAGATAGATAGATAGATAGATAGATAGATAGATAGATAGATAGATAGATAGATATGAGATAGATAGATATGAGATAGCTGGAGAGATAGATAGATAGATATGAGATAGATAGATAGATATGAGACAGATAGATATAAGAGAGAGAGATAGATAACAGATAGATAACAGATAGATAGATAGATAGATAGATAGATAGATAGATAGATAGATAGATAGATATGAGAGAGAGAAATAGATAACAGATAGATAAATGAGAGATAGATGATATATAGATATGAGATAGACAGATGATAGATATATAGATATGAGATAGATAGATAGTTATGAGACAGATCGATATAAGAGAGATAGATAGATAGATAGATAGATAGATAGATAGATAGATAGATAGATAGATATGAGATAGATGAGAGATAGATATGAGACAGATCAATAGATAGATGATACATAGATATGAGCTAGACAGATAGATAGAGATATAAGATAGATGATAGATAGATAAGAGATACATGATATATAAATAGATGAGATAGATAGATAGATGATATATAAGTAGATGAGAGATAGATGATACATATTAGATAGATATGACAGATAGACAGATATTAGATAGATAGATGAGATAGATATATGTGAGATAGATGATATATAGATATAAGATATATAAATAGATAGATAGATGATGCATAGATATGAGATAGACCGACAGATAGACAGATAGATAACAGGTAGATAGATAGATAGATAGATAGATAGATAGATAAGAGGTAGATAGATAGATAGATAGATAGATAGATAGATAGATAGATAGATAAGAGGTAGATAGATAGATATACCAAGAGATGTAATGAACAGATGTTACTTCACATACAGAGTAGTTCTGTAAAATGTGACATGCCACAACATAGAGTGTCAGGCGGAGTGCACTTATAATTACATTTTAAAGGGGTTTTCTGGGCAAAACCCAGGATCCCTGGTGACAAGCTGATCACCCGGCCCACTATCAGTGCAGCGGGCCGGACATCGTTATAGGGAACGGGAACGGAAGTGGCATAGTCAACCTCAATCCCATTGAAATCAATGGAAGCTGAAGTGGCTATTACAATTCTATGTTTGACCCTGGTATCCGAGGTGGAATTGCCAGAAGTATAATCGCCGATTCAGCTCCTATTAAAGATGGCTTGAAAACGCCGCCCTGAGCACTGCTATACTGGCATTTCACAGCACTGTTACTTATCCAATTTATCGCTATATTTTTTGGGTGATGTGTGGCAGTATTATTTTGGCAGGATATACTTCTGTTATTTGTGCCTTATGGTAGTATGTATCCACAGCGGTAGTATGACGGGGCGGAGCTACACGGAGCTACACGGAGCCCCATAGAAGACTGCAGAAGACCCGGACTGCGCAAGCGCGGCTAATTTGGCCATCGGAGGGCGAAAATTAGTCGGCACCATGGAGACGAGGACGCCAGCAACGGAACAGGTAAGTATAAAACTTTTTATAACTTCTGCATGGCTCATAATTAATGCACAATGTACATTACAAAGTGCATTATTATGGCCATGCAGAAGTGTACAGACCCACTTGCTGCCTCGGGACAACCCCTTTTAAGTTCAAAATGGTTTTCCTGGACTTTAATACGGATGCCCTTATCCTTAGTATAGAGTAGATCATCCATATCCATATCCCAGTATTCTCATGATTAGCTGATTGAAGGGGCCATGATGCTGTGCAAGCACTGTGGCCTCTTCATTGTATATAGGGCACAATGCCCTATATTGGATATCAGCTGCACCTAGTATTGCAGTGTATTCCCATTCAATTGAATAGGACAGAACTGCAAAGGCCCATGTGACTAATATACATGATGCCACATTGACAAAGAAGAGGCGGTGGTGGAGATCATGCCTAGCCCCTTTAAACAGCTGATCGTTTGGGATGCAAGGAGCTGGGCCCCCACCAATTTTATAATGATGATTTATCCTAAGGATATGGATCCTAATGTCATCAATTTTATTGTCCCCGGAACACCCTTGAACCGTTGTCCACATGGGCACTGGGCACCAGACCAGTCGAGAAGAGTGTTTAAAGAAGGTTACATGAGCTTGTTTTCTAGTAAATGGTTTTCCATGTGCTGGCTAATGTTCATTAGGCTGATGTTAGCATAATGCATACACCATATTCCCAACCTCTCAGCTTTTCTATTGGGTCAGCACCACACCCATGATATACTCCAGTTCTTAGACGCCCAAGAATTCCCATGGTGCATTTTAAAAACTAAAAAATAACAATTTCATAACTTCGCTGCAAGAAACACTAAGAGCTAGAGCTGACAGAGAAATTTCATTCTGACTACAAAAGGTCATCATCCACTGAGCTCATCAGTTCTGATTACATGATCAGATATCTACTAACTAGACTGCATATTCCAGGGGGAAACACATCTCAGTAATTTCCCAATTGGGACTAACGCTGCTAAACAGTTTACTGCTATACGACCAAATGGAGTCTGAACACATATTTAAGGGGCACTCTGCTATATGGCAGCTGATAAGAAATATTCTCAATGCCTCTGCATACATGGACTGAAAATAACTATCTTGGTTTAAGCTCTCATGGCTGAGTCATTGTAGTACAAGGAAACCAAACCACTATTCAACCAAAGCACCGCCTACTAGAGACCTCCGGAATAGAAGCCTTCATAGACTGCAGGTTTACCGTTATTAATAAGCATTTTGTCTCCAAGCTGGAGTCTTAATCAGGTACAGAATCCAATGCTCTCAAAGCAGGCTGCAAAGTGATAGGTAGGCTAATGGATTGCTTTGACTAACAGCAGCACTCCGGGTACACTTATTTTTTCAATTTTTTTTGTCCCAACAGGGGACTTGAACATGCGAACACTTGTACAACATACTGCAATACTGTATTGCGGTATATTGTACTTATTATGTTAGCCAAGTAAGATAAGTAGCCATATATACATGGCAGCCCTAGAAGCCTTCATTAGGCCCTAGGCTGTCATGGCAACCCATTGGTTCACTGTAATCATGTCAAAAGAGAGTTAATAGAGTGACAGAAAGGCCCCTACCTCTGTCTAACTGCTTGTATGCTGCAATCTGCATTGACCGCAGCATCTAAGTGGTTAAACGACTGCAATCTGAGATGGCTGATACCTGCCGGGTATGGAGTAGGCTTGGCTCCTGAATCCACTCTATACAGCTCCTCTCCACTGACTGACGGCATACATGTACACCATTAGTCTTGAGAAGAGGTTAAGGTATAGGCTAGGCCATGAATATTTGATCAGTGGAGTTCCAACCCCTTTGCAGCCAGCAGGCCAGCTCAGTGAGTTACAGTGGGTGCCACATCTTTACCCAAACACAGCACTGTACCAGACACAGCCATAGTAACATAGTATGTAAGGCCGAAAAGAGACATATGTCCATCCAGTTCAGCCTATTACCTCTCAATGTTGATCCAGAGGAAGGAAAAAAAAATCCTTGTTACCGCTGTATATTTGTAAATAAAAAGTATACTGAGTATTGAAAGTTAATTACTTCAGAGTACAAACTAATAAATCATCTCCTCACCACAAAAGCTGCCGAAAAGAGTTGGGCAGCTGAAAGAGATAGCCCATGTGACTAATATACATGATGTCACATTGACGAAGAAGAGGCGGGAGGGGGGGGGGGGAGAGGATCATGCCATAGCCCCTTTAAACAGCCGACTATCTTAACGACTATCGCTTCTATGTGAAAGAATAGGAATGATAGTTGTTGGGACAGTTCAGGATGCTAAAGCACCCAACAGTCACCCTGTCTAAAACCACCCTATGCCAACAGATTTATGTGTATGGCCGCCACCTTAGGATCCAAGACCAACCCAATACTATGTCTAGGAGCTTTATACTATATTACGGGTTGACTGTACGCGAGGTATGAGACAAAAATATAATTCAGATATTGTTTTCTATTTTGCCCCAGGCAATCTCCTATGGCAGAGGAGTCAGACACAGCAGTTATATAATCAGATCACTGTTTCGGCAACGGGACTGACATAATTGTATATATGGATGAAGCATATAGCACATAGTAAATCATGTTGTGTTGTTATTGTGTTATACCAGTTGACTACTCCAGTTTGTGACTACTCCAGGATAGGCGTCTACTACCCTGTATATTACAATATAAAGGTACTGCTTATATGTTGCATGTCCAAGTACAGGTTTATAATCATATCCTAGAGGGTACCAAAACAAAAAAGGGAACATTCTTCTGGTGCACGAGATGTCGCTAGTATAGGCTTCTGTTACTCGGTGAATTCTTTGGAACCCTGCCGACGTTCAGTTGACATTGTTAGGGAAGGTTGTGCTTGGTTCCAGTGATTTTCTTTATCACCAAAACAGATGGGGGTTCTTTACCGTAAGAGCAGTGAGACTGTGGAACTCTCTGCCTGAGGACATGGTGATGGCAAAATCCATAGAGGAGTTTAAGAGGAGACTAGATATCTTTCTAGAGCGCTATGATATTACAGGATATAGACATTAGGTGACCAGCGGGGTTGTTGATCTCGAATGTTGACCCAGGGATTACTGCCATTATGGAGTCAGGAAGGAATTTTTTCCAACAAATGAGCTAAATTGGCTGGTTGTTTTTTTTTTTGCCTTCTGCTGGACCAACAAGCCCATGCAGTATCGCACATATACTTTATTTCCATGCAAAACCATTATATGATACAGTAGCAGATAGTTACTATGATGGCACCTTCAATGCAAAGGATATCATGGATTGCCCATGTAGCTTGGGAATAACAACGTGGCTTCACAACCTCAATATTGTACTTGTATCCCCAGTCCTATGGCGTACAGCCGGTGCAAAGAATGATATGCTGTGGCTTATAAAAACAGTAGAAGGCTCCAAAACGACACAATTTCCTATAACCAAGCACGGATTGGATTTTACAAAATAATGTGAAAAATCCAAATGCACATATTTTTGTTGAATGCCAGCATAAATGCCAGGGTTGAATCTAAGCAACTGATTCGGGATTAGTGGTGCAGCACAGTAAGGAGTCCAAAGGGAATAATTATGGGATTATTTTCTTTGCAGCTACAATGTCTTCTATATGGATCACACAAGGATAACAAAGTGTCTAAACTTTTCAGAACCCACATGGTATTATTCTAACCTGGAGGATCACGACTGTGTAACCCAATTCGCATTATCATCCAAGATTACTGTCCATTGTTTTATTTCATTTTCTTTGTATATGGCCTTTTAGATAAATATTGTAATATCTGCAGTCAGGGTAATGCAGATTTTGAAGTCAAAGTGAAAGCAGGATGTAAAAATTCAATGAAAAAACATGGAGTGAGCGTTGGCGGGGTTAAACAAACGTTTACATATTTTCCAAGACAAATAATATATGCAAACGAAAGCAGATTCTCCAGGTGGATCACATCAAGCATTATGGGAAAGAGTAACCTTTAATATCTAGTTTGCATCCACTGCACAGAAGAAAAATGAGCATTTTCCCACCAGGTAGTACTGAGGCTACCACGCTTATTGTGCCCTTGGCTATCATATTTACGGAATGGTAAAATACTTCAATTGCGTAAACAGTTTGGCACAAACTAGTCGAACGCCCTTGATGATGTCAAAACCATTTTGGATTAAAATAAAAGTTGAAGAAGTCATACAAAGAAATAGAAAAGATCTGCATATAACCAACGAATATTACCAGAAAGCCATTTAAGGGCTCAGGCAGATGGTTGTTGTTATGTGCGAATTTCTGTGCGCAAAAACGCATGCTTAAAAAATTTGCGTGACCAAAGCGGGTGTCACACTAAAAAAACGCACTAGGGTGCATTTAGGCGCACTTAAAGTGTGCTGCTCGCTATTCCCTGCTGTGGCTGTGACAGCTGCAGAAAGGTATTCCTTGAATGTGAAACCCCTAGATGCTGTCACACCCAGGGGTTCCACCTTTCTTCAATGGGGCTGGCAGCCCCATTGACATACAGAGAAGATCGCGATCCTCTACCACAGCTGTGACAGCTGTGGCAGAGGATTTCTTAATCTCCACAGCAGTGTCCAGTGACAAGGGGACTCCCCTCGAAGATGAAGAAATCCTCTACCACCACGACGCTATCCCATTGAATACAATGGAACCAAAGCTACAGCCGGCTCCATTAAAAGCAATGGGCTGCCGGCAAGCCCTGCAGTGATTTTTGGGGAATGGCTTTAAATATAAGCCCTTCCCTGATAATGATCCCTAAAATGTTTGAAAAATTTTAAAAATATATACTCACCTCTCCACAGCTGCCGGGGCTCAGGCGCGTCCAGCCGGGTCTTCTCCCTGCACTGTTCTGAAGTGCTTTCAGCAAAGAGCTGCCTCTGATTGGCTGAGCACTGTGACCAATTACAGGCAGCTCTCAGCTGTCATTCAATAGCTGCCACTGGCCCCATTATGCACAAGGTGAAATGCTTGGATGTGACAGCATCCAGGGGTTTCACATCCAAAAAAGATGGATGCCACAGTTACTTGCGTTTTAAAATCAGCTGCCCTATATTTACAGCTACGCATTTTTGTGCACAGGTAAATATTGGGCATATGACTGCTGCCATTGAAAAGCATTGGTTCTCAATAGATGCGGATCGCAAACGCAAGTAACATGCCCACATAAAAACGCCCGTCTGACTGAGCCCTAAAGCTGGCCATACACATACAATAAAAAATTGGCCAAACTGCCAAGTTCAGCCAATGATCTTATGTGTATGGGGGCCAGTCAACTTTCCTTCCTGTTGGTCAATGTTTTCAACCTGCTTGATCCTTTGTATCCACAGGAGATGAACCACCGCTAGAACTGCCTCTCATTTTTTACCCATTGAAATAAACACACACGTAACGGTAGAAGAACGCCAGAGTGTGTATGTTCATGGTAGAGTCAGGAGAATTGGCCATTGTTGGACAGCTATCTCGCGTATGATGGGCTTTAGGCTATCTATAGACCTGAGATACTTGTTTCGCGGACAATTGTAATGTGATGTGCAATCAATCTAATGTCTATGGTTGGCCACAAATGTTATATTTCTAGTAGAAGGTCGATGGCAGAATGTCTCATGTCTATATCCAACTTAACCCTCCTACTGATTACCTTTGGTCAATAGGAAAAGGATATTACAGTTTTGGACTAACAGAGCACATTCTACCCAATGGGCTCCTTAGGGGGCAGATAATAGCAACAGCTAGAAAAATGACCACTGAAAGTATCCACGGATATAGCAATGCTTTGCAGATGTAAGGAATTAATTATCTATAGCTTAGTGGTGGCAACTAATCCGTCCAGTTCATCAGAACCGCATTCAAAAAATGGACAGTTTAGATGATTATCAAGGAATTTTTGGATTAGTTCCTAGAAAAGGTTTTCATCTCATGCTAGAGGTTCAGAAAAATGTGTTAAATGGGATCTGAAGATTTGTTGACTTGAAATTCTTCCAGTCATCCCCATTATAATGTATTCTTGGAGAGCAGAGTGGTGGATGGAGAGCGCCAACACCATGAAGCTGACAACACCTAAAATGGTAGGTGTTATGGGGACAGAACTAAGGGAACAAGGGTGGGGGCTTTGACTGGTCTCCAGTATCTTTACATGGTTGGGCGGGGCAGCCAACAATGGAAAAGGTCAATATTTGGGTGTTGACATTTTGGACAAAACTAGTTGTTCTGCATTGATGTGCTACTCATTAGGGATATGTAAACCAACTTTATAGTAAATATTAAAATATAAAAATACACAGATTTAGTAATATATCACAAATAGGGGCAAAAAAACATCGATACAAACTTTCCCCCTCTATCCCTGCAGTATAAACACTAGTGGAAGAGACGGTACTACCGTGTTTCCCCGAAAATAAGTCAGTGTCTTATATTAATTTTTGTTCAAAAAGGTTTAACTTTTTTTTACATGTATAGCTGCCTGGACACTATTTAAATTAACTTTTTTTAATTAACTGTTAGCAGGGCTTAATTTTGGAGTAGGGCTTATATTTCAAGCATCCTCAAAAGCCTGAAAAATCATTTTGCATCCTCAAAAATTCTGGAAAACCATGCTATGTCTTATTTTCAGGGTATGTCTTATTTTCAGGGAAACGGGGTTGAGAAAGTACTAGACCCCTAGATTAGGGGTGATGGTGAAATATGCCCCAGAATGAAAGAGTTGGGCTCACAAACGCTAAGAATTCTGGACTCAACGCGTTTCTACCACAGAGGTGAGGAAAAAGAAAAAAACAAACACATTCACTGAAAGCCAAAAATACCTGAAGGTCTGCAAAGCAGACACGGTCGCCATAGGCACGATCGCCATAAGGCAGGCACAATCGCCACCGGCACAATCGCCGTAGGGCAGGCGCAATGGCCTTAAGCCCTGAGGATATGTAGTCAGCCAGACAATAATGTGTGGAGGAGCAACTTGTTCCTGGCAAGCTAATATGCAGTCACCCACTCAACCCAGCCCAGAATGGGGAGGAGTGACTGCATATACTAAAAGCCTGCACATGTGAACGATACCAAAGATGTCAGCCATTGATAGGTGGTGACCCACCATACAGGATATGGGCTGGGTTGAGTGGGTGACTGCATATTAGCTTGCCAGGAACAAGTTGCTCCTCCACACATTATTGTCTGGCTGACTACATATCCTCAGGGCTTAAGGCCATTGCGCCTGCCCTACGGCGATTGTGCCGGTGGCGATTGTGCCTGCCTTATGGCGATCGTGCCTATGGCGACCGTGTCTGCTTGGCAGACCTTCAGGTATTTTTGGCTTTCAGTCAACGCGTTTCTACCTGATTAGGCTTCATCAGGGGGACAGTAAATAGAGTCTATATAGAGACTGGAAATAGACTGCCCCAGTCAGGCAGGATGATGTAATAAAAAGGGTTTCAAGTGCACAGTAATCTATGTATACTCAATGTATACGGCAGGCGTAAACAACAAAAAGTACGAATCGCCCTGCAAAAGAAACCCCCACACAGAACCCTTGACGAAAACAGAAAAATGTTAGGGGTCAATGAGGTGATAAAAAACAAAACAAAAACTGTGAAAAAGCTGCAAATGCACCCACAAAAATGAAGATTTGCTATCAATGTAATCATACTGACCCACGGAATTAATTTAAGGGCTTCTTCACACAACCGTGGTTGCGCATACTTTTACGCGTGTAAAATATACATTCGCAATGCGCAGAGAATAGAACCCATTGATTATCGTACGCTGGAAAAAAAATAGGACCTGCTATTTTTTGCAGCATATTTGCACCCTAAGGACCCCACAGAAGTCTATGGGAGGTGCACAAATACGTAAAAAAAAGACAGCAGTTGGACATCATTAGACTAAATAGACTTTTAATCCACGGAAGGGAACTGTCCCTGTGTGCGCAAAAAGTACAGTACTATGTGCAGAAACATGCGCAAATCAACCTCGTTCACTGCGCAATTACATTGCGCCAAGGCGAGTGTATCTGTACATACGCTTGTGTGAAGACGACCTAACATGTTGGTTTAACCGCATAGTGAGTGCTGTTGAAAATTTAAAAAAACATACCAAAATTGTAGATTTTGTTCATCTCGCCTTTAGAAAAAAACGGAATAGAAAGTGATCAAAATGTTACATGTTCAATTAACGAAGACGAGAGTTCATCCCACGAAAAAAAACAAGCCCTCATATGGCTATGCTGATGAAATATTAAAGCTATGGCTCTAGGAATGTGATAATTAGCTGGTCATTAAGGCACAAACATTAACTAAGGGGTTAATAAATATATATATATATATATATATATATATTGTGAGGGATTAGCGTTTAGGATCGGTAGCAACCTGGGCATAAGCTCTCCTCCTGGCCCTGTAGGCCCAGGCTTTATAAGGCCTGGTACCAGCCCCACCTGGTACGTGGGAGTGGCCATCCCACCCTTCGCTTTGAGCACTCCAGGAAAAGCCGGCCCGGATTATGTGGCTTGGAGCCACTTACACACTACAACGTGTTAGTAGCTTAATGCTACTAACACTATACTGCCGGCTTCCTCCACCGAGCCCAGGCTGCTCGGTGGCACGTATCTGCCCAAGCGCTCCCCAAAGCAGCATAGGAGAGCATCCTAGGCGAAATATACCTGCCCTCCAGCACCTTGCCGGTCACCGTCTCACAATATATATATATATAGCGCCATATTTCCCACTAATACTCATTCCTTCACGTAACAGTTGAATCCGTTTCCTACATCACTACCTTATGGGTTTGGGGGTCTAGCACCCAGCTGAGAAGCTACATAGACTCCCCTATCAGTAGATGAGCTAAAATTGCGCAATATGTGGAGTAAATGAGACGAATGATGCAGAATTGAATTGCTGTAGTATATGAACGACGACAGCGGTCTATGACAAGTCTCAGGTCCAAAGGCTACAGAGTAGCTACAGGGCACATGGCATGGGATTACATCTGGAAGCAGCGCCGCAGCCTTACCAGCTTGGACAGGATTGTAATCAGTGTTATGCTGGATATAATCATAGTTATTGGTTGGGATTAATCTGGGACCAAGAACATATAGGAGATTCTTTAATGACTCATATTTACTGCATCTTCATTAAACATATTTGGGTGTAATGTTCTCGTGCTGCTCTGATCGTTCCCCTAGGGTCACATCAACCACACGGCTTAGAATTACCACCCAGCAAGATGGAGAAGAAGATAAAAGAATCTAAATGACATTAATACAAACTGTTATGCAAAGTTGTGAGATTCTATGTTTTCAATTAAAGGCAACTCAGAAGCAGAAAATTGGTGACCTCAATCCCCTGGCAGAAAAAAAAAACGCTCTTCATGCTTTCTTAGAAAGAAAAAAGGAACACTTACTGAGAATAGGAGCTCCCACCCCTTGTGCTTCTCGGATGATCAGCAAACACTGATAGCCTCAGCTAGGCGGCTTTCACATCTGCGGTGGGGCTTCCATTTAACTGCTCTGTTTCTGGAGAAGGAAAGGGGACTCTCCTGGACGAATGGGATCCGTCTTGTGACGGTACTGAACAGCGACAAACAGACCCCATTGACTATAATGGGGTCCGTTCTGTTTCCTCTCGGCTGCCCGGAATTTTGCTGGACGAAAAAACGCTGCATGCAGCACTTTTTGTTCCGGTATTTTGAGCTGGATCTGTGATGGAACCTCTAACTGGAGAGTCCAATACAGATGTGAAACCGGCCTTATAGAAATATAACATAGCCGGATAGAACCTGGTTCTATCTCCTCATTCAATGCACTATGTAAATCATGATGTTACTATAAGTAAATCTAAATCTTGTTAGTTGTATAGCGCCAACTAAAAGTGCATTTACACACAACGATGATCGCACAAAATTAGCTAAAAAACCATGTTTTGAGCGATAATCGTTGTGTGTAAATGTGCGCCCATGTACTGTGCACTTTTCGTCCATCACTGAGTTCAGCTCAGTTTAAAATCCGTCATCCCTGATAAGACAGACCGCACGCTGAGTTCTCCTTGGGCAGCGCTGATAACATCCTTTCAGCTGCTGTCCCACTGGAGAACAATAGCGATGTATTTAGAGAACAGACCACCAGCTTTCAGGTAACTTATTCCCCCCCCCCCCCCCCCGCAAACTGGGTGCTCACTTTACTGACCTTGGAAGGATGAGTCAACCTTAAGCCGGCTACATGAACCAAGCAGGGAGTGAACTTGCAACCTTCAGGTCATGAGCGGGAGCTATGGACTGCATTTCTGCTGCCCTAACACTCTGCACCACACACAGCTATACTGGAGCCATTGTAGTTATGGCAAATCCATCAAAGCCTAAAGAACCTTGAAGGAACCTTGATACATGCGCCTCACCAACTTCTCTAAACAATCAAAAAAACACAGCAGAATTTTATATGAAGTCATTTTTCCAAAAAGTAAACCAACCTTCGTTAACCGGGTGGGGAAGAGCACACCCATTAATTAAGTAAAATGTAGAACCACATTTAACAACTTATAACTAAGGGTGGTTATTAGCTTGTTGCTAATAACATTGTCTGTAGAGGATTTTCGGTTCCTCACATTACTTTGGAGAAGTTTTGTCCCACTCTTCTACAGAACATTACTGTTATGGGACATTTTATGGATCTGCGGGAAAATAACCTCAACATATAATAAAGGACAAAAATTGGGTGAATTCCAAATCAATTTTGAGAGGTTGGTCAAGATTTTTTTTTTAAATGTCCGCTTTCATCCAGAGACAGCTCTACATCTCCTGGGTTGCTTATGTTATTGGAGCTCATTCCCATTTAGTTCAATGGGGCTGAGCTGCAAAATCCTACACCATCTATGCATAGGAGTGGGGCTTGTTTCGGAAAGCGCCCATGTTTCGCGAATCCTGGAGAGCACTCCGAACTCCTAGGTCCATATAACTACCTCAACACCCATTCAGTTGACAGCTCCCCCCCCCATGTACTCTTGACTGAGCCAAGCACATGTTTTGTATGCAATAAGGTAATTAAGTCACTGTAAGACAATTTTGGCAAGGATTGGGCACTTAAATCCAACTTCCTGATCCTTATCTCTCATGACATCTGCCTGTTGGAGAAGAGTCAGGAGGCCACCTGATGAGTGGTGGGTTCCACCAGAATCGGCGAGTTTGGCAGATCTATATCTATTGTGTATGGCCTCCGTTAACTGCACTCATGAAGAATTCTATACAAGGTAGCATGTCACAAAAGAGATCCTTGACGTACACACAAAGTCATTTCATGTCCCCTCAGTTTATAGAAAACAAAGGCGTCAGAAGCCTACTTTGAGATTAACATCACATGTTTAATAACCAGAACAAACCTCTGCATGAGCACAAGGATCCAGATTTATCCTGACGATTACTGATCCTCTCCAGCGGGCGCTGATGTTTTCTACAACCTACGTACACTACACAACAGAGGCAACGTGTTAATTAATTCTGGAGCACTCGCATATGAAGCCACAAATTAAACCCAGTCACAGCAACCAGAGATCTGTGCCAAGCTATTGTGATTACCATAAAGAAACAGTATGCTTTGTAAACATGTACTTGTATTTATGGAAGAAAGGGACTGTCCTCTTAGTCGGAAAGTCAGGACTTCCCCAATATGTCCATCTGTGTATAGATGCTATAATAAACTATTGTAATGGAAGGAGCAGTTCTCAAGGGGTCTACTTTTCAATCTCCTAGTTGGGACCCTTGATGTTGCAAGCATGTCTAGTCTTCGGGTTCTCAGGTTCAACCGGCCATCAACATCGCATTACCTATGACAATACTCATTAACAGAAGCACAACATCTGGTTGCCATCATCAGTACCAGGAGTCAAATTGCTTTGATGTGAAAGAAAAAGAAAATGGGCAAAGCAACTTGTGGAAAATAATATGGTAAGAAGAGGAGAACACGTCTACAGTGCTTCGAGTTGGAGGTGTGAAGATGGGTGCTGCCGGCCTAGCAGCGCTGTTTGGCCAAGGACTATGTAGCATTAGAAGGCATGGAGGACAGTGGTGGAAAAGACTAGAGCTTTGGAGCAACCTATGATTGGTGAGGAACGGAGATCCGAAAATGTTAGTAGTACAGAATCAATGAAAACTTTTATTGAAAACGAGCAGGTGATGTATTCCCAGGCTCGAGTCCGCGGCTGTAGGCCAAATGGTCTTGGGAAAATTTCTAATTTTAACTTAAATAAGCTGGATCTTCGAATCCAACATTTTGAAAAATGTTAACAGAAATACTGTACATGTATGTAACAAATCAGCAGTAATATATTGTAGATGCATAAGGCTAGGGCTAAACAGCAACATGTGTCACGTGACATCAAGTCTCACAAAAGCTGTGTGACAAAAACTAATTGTAAGACTTGCCTGTGACTAGTCGTGCCGGACTGTTTCAGAGCTGCAACATGGCTGTTAAAAAACAACCAAATCACAGGCAAGTTGCAGTCAGATGGGCATTGAAGACTATGATGGCTGCAATTTACATTCAACTTGCAACCAAAAACCTAACAGTTTTGTATTTTTTTCGCCTGCCGTACCGTGATCACGTATGGTCGCAACGTAACCCCACTGACAATCAGATTGCAGTTCAATGCTGCAATCCTCATGTTGCATGATAAAAGTCACTATGTGGTCCAAGACTTAAGTATTACAAGTATTTTAAAGTGCTTGTCTGAATTAAGGAAACACCTGTCACCGGTTCCCCCAATACATTAAAAAAACAAATAAATGGTTACTCACCTCACCCCACCTGTTCCCTGCTGGAGGCTCACGTCTCCCTGTGACGTCACTTTAAAGGCTGCAGCCAGCCTTAGCCCATTTACAAACAAACAGCAGCAGCCAATGACAACGCTCGGCGATCATGACTAAGTACTGTCATTGGCTGCTACAGCAGCCTTACGGGACATCACGGCAGCATGTAAACAAAGATAGCAGAGACCAGAGATGGCGGCGGGGGACAAGTGGGAGCGGGGAAAGGTGAGTAACCGCTGATCTGTTATTTTAACGCTTGGGGACCTGGTGACAGGAGTTTCCTTAACTTGCACAACCCCTTTGACTCCTTAACACCACAAGAACGTATGTTTACGTCCTGGTTGTGGGGTACTTAACGCAACAGGATGTAAAGTTACGTCATGTGGATGACAGAGGATCAGAAGCTAAGCCCCCGCCATCCTAAAGCTGTTACCAATAGCTGGCCTTCCGCTGCAACAGCGAGGTTACATAAAGACATCCTTCATGCCGCTATCTATGTGACATCACCGGACTCCAGGGATGTAATCGTGGAGGGCCAATGGGTTGCCATAACAACCGGATGCCAGATGCTGGTGTCCTGGCTTGCCATTGCCTATGACTGCTATTGCAAGCTATAAGGCATTGCAGTACAGAAGTCCTGCTATGCTTTATCATAGTGATCATAGCTGCTATGGTTCAAGTTCTCTTCGGGGATGTAAAAAGTGCAAAAAATAAAAAAAAAACATTTTTTGCACAATTCCCTATTTGTATGTATATATATATATATATATATATATAAAACAGAACACATATTTGGTGTCATTGTGTCTGTAACGACCTGTACAATAAATTGAACAAACTATCCTGTATGGCAAAAAAAACTTTAAAAAAAACTATTCAAAAATGGAAGCAAAAAAACACAAAGACAGTGATTAAAAGAGCCATATGCACCCCAAAATGGTACTAGTAAATACTACAGCTCATCACACAAAAATCAAGCCCTCACAGAGCTCTGACTATGGAAAAATAAAAAAGATATGGGAAATAGTAATAGTTTTTTTAAAGGGCTTTTATTGTGCAAAAGTGGAAAAACCTAAAACAATTATATTTTTGGTATCGTCGTAATCGTAACGACCCACAGAAAAAATGTATCATGTCATTTATGTTGCATAAATGACGCTGTAAAAAATGTCAGAACTGATGTGTTTTCTCTCTCTGCACTCAAAAAAAAACACTAAAAGCTTTCCAGTACGTTATATGTACCCAAAAATAGTCCAATTAAAACTACAGCTCGCCACGTAAAAAAACAAACCCTCATACGGCCCTGTCCACTGAAAAGTAAAAAAAAAAGTCATGGCTTTTGAAAAGTGGAGATGAAAATCCCCCAAAAATCATTGCGTCCTCAACGGCAAAATACGCCGTGTCCTTAAGGGGTTAATGGCGGTATCAGAAAATTATCTGTATCTACAGTTCAAGAAAATAAAAAAAGAGGTGAATAAAATGAGGTCCTCCGTGATCGCAGGATCTGGTATTTGGTGTCAGGCAAAACTTAGTAACACTAAGACTGGTAAAGCCCTATCGCATGAGATTTAGTCAGAGGCTACAAATGAAACTTCACATTATGTGTGAATTTCCATGAAACAAGCATCAATTCACAGTTAATGCAATTCTGACTGAAACTGCCTATTAATTCAAGCCGAGATGAATATATACAGCATTGTTCACATTACGCTGAAACAAAGACCACATGGTGTTGGGGCTGCCCGACAGTCACATTTAACATGTCCTGAGCAGTTTCACAAAATGCTCTTTTTTTACACCATAAACAGTAGAAGGCCTGTAAAACCCTGCGGGCCGGATCATCTCACAAACGTCAGTAGCTGGTATGAGATTCAAGGGTTCTCTTGATGGATGATACTAGTACACAGTTATATTTCACAGAGGAACTTGTCATTCTACCTCCCTTCATCTCATAGTAACATAGTAACATAGTTCGTAAGGCTGAATGAAGACAATGTCCATCTAGTCCAGCCTGTTTATCCTCCTGTTTTGTTGATCCAGAGGAAGGCAAAAAGCCCAAAGAGCAGAAGCCAATTAGCCCTTTTGGGGAAAAAATTCCTCCCGACTCCCTAATGGCAATCAGACCAATCCCTGGATCAACCCCTAATAGTTCCTACCTGCCTGTATACCCGGATTAACAATTAACCTAAGATTTATATCCTGTAATATCCTTCCTCTCCAGAAAGACATCAAGTCCCCTTTTAAACTCCTCTACAGATTTTGCCATCACCACGTCCTCAGGCAGAGAGTTCCACAGTCTAACTGCTCTTACAGTAAAGAACCCTTTTCTATTTCTCATTCTTACCAATGTTTTTCCAAAACTCCAATAAGACAGATCAAAGTTTTTACAGATTGTAGTCTTGCATGAAACCTTGTGGCCAACTGAAGGCCCATTTACACGTAACGATTATCGCTCAAAATTCGTTCAAACAAACACATTTGAGCGATAATCATTCAGTGTAAAAAATCTATCAAAATCTATTTTGCTGCAGTAAAACATCGGGTGAAAATTACGACTATCTGAAGCATTGGATTTTAATTAGAGATGAACGAGCACGCTCGGTTAAGGCAGTTACTCAAGCGAGCAGGCTCGGGAGGGCAGCAGGGGGGCGGGGGTGAGCAGGGGTCGGCGGATGGTAGCAGGGGGGAGAGTGAGACAGATCTATCTCTCCCCCCCCCCACTATCCCCTGCCGCCCCCCCCGTTCACCCCCGCCGCCCCCCCGAGCCTGCTCAGACGAGAATGCAGTTAGTCAAGAAGAGCGATGCTCGCTCATCTCTAATTTTAATACATTTGTTTAGATGGGCGATGTTTTGCCGCTTAAAATTGGCCAACTGGAAAAGATAGCCCATCCGCTGCCGTATCTAGTGGCAGATTTGACATGCGGGTAGAAAAGATAGGTCTTGTCCCATGCTTTGATCACAATCAGCCAGCAGCTCTCATAGAAGCCTATAGGAGCTGACGACAAACTGAGGGAGGGAGTTTAGCAGTGCTAGCCGGCGGCCGGTGAGTGACATTTATGTGCGGCGGCCATCTGCATAGGATTGCGTGCTGTAATGCAATCCTATGTAGGCGTCCAGGGGCGGAAATTCTGCGGGGAATCCTGCCGCGGAATTTCCGCCCGTCTGCAGGCAGCCATAGGCTAAATGATATATTATCCAGGATTGAGGTTTAAACTAAATAAATATATATATAAACAAACACATTGTGTCAATTTTGGTTGATACATAAAAGTGTATCCACAGCCCACCTTCTCTACACCCTCTATTCTCAGTACCCTGATTTCTCCCCACATTTCTCATTTTCTTGCAAGAAGAAGATACATTTCTTTTCTATGTATTCTGAATTGTGAAATAAGACCTCCATATTCGTGGGACTGATAGGACCTGTTTTCCTAGTGACTCAGCAAAAAAAAGCGGGCGTACGACCTCAGAGCCCTCACTTATCTCACATAATGAAGCAGGTTCTTGACAAAAATAAACAGTTTTTGCAAGTCACGTTAAGGAAGGATCGCCGTCCCGCCAACTGTGCGGTAAAGGCTGCAATTATTTAATTATAGCTCAGGCAATATGTAAAACGAGCGCCATGTATACAATAAAACGACACACATATAAACACACACACCCTATTCGTCAGCGTGCCCTCCAAATAATCCTTCAAGCGTACCGTAATGGTCGAGCGCGCACAGCTGTGAGCAGGTGCGCTCGCTATACATTCTTAATGAGAAAAACACTTCTTTACTCCATCTGTAGCGCTGAGGGGAATTGTATCTGCGGAGGAGAAACTCACAGGCCGTTTTTACACGGCAGATATTCTCGCGCAAGTTATGTGCGTTGCGAGACACATGGAAATACGGTCTATTGTTTGCAATGGGTGTATCCACAGTGTCAAAAGTAAGATTGTAGTATGTTCTATTCTCTCCCAATTATTTTCTATGGGAAAATGTAAAAAAATCACATTGCACTAAATGCGATTTTTACAATTGAAACAACATGCAATCGTCAAGTGCATTTTTCTTGCAAAACCAATTGCACTTGCAGGTAAAATCAGGAGTTTAAAAGTGCGATATCGGTCCAAAAAATTGCACTCATCCATGTAAATGTAGCCTTAGAGCTTTTACCCACTAGCGTTTTTTTTTTTGCTTCGAATTCGCAGCGTTTTTTTTGTTCAATTGTCAATGAGACTTTCTAATGTTAAAAACTAGAGATGAGCGAGCATGGCTCTTCTCGAGTAACTGCCTTCTCGTCCGAGCGTGCTCGCGGGTGCGGCAGGGGGGAGAGAGAGATCTCTCTCTTTTTCCCCCCTGCTCCCCTCCGCTCTCCCCTGCCGCCCCCAACTGCCCTCCCGAGCCTGCTCGGATGAGAAGGCAGTAACCCGAGAAGAGCAATGCTCACCCGAGTAACTGACCTTACCAAGCGTGCTCGCTCATCTCTATTAAAAACACAACGCACAAAAAACGTAAAAATGGCAACTTGCGTTTTTTTGTGCGCTTTTAACATTAGAAAGTCCCATTGACAATTGGAAAAAAAAACATTAGTGGGTAAAAGCCCTTAGGCTATTTTCACACATTACAGCTGTTTTAGAACCATTTCCAGGCACTTGGCTGACAGATATTTGGTCTCACCGTCGCCTCCATTTGCAGTGGTGTTGTGAATGACAAAACTGGACTACTAAGGAGCGACAAATCCAGGTTTTGTTTGGGCACTGATGACGGTTGTGTTTGTGTCTGGAGACCTAGTGGTGAGCTCCACAATCCTGCCTTTGCTGTGGAGCGGCACACTGCCCCCTGCTGGTGTGATGATCTGGGGGGCATCGCATGCGACAGTCGGTCACGTCTAGTACTGGTCAGAGGGACAATGACAGCTCAGTGATACGTTCAGGACATCCTGCAGCCACGTGTGATCCAGGAGGCATTTTCCAGCAGGATAATCCTCAGCCCCACACAAGGGGGTCACAGGAGCCTCCACAATATTGTCACACTTCCGTGGCCTGCTCAGTCGCCATATATATCACCAATAAAACAAGTATAGGACTATCTGGGACACCAACTTTAACAGCCTACGTGTTTGTACAATCTACAGGCTCAGTTACAGCAAACGTGGAGCGATATGCTGCGGGATACCATATGGAACCTGTATGCCTTTAAGCCCGCCCGATTCACATCTTATATCCAAGCTAGAGGTGGTACAACAGGGTACTAGAGCATCCATGCCCGACCATATCACATCTTGTATCCAAGCTAGAGGTGGTACAACAGGGTATGAGAGTCTCCATGCCCGCCCATATCACATCTTGTATCCAAGCTAGAGGCAGTACAACAGGGTACTAGAGCCCCCATGCCCGCCCATATCACATCTTGTATCCAAGCTAGAGGTAGTAGAACAGGGTACTAGAGCCTTCATGCCCGCCTGTAGCACATCTTGTATCCAAGCTAGAGGTGATACAACAGGGTACTAAAGCCTCCACGCCTGCCCATATCACATCTTGTATCCAAGCTAGAGGCAGTACAACAGGGTACTAGAGCCTCCATGCCCGGCCGTATCACATCTTCTATCCGAGCTAGAGGCAGTACAACAGAGTTCTAGAGCCTCCATGCCCTCCCATATCACAACTTACATTTAAGATACAGGTGGCCCAACAGGGTACTAGAGCCTCCATGCCCCCCGTATCACATCTTGTATCCAAGCTAGAGGTGGTACAACAGGGTACTACAGCCTCCATGCCCTCCCATATCACATCTCGTATCTAAGTTAGAGGCAGTACTACAGGGTATTAGAGCCTCCATGCCTGCCTGTATCACATCTTGTATCCAAGCGAAAGGCAGCTCAACAAGGTACTAGAGCCTCCATGCCCCCTCGTATCACAACTTGTATCCTACCTATAGGATACGGGCTAACTTGCCGATCGGTGGGGTCTGCTGAGACGCCCACCGATCTCGACAATGGGATGCCCGTGTCCCGTTATCCTTTCACTGTGGGTGTAGCTTCTTAATAATGACTTCACTCTGAATGGAGTGCTGGCCGAGCATGCGAAATTAGAGCTTCATTCATTTCAATGAGAGTCCCATTAAAAGTGAATGGAGTGCTGGTGAGCTTGCATGACCAGCACTTCATTCTTTCTCCTCCTCACTGCGTGGAGGGGGCACAGTAACCCCGCGGCGAAGAGTACAGGGCCCTTGTTCTTGAGATTGCAAGGGTCTCGGCGGTGAGACCCTCGCGGATCATAAACTTATCCCCTATCCTGTGAAAAGGAGATAGGCCGATATTCTGGTTCAACCCCTTTATAGATGGATACTAACAGCCTAATGTTACGGAAATTTTGCCAACAACACGAGGCAATCTACAATGCACAAAATATCAAATATTTGGTACTCAGTGTTATATTCACATACAACCTTTTGTTTCGCTGGTTGTCTCAAGTGTCAAAGCAACTTTCGGAAAAAGGTGGTGTTGTGGGTCTACTACGAGGACAGAATGGGATACACAAGTTCTAGTGCCTGTGTAAATAATGAAGGTGATGGGACACTAGCTGGAGAACCAATGCCCTTCAATCTGCTAGTTGGCAGGGGTTCTGGATGTCCTAATGATAAGTCATAAATATTTATGGTGACCCTCTAGACAAAGCCAAAAAGTTGCCTGTGCATGTCAAACCCATAGTCAAGATACCCAGTGCCCTCTTTAGTAATGATGCTGGCTCCATGCTTTCATTCCCCATTTAGCAGCCATATTCTCAGACTTCTCCATGCAGACAGCTGTAGGAAAGTCCAAGACATGCCCCCTCCACTGCCCTTGGATGGACCAGCGCAAATGACATTGGGTAGCCCTATACTAGCCATAACTTCCAGTTGCACCATTTGCAGCAGAAGGACATCAGTGGTGCAATTTTTCAGACAGAAAGCATGATTTATGGTAAATAAAGTGAACTGTAATTTTACTGTTTACCCCATTGGCTATCATATGAACACAAGTTTGTTGAAAAGACAGTTTTCGGTTTTGGATCTGTGGAAATGGGTCACTTTAAAAGCTTGTTCTCCATGTACACAGCCGCTTGTCTACATATAAGCATATCTGTGTGCATTGTTACTTCCATTCATCCGTTAATCTAGTAGTGTATACAAGAGCGTCATCGAATGACAATTAAAGCGAGTTTACGTTTCGCACTTTTACATAATGGCCTATAATACTATTTAAAGGGCCAATTTTCGGCGTCTAACGAAAGAGAAGAAGGAGTATTCATTGCATACGGCAGCCTTGTCAGTACAAATTACAGTTTCCAATGAAACTGACAATTCTGTTACTGCAGCTGCGGCTCTGGAGCCCAGAGAGAAGAAAATTGGGTAATTTTAAGACGTTCTTTAGAATCAAGAAACTGCACCTTCTCTGGGGTTTCCTGCACTGAGGGCTCCTTCACACGGGCGTATTTACATGCACAATACACAGAGAATAGAAACCACTGATACCAATGAGTTTGTACGCATTTTCCGTATTTTGTGTAAGAAAAAAAAAAGCACCCGCTCTATAGTGCACACCCAAAGGCCCCATTAAGGCTATTTGTGGACACAATATGCAAGGGGATGCGTGCAAAAAAAAGTGCAAAACTGCAGGAAAAAATGTGCTTTTTTTGCGGACGGAGTGTGCATTTGTGCATTAAAAGCCATAATGTTGAATTTGAGCAAACCCATGGAAATCAATGGGTTACGCCTTCTGCGGTTTGCGCAAGGGATTTGATGCACGCAAAATTACCCGTCTGCAGAGGCCCCCATTATGCTAAACGAGGCAGAGATGTCGTACACGCATATGAACATCCCTGCGTGTACAAAAAGTACAGTAGAATGCACAGACAGGTACGCAAAAGCACCTCGTTGACAGCACAAATGTGCTGCGCAAAGGTGCGCGCAAAAGCTCATAGGCCCACGTGAAGGAGCCCTTCGGTTGTCTTCACACTTAGTCATACACAGCAGAGGAACCAAAAATGACATGCCACAAGTAACTGAGAAGTCTATAGTATCTGCCCAGTCATCTATCTGACAAAGGCTGGAGATTTCTATCTTGCCGTTTGTCTTCGTACATTGGAGAGATCGCGGTTCAGCGAACTACAGACGGTTTTCAGTGGATCTTGTGAACAGGAAGAGGAAACAGGATGCCAGGAGTTGTGGAGGAGCTTGCACTTTCTGCTGTCTGCAGAGTCATTTCAGACCAAACTGGCACCGATGAAGAATTCAAGAATGTATCCAGAATGTGTAATAATGAATGTTGCTAAATATTGGGCGATCTTTATCTCTTCTTTTTGTGATTAATTAAAAATTTTAATTAATTTAAAAAAAATGGTTGATGACATCCATGAACGTCCTCGAATCAATAAACTACGCCTACACTTCAGCTGACCATGGAATCACTATTATACCCACAAATCAAAAACGTTGTCGTTGGATAGATTGGGAAATGCATTTGAAAAATGTTGAGTTTACTATTTTAGCAAATCGCCAGACCATGAGGTTCTGGACTAAACGGTACTGTTACAGCGTGGCCAGCAGGGGGCCGCGGCGCATGCGCCCGTCCAGTGTTACATCATAGCATCAGCGCGGGGCCATGTGTTGCATCTGCCAGCCTATGCACATTGTGATTTGGCACTGGACGCTGAGGTATGAACATCTGTCCTCAGAGCTAGTGCCGTTAGGGTGGCTGGTATCTATCACCTCATCCAGCCTAGCAGAGCCTGTGTTTATCTATTTAAACCGACTCATTGTTTCTAAGAATGCCGGTCATACATTCTGTGTACTGGTCAGTGCTTAGTGATCAGTGGTCACTTGCCCTTGTTTCTCTCTGACTTGAACTTTGCTTCTTCCAGCAGTGGGGTCACCCTTTTCAGGGCGGGTGTTCCGCTTAGTAGCGGATCCACTTGGGGCAGCTCAAGTTGTACTGTGTAGCTTTTATATTCAGTTCTTTACCTTATGTTAGTTTTGTCTCCTCCGTCTGGCTCAAGTTCTCCCAGAAACTCGTCGCTCAGTCTGTCGAGGTGTCTAGCACCCTAGGTTTCTGCCATCTGTTGTGCTGACAGGTCTGAGCAGACATGAGAGATACACTATTTAATGCCTATGAGAGATACACTATTTAATGCCTAGTGGAAGGCTTGTACATAACACAAGGGATTCCTTCTTTGATGTTCTTTGACTCCATATCTGATGCGCGACCCCCTTAGACTCCGCAGACGCATCAGTTTTATTCAGAGTGCTACTTTAATGGAACTGAACTGTAGATTTTACAGGTTATAGATGAAACTAAATACTTCGTGAATAGTTCATGCAATTCAGTTCTCATGTACTACTAAATTGGCTACAACATCAGAGGCTATCTAATTAACATTGAATTTATGGAGACTTGCTGAAAAGAACAAAGCGAACCCTTGATGTTATCGTATGAGAAACATTCATCTCAAACTATCTAATATCCATAGTGCTACAATATGTTTCTCTACTGAATTTAACTAGCAAATGCAGCTTTATGTGACGAGCCCAGCATGGAGGGCTTATATAAAAAGCCTACTGTCAGTGGTGTACATTCCTAATACTAGGGGGTAGATTGAGTGTAAGGGTGTGTAATAAACGCATGACCAGCATACATGAGTGACCCTTTAAACTCCCATATATATGCCAACCTCAATTCAAAAGGTCTACCAATTCCGAACCAAGTCTTGACCTATTCTGTAGCATATTTACGCCATTTTACGTTGGCCATTTAAAGGGCTTATCAGGGTGGTCTTTTACAATATATCTTTTTTGGGGCATGTAGATATCACAGATGGTACTACCCTGCTGGGGACCCCCAATTATGAGCCAGAGTGGAAAGCTAGTTAACGAGATTGGCTCTTGCTCTGAAAGACCCAACCCATCTAAGTATAGGCTCAAATGTGTTAGGATAACAAAATCTTATCCGTCCTCTCCGATCCAGCACTGCAGCCCCACGGTTCTCCCAGACTTTGCTGTGGAACCAATACCACTTGAGCTACAGTGGTTAGGTGCCATTTTCCTGGCATCACCGCTCAGATGCTGGGAGCCATGATGCCAGGAGAACAGTACCGGACCACTATGGCCTCTGATTGGCTGCAGTGGTCAGATGATAGATGTTCCACAATATAGACCAGGAGGGCTGCAGGACTGCATTGCTGGATCGCCAGGGCAGAAGATGGGTAAGCACAACTACTTTAGTTATTTTAACACATTTAAGCCTATACTTGAAAAAAAAAATCATCCAACAGGCGGACAATTCCTCTAAATATATTCAAACATGTAATATAAAAAGCAGTGGCTACTGCATGTATAGTCAAAGGAACTTTGAATGGTTCAGAAGAATGACTTGTGGTCATTAGTTGACTGCTGGTGCTTTTCTCGTTAGAGAAAGGGTCATCATCATGAGACTTTCCCTTTAAGCATCTTTAAGACTCTTTAATTTAAAGGGTTTTCTTCATGTGACAGATTCCCTTTAAAGGAATCCTCCAGTTTCGGGTCAAAATCCAGAGGTGGAGGGAGTAAAATACCTGCAGTTGTTTTTCTCTGCTGCCCCTCTGATCCATCAATTCCAGGTCTCATTTTCAGCCGTTCAATATGGCTGACGCAATCTTCAAACTGCCCAGACCCAACAGTGCAATGATAGTGTCAGACTGCTGATGCACTATACCTGCTCTCTGATTGGCCAGACCTGCTCATGTGATCAGCACTGGCCAATCAGAGAGCAGTGCATTAGGTAGTTAGAAAATTGCTGTGGCTATTTTGGACAGCCAAAAATGGGCACAAAACCGGCCGATTGGAGGGGCAACAGAAAAGAGCAACCATACATAGTATTTCCCCCTATAGAATTTTGTTCCAGAACCAAATAGTCTCTTTAAAGGGAACCTGTCATCACCTTTATGAGGCTCAAATCTGAGGGAACGAACAGTCCAGGGAACAGTTTCATACTCACTGGGTGCCCCGCTCCTGTGCTGTGTCCCCGCAAGGTTGGTGTATGCGAAGAGCGTGACTCTTTTCCGATGGCTCTGCGCGTGTGCTTTCTCATAGAGATGAATGGGATTAAGCGTGCCATCTGAAAAAAACATGCTGTGCATGCGCTAAACTTGTGGGGACGCAGCGCAGGAACGGAGCAGGGGCGTAACTATAGAGGGTGCAGGGGATGCGGTTGCACCCGGGCCCAGGAGCCTTAGGGGGCCCATAAGGCCTCTCTTCTCCATATATGGAGCCCAGTAGTATGAATAAAGCACTATAGTTGGGGCCCTGTTACGGGTTTTGCATTGGGGCCCAGAAGCTTCAAGTTATGCCTCTGTGCAGCATGGTTTAGGTATGGGTACGGGTACAGATACAGATAGAGGTGGGGCCCCAGCTCACCTTTTGCATCAGGGCCCCTGAGCCTTTAGTTACGCCCCTGGAACGGAGCAACTGGTGAGTATGACACAGAGCTCCCCGGACTCCCTGTTCTCTCACCCTTGAACCATGTAGTTTTGGGGGTTTAAAAGTGACGACAAATTCCCTTTAATTAACTTCCTGGAGCACAGAGACATTCCACCTGTCTTCTAGTCTAAATGATATTCATTGGAAATTGTACAATACCAAATAAATGTAATGTGATTTCTGAAATGAATGTTGGTAGAAACATTGTGAGCGCACATCGCTGGTGCAGAATACATAACTGAAAGGTAAACAAGAGCGGAGTACTCGCTCCAAGCACTTCTGCATGCAAAGTATTCTATGCAAATGACTCAAACAGAGCCACTTCTTTTCTGTTAAGCACTGCAGGGCTGCAACCGATACCTTTGTGTCTGGTAATTATATTAATAACTAGTTTTAAAGGTACAGTATCATCATTACGCTTCTAGTAAATGAATACCTTTTCACCCGTTCAGAGTAAAATGACCTTACGTCACCTGCAAGTGAAACATATACTTACTGTAACCCAAACATTTCGGCACGTATCGCCTCCTGTGTTCGCAGTAGAAGTGCTTTACTAAGCTATTTTCCCACTTGGACAATTAGGGTACTTTCACACGTACTGGAATATTCCGCTCTACGGGAAAAAAACGCATTCAAATTCGCATGTCGAACGTGAATTTTAACACGGATTTGCAAATAATTTAATTCCACCGCAAATCCACGTCAAAACACGCGTGCGAGAGATGTGGATTTTGGGGGGGGGTTTCCGTGGTAGAATATTACGCTTCATGTTGCGGAATTTTCTGGTATGTGTGAAAACATCCTTACAAAACGTGATTTTCAATGGCACAATTTTTGCCACTGATGATCCATATGAGAATTCATATTTGAGTGAACCCATAGGCTCCCTTCACATGAGCGTATGTGTATTTGTATGCGCCTGAGCGTAGCGGTTTTGCAGAATGAACAATGTTTTTTTGCCTTGGCTAGACATGCTCATTTGCACGTGGCAAAGACGCACCGATTTAAACGGATAATTAGTTTAATGAGTTTCAGATGTGCGCTTTCTCCGGCAGAATTACGCAGTGTATCATGCATTTTCTAGGGTATGCGGACCTTTGGTGGGCAAATGCGCAGGAAATATATGCGCATGTGAATGAACCCATTCAAATCAATGGCTTCTGAGCTCTACACAACGGGATCACAATCTCCCTCTTTCTACTGGTTATACCTCTAGCTATGCAGCCACGCATCCTTACTTTACTTGCTGCCTGACCACACTGTGGACTCATTTTGACGCTGTCAGAAATCAGAACCCCTAAATTTTCTGTCCATTAAGGCCAAACGTGTCTCCATGTTCAAGACACCACCGGGAGTATCAACCCTATTCCACACTTTTGTGTCATTAGCAAACAGACAAACCTTACCTATTAAACCTTCTCCTATGTCACTTTTGAACATATTAAAAAGAATGGAACCCAGGTTTTAAAGAAAAACCTTAGCAACATTCTGCGCTATGAGGGGAGGTCCTTGGAGCCCCAAAATCTGGCACCACAACTTTAAGGGAGACTATCCCATTTACCTCCAGATGATCTCCACAGGCTCGGAGGCACCACCAGCCCCTGTAAGGCTAATTGGTAACATCTACCAGCTCTGAGGCACTCCCCCCTGTGAGGACCACAAAGCCCAGACCCAACCCCACGTCTTCCAATAAGGGGGAAAGGTGGGCTATCCTCAGTGTGAATCCCCATTAGATGGAAAATCAAGCGATCTGAGCGACTATGAATGAATCGTGGTCTTCAGTGCTAGACTAGCCGGGGTCAGTAGCTCAAAAACTACCAACCAATTTAGAACCGACTCCAAGGACCCCCCACCTGCCAACCACTGCCATAACATGTTAAAATGCCCAACACCCCCATCACTTGCCAACTCCCTTTCTGTACCCTTTTTGTACGACTCTCCGGTCAACAAACAACCTCAGGGCAGGAGGGTGGGTCTTTCCAAATATTTTCCAACTGCCTTCTCCTGCTCTTTGACATCTTTTTATCACCTGCTATATCTCCCCTCCTCCTACCCCCCCATTAACCCTTCATCTCCCTGCTCCCCTACAAACCCGGCCATGTGGGCTTTCACCCCCGGCCCTCGACCTCTATTACGGCCCTTACTAACTAACTGGCCTGTACTTCCCGTCTTCTTCTCTACTACCTTTCTTATGGAAGGGTACAACATTGGCCATTCTCCAGTCATCAGGAACATCGCCTGTTAGAAGGGAGCAGTTAAATAAATTTAAGGGTGCGGCATATGAAGCAAAAGAACTAGTAACACTTGAAAGCATTCTTACTTTGCAACATTTTTTCCACACCTGCCTAAAACTTCTGCTATAAATGACTTACATCCCGAAGGTCTGATGCATCCTAGGCTCACCGTCCGGTAAGCTGCTAGAACAATAACTGTCACATTACAATATGGAGCTTTCTTTATTAGCATTATATAGAAATCGCTTTAAGGAATGCTACAGAAATGGAAAATCCTGAACTTCTGTTTTCAAAAGCAACACACAGTGGGGAATGTGGAACAGAAGATTAAGCTTGACTTAACTGGGCTGACATTCCAAACCCCACTCCACCCAAATTATATCATCAAAGGGAAATGATTGTGCTCAGAATACTGATACCGGACTTGCCAAGAAAAGCAACGTTTTTCAGGCATTGTTTTTTTCGTTTGTATTCGAGGACGAAATAGTAGTCAAGCGAGCAGCTTTATTCCATTAGTTGTAACGCGCATTATGTTCAGGCACATCTGCAGCCCTGGCGGCAGCATTACTGTTGGCTGAACAAGCAGACGAAACACCTGTTTATTTTGACAGCACAGGAGTAGCAAAGCTCACGCCTATTTACAGATGCTACATCACGTGTCGACTCCACGGGCGGTGCTACGATGTATCGCTGCTCCCCAACATGTCTCCGAAGTGACATGACAAAAAGTGATTGCTACTCTATGAGGCATCACCAGAGTTTTAGCAAGGTGGTACATGTGTCTGCATCTACTACAGGGGGTGGGCAAAAATATGGAAACACCGTATGAAAGGCATGCCTTAAATTACATAGGATTAGAAATCAGATTTCAATAAGACATGTAGAGACTGATTTTAAGTGGAGGTAATAGGACACAGATGCTGCTGGGTAGAAGTGAAGATCTGCCCGAGCAACAAGACTCCATTGGTCAGGGGTTTGAGCCCTGATGTTACCAGCTGGCTCCCAGGGCAGGGCAAGAGGTGAAGTAAATACAAAGTTGGCTGGAAAGTTCTCAGGCAAGCTGGTGTCAAAAGGGCAGCTTAGTAGTAATGATTAAAAAATCCCAGACATTTTGTATGGTGTTTCCATATTTTTGTCTACCATCTGTAGGTAAAGATGGCTGCCCTTTCAATTTGGCAATACCACCATGAAAGGTGTGACCATTTAGGCCTGATCTTCATCTGTATTGCTTAAGAGTATATTTACAGGCTGCAGACTGCGCTATTTTTCTGTCCAAAATGGAATTTCTGATGGAATGGAAGCATGGAGTACCGGACTCCTTCGGGATAGGGGATAACATGCTGATCAGTGGGGATGTCACTGCTAAGACCCATGCCGATCTTGAGAGCAGGAGTCCTGTGTGCCCTGTCTCCCTCACTGCGGGCTTACTCCACCTATCGCAGTGAGGGAGACACTGAATGGAGCTCTGGTCATGCAAGTGCGCTGGCGCACCATTCACTTGCAGTGAGAATGCTGAGATATCTGAGTGTTTGCAGTTTGAGTATTTCCATCATCCCCATTGAAATGAATGGAGCACCGACAGTGCATGCTCGGCCAGCAATCCATTCATTCTGATGTCACTGTGTGGGTAGAAGCGACCCCTACAGAGAGGGACACGGGACCCTCATTCTTGAGATTGGCAGGGGTGCATAGGGGATAACTCGAAATCTTGTAACAACCCCTTTTAAGGGTCATGGAAAAGGAGTGGAAGGGAAAATAACCACCAGAACCTTCTGTCCTGGATGCCAAAATTGACCAACTTAATAAGGGACCCATTTTGATCTTTGCTATGGGGCCCCATTTTTATAGGATGCCCTTCAGTACATATAAAAGGTGACCAACTGGCCATTAGTTATAGCAGTGTTTCCCAACTCCATGCTCAAGGCACCCCAGCAGGTCATGTTTTCAGGATATCCTATAGTAAGCACACCCGTGCAATGTCTGAGGAAATCCTGAGAACATGACCTGTTGGGGTGCCTTGAGGACTGGTTGGGAAACACTGTGTCAGGGGTCCTTCACATGGGCACATGCATTTTTGCGCAAGCCTCAGTGCAACATATTTACGCTATGCACGTGACTTTTTACTGTACGTTTTCTGCATGCAGGGCTTGTTTACCCTGTTTCCCCGAAAATAAGACGCGTCTTATATTACTTTTTTCTCCCAAATATGGGCTACGTCTTATTTTCAGGGGGTGTCTTATTTCGCCGCGGCAAATCCGTCTGTGGCCGCTAATCCCTCAATTGGCCAGCTTTGTGGACGAAATTTCTCAGAAATCTCGTCCACATGAGACATCATTTTGTCACGGCAAAGCTGGGAGAAGCCGGTGTTGTGGTGCGGATTCACCGGCCACAGAAACGGAAAAGCGTGCAGCTAGGTCGCTTCAAAACAAGCAGCTGAGTGCCGTGGGTTTTGAAGCAGCGCTTTCCTGGCGGAAATCTCGCTGTTTATCGCTGTGGCCAAACCGCGACATTTCTGCTGGAAATACGCTCTGTGAGAACCCAGCCTTAAGAATCCCACAGGGTGCCTGATTCACACACAGAGCCATAACAAAATAAGGGCTGTAGAGTAACGTACCTGTCTGCAGACAGAAGGTCCTGGACCACCTGTAAGCAGGGATGGTATTGCAGCTTCCGGCCACCAGGGGGAGCTCATCACAGCGGACATGTACAGCAGGAACAGAACGTACAGTATGGACTTTTCCAGCCAGCAATGGGAGCTCACAACAGCACACTCGTGCAGCACAGCAGGGACAGGATAACAGCAGACTGTCTGCAGATCTACCTATACATCTGGAGGTAGGAGACAACGGGGATGGCAGCAGGGGACAGGCCTCTTGACTTGCCTGCACACTTTACTATGCCTTACTATCGGGGGGTGCCTTATATTTTGGACTTCTGCAAATTTCAGGGGGTGCCTTATTTTCAGGGGGTGTCTTATTTTCGGGGAAACACGGTAGTTGGGCGCGGCAGACGAACACACCCAATTTAAACGGCTATTTGGCCTCATGAGTTCCAGGTGTGTTCTTTTTTTCAAGGAATTGCGCAGTGTAGTGCACATGTGGGCGCACATTTGTGCACCTTCCATAGACTTCTATGGGGACCCCCGTTGCGCAAATGTGTATAAAAATAGAGCGTGTCCTTTTTTGTGTGCCCGGGAAATGATTCTGCAAAATTGGAAAGTGTGTGTGAACCCACTGAAATCAATGGGCTCTGTACATTGCCAATGTAAATTTTACATATGCAAATACCCCCGAGTTAAAGAGCCCTTGTAGGGTCATATTACCCAACGCCAGCGCCATCCTGACCTTCGGTGAAACCCTCGGTGTGGGACATCTCTCTAATCCCAAACAACACTCTGTGCCTGATGATTTGTACATTATAATTACTAGACGGAGCGATAAAAGCCGGTGACAAACCCTCCGTCACTCTTGTAAAAGCTCCGTGCGCCGACTGCCAAGACACACAAGTGTGATGTGAAATTAAGGGCAGAACAGAGAACAAAATAATTATAAAACAGTGTACACTAATTACTGGAGCTTGTGATGCCGGGTAATTATCCATCTCTTTCAGAGCCGACCTTAACAGTCACATAAAGTAATCTGTCGCCCTTTTACGTAAAGTGGATTTAATACCAACTCTGCACAACCCGCAGTAACCGGCAGCCCCGCCACCGGAGCATGGACTGCATGTCTCATCTCTTTCACACAGCCGGGAAATTTGCGTAAGATTTGTGTGTTGTGAGATGCACAAATCTCGCTTGAGTATGAACCCCGTTCTTTTGAATGGGGTCATACCCATGAGCGTTTTTTTTTTCACGCATTGCGGCGTGGTGTTAAAAATCACAACATGTCCTATCTTTGGGCGTTCTCTCGGAGCGCCTCACATGAGGTGCACACGAGGGCCATGCAAGGTTTACCCGTTGTTCCGTTATGCGGCTGTTATAAATACCCGTGGATGGTCAATAAAAGTGAATTAAAAAAAATCTGGAGCATGAAAAAAAATGGACATGCTCCATTTAGGTGCAGGTCTCCCGCGGGGACGGCTCCCGCGGGCTTCTATTGAAGCCTATGGAAGCCGTCCGGATCCGCGGGAGACCCGCACCAGAATAAACTCACCTGCTCCGGATCTGCCCTTCTTCGCAGCTTGATCTTCTCTCCGTCGCGGCCGGATCTTCTTTCTTCGGGCCGGTGGATGTGCCCGGCGCATGCGCGCGGCACGCAGCCGGCGTGCCGAACATGTCCGCTGGGCCGAACAAAGAAGATCCGGCTGCGACAGAGAGAAGATCAAGCCGCGAAGTAGGGAAGATCCGGAGCGTGCGGAGAGGTGAGTAATTGTTGTTTTCAGCCCTCATGTCCGCAGGGCAGGAGGGACCCGCTGCGGATTCTCCATGGAGAATCCGTAGCGGGCCTGATTTTCCCCGTGGGCATGAGGCCTTACACGTCTGATGTACAGCCGCGTGACACGTACGCAACCCCACTATGAAACAGAGCAGGGACTTTAAAAACAAATAAAGACCGTCACGCCGCGCATGTCCGCATGCGTCAGATACACGGGCATGCGCAGTACACTCCCTGCCATACGCGGTCTCTGCCGGCTCTGAATCACAACAAATGTTGTAGGGGAGATAGCGGTCTGAAATGTATGACCCACATGACACCAACAAGAACCGTCGGACGGAGGAGAAGGAACTGCAGGGCGCTTCAGCTACATATGCAGATAAGGCTTAGTCACACATTGCAAACTGCAAACTGTAGCTAAAAGTAGTTTAAAGGGGTTTTCCAACTAACTGGTGGCAGTGGGGGATCACTGTATATAAAAAAATAAGCGCTCGCCTCCTGCTGCCGCTCTGCTCCCCGCTGCCGCGCTCCACTGTTCTCTTCAAATCGGAGGCAGCGGTTACATTGGTTGTTTACCCATGTGACGGCTGCAGCCAGCAGAAGGCCCAACAAGGACGTCATCAATAAACCTGCCAGGGGCTTCTACATTAACAGGTTTAAGGGATATCACCTGGCCTTCTGTCTGGGTGGCTCCACCTGTTAGATGCCAGGTTGTCGGAGTGCCAAAACGATGGTCCAGCGCCACAATGAGTGTATATTTTGGTCCGTGATACAGAAAATATGGGACAGGCTACGATTTTTTTCATGCAGATCTAAAAACTTGCATGTCTGAATGAACAAAGCTTTTTTGCACATGCAGCGGTGCAATTTACTTTTTCCGCGAGTAAGGGCATGTGCATTTGTGTGTGGCAAAAAGAAAGACACCGATTGAAATGGCTAATTGGCCTAATGAGTTCCAGATGTGTCCGAATTCCTGCGTAATTATGCAGTATTTCACTGATCTCCTAGCGTATTTTGCATACATTTATGTATCCATTGACCTCTGTGGGCACTATTGGTGCGAAAATGTGCAGGGAAATAGAGCGTTGCCGCATATTTTTTTGCAAAGGAATTATATGTGCAAGTCAATGAACCCATTGAAATCAATGGGTTCTATTCTCTGCGGGTTGCGCACGCCAATTTTGTGTGCGCAAATACGCTCGTGTGACACCAGCCTTAATGTTCTATAGGTAATGCATTTGATGCACCTGCTGAAACACTCCATCAAGGTAAACTCACTACACATGATGCTACAGAACCGCACTACTACCAATGACATCACCAATACCGAGCTCTGGACTACTACCAATGACATCACCAATACCGAGCTCTGGACTACTACCAATGACATCTCCAATAACGAGGTCCGCACTACTACAAATGATATCACCAATAGCAGAATCCGCACTACGACCAATGACATCACCAATAACGAGGTCTGCACTATTACCAATGACATCACCAATAACGAGGTCTGCACTATTACCAATGACATCACTAATAACGAGGTCCGCACTACTACCCATGATGTCACCAATAACGAGGTCGCCACTACTACCAATGACATTACACATACCGAGGACCACACTACTACCAATAACATCACCAATAACGAGGTCCACACCACTACCAATGACATCACAAATAATGAGATCCACACTACTACTAATGATGTCACTAATAACGAGGTCCACACTACTACCAATTACATCACCAATAACGAGGTCCACACTACCACCAATGACATCACTAATAATGAGGTTCGCACTACTACCAATAACCTCCCCAATAACGAGGTCTGCACTACTACCGATGACATCACCAGTAACGAGGTCCAAGAACACATTTTTATGCTGCCTATATAAAAAACAAAAATAAATGGTTCTGTAAAGTTACGGCACGTAACAAGATGTGCTCAAAGTAGGGGACAAACAGTACGTAAATGTAAGCAGAGCCTTCTAGTACCTGTTGGACGGCTGCGATGCAATCTCTGTGCCTGTTATTACAGGTATGCCAGTCATGAGAACTATTTCATATAGAGATATAATCTACATAAAAACTTAATTCACTTTGTAAACACGTTACCTGAGTCAGATCTCCCAACCATCCCTCTTGGTCATCGGATTGTCCCGTGAAATGGACTTCATAAGGGCAGAGATTCCGGAAATGTAACCAAAATTGGGTTTTCGGGAGGTTTTATTTGCATTCTTTGACTTAGACGGAGTTTAAAATGTAATCTGAATGGAGATTCGGATATTCAAAGGCTGAAACGCGTTAGCAGTTCCAGCTCCCCCAAAGTTCGACAATGACTAACGGCGGTCTGAAGTGCCGGAAAGCCGTCAGCAGAGGAATATTGCTGTGGTTAACTTTATATATATATTGAATATGAACTAATAAAATTGATAGTTTGTAAACTTTCCAAACTGTGGAGGAGCTGGACACATCTCTTCAGTGGCTGCGGTTGGTCATGTTCTACCATATCAGTTTGGTCAGCTGGATTGTTTTTCTACCATTTTTATGCTTGTACCGCTCCTGAGTATATAGCTTGTATTATAATTCGGAGCTTCATTCATAATTCTGCTACATGTCATTAGACATTGACCATGTTGGTAGTCTATTGCGGCATGCTACACTATTCCGGCCATCGAAGAGCAATGGAAGTGTGAAACTTGCTTGTAAGCTAGAGGACCTAATAAGCACATGTTTAATGCAATTAGAGTCTGTATATCATAACTATACAGTTGCAAGAAAAAGTAAGTGAACCCTTTGGAATTACCTCGATTTTTCAATAGATTACTAATAAAATGTGGTTTGATTGTTATCTAAGTCACAGCTGTAGATCAACACAAGCGAACTGAACTAATAACACACAGAGGTACCGTTCAACAAAACCTTATCCCAGATGCTGTATGAAGCCGGGTGGAGGGACTACATGGTTTGGGGCTGATTTGCTGCCTCAGGACCTGAATACCTGGTGACCATTGAGGGGACAATGACTTCTAAGTAGAGAGGAGCGAGTATACTCGCTAAGGCACATTACTCGAGCGAGTAGTGCCTTAGCCGAGTATCTCCCCGCTCGTCTCTAAAGATTCGGGGGCCGGCGGAGGGCGGGGAGGAACGGAAGGGAGATTTCTCTCCCCCCCCCCCCGCTCCACCCTGCTCCCCGCCGCAACTCACCTGTCACCCGCGCCGGTCCCCGAATCTTTAGAGACGAGCGGGGAGATACTCGGCTAAGGCACTATTCGCTCGAGTAATGTGCCTTAGCGAGTATACTCGCTCATCTCTACTTCTAAGGTAACCTTCACATGGGGGGCTAATGCTGCAGAATGTCCACCAGCAGAATCGCTGCGTTAATTCTACAGCATTTATAGTACGAGCCGCGTGGATTTAAAAATGTCTTCCACATTTTACGCAAAGAATCCGCAACATTTTTGAAAAACGCTGTGGAGTTTAAATCCCTAGCATGTCTACTTATGCTATGGAATTCAAACCTTGAAATAAAAGGGTTAACTTCCACAGCTGATCCACGATCCACGTGGCCAAGTCCATGCCATTTAGGTGCAGATTTGGCCAAACATGGATTCCAAGCAGCATTGCTGTAGTATTCTGTTGCAGAATGCCCACAGCAATTTCACTAAGTGTGAAGGTTCCCCGAGGGCAGCAGTCCATGAACCCCAAGCTGAAGAGGTATTGAGTGAAGCAACAAGACCATGACCCAAAGCACACACGTAACTCAACCACAGGTCAACAAGTAGGCTTCTATGGGAGCTGCTGGCTGATTGCAGCTAAAAGATAGGGCAAAAACCCATAATTTCTGGCTGCGTTCAAAAGCGGCCGCCAGAATCAACAGCGTATGTCCTATCTTTTCCCACCATCCGATTTTATGCGCCAGAAAATTGCGTATCTGAATGAATACATTGAAATTCAATGGTCATCATTTTCGGCTGACGTTTTACCATGGCCAAATAGCCTGAGACAAAACGCTTGTGTGCAACATTGGATTCCAATGTATTTGGTCACATGGGAGATTGGGAAAAAAAAAAAAAAATAGGACCATCAAAACGTCAAATTGCTGACTGTTTTCGGACGCCGATTTTTTTCGCTGCGTCAAATAATAGGTCTACAGAAAACCGATAAGATTGGTGGATGTCCAACTATTGAGTCCGGATTCAAATGAACAGAGCTGCGGTCATGCATGTTTTACTGTCGTTTCTGCGCACGAAAAAAGTCCCCCATGTTCCCATTTATTGAAATAGGCAATGAGTGCAGTTAGTTCAATATGTACGATTTCTGTCCACAAATAAATGCGCCATAAATTAGAGCGTGCCGCATATTTTTTTTACGATAAACGCTCACAAAATACACTTATGTGAAGGAAACCATTGAAATCAATGAGGTCTATTTGCTGCCTATTGCGCTGCGCAAATACGCCCGTGTGACACCGGCCTAAGGGCTTATTTACATGGAAGTGTTTGTACACGCAGAGAATAGAACCCATTGATTTCATTGGTTTCGTTCACATGTACAGATTTTGCGTGCGCAAAAAAGTACACAGCACGCTCTACTTTCCTGCGCATTCGTGTAGGGAAAGAACACATCTGGAACTCATTGCACTAATTGCCCGTTTCAATGACTGGGAGCATCGTTGTGTGATTTTGCGTGCTTCGTAAGGCTAACTTCACACAGGCAAGTGCGATATCGGGCCGTGAATCAAGGCGTTTGCCAGCATGCTATTGTATCAAAATCGCATCGCAGTCGCATAACTTAGGGGAAGTAGCGAACCTCCGCTGCGGCTGACAGCCAGGATCGCGGAGTGTCTCCCATTGTTTTCAATGTGAGACCTTGCATTGCACTTGCGTGCAACTAGCACGCAGAGTGGTCCTGTCGACGGTCCCACTCATTTACACGGGCAGGGAAATCACCTCCACCCAGATTTAAAAGGCTACACAGCATTACGAGGAGCCGGTGTTCGCGGGTATGTGCAGTGTTATGCGCATACATATGTGTACATTTGCGCACCCCATAGACTTCTATTGGGACCATTTGTGCGTAAAAAATAGAACATATCACATTTTTTTCTTGTGAGTGAAATACGCACACAAAAAAAGAACCATGAGAATAAACCCATTGAATTCAATGGGTTCTATTCTCTGCGTGCGCCAAGGTTGCCCATGTGCAGCTGCCCTTCGAATTCACCTCTCCCTGCTCCCTGTTGTGTCCCACTCCACTGCTCAGTCCTCCGCTGCTGCAGCCAATAGCAGAGCTCAGCAATAGAGTGCTGTTATTGGCTGCAGCGCCTGTGACGTCCCTGATGCAACCTGTAAACAGGGCTTCAAAGGGGAGACCTAGAGCAGCGACACAGCGGGGAGCAGGGAGAGGTGGTGCTTATTTGTTATGTCACTGCATGGTCAATGGATTTCACACAGGAGCTCCAACTCGGACAACCCCTTTAAATGATCAAAGCATAACAGCGGCACTTTAAATATTAATATAATTGGCTAATTTCAATCTAAAACTCATGAGCGATCCAAGACAGGAGCAGCATCTGCTTCATTGAAACCAATATTCATCAACTGTAATGCTGAATAATTAACATGATCTGTCATCTCTTTCCATTGAAAACCTCCACAGAAACGCATGGTTGTTCCAGAAAAAGAATGTCTTGTTTCTCCAAAATGTCATTTCTAAAGGAGAACATGCACTCCGTAGAAGGAACTGAAATCCAGCCGCTAGCATGGTGCTTTCCAAATGATGCGGACTATTAGGAACAATACAAAACTGCTGCTGTGCGATCATTCTTTTGTTTTTGTGTTCGCCGTCCGGTGATACTTGGCGATGAATGATATCAGAGCTCTTGTAATGTTCCTAGAACACCAGACACAGCAGAAAGCCCATCGAGGGAGAACAAGCAGCAACCACCGCACACCGATCCCTGTAGGGATGAGTGATAAGTAACTTTTTGGGGTTGCGTTGCTTATGTGCAGGAAGAACTCACAAAGCATTCACTCTGCTCAGGCTCTATTCACAGCAGGAAAGCAGAATTCCCTGGATGAACGGATCCGTCTCATAGCGGAACCAAACAGTGCTTAATGGAACCATTGACTATAAATGGGTCCGTTCGGTTCCTGCACTTGTCCGAAGGGGAAAAAATCCCTGCATGCATGACTATTTCATCCGTCGTTTCACCCAGATCTGCATCGGAGGTGTGAACAGAGCCTTACTTGCAGTTCTATGTAAAACCGCGTCTGGTGAGATCACGAAGAGTTGTGACAAACAGTACATACATGCAAAGCTCAACTGTAGACTGAAGTTACCATGATGCGCTTAATTACCTGCAGCCCTATGTAAACTGCAGATCACAGAGTTGGTTTCCCAAAGGCTCAGCTGTAGGGCTTCTTCAGACGACCGTTATTTTGTCCAGCTTCATAGACGTGGAAATCACGCCCGCAAAGAGAGACGAAATGCGACCATTGATTTAGATAGGATTGTCGTGCGATATTACTACACGCGAGAAAAGATAGGCAGGAACAATCTTCAGGCATTTTTTTAAAAACTCGGGCACAATCGCACATGAATTTCCTAAATTGAGGCGGCTTTACACGACCGTATTCGCAAATACGCAGCGCGGCATATTTGTGCATGAATGAGGTTTGAAGAGCTACACACCTTTGCCATGGAATAAAGGCTAATTAGCCTAATGAGGTTCAGATGTGTTCTTTTTTTCTGCATTTTGCGCAGTATTTCACGCTTCCTCCTGTGTATTTGCTCGTCTCCTATAGACTTCTATGGGATTTTTGCTGCGCGAACGCAGGAAAATAGAGCGGGACCTACTTTTTACATGTGCACTAAATGCGCTTATGAGAACAAACCCAGTGTAATCAATGTGTTCTGTTCTCTGTTTTTAGCATTCGGAGATTTTGCGTGCGCAAATACAGTTGTATGAAGAAGCCCTAAAAATGGACCCGGAACATTAGGGTGTTTTAGGTCTTCATTCTACTCGTTTCTATAGCGCATACATTACTTGATATTGGCCCCATTGGGGCTGACAGCCTTAGTTCACCTATTAGTAGAAGTTTAGAGTGTGGGAGGGATTTCACAAATACCTACAACTCTGTGAATGTTGATCTTAGTGGGATTTGTACTTGGGACCCCAGCACTGCAAGGCAACAGTGCTAACCACTGAGCCACCACACTTCCTACACATAGGCATATTTCCTGCCACATGCCATGGAAATCTATCAAAATTCCCAGGTTCATCATGTGGATTTTGACAGGTATTTTCAGTGGAATTTAGCTATTGGCAAATCCTCATCAATCCATATGTTAGAGATGGGGATTGTGGGGCAGATTTTAACCACCCGGCGGAATACTCCACAGCATTTACAGTATGAGCCAGGTGGAGAGGATTTCAAAAATCTTCCTCACTTGGTGCGAAAATTTTCAGCAATTAATCCACAGCGTTTTTGAAAAATGTAGTTCTAAATCCGCAGCATGTCTATTTATGCTAGGAATTCAACCTTGAAGATACAAGGGTTACGCTCCGCAGACGATCCGTAATTAAAAGCATGGCCAAATCCGCACCATTTAGGTGTGCATTGGCCTCCATGGATTTCCAGTGGAACTGCTGCGGTATTCTGCTGTGGAACGGCCGTTGTGGATTTGGTACGTATTTGCTGCAGGTTTTCTGCCACATATGAAGGTGGTCCTGGAGTTCGTCAGGCCTGATATATTCCTCCTCAGAAGATAATCCTCTGCCAAAGGTGTCTTTCCCTCTCTTATCATTGAAACAAACACCACGATCGCCCGGTCCATGTGTATATGTTTATAGGGCCGTCCGGATTGTTGGCATTCAACAATCAATATGTACGGTTCGTTATATTAGGTTTACAGTACATATAACATTAGGTTGAGTCAAACGGTCAACTGAGTGTTAACGTGGTCTTTCTGCATCAGACAAACACAGCTCTGCTACATGAGAGGTACTGCATACATTACGTCTGGGTCAAACAGTTGAGGTACGGTGTACAAAATAAAATATACTGCATGAAATATATGCCAAGAGGACAGACTGTGGACAGTTATTAGGAACCACAAATAGGATGTAGACAGAAACCGAGAAACAGAATAGTTACATCCGAGAGAAACAAATCTGCTACATATGACAAATTAAAGGGGTTGTAGCAGAATTTCAAGTTATCCCCAATCTACACCTGCTGATCAGTTGGGGTCTCATTGCTGGGACCCTCGCTGATCTCGAGTTACTGCACCCCCCACAGTAAGGAGGAGACTGAATGAAGCGCTGGTCGTGCAAGTTCACCAGCGTTCCACTCACTTTCAATGGGACTACCACCATACCCGAACGGCACATACTTGGGTATTTCCGTCAACCCCATAGCGCTCCCTTCATGGTGACATCACTGCGAGGGGAAAAGCGATCCTCGGAATGGCAGGAAAATGGGACACAGGAGTCCCATTCTCGAGATCTCTGAGGGTCTCAGCTGTGTGACCTCAACCAATCAGCAAGTTATCCTCTTTGCTGTGGATAGGGGATAACTTGAAATTCTGATAACCCATTTAAAGGGGTTTTCCAGGGAAATACTATTGATGACCTATCATCAGGATAGGTCATTAATAGTTGATCGGCCGGGGTCCGTCACTTGGGACCCCGACCGATCGGCTGAGCATGTGCAATATAAGCTGTCATCACCGCAAATACATAGAAGTCAGAGCGGAAGCCTCCATGCCGACCTCCATATAGTGTCCGGCGCTTGTAACTGCAAGCACAGCTCACGTTGATTTCAATGAGAGCCAAGCCTGCAGTTACAAGCGCCGGCCACTACACAGAGCTCAGCTGATCGTTCGGGGTCCCAGACAACAGAAGCTTGTGCTCTGACCTCCGTGTATTTGCGGTGCTGACAGCATGCATTGCACATGCTCAGCTGATCGATCGGGTCCTGACCGACGGACCCCGGCCAATCAATTACTGATGACCTATCCTGATGATAGGTCATCAATAGTATTTCCCTGGAAACCCCCTTTAAGCTCTAATGCCTCTGTACATATATCACGTTACTACAGCCAGCATGAAGATATGACTTAACCTTAGTCCGGGTTCACATATGTGTTGGAATCTCCATCGGGCAAAAAAAATGCATGCAGAGCTTCTTCTTCATTATAGTCAATAGGTCCGTTTGGCGCTGTTCAGTTCTGTCCTAAGACAGATCCATTCGGCCAGAGGATTCCCCTTTCCTTCTCCCCAAACGGATCCCCCAAACACAGATGTGAAAGCCGCCTTCCATCCTTTGTTCTACACACCAAGTAAACATGTTATGCTTACATGTTACAATTCTATTTATAATTACACCAGAATGTTTCCATCTCCGTGTGAAGAACTACGACACAAAATATACACATCCACATAAACTCACAGTGCTTATGGGAAATTCAATAATCCCGGACGAAGGGTCACATACTTCTCTTATAATCAACAACTACAAGCAGTTATAATAAATATTCCATGGAAAGAGAAGTTTGATTACCCCCCCCCCCCCCCCCCCAAAAAGCTAATACTGAAGAATGTGACACTGATCTCTGACAATGGGACTCGGATGATCGCCATACATCATAAAAGTAGATTAGTGGGTGGCTGGTGTTTACAGACGCTGCATGTCTATGGGATAAACAAATGACTGTGAGTCACTCGGCACTTGTGCTGTCACACAAGATGTCACACACAATTTTGTTCCCTAATTCTGGTGTAAAACTTCCTACCATCAGCAAACAAACGAGTCATTATTAAGCAGAAATGAAAACTTGCTGAGAAAACACAAAGAATACAATGTCGCTGCACTCTGCATTTTCTTCGTTCGCCTTGTTGACTTTTATCTCCGTCCACCCCACACATTTCCCACAATCACTACAGTGGAACATAAACCGTCCTTAGATAACGATTTCTGCCTAAACCCTGCGGATGCCGCGACATTAGAAAGTAAAAGTACAATAGTAACCATACAAATGACTCGGCATGTAGAGGGAAATCAATGATCGGAGGCCATCAGGGTCCTTTCACACGGGGCGGAATATAGGCCGCGCGGCGCACTGCAAGCTCTTCGGATGCAGAATTGAAAATGGCTTAAAACCTGCTTGTAAGTCTGCATCAGAATTCGCGGATTTTAGAATGGAGTTTCACCGCTGCGGATTTGCATAATTCCGTCCCGTGTGAACGGCCCTTTAGGTCGGTCTTGCACATGCGTATGTAAAAACGGTAATACATGCAGAACTATGTATGCATGCGTTTTTTTACTCAGGAACACCGCAAGCGAGCAGACTCTTTTCCCTCACCCAGTAGCATAGTTACCTGCGTGAAAAATAAGCCGCGGTATTACTCGTGCAGCTGCGTTTTTAACGCACCCCTTTCATGTCAATGGGCGACCTAGTGCGTGAAATCCCCACCGAAACGCCTTAAATAGGACATGCTGCGCGTGTTAAATACGCGACACAAAAACGCTAGTGCGAGAGACCCCATTGAAATGCATAGGGCTTTAATGCTGCATATTCCGTATGCGCAAAAAACGCACGTAACACAACGCTTGTGTAAGAGTAAGGATCGCTTCTAAACTAGTCTGATTTCAGCCGATTGTATCCTCTGGTATTGTTAGCACCATCGCTAGTGAACGGCGCTATCCATCGTTCTCATCTAATTGGCCGAATAGAAAGTCCCTGGGTTATTTGTGCCTGGAATGTCTGCTGGCAGGCCAGCATTGATAGAGTTTCCTATGCTTTGTGAGACACACACCCTGTTATTTTCCCAGACAAAAAAGACAAGCTGATCCAGTGAGAAAAAAAACTGAGAGTATCTGGACAAAGTGCACGTTCTCTCACATCCTCTACTTTATGTATGGGCATGAATACTACTTCTCTACTCTACACACACTGGTGATGACAACATACATCAACATAAGTTGTGTACATGAAAAGCCCAAACGACGCACAGATGTAGCAAAGCTGCATTTGTCATCTAGTCCTTAATGGATACATTGTTTCCATCTTGTCGTAACTATATAAAAATTCAAATATTGCAATCATTAACTCAAACCGCAGATGCAGAATTATTACTATGTTACCACATTGGGAGTAGTTACGCCAAATGTCAAACTCATACTGCTACATCCAACAAATGCATCCCGGCATGTATCACAGTATCATCTCTATAGAAGGATGATGAGCGGTGCACGAGCAGTGAGTAGTGCAGCATTAATAGATGGGATGGACGTCTCTGCAAGGCAGTGCATGGTGTGCACAGTGCATGCCCACTACTAGATATATATATGTAGATATATATATATATATATACACATTATCTTGCATGCATGCGTTCTATTGCTATTATTACTATAAAGCAGGACTCACATATCTCTTGAGCTTCTTCTCTGGGGGTGACTTGATGAGCCAGCCAGTGCAGACCACATCCCCTGCTGCACTCATGTTGCCCCCCTTACAGGACACTGAGGGTCCAGTGTGTGGCTGCCTGTGAATTATCAGCTTCCTTCAGCTGTGCTCCTGTGCTGCTCTATCACAAGAAGGAAGTGGAGGAGACATCACTAGAACAGGCAGCTCCCTCCTTCCCTCCCTCCCTCCACCCCACACGTCACTCTGGACGAGCTGCCTCATAAATACAAACCGAACACGTGCACCATTAACACTTGCTTGTTTACAACCCAAGAATGAGGCCTATTGTCAGCGGAAAGTGCCAGTCCCGTAGGAGGCAGGGGGTGGAATACCAATGAGACCCATCACAGAGGACTTCCTATGGCAGACTCCGCTACCGTAGAATGGATCAATTCTGTCGCTCGTACAAATCGGAGCATTGTTTTACACTACCGCTTTTATTCTTGGCCTGTCTGCCGTATTCCTCAACATGTCACATCGCACTTGCGCATGCCATGACGTTGGCTCTCATGTACCAATTTCATGACACAGTTGAATCTTCTCAAAAATCCGGGCTGGTGTCTAAATTATCACACATGATCCAGATTTCTTTGGAGAATAGATATCCCTCCGGAGTTTATTCCATAAGCGCAGGACAATTGGTATAATACAGGAAATGCAACGCGTTTCGAAGGGCTTACTGACTCATTTGCCTCCTTTTTAAGCAGATGACATGTTAATAGTGTTAAAAACTATTTAAACTGGGCGACCAGAAGTGCATTCGTGCGCTAGTGAAAGCCCACGTGTGCCAAAAAGCACGCTGCTAGAATATAATGGGCGGCGAGTAGAGATGAGCGTGCATACTCGCTAAGGGCAATTGCTCGAGCCAGCATTGTCCTTAGTGAGTACCTGCCCGCTCGAAAGACAAGGGTCGGGTGCCGGCGGTGGGCAGGGAGCTGCAGGGGACAGTGGGGAGGAACGGAGGGGAGATCTCTCTCTCCCTCTCTCCTCCCCCCCCGCTCCCCCCTGCTGACTGCCGCAACTCACCGCTCCCCCGCGCCAGCACCTGAACCTTGTCTATCGAGCAGGCAGGTACTCGCTAAGGGCAATGCTCGCTCGAGCAATTGCCCTTAGCGAGTATGCTCGCTCATCACTAGCGGCGAAGCATATTCATGCACACATGTATATCCACGGTAAAATAGATCATGCTGTGTTTATTTTCCGCTCACGGATTACTCAATTCCAACATGCTAATGCGATGGAAACTGCGTAAGTCAATGCATTTGATTGATCCGTGTATTACCACGGATTGTACGCTTGTGGAAGCCGCAATTCAAATCCAGTTGTGTGAGACCTAAGAGATTCTAAAATAATCGATTGAAACATGGAAATTAAAATAAAACAAGATAAAAAGTATATTAAAATAAAATAGAAAGGTATTAAAATAATAAACATAAACTTGTATTAAAAACATATTGAAAATTATGGATAGCAAATCTAAACGAATAAAACCGAAAAGGAGTTTGAATAAAAAATATAAGAAAGAGAGGAAATGAAGGCGGCCCTACAACCACAGTATATTATGATAGAAGTAAACGGGAGTAAAGGAATGTGTGGGGAATAGGGATGAGCGAGTATACTCGCTAAGGCACTACTCGTTCGAGTAATGTGCTTTATCCGAGTATCTCCCTGCTCGTCCCTGAAGATTCGGGGGCCGCCACGGAGCAGGGAGCTGCGGGGGAGAGCGGGGAGGAGTGGAGGGGAGATCTCTCTCTCCCTCTCTACCGCCCGCTCTGCCCCGCTCCCCGCCACGACTCACCTGTCAGCTGCAGCGGCCCCCGAATCTTCAGAGACGAGCAGGGAGATACTCGTCTAAAGCACATTACTCGAGCGAGTAGTGCCTTAGCGAGTATACTCACTCATCTCTAGTGGGGAATCTAATTAAAATTAACTGTAAATATGTTAAAACTATTAAAAAGCAAAAAAATATAATAACATAATAAAAATAATTCACTCTGGGTTTCATCCTATAAGAACAGCAAGTCACTTTGATAAATACATAATCTTTTATAGCACAGGACTGATTAGATTTGCTTTCTGGAACATGACATCATTTGGTTATGAGTACGACGCACATTATGAGTCTAAACTGAGAATCACTGTCTACATCAGAATTCGGCATCGTCATTATATTCGTAGATCGCCTAAAGACTGATACCTTCATGTTTCCAGGAAGCTAACTCTATGATACTCTCATCTGTCTGGGATGACTTAGTGATCCTGCACTGAGCAGGGGATCGGACCCGATGACTCTGGAGGTCCCTTCCAACTCTACCATTCTATGACTCTATGTTGGTACCGGGTACTCTTTTCTACACCCTCATGCCAGGACTCGGTGAATTATACTGGAGATGTGGGGAAGAGCAAGGCTCCTTTCTAAACATATTCTGGTCTTGTTGTGTCCTTTTCCCCCTTTGGGATAAAGTTAAAGAAGTAATTATCGGGTTTTCAACTGGCCTTGGTCCAGCTTTGTCCCTCCATCATTATTGCAAGACTCCACTCTATCTAGAAACTGTCCATCCAACGCTTTCTGGTAACGACCACTAAGGCATGGATCCCTTTATTACAGAAATAGACAAATGCTGCTACCATTTCCCTCTGGTTTGCTAAAATCAATGGAGGACCTGGCTTATTCTCTTCATAATTCCTATCACAGGAAACCTGGTTCTACTGGATGGAATTCCAACAGTACGCTGAGTATGTTGATCTACTACATTACGCTGCCTAAGCATCTACTGGCTTGGCTTGGACAGGACATGGACTTGGTTCCCGCTCCCCACACACTTTATCTTCTTCCTCCTCTTTTATTACCTGTTTCCTTTCTCTTTCTTGTTTTACCCCACTTTCATGTTGGTTTTATTTGTTGAAAATCCTGGGGTGGATCTGGAGCTCTAAAGTTATTTCTACTGTTGACCGTGATTGGTTACATATTTGAGCTTTTTTTAATATTTTGTGGTATGCGGTGGGTGCCCCCTTCTGTGATTATAGCCTTGTTATAAATGTATTAAAATGAGCTGATGGCACTTGAGATTAACCTGCCAATGACCATAAATGACTTTCTCCAATCTAAACTGACGTCAGAGCCTCTTTCTTATGGATCGAAACAAGGATGAACTAAGTGGTTGGGTTGTTGGGCAATGACTAAGAGCCTGGCAATTGTGGAAAGCTTGTAAGCTGCCTTTGGTAATATGTAGATGATGTGGCCAGCAGTGAAGAACTCTTCTCAAAAGTTGTCAAAGAAACATTCACATAAAATATGCATAAAAGAAGAATGAGAAGTAAATGAAAACACTAATTACTTCATCACAATGCAAGAGGCCATACAAAGTGCATCTACAGATACAAAATATCATATCTACCCTTAGATGCTACTGATAGCAACTTCAGCTTACTCTGCAAAAAGCAGAACCACGACAGAAAAGTTCAAGCCCTCACATAGCTATGTCGCCGGAAAAATAAAAAAAGTTATGACTTTTGAAAGCGAGGATGAAAGAATTAAAAAAGACAAATGAAGAAGGGGCTGCAGTGGGAAGGAGTCCTCCAGGGTCATCGGGTCCAACCCTCTGCTCAGTGCAGGATCACTAAATCATCCTAGACAGATTTCTGTCCAGTCTCTGTTTGAAGACTTCAATTGAAGGAGAATTCACCACCTCTCGTGGCAACCTGTTCCACACATTGATCACCCTCACTGTCTAATATCTAATTTGTGTCTCCTCCCTTTCAGTTTCATTCCATTGCTTCTAGTCTTTCCTTGTGCAGATGAGAATAGGGCTGATCCCTCTGCACTGTGACAGCTCTTCAGATATTTGTAGACAGCTATTAAGTCTCCTCTCAGCCTTCTTTTTTGCAAGCTAAACATTCCCAGATCCTTTAACAGTTCCTCATAGGACATGATTTGCAGACCGCTCACCATCCCATCTATAAACAATAAGCTATTGAGACACCATTAGCTCAAAACCTAATAAAGGGACCAAAGGAGTATTGAAAGCTTGCTGTTTACTATTTTTGATTTTGATTTTAACTACAGATATCAACCTGGGCATGAAAGACTTAATGTGATAATTACTGATGCTAATTAGACTACTTATATACCTGACATCATGGTATTTGTAGAGACGCCCATAAACTATTGAGAAATAGGCCTCTGAAGCTCATCTGGTGTACTAGTCACACAAACTATGAGAGATATAATATATGTATTATTGAAGTGTCTTTGTATCCCTTGTTCTATCATTTAATAAGGGAGTATTTACAGGCCAGGAGTGTATTTCATAGCACTTTACTACAGTTTGGTGATGCGTTGTTTGGCCACATGGTCTTTAGAGGTGAAACATATTGAGAAACTATGTGAGTACATTTAATACTAACAGCCGCTGTTAGTAATTCGCAGTTATTCACTTTGAATGGCAGCTGTGCTACACAAATAGTGTAGCCAAGCCGTGACTTGTTAATGCAATAACCAGCTAAAGGCTCATTTACACGTAACGATTATCGCTCAGAAGTAGTTCAAACGAACTCATTTGAGCAATAATCGTTTAGTGTGAATGCGAAAAAAATCACCCACTTGTGGTTCGCGGTTGTTTAAGCTGACTTCTCAGTCAGCTTAAAAAAGCTTGTTGACTCGCTGGCTTCTCGTTCGGTGTAAACGCTCCCCACTCAGCACTTCACATGGGAGGTGAAGCGGACGAGAAGCCCGCGGCAAGTCTTTCAGTTTAAATGCCTTGCAAGAGCGCCAATGACCTTAGCGGTGACATTAGCGCTCACGGTTAAAAGACTGTCAGCCCGTGTAAAAGGGCCAAACCTGAGATGTGTTAGCGGTGTTACATACATATAATGTCGCCATATACTGTAAACATAAATAATGCTGACATATGCAGAAATTTACAGATTGCTACTACCTCTATATAGTAATTAAATAATACTAACAATATAATGTATTATACCCTAATAGCAAAATATGTCAATTAAAAAGTTTTATTCTAAACTATATTTATTATATTACGCTATGAACTACAGGAATTGTGATTACAAAATCATACATACACATTTGACCATATGCATGCATGTGTTTGGGGGTGGGGTATAAGTATTAGTCCTGTTTATTTAGGGGAAATCTAACAGTCACTAATGTTTTATGTGTAACTGCTCTTCTCCATAGATCCTCTTGTGGTATTGGGGACACTGTATGGTCTCGAACCCAGTGTGGTGGCCATTGGAGGTTTGCCTAGCCAGTCACTGTGCAGTGAGTACGGCGTGCCCCACATCACACTTCTGTACTGAATTGAATTCTGCAAGATGCAAACAGCTCTGTTTCTACTGTAGTGGCCAGGCTTGGTATTGCAGGCAAAGTTCCCATTCATTTCAATGCCTGCAGTACTAAACCTCGCCACTACAGTAAGAACAGAGCTGTCTGCTTCCTGCAGAAATCAGTTCAGTACAGAAGTGCACTGGCCTAACAAAGAGCTAATCAACAGGACTCCCAGGCAACAGACCCCCATCAACCGTCTTGACGACGAATCCTGAGGATAGGCCATCAATGATCCACAACTGGGCGATCCCTTTAATCTCACTCATTGGACTTCATTGCCAGTCCCTCACCGTCCTATTGTTGTTAGACCATTCCCTAGTAAAAATGTTTTTATAGCTCAACGAGATCTGTTGTCGATCTGTCAATGTGAATGGAGGCTAAAATGTATTTTATTTACAAATAAACTTGTGAATGTTTACTTTTATAGAATTGCAAACAGATTATTATAGTATTATACACTAAAATAGTAAGTATTACCAGGTCCATTCACTAAAGGCTAATACACAGTATGTCTTCTGTACGAACAGAAACATTCATTCTGTAGATGTAAGTCAGGCATGAAATCTGAGGACATCATCATTTTTTGAGTTGATCGTTGCAGTACTGTGAGGTAAGAGAACACGGAAATATCAAAAAGTAAAGTCTAAGGTCAGTGCGGTATATTTAGAGTTTCTGCTACAAAAATAAAAAATGCCATAAAAATGGGAAGCGCTGTCAAAATTCCCTGACCACAATCAAACGTCAACTCTGCGCAGAGGTAAAGTAAGGACTCTTCTTTAGTTCACTGGTTCATATCTCCATGTATGGAACTTGTTAATGATTAGGGAAATAAAATGCGCGGCCGGTGCTCCTTGTGAACTTTGGAAAAAGGAAAAGTTATCCGAGACGCTTATTCGGTAAGTGCAAATTCACATGAGGAGGATCTGATGCAGAAATTTCTGCGAGTGAAAATCAGTTCCATTCATTTTAATAGGGTAATGGAGTTATTTTGACACCAAGCACGCAGGTTGAAAAAAACCCATAGTTATATAAACGACAGATTTGCAGAAATTTCTGTAATGCGTGCAAACATTCCCTTAACCCCTTTTTTTTACATTTTCCTTTTTTTTTAATTTTTATTATCTTTTTTTTTTACACGATTTGTTTCCCTCTTGGGGACTTTTAGTACAGTACTGATGATTGCTGTGATAAGGCATGGCAGGGCTACTGCCCTGCCATGACTTATCGCTTATACAGCGATCACAGGCTATGGCAATACAGTTCCCTCTGTGAACCCTTCCAATGCTGCGATCTACATAGATCGCGGCAGGGAAGGGGTTAACAGCGGGGGGGGGGGGGGGGGGGCGCATCTCTGATGCCCCCCCGCTTTTGCAGTGGGAGCCCCGCTATGACGGACTCACTTATGATCTCGCGCTATCCCCAGGACGTACGTTTACGCCCTGTTGCGAGAAGTACCCCGCTGCCAGGACGTAAACTGGAGCGGGAAGGGGTTAAGAGTGAATTCCACCTCTAAAATCTAGTGTGAAAATCTGCTTCTTTTTGACATGGATTTTCACATGGATCTCAATGTGGAATTTGCCCTGTCAGTGGGCAAAATCCGCATGTGGAATTTCTAAAAGGAAACACAGTGGAAACTAAAAAGAAGTGAAATATCACCTCTCGATGCCCATTGCCAGGACAAAATCCACATGCAAATCTGCACAAAAAAAAAAACGAATAAAAAAGGCACAGATTTTAGAGGCAGAATTTACGTGCCATTTTACCATGGTGAATATATCCTAAAGGTCCATTTACACGCAAAGATGATCGCTCAAAATTTGTCAAAAACTAGCTTCATTTGCATGTATTTAGAGAACAGCGTCTCTAAATACATCGCTTTTGTTCTCCCGCGGGCTACTGGCTGCATGCAATTCTATCAGCACTGCCCGTGGAGAACACAGCATGCCGTCCCTCTTATTAGGAACAACAGATTTCATGCTGACCTGAACTTAGCGATGGACGAAGAGTGCATGGCAAGTGCACAATGGGCACACATTTTGAGTGATAATCATTGCGTGTAAATCAGCCTTAAGAGTGCAAGTTAGGTTGGTTATTTTTTAGCAAAAACTTAAAGGAGTTGTCCCGCGGCAAAACAGAAAATTTGTTTTTTGCCCAGTCCCCCCTGGTACTCCAAAGGAATACCGCTGCCATGTGTTATTTAAAAAAAAGAAATCTCTTACCTTCAACTTTGAAGATTCTTCTTTCAAAGATGGCGCCGCTGGTCTTCTCCCACGGTGCACCGCGGGTCTTCTCCCATGGTGCACTGTGGATGTTCTTCTGCTGTTTGCACTCCACTGCCGATTCCAGCCACCTCAATGGCTGATCGGCACCACGTGACAGAGGCGGAGCTACGCGATGATGCGGAGAAGAGGGAGGAGCCAGGACGCAGCTCGTGAGCCCGGACCATCCAGAAGAGGAATCGTCTCTGCGCAAGCGCGACTGTTCCTGCGACCAGAGGAGAAGTTTGGTCGGCGCCATGGAAACGGGGACGCCAGCACAGGGGGGGAGACCCCCTGTAGGTAAGTAAATAACTTCTGTATGGCCAATATTTAATGCACGATGTATATTACAAAGTGCATTAATATGGCCATACAGAAGTGTATAACCCCACTTGCTTTCACGGGACAACCCCTTTAACTTACACTTGAAGGTTTATATACTTGGAGGAAAAATATGTGAAGCCCCAACAGTTCAGTAGCATACAAAGCTAAAAATTGTACAGCTACAGTATATTAAAGAGTATTATAAGAAGCAGCACTATTAAAACAATGGCCATATGGTACCAAGCATTGGTCAAACAATACTGCCACTTAGCATCAGCTTATCTCCCATGGGAATAAAGCATTGGGAATATTGAATCCATCATGATTGATCCTTCCTTCTCCAGACATCTGCCATTGGAGGAGAGTAAGGACACCCCCATACATATCACATAATTGTTCCCACCAGAATCAGAAGGTTCGGCCAGCATTTATAGGCTGTAAATGGTCACTTTTAGCCAAAGTCATCACTAGGGTTAGTGAAGGTCCTTCGGATAGTAGATGCGCTGAGACATTTGCCCCTTTACTTTTTCCTATAAATTTGCACTGTGTAAAACTAATTAAGGAAAAGTGCTTTCTCTTTTACTACAAAGTAAAAAAAAGAGAGTAAAAAAAAACAGAGTCCGCAAAACAAAATTCTTCAGTCAACTTGATACCCAAGCAACATATATAAAAAAATGAACATGGGGTTCTTTGTACACTCCTTGATCAAATTTGCCACTGTCGTAAATTCTACACCTTTTGCCCTATTCTGCTGCTGATAAAAATATACAAAAAAAGTAAAATTTAAAAATATCACAACTGTAGAAAAAAGACAGGGATCGCACATTTACGTATTACACATTGATCCTTTTCTGCTAAGCAAAAATTTGGCGCAGGTGGTTTTAGCTAGCAGGAGACTGCATAAGGGCATCTACCTATTTGTCCTCTGTCTGCTGTCTGAAATCATGTGAAAAGGTAAGCTTTCTGATCTGTTCACATGGTGCGGCATTGTGTAGCCATAATTGCTGTTGTACTCTGTCTATGGAGTGGTGTGGTCAAAGCCAAGGAGACTAAAGGCCCATTTACACGTAAATATAATCTTTCAAACATTGAAAGATTGGCAGTTTTAGCTATTGTTTTACATAAAGTGTTTATGGACACTAGTGTCCATTAACACTTTATCAGATTCATTTGCATGTAAAAGGGCCTCCGGGAGCTGTTTGCAGAGCCCATCATGTGGGCTGGGCTCTGCACACAGTTTCTTTGTTCTCACACGGGCTGTCAGAGTAATACAATGTAATTTCCGACTCCCGTGCAGAACAGAGCGTGCAATCCCTGTTATCTCTCTCTGGCTGAACGATGGATTTTAAGCTCACCTTAAAATCATCATTCTTAATAACATGGTGGCCTCATTGCAGCAGAGATGCCAGAGTACATCAAAGATTTAGCAGCTTCATGTAACTGCAGACTCAATGCATCGTAAGTGGAACAATAAATCTCCCAAACACTCTAGTCTCACATAGTCTCTCCTTGGTGCATAGTGTCTTTGTAAAGTGCCTTGTCTCCCCGGTACATGTATCTTACTCGTCACATTATGTATTAACAGGAAACGCCAAACTCCCATAACAAATGTCACACTGCCCGATTAACTAAAGGGAAGTACTACCCCAGTCTGTACTTGCCCGTCATAGTTCCTAGTATTACGCACACTAATGTCTGAGACCAGTTTCACATGTCTAGCATCTCTGTTGCTGTCTTGGGTCCATGGCATCATCAGGGACTGAGTCCCCTGTGGAAAGAGAAACTTTCTCTCCTTCCACACAGTTTGTTGTCATTTTCAGCCCCCAGGTCGTCAGGCCCTTTCTTCGCTCTTCCATCACAAGCTGATGCCACATCAGTTGTAGACCTCTCCTCATTCACTGCTGTGTTTCTTCCTCTATGGTGTGCTGTGATGAAGGTTCTTTTCTCTTTATACCCCCCAAGATGGCTACCAACCACATCATCAGTGGGCATGGCTTAGCCCTGTTCATTATTCCCTGTTGTAGGGGCTGTACCTCTTCCCTGCATGGGGGTGGAGTTTATAGCGGCTGAGGCAGCACTCCTACAGCACAAATGTTGAAACTGAGCATCTTGTCCACTATTAGGTTGCTGAAGCTGGCATCCCTGTGAGTCCCATAAAAGCTTAACTGGTGACAATTGTGCTGACCAGGCAGATTAAGGAAATGTGACAACTTGACGGAGGCATTCCTGGAAAACCCTTGCTGTGTGTGGGTGAGCATTATCTTGCTGAAAAATGCCTGTTGGAAGACCTGCTATGAGAGAGAACACATGTGGCAACAGAATTTCCTGCCATGTTACTGAGCTGTTAATGTGCCTCGTATCACTAATAGGCTTGGCCGACTGTCATATGCGATGGCTCCCTAGATCATCACACCAGCAGTTGGGGCAGTGTGTTTCTCCAAAGCAAGGGGATTGAAGTGCCCACCATACTCAAACACAACCGTCATCAGCTCCCAAGCAGAACCTGGATTTCTCTCTAAAGACGATAGCAGGTCATTAAAGACTGGACCCTAGCAGTAATGGATGCCACGACACCAAATTTCCTTCTGCTAGGCGCCTGAAAATGGTCCTGGCAGAGACAAGCCTCTGTAATGAAGATGCCACCTGTGTCTGGATGGTGGACAACAAAACTGTTGGATCTGCTTGTGCTTGTCAGTGGATAAAACAATCCTCTCTACTGGTGGTCTGTCTGGGCCGTCCGAAGCCTGTTGGCAGTGTGTGTGCGTGCCCTCATGTAACCACTGCGCCTAACACCTCCTAACACCTTAGAACGGCCATGATGGTGGGCAATTTGTCAAAATCTCCACCCTACTTCTCTCATTCCAATGGGCTCCCTCTCAAAGTCTCTTAACTGGGCAAAATGTCTTTGAGTGCATCGTAGAGGCATCTAGTGGTCAGCAATCTCTCAACAAGAAGTACACAACACGAAAGTACGAAAGTAATCTCTAAGAGCCTTTTTATAGGGCAACGGAGGAAGCACTTTTACGCCCTCTGGTGGTAAGATGACCACAACTGTAATCACTTTCATATCTGCCTGAGACAGAACTGCAGGATGGGCTTTACAGCAATCCGACATTTTTATCTGGGTGCATTATTGTAATATTTTCTGACATTGCTTTTGATCTTCACCCAACTAATCCCAGATTGTGCCCCTTGTTCTAGTGTTTAGTTTCCCTCCTTTATCACAAACTCAGTTGTGGCTCAGCCTATACATCAACAATTCCCTTCCTCCATGCATTGACCATAGCTCTGTGCCGCACCCATGCAACCACAACAGATAGTCCCTTCATCCAGATCTACTGGATAAACTAAATTTAATTAGAAAATTTACTTAACTGTAGAATATGGCCAATACTAAAAAAAAATGCGTAAGCCCGGAGAACTCCTTCAATGTGGAGTTGAAACATTGCTTTATAATACTTAGCAAAATAAACAAATTTGCAATTTTAGACGTTATGGCTTTCTTCTGACTGTCGGGCTTTCTAAAAATGTAATCTGATAGAATAAGTGGTTCATAGCTGGTGGGGACTTAAAAAATATCCCGCCTGTCAGATCCAGTGCCGATCTTTTTGTGGCTAGTTTCCATAGTTACCTCAGTTTTCTTCACCTTCTAGGCTGGAGATTAGACATTAGCACAACTCTGGTACCTAAAAAAATAAGGTCAAGTATAAAACAGCCAAACTTCTAAGTATAACTAAAAAGTGACTTTGTGTAACAAGATGAGAGACCCCCCTGTGGTACGGAGACTTGTTGACACATTTCAGAGATTCTTAAGTGTTATAACTTGTTATAAATTACATTATAGAAAGGTAACCTTGACCCAGGCCTGAACTATAGTAATAATGATAAAAGAATTGTTCAGCACCTCTAACTTCATAAGAAGATAAAATCTAAGAATTCTCAAATGCTGAAATAATGGGCTTCATTTATTAAAATCGATTAAGGGCGTATTTACCGGAAAAAGCAAAGCTGCGGATCTGGACCAAAACCTGCAGCATTTCCGCATCAAAAATTGCGTCAAAATCTTCACCACGGGTGCGGATTTTAACTCAGGTTCGGCTTCAGGTCCGCAGCTGATTTCAGCCTTTCAGCTACAGCGATTTTAACCCGTTTAGGACCAGCCACCGTAAATTTACCCCCAATAAAACTTAAAAACGGAAAACAACCCCGATGCAGGGGTTAAAAAAGAACACCGGACAGCGCTTACCTGAATCCCCGCGCTCCGGTGACTTCTTACTTACCTGCTGAAGATGGCCGCCGGCATCTTCTCCCTCGGTGGACCGCAGGGCTTCTGTGCGGTCCATTGCCGATTCCAGCCTCCTGATTGGCTGGAATCGGCACGTGACGGGGCGGAGCTACACGGAGCCCCATTGAGAAGAGGAGAAGACCCGGACTGCACAAGCGCGTCTAATTTGGCCATTAGACGGCGAAAATTAGACGGCAACCATGGAGACGAGGACGCTAGCAACGGAGCAGGTAAGTGAAAAACTTCTTATAACTTCTGTATGGCTCATAATTAATGCACAATGTACATTACAAAGTGCATTAATATGGCCATACAGAAGTGTATAGACCCACTTGCTGCCGCGGGACAACCCCTTTAAGGTACAAAACAGCTTGGTCCTTAAGGGATTAACAACAGCAAACACTGATACGACAACTAAGTGCGCTTGGTAGTGAAGCTGCGCGCAGGCAGTGAGCGAAGCTCTTGGGGAAGGCAGTGAAAGGCACTTTGTTAAGTATTTGTACTTGCGGCTCTTAAAAGTTGAAAGGCTGAAATCAGTTGCTGACCCGTGACAGAAATCAGCTGTGGATCTGCAGCTAAATCCGAGTCATCATCCGTACCGGTGGTATGGTGTGGATGTTGACAAGGTTTTTGGTGCAGAAAGGCTGTGGATGTTGGTATGGATCCAAAGCATTTCTATTACACGTGAATGCACCCTCATGCATCCACTTTTTACCACAATTAGTGCAGCGCTTTCAATGCTGCGATTTTCGAGTGGTGCATGTTCTATTTTTGGGCGTTTAATGCTCCTCATCAATGATGAGACGTGTGAAATGCCGTCATCGACCGTAGTGTAAACGAAAGTAAAATGTGGCAAAGCGTTGCGATTTAAATTGCAGCGCTTTCAGCAACGCTGCAACAACGCCTGTGTGAGGGAGGCCTGAAGGTGCATCAACATGCAGTCGATTTTCTACAGCAAATTCGCAGCATTTGACGCAACTTTTTTTCACAGGTTTTGGTGCAGATGCACAGTAAATTCCATCCATTCAACTGAAGTGTGAAGTCTGCAGCAAATCTGCACCAAAATCTGCATCAAATGGTGTGGTTTTGATGCAGATTTTGTTGCAGATTTTTAGGCAGGCTTCACACGGCCGAGGAAATCACATGAGAGTTATGCGCTGCGAGACGCACAAATCTCTTACTAATATGAACCCCATTCTTTTGAATGGGGTCATACACATCAGCAATGTCTTCCTACGTGGCACCGCGATTGCAGCATGTTATATCTGGCTGCATGATCTCGCATCGCAGCACCCATTGTGAATAGGACAAACCCCGCAAGCAATGTGAGGCTGTTTTCCTATGAAAACACCTTACATCCTTGGGAAATTCATATGGTGGTAAGTACAATATGAGGGCCGGAATTTATGGCCTCATATCGCGCTAGCCCATGTGAAGTTAGCCTTAGGGCTTGGTTAGATGCTCGCATGTGCGGAAAACGTGCGAATGGGCCAAGTTTCATATGCACCAGTGCATGAAACTTTGCCCATTCACTGGAGCAGTTGTGCTTAGAGAAGCGCAGCTGCTCCACGAAGGTCCCCTCATCACTGAACACTGTGACAGCACCGTCACAGCGTTCAGTGATGATTGGACTACCCGCAGGGACAAAAGAATCCCCTGCCACAGCCGTCACAGTGTTTAGTCATGAGGGGACTCCCCACGGGGATGCAGCGATGATTTTCGGGGAGTAGAGTAGGTGGTGGGCCTTAAAATATAAGCCCTATTCCGAAATCATCCCTAGCTGTAGAAAAAAAAGTGAACTCACCTAGAAGCGTTGTCTGGCTCTTCTCCCCATCCCGGCAGTCTTTTTCTGTATTCTGGTGGTGGGGATTGAAAGATCCCCGCCTCCAGAAAGCGCTGCCTTTGATCGGCTGAGCGCTGTGACCAATCAGAGGCAGAGAGGTCATACAAGTGGGGACTAAGGGGTTAAAGGCGGGACATTTAAAAGGGGCTTCTGGCCAGAGGCACCTTTTAAATGTCCTGCTGTAAGCAGCACGGAATACGTTTTGTGCGCAGGAGTTTTCATTAACTCCTCCTCCCATAGGAGTCAATGGAAACTCCAGCAAAACGCGCTCCTATGTCCTATCTTATTTAGGTGCGCGCTCAGTGTTTCTCATTTGTGTTTCTTCTCCGACACATCAAATAATAATTAGACATACTTGACTGATAAGGCTACGATACCCCTTGAGTATCACCTAAAAGATGCACCACTGCGGATGCATACGCTTTCTCTATAGTTATACACTGGCTTAGTTCTTTATCAAGCTCATTTTTCTGGTGGAGGGATACATGTGAGTGCGCAGCTTAACACGGAACGATTTTCATAAAAAAACAAATCTAGTTTGTGAAAAGGAACAATAATCATTCAGTGTAAATGCAGCCAACGATTGAAATCAGGCATAAAAACCATTGTTGGCTCGTTGACTAATCGTTTCTGGATAACCATAAACTTAGAATGAATGACTTAGACTCATTAATCTTGTAGTAAGAAATATTACTAAAATTGTAAAGTATTTTGGTTATTTCTGGTATTGTAGTTAGAGAGGATTAATACATCATTATTACATAATCAGCAAAGAGATCTATTCCTGAAAGCCAATCCAAATTCCTTTAATTATTGGGGAATTTCTAATTTTCCTATTCAATGGTTCCATAAACAAACAAAAATCAGGGGGGATAAGGCGCACTCCTGTCGTGTTCCATTCTTTATGTGTAATAAAGGCGAGAGAAATCCAGAACTATAAATCAAAGCTGAAAAGTTTTCATACAGGCTAAAATAGCTGCCAAACTTCCTTTGCAATCCAATTTTGGATTCAGGGTTTCCTAGGGGGCTTTCTCTTTCTGCCATTATACAATAGTACCATCTGCTGGCTAGAGCCAGTACTGCAGTATGTGACATGCTGGAGAGGCCCCTCGATAACAGAGTGGCCAGTAATCTACAGTAAGAATACCCTGCTGGACGTTTTTTTAACATTGGAGCTATACAGTCTTCAATCAGAATGTCTTCAGACATCAGACAGTGGATTGGAAAGGGTTAATCCCTCAAAACTTAATTTCCCCCTGCTTTGGACATTAGCATCATAGTCAGATGGTGTAATGATGTTGGGTCTCAGGTCTGGAACCCAATGGGACAGGCAGCCATAATCAAATACACAGGATTGAAGATATACTGTAGTCAACTATGAGTCAACTTGTATAGGCAGAGTTTGTGTTACATTCATGTGGGCTAATGAGCATCGGGCCCACATGAACGTCACCCGGATAGGGAACACCGGTGGAAACAACTACCGATTAACTCATCTCCTTAACTTCTACAAAGGAAGATAACCAAGCACCTACCTGAGCGGGGACACAACCCCAATAAACGGCGGCCCAGCGGTCTTCAGATCTGGACCCTTCTTGCCCTAGGAGCCCACGCACCCAGGTTAAGATGCATACACATGCCACCACCAACAGGAAAAACTGGATAGGATAAAAAGACACACAGAGCCAAAGTCACGGCATACAACAACCTATATGCAAACACTGGTAGCAGATGTTAATGCTATAAATTCCAGGTATTTATTGACATTTTGGTACAGGATTGCATTTTTCATTCCACCTTCATAAATTGCTATTCCCGCCCCTAGATGGCCTTCTTGTTGAGCACTTCCTTCCAGTTACATTAAGCATATAGCTAATTGTACAAATGGTATTTCGGAAAGGCTGTGGAACAATAGATATTGTTGTCATTGCACACGGAATAATTTAAAAAGAAAACCTTGGAAAGAACAATGAAGTTAGCTTGTGTTTTATTGACCAGTCAACTGAGTTAAGCATGTAAAATTATGGAATGCTGTCAGGAAAATAGTCATTTTGTTGTTCATACATGGAACTTCTAACATTCAATTAGGCACAGTCAACAGAAAATGGAAAAACAGATTGGTTCCAGATTGGCAAAGGAGTTAGACGATGTTGAGTATTATAACCTTACTTACTAAATCTGTGCACTGAAGTGGGACTATAAGATAATTGAGCATTTACGATTGATAGATGAAACACCAAGAACCTTACGGTAATGACACCAAACTCAACTGAAAGACTAATAGTTAGAGATGAGCGAGTATACTCGCTAAGGCACATTACTCGAGTGAGTAGTGCCTTAGCCGAGTATCTCCCCGCTCAATTCTAAAGATTCGGAGGCCGGCTGGGGGGCGGGGAGCGGGGAGGAACGGAGGGGAGATCTCTCTCTCCCTCTCTCCCCCCCCCCCCCGCAACTCACCTGTCACCCTGATCACTTGTATATCACACTGCATTACTTCTGTACTGCATTGTGTTGTGTGTCAGTTAATATGGCCTTCAAGGATTCATTACTTCATTATTTGATTGCCAGCAACATAGCACCCCTTGTGAGCTTCACGTGACACTATGTGCTAAGGCAGCAGAAATACAGTCCTTAAGCTCTCGGCCACGACCTGAAGGTTGCAAGTTCAATCCCCACGTGGTTCAGGTAGCCGGCTCAAGGTTGACTCATCCTTCAGAGACTGGTAAAACCCAGCTTGGTGGGGTAATAAATAAATTACTTGAATAAGTTGGCACTATACAAATAACAAGATTTATTTTACTTTTATTTAATTTGTCACAGGGGTGGGGGGCAATGGTATAGCAGAGGGAGGGCCTTCCTTCTATTTAACTATCAAGTCACTACTGACCATGGCATCTAAGGGGTTAGACAGCTGGGGGTGGAGTTAGCTCTGATCCCAGCAGTTACAAGTGGATGTTTAACACAGTATAGAGTGGGCTCAGCTATGGCAGATGTCGAGAAGAGGTTAAAAAGAAATGTCAACAGTTAGCATTTAGAAAATTTCCAAGATATTTCTGGTTTTAATTAACATTAAAGATGTCATGAGAATCCCTAAGTACCAGCTAATTTTCTGCTAAACTGTCATTTTATTGTCATAAAGCAGAATATTTTCTTTGCATGTTGTGCAATATTAAGTAAATGAACCTCACACACAGCCGTGTGATGACAAACACACTAGCAAGAAAATGAAACTTTGAGAATTATTAATTAACAGCAGACACAATTCTGAGGAATTAGCCGTACACTAACAAAATAAAGCAATATGCGCTTGTCTGCATTGATACTTTCTCCATATTTTCTTATTAAGGGCTGGTCTATGACCATATGCCAGGAATCAACACAGAGAATGGATCTTGTGCGCAGTTGGGACATAATGAGCAAGAAAGCCAAGGCAGATTACATTTTACGGGCAACCAAGGGAATTGGAAAAAAAATAAATATTCTCATTAGTTTTTGCACTTCCCTGGTAGTCGATGGTAGCACTTGCTTTCCAGCTTCTAATTTCTAATGTATGGCATTCAACTAAAAGAACACCTGCCAGTTCATCTCTGTTCACGTCCCTTTTAGTAAATTCTTGTATTACCCATAAAATAACAATGCTTGAGCAGATTTTTAAAGGGAATGTATCACTCATATGGTTTTTCTAATTAAAAACAGATAGTGAAGCTTACTCCATCTTTATAATCAGTTTTTTTGGTCTAAAAATATATTTGACAGCATCTAGAAATGTTTTACAGCAGCTTCATGAATGGACAGGAGAGGACCCACTGACATGTATGGGAGCTTATTAGAGATGAGCAAACGTACTCGGTAAGGACGATTTCACAATCGAGCACCGCGATTTTCGAGTACTTCACTACTCGGGTGAAAAGTACTCGGGGGCGCTGTGGGTGAGCGGGGGGTTGCAGAGGGGAGTGGGGGGGAGAGGGAGAGAGAGCTCCCACCTGTTCCGCGCTGCTACCCCCTGCTCTACCACGCCACGCCCCGCCCCCCGGCGACCGCGAGTACTTTTCACCCGAGTAGTGAAGTACTCGAAAATCGCGGTGCTCGATTGCGAAATCGGCCTTACCGAGTACGTTCGCTCATCTCTAGAGCTTATCTTTGGCATGCTCTGTTAGCTGTGCAGAGGTCATTTTGCAGGTAGGGGGAGTAGATGGTCACAGCTGATTACCTATTGTGAATGGTGAATCCTAAGTTATCTACATATAGGTGTTGAAGGAGATGAAGTCTGAGAAGTATTCTCTGTAGATCAAGAAGTATGTGACCACTATTAAGCTCAATTAAGCAGAATTTTAGGATAAAAAAAAAAAAAAATTGATCGTGAAGAATAACTTAAAAAAAACCCCATTAAAATCAATGGGTTCTATTTGCTGTATATTGCGTGCACAAAAATTGCCAATGCAAATACGTCTGTGTGTGGCCACTCTAAGGCTAGTTCCAATCACAGTTCCTGTAATTTATTTGGCAAGAGCTGCCTGTAATTGGCTGAGCGCCTCAGCCAATTACAATCAGCTCTTTCAGCAGGCGGGGATTTTAAATCCTTGCCTGCTCAAAGAACAGCACCACAGAGCCGGGGACAGTACAGAGAAGACGCGGCTGAGCCCCGGCAGCTGAAGGAAGGTGAGTATCTATTTTTTTACACAACTTTTACTGTTTTTTTCATGGAAGGGCATATATTTAAAGCCCTTCCTTGAAATCCAATGACGGGGTGTGGGCAGCAGGATCCTCTACCGCAGCTGTCATGTGTGACAGCTGCGGTAGGGAATTGAAGAATTTCTCTGCTGCAACTGTCACAGATGTGGCAGATGGAGCAGCAGGGAATTCTTTTTACTAGCGGGGATGAAGGAAATGTCTGCCACATGCGGCAGATGTGTTCTTCATCCCCGCGGGAGGACACGGCAGCGGCGGACAGGTAAGTTTATTTATTTTTTTACACTAAAATGTTAGTTTTTCAGGGAAGGGCTTATATGTAAACTCCTTCCCTGAAAAACAATGTATGGGTGCCGGCCGACCATTGTATTAGAAGGATAAGAAATCTACAACTAGGAAAAAATAATCTCCTCCTATGGTGTAAATATGGTACCATAGTAAAATAATGTATTCAGAGGGTCAGACATTCATCAGTATGTCCTTAGTGTCATTACTGCTGTAGAAGCTTCTGTTTTACAGGAAAATAACTATGTCCCCATAGAGTTCAATACCTGTAAGTAAGCTATTCAAAACATTTGAAACGCTCAGTTTAAAGCATCAATTTAAATCAGAGCTAACTTTTCTGATGACTTTTCAGAATAAGCTACCGTGTGTGCATGAAGAATAACACAATTTATGACTGTTACCGTATATACCGGCGTATAAGACGACTTTTGAACCCCGAAAAATCTGCTCTGCAGTCGGGGGTCGTCTTATACGCCGGTAATTCAAAAAAAAAAAAAGTGTAAAAAAAAAAAATTCATTACTCACCTGCCCCGGCGTTCTGTCGCGCTCCGGCAGGATGTCGCTCGCTCCGGCAGGCTGTCGCTCGCTCCTCGTCCCCGGCGCAGCATAGCTTTCTGAATGCGGGGCTTGAAATCCCCGCTTCCAGAAAGCTAATACACACGCCGGCAGCCATGACATCATTGAATGGCTGTGATTGGCTAAAGCGCACGTGGCTTCAGCCAATCACACTATTCAATGACATCATTGAATAGTGTGATTGCTAACACGTGCGCCTTCAGCCAATCACAGCCATTCAATGCTGTCATGGCTGCCGGCGTGTGTATTAGCTTTCTGGAAGCGGGGATTTCAAGCCCCGCATTCAGAAAGCTATGCTGCGCCGGGGACGAGGAGCGAGCGACAGCCTGCCGGAGCGAGCGACATCCTGCCGGAGCGCGACAGAACACCGGGGCAGGTGAGTAATGAATTATTTTTTTTTTCTCCACTGAATACCGGCGTATAAGGTGACAGTTGGGGGGTCGTCTTATACGCCCCGTCGCCTTATACGCCGGTATATACGGTATATGATTTGTACTCTGAATTCTTTCCCATGTATCCCTTCTGCAGGCTGTTTGCAGTATCTGATTCTCAATCCTCTTAGACCTGCTAGGAGAAGCCTTGCTGCTGTGCTGCGTTCCATATTCTGAGGCACAGAGAAGTACAGATTCTGCTCTCCAACTCTGTAACAAACAGAGGGACAAAACGATCATGTAGAAGTCTATATCTCTATGTCTATACTGAACAGTGATTTAACAACAGCAGATAACTCACTATTAGCTCCTGCAGCACGCATGTGGGTTTCTCTTCTTCCTGCTCCTCTTTGTATAGTTCAATGATAAAAATGACTCAATCCCCCCTACATATCCTGTCTAATGTCCTCATATTTCCTGCCAACTATTTACAGCAGGTAGTGGATGACAAACTCGAAAGAAGGCAGGCCTCTTGTGGCTAGCACCTCAGAGTGATTTTTCAGCACAAAATCATAATTTTAGGTAAATAAACTAAATTGCAGTTTCTATGATCAGCTTCTATGAGGAGGTAAGTTCTAGACTGGACCAGGAAGAGTCATTGGATCGTGTTTATCTGGACTTTCCTAAGTGATAGATACTTTGCCACATAAAATGAGAATGATTGATCTGGGCAAGAATGTCTGTAAGTGGGCAAGTAACTGGCTCAGTGATGGAAGGTAGATGGTGGTTATACATGGTACATACTCTGATTGGGTCACTGTTACTAGTGGGGTACCACAGGGGGCAGTACTGGGCCCTATTATTTTTAATATATTTATTAATGACCTGGTAAAAGGATTGTACAGTAAAATAGCAATATTTGCAGATGATACAAAACTATGTAAAGATATTAAAACAAGAGAGGACATAAGGCGGTTGCAAATGGATTTGGATAAGTTGGGGTATAAAAGTGGCAGATGAGGTTTAAAGGGGTTGTCTCGCGGTAGCAAGTGGGGTTATACACTTCTGTATGGCCATATTAATGCACTTTGTAATGTACATCGTGCATTAATTATGAGCCATACAGAAGTTATTCACTTACCTGCTCCGTTGCTAGCGTCCCCGTCGCCATGGTGCCGTCTAATTCTGATGTCTTCTGGCGTTTTTAGACGCGCTTGCGCAATCCGTGCTTCTGGCTGGTGAATGGGGCCGCTCGTGCCGGAGAGCTGGTCACCGCGTCGTCATCGTAGCTCCGCCCCGTCACGTGTGCCGATTCCAGCCAATCAGGAGGCTGGAATCGGCAATGGAACGCACAGAGCCCATAGTGCACCATGGGAGAAGACCCGCAATGCACCATGGGAGAAAACTGCAGTGCATCCCTGGGAAAGGACCGGCGGCCATCTTAGGGAGAAGATTCTTATAACTCCATATTTCGTCGGATCGGTGAGTAGCAAGCGGTTTAAAAACCGCTGTAAATTGCTATTTTATGCCAGGGGGGTGACGGGGAATGGGGTAATGTAAAATTTTGATGTTTGCCGCGAGACAACCCCTTTAACACTGATAAATGTAAAGTTATGCACATGGGCAGGGATATACGTATCACCATTACACACTAAATGGGTAACACTGACATGGAAAAGGACTTGGGGATTTAAGGAGTAAGCTTAACTGGAGCAACCAGTGTCAGGCAGCTGCTGCCAAGGCAAAAATGATCATGGGTCACATTAAACGTGTTATAGGGGCACATGACGAGAACATTGTTCTTCCTCTTTATAAGTCACTGGTTAAACCACACATGGAATATTGCATACAGTTTGGGGCACCAGTACTCAAGAAGGACATATCAGAGCTTTAGCAAGTACAAAGGCGGCAACTAAAGTAATAAATGAAATGGGTGCACTACTATACCCAGAGTACCCAGAGAGGTTATCAAAATTGGAATTATTTAGTTTAGAAAAAAGATGGCTGAAGGGAGACTAAATAACTATGTATACATAGTTATAGGGGACAATACAGAGATCTCTCACATTATCTATTTATACCCAGGACTGTGATTGTAACAAGGGGGCATCTTCTACATCTAGAGGAAAGTTTCTACACCAACATAGGAGAGGGTTCTTTACTGTAAGAACAGTGAGACTATGGAACTCTCTGCCTGAGGATGTGGTGATGACGAATTTGATTTAAAAAAAAGGGGGCTTGGGCGCCTTTTTTGAGTGATACAATATTACATGTTCTAATCATTAATAACTTTGGAAGGGTTATTGATCTAGGGATTATTCCAATTGTCAAATTGGAGTCAGGAAGGATTTTTTTTCCCTTAAACGGGGAAAATTGGATTCTACCTCATTGGGTTTTTTTTTGCCTTCCTCTCCTCTAACTTCATGTCTGTTAAACTAAGATGGCTAGATGACTGGGTCTTGTGGGGTGTTCCCAGTATGCAGTGCTAAGTACTTACCAAAAGTGTTCCAATGCACTACTGGTGAACCAACACCAGACAACATATCTGGTCTAATCCCACAGAAGAGTTACTGTAGCACTAGTTGCTTAAAAACTTAATGTTGAATATGATAGTAAGGTGCAAGAACACACAGGGCACCACAGCTTGCTACATATGGGACTGTGTAGGCTCAGGCCAGTCAGAGTGCCCATGCTGTACAACACCAAAAGCATCTACAATGGACAGGTGAACGTCAGAACTGAACATTGGAGCAATGGAAGAAGTTGGGATTGTCTGATGAATCAGGTTTTCTTTTATATTATATGGATGACTAGGCACATGAGTGCAGAAAGGATAAATCCAAAGTCAAAATCCATGATAATGGCGACGCGTTTCTGTGCACACAGCCAGGCTTGGGGAAGGTGTCTGTGTGCCCAAAAACGCGTCGCCATTATCATTGTCTGTTACTTTGCTGTTTCTAATAATTAAATAATAAGCTAAAAACTACTACTATGGCCGGAGTTCCCTGTGCCTCCATCTAACACGCAGATACAATAAGGTCCTTCACCATCCCCAGCAGGGGGCTTCTATGTTGATCATATCCCCCTCCTTCCAAGTAAGTTTTTTCCTTGTCCATTGGTGTTACTTTGACCACTTTGCTGCTACATGCTCTTCCTAAAAGGTCCCTGAAATCCGTGCTGCTCTTCCTTCACAAGTGGATACTTTTGGCATAGGAAGAGTTTTTTTTCCCCAAGAACTGCCATTGGGACCACAGGTGAGGCACCTGGGCACCTAATGCTTTGGGTACAGGTGTTCAGACCAGGTGAATCCTAAACCTTTCAAAAAAAACTCTGAGGCGCTTTCCTGATTTTTCTATTAGGTACATGAGTGTCGCTTTCCTGGTGAATGGCACAAGGATGCAGTATGGGAAGAAGGCAAGCCAGCAGAGGCATGTTTGATGCCACTTGGGGTCCTGGCATTAATGTATCTCTGAGTTTGACACATGCCACTTACTTAAACGCTGTTGCAGTACAAGTACCCCCGTTATAGCAAGGGTATTCCCTTATGGCAGTGGCCTCTTTCAGCAGGATAATGCATCCTGTAACACTGCAAAAAGTTTGAGGAATGGCTTGAGGAACATCACAGAGTGCATAATGTTGATGTGGAGTCCAAATCTCCCTGATCTCATTCTATTCGGGTATCTATGGGTTATGCTGGAAAAAACAGGTCCAATCCATGGAGGGCAAATCTTGTCACTTACAGGGCTTAAAGGATCAGCAGCTTACAATATATATATATATATATATATATATATATATATATTTATTTTTTTATTTTTTTATTTATCCACACACTTTTTTTTCCTTTTGTAAATTCTCTTCCTAGAAGGATATGAAAAACATTGCTGGTTCAATCGTTCGGAATGTAGGTATTGCATTTCACAAATGTTCCATCCACAGACGTGACCCCACTAAAATGAGCTATTTAAGGAATAAATGTCACTATAATAGCAGATGTAACTCTTACTACATTATTGATTTATTCTCACAGCATAGAACAAGCACAAATAAAACAGCGAGTGGGCAGATATAGTCCAGCTGTTTCTTATACCCACTTCAGCATGTCATCTCATCAGAAATATGAAGATTGTTTAAAAGGGGTTTTCCAGGTAAAAGCTCTTTTCTGTTGTATGCAATACAGTGTTTGCGCCGCTCATCTGGATCTGAGCTCCCTGAGGTTTATATGGGCTGTTTCACTGCAAGACCATTGGTTGTCATTGGCAATGACCACCAGTGCCCCACGTTAGCAGTGTTGGACAAACCCCTAGTGGTTGGCACATCACAGTATTATGTTACGAACACCCCTCCCCTTTGTCTATTCAGCCTGTCGTCCATCCCCCAAACTAGTGCATGTACTGTGAAGCAGAGGAAGGGGTTCTGCCTTTGTGAGGATAGAGAAATGCAACTTTCATCAGTCTAGCTGAGCTAGACGTTCGTCCTGAGTGTAAAATGCACCACGTCTAGAACGTAAGGTTGTGTTCACACAGAGGGCAGACTTCAGAATGGAGTAAAATATCATATAATCTAAACAAAAGGAGGAAGGGACAACCTCACCCTGACTACTAGGACAAGAACCACCCTGCCTAACAGGGAAGTTATCGCCTCGATAAAGGCGGACCCACATCTCGTGCCTCGGCCACTAACTCTAAGAACTGAAAGAAAAGAAATACAAATGAACAAATAAAACCCCCATTTAGCTTTAAAACAGAACTCTTATCACATGAACACGTCCTCTCTCCACAAAGACTGAGAAAATAATCAGCAACAATCAGACACAGAAGCAGTCTTATATAATGACCGAGGCAATGCAACTGGACAGATAGGTACACAAACACCACATACGAAATAGAAGAACGAAATCAGTGGCAGTGACACTAAGGAAATACAAAGAAACGACCAAAGTAACACCTAAAGAAATAACAAACCACAAAAACATAATCAATCATCATTGCAGAATGGCCGCAGGAGCTGCGTCATCGCCATAGTGACTGTACAGTGTCCTCTATCCTGCGCATGCGTGCCGGAGCACAGGCCGGCACATCCAAAGCACTTAGAAGAGACGCCGGACAGGTACGCTGGGATCACCGGCCGGGCATCGAGTCGAACGCTGCTGCGGGAATCCCGCATGTGGGGTTCGACCTGCCCATAAATAGGAGCCCTTACTTGGTCAGTTTGGTAGGTACAGTGTGTAAGAGAAAACAGCAATCGTCAGCTGTAGACAGACCTCCTGGAACATGGATTTACCGGCTTTTTTTACATGATTAGCGGCTTGAAAAAGACCATAATTGGTCGAAACGTTGCCTCTTTTTTAGTGATGAAACGATAAAAGTTTTACTTTTATAATATTTTGAAGCACCTGTTATGCTGCCACTAGAGATGAGCGAGTATACTCACTAAGGCACATTACCCGAGCGAGTAGTGCCTTAGCCGAGTATCTCCCAGCTCGTCTCTAAAGATTCGGGGGCTGGCGCGGGTGACAGGTGAGTTGCGGCGGGGAGCGGGGGGGGGGGGGGGGGGGGGGGGGAGGAAAGAGGGAGAGAGAGATCTCCCCTCCGTTCCTCCCCGCTCTCCCCCGTCGCTCCCTGCCGGCCCCCGAATCTTTAGAGACGAGCGGGGAGATACTCGGTTAAGGCACTACTCGCTCGAGTAATGTGCCTTAGCGAGTATACTCGCTCATCTCTAGCTGCCACCTCTTTTCTATATATTTGATTGGTCTTGGGTTGATGGTGTACAACCTGGAGGCTGGCTTGGCATGTTCTGTGCGCTTTTCTGACGCATAAAAAAAATCCTTTTTCTCCTCCTTCCGTCTGACTTGTTCGTCTGCGTTTGATTTGAGTGCTGCTGAGCTGATATATTATTTTCCTGAATGTCAGCTGTAGATAAATGGTTGGAAATACTTTCTGAAAACCTCTCAGGTAGAGTACTTTATGCTCAAGGACACCAAGAAAACTAAAAGAAAAACTTTTTTCTTTTTGTCAACTTTTTCAGGGTATTAGAAGTATGGGAATTTATTGTCATCTTGGCCAACTTCTTATTAGCTGACAGTGAATACAGCTGAACTGGAAGGGAAGTAAACTTGTGAGAGCAATTGTTAGCATAGGTAAGGAAAGAAGAGAAGGGCTTCTGTTTAAGCAAAGTTTGTTGCAGTTTCTGCAATAATAACTATACTGTTTCCTTTCAGTGCAGCGTCTGTTCTAACTCTCTATTTGTGGACAGTCTATATGTTAATACTATATACCTCATCTGATGAATATTAGTGTATTTGTACCTCTTGAGGGCTCAGTCAGATGAGCGTTTTTTTCCACATCTATAAATGCAAAATAAAACACAGAACGCATGTTCATGTTCGCGGGGACCACGAGGATGAAGGAATCCCCTGCCACAGCTGTGGCAGAAGTCTGTGATGCTGTCCAATTGCTTTCAATGAGCCAGCACTTCTGCCTCCTCATTAAAGCAATGGGATGAAGTCAACCCCTGCAGCGATGATCTTTTTTTTTTTTGGGGGGGGGGGGGTTAAATATAAGCCTTACCCCGAAAATCATCCCTAGCTGTGGAAAAAGAAAGTAAAATAGCAATGATGCTTTTGATGACACTACAGCAGAGAAGAAACTGGGGCAGAGCCTATATAGCAAGTGTATATAAACAGAGACCACAAGTGACACCTGACATGGTAGACCTATACTGCAGCCAGGACCAGAGTATCAGTACTCTGCATAGAGGACATGAGTCTTCACAGCGCAGACTCCAGACCGTTTTTATACATATGCATCCTTTTTTTTTTGCTGTGCTACTTTTAAAATATAGAATATATTTGGGGGGAAAAATCCTTTTCCGCTGCCATCTTCTGACAGCCATAACCTTATCTTTGTATATATATATCCCTGCCAGAAGTGGACTGAACAATTGCAGAGAGCTGATAGAAGCACATTTCCTGTATTTTCTGTCCACTCCTGACAGGGATATATAGGAGCTCGTCTTCCACCTGTCAGCACCATTTTTCCCCTGATGAACTAGTAGATGGAGACGAGGGAAACGCGTTGAGATTTAAAATCGCGAGACTAGTGATCACTGAAGATTAAAACTCTGATTATCTTCATGAGAGTTTTTCCTGACGGTCATGTTTCTAGCGATTATTTTTGTATGGTCTCTTACTGTAGAGGTGACGCTGTGTGTATCATTCCCCACCACGTTATTACATACATGCTGAGCATCACGGCTTATGTACTTAGCCATATATCTAAAAAAAACTCTTTTCTTTTGTTGATTTTGTTTTTCTTTTTTTTGTATGTGTGTTGTTTTTGGGCTATTCCTCTTAAGGCCTCATTTTCCAAGGGGAAAAGAAGAATTAAAATCCGCAGAGGATTTTAACTCTTCTTCCGCACGCGGATCCGCACCCCATAGAGATGCATTCACCACCCGCGGGTAGATAAATACCCGCGGATGGTCAATAAAAGTGAATTTAAAAAAATATGGAGCATGAAAAAAAATGGACATGCTCCATTTAGGTGCGGGTCTCTTGCACGGACGGCTCCCGCAGGCTTCTATTGAAGCCTATGGAAGCCGCCGTCCGGATCCGCAGGAGACCTAAAATAAGAATAAACTTACCCACAGCGGACCGTGCAGATCTTCTCTTCTTCGTGGCCGGATCTTCTTTCTTCGGCCCGGAGGAAGTGCCCAGAGCATTCGCGCGGCATGCTGCCGGCGTGCCGAGCACATCCGCCGGCCGAAGAAAGAAGATCCGGCTGTGAAGAGGGGAAGATCTGCACGGTCCGCTGTGGGTAAGTTTATTCTTATTTTCAGCCCTCATGTCCGCGGGGCAGGAGGGACCCTGAAGAATCCGTAGCGGGCCTGATTTTCCCCGTGGACATGAGGCCTTAGAGTTGACTAAAAGACCTAAAATATAGTGCTGCTTCACACGTTTTTTTTTACTGTTTTCTCTCCATAAGGGCACGTTTAGACGAGTGTAGTTGTCGCTCTGCTAGCAGGGCACAGAACGCTCTTCTATAAGGAACCAATAGGTTCCTATTAGAGATGAGCGAGCACGCTCGTTTAAGGCTGCTGCTCGATCGAGTAGCAGTCTTATCGAGTAACTATGTACTCGTCCGAGCAGCATGCGAGGGGGGGGGGGGGGCAGCTGGGGCCAGACCATTTTTGAGTAAGGCCATTAGACTTAAATCCTAAGACAGCTATCGGTTATTTCACCCTATGTCTTGCATTATCCATTTATATATTCTTTAACATATTTGCTCTTTCTAGTCTAATTTTATCTATGTTAATAAAAGTTAAGTTTTAGGGTACTTCGGGGAATTTATATATATATATATATATATATATATATATATATATATTCCACCCTTTTTTTGCCTCGGTGAATTAAAAAAAAAAAAGTAAAAATCAGTAAAATAAATATATTTGAATTATAATAAAAATAAAAAAATATTAAAAGTAAAAAAAAACTTTTCCCAAATTCCATGTCAACAAAAAAAATGGTATGGCTGCATCCATAAAGGTCCAATTTAATAAAATATCCCATTAATCCCGTCAGAAAATAAAAAAATAATTGCAGAATTGCGCAAGAAAAAATGTAATAAACAGCAATTAAAAAGTCATATGTTCCCCCAAATGTTACCCTAGCACACTACAGGTCACCCTAGAAAGAAGCAAGCCCTATTAAAGGAAAAATAAAGCAAGCTATGGGGGTCAAAAGATGGTGGCAGAAAGCTATTTTTTATCTTAAAGTGTATTTTATTTTTTAAGTATTACTGCATATAAAAACTCTATAAATTTGATATTGCTGTAATCATACTGACTCAAGGAATAAAACCAACATGTTTTTTTTTACTGCACTATAAATGCCATAAAAATTATCCCCCTACATTAGATGGCATGTTAAATGATATTAAAAAATACAGCTGGTCCCACAAAAAACAAGCCCTCACGTAGATACGTCACCAGAGTTATGATTTTTTATTTTTTTTAAATGAGCTTAAGGCCTCATGTCCACGGGGAAAATCAGATCCGCTGTGGATTTGGGCTGCGGATCAGTGTGGATGCACGGTAATTGTCTTTTATTTTTCATGCGGGAGATCAATTCAGCTATGTGCTCTATGAGCTCCCGCATGCGTGATCCGCACTAAAATGGAGCATGCCCATTTTTTTTCATGCTCCAGAAATTTTTTAATTACCATCCGTGGGTATTTATCTACCCGCGGGTGGTCAATGCATTCCTATGGGGCGCGGATCCGCGTGCGGGAAAAACGCTGCAAATTTTAATTCTTATTTTCCCAGTGGACATGAGGCCTAAGAATGTCGCCTAAACGCAGGTGCATCAATGACCCTTTGTCATGAAAGGGTTAACCCTTTCCAATTATCGCTGACGTCTTAAGACATTACGATTTAGGGCTGTACAGCTCCGATGTTGGAAGAAGTCCATCTGGGATCTCTTACTGTATATTGCCAGCCTCTCTGCTGTCGGAGCCTATCCAACGCGTCACCTCATGCAGTACTGGCTTTAGCCAGCAGATAGCGCCATTGTATAACAGCAGAAAAAGAGTAAGCCCCCTAGGAAGACCAGGATACTAATTGGATTGGAAATGGTTAAGACTGCTTTCAGACAAGCTTATTTTTAATCCGTATGTGGACCGTAATAATGAGCTGATGAGAATCTATGAATCTATTTACACGCGTGCATTTTTCAATTACGTCCATTATTGTCCATGGAGAGTGCACCCTTATTGCAGCAGTATTTGAGTTGTGTTCGTATATTTGCTTTCATTAGTATTATTTTCCATTGGACCAAAAAATGGATCCATATTTCCCAAGTTGAAAATAAACCCAATGGAAGCAAAAATGGAGGCAACTACACGTGAGATACTGCAATATGTTACAGTAATATGTCCGTCCTACAGATCCATATTACAGATTTAGGATTTTACTCTTTTACTGAAAGGGTACCACATAATCAACTATTATTCAGTTGGCCTTCTACATGGGAAGAACACAAAACTTCTAAAAACATTTCTATGACTTGTGGCATTCTAGTGGTGAGGGTGTTATTGCTTCTCAGAATTAGCCTGGTACACTTCGACTTATCTTTAATGAAACAAGCCTTTCCCGCTTGATGAAAACCACTGACATTAAAAGAAATGATACTGTTATTCTTGTTATGGGAGTCTGTGGGTACATCTTTTAGAACCTATCTTTAACCCCTTCCCTCTGCAGATAGTTTTGGCCTTGTGGCACAGCCCTATTTTTCCAATTTTGACATTTGTTACTTTATCTGGCAAATAAGGAAGATGGAACAATAATAATCTTAATAATAATAATCTTTATTTGTATAGCGCCAACATATTCCGCAGCGCTTACATAGACGGGGGAATACAGAAAGACAATACAAAAATTACAGAACCACGGTTACATAGTAATCAGTTGATTGAAACAATAGGGGTGAGGGTCCTGCTCCAACAAGCTTACACACTACAAGTAATGGGGTGATACAGAAGGTAGAGGGCTGGAGATGTGCATGGTATGGCGAGGTGGAGAGTGAGGGATGCTATACACATAGACAATGGTCAGACATTTAGCCGTGTGACGACAGAATCGGTGTGACTGAAAGGGCAGTTGATGGTGGCTGGCAAGTATTACAGTCAGTAGGTCAGGGAGCATGTTATCAGGCGGAGTACAGAGGGGTTTGTTTAGGGAATTCGGTATGCCTCCCTGAAGAGGTGCGTTTTTAGAGTACGCCTAAAGTTTTGTGAGCCCTGGATTGCCCGGGTATCCTTTGGTAGTGCGTTCCAGAGGACCGGTGCTGCTCTGGAGAAGTCTTGGAGGTGGGAATGAGAAGTTCGAATTAGAGTGGCACGCAGTCTAGTTAAGTTAGCAGAGCGGAGAGCCCGGGCTGGGTGATGGATTGAGATGAGGGAGGCAATATAGGGTGGCGCTGCACTGTGGAGGGCTTTATGAATGAAGGTAGTGAGTTTAAATAGAATTCTGTATTTAACGGGCAGCCAGTGCAGTGACTGGCACAGGGCAGAGGTGCCTGAGTAGCGGCTGGACAGGAAGATGAGCCTGGCTGCCGCATTCAGGATGGATTGGAGAGGGTAAAGTCTGGTGCAGGGGAGGCCAATCAGCAACGAGTTGCAATAATCGAGCTGAGAGTGGATGAGGGCAATAGTGAGCGTTTTTTGCGTGTCTGCAGTGAGAAAAGAGTGGATTCTTGCTATGTTCTTGAGGTGCAGCTGACATGTTAGGGCGAGAAATTGGATGTAGGGGGTAAAGGAGAGATCAGAGTCGAATATGACCCCAAGGCAGTGGGTGTGCTGTCTGGGAGTTATGGTGGTGCTACACACTGAGATGGAGATGTCAGAATGAGGGCAGTTAGTGGAGGGTAGAAATATCAGCAGGTCAGTTTTAGAGAGGTACATTTTTAGGTAGAGAGAGGACATAGTGTTAGAGACAGCGGACAGACAGTCGGTGATGTTTTGGAGGAAAGGTGCAGAGATGTCACGGGAAGAGGTATATAGCTGGGTGTCGTCAGCGTAGAGTTGGTATTGGATGCCAAAACTCCTCATCGTCTGTCCAATAGGGGCTGTGTAGATAGAGAAAAGGAGGGGGCCGAGGACCGAGCCCTGGGCGACCCCAAAAGCAAGGGGAAGAGGAGGGGAGGTGGAGCCAGCAAAGGAGACGCTGAAGGAGCGGTCAGATAGGTAGGAGGAGAACCAGGAGAGAGCAGTGTCCTTTAGGCCGATGGAGCGAAGCATACTGGAGAGGAGTTTGTGGTCAACAGCGTTGAATGCTGCAGAGAGGTAGAGGAGGATCAGTAGTGAGTAATCGTCCCTCGATTTGGCTGTCAGGAGGTCGTTTGATACCTTTGTAAGGGCAGTTTCTGTCGTGTGTTGGGGTCGGAAGCCAGACTGTAGGGGATCTAGGAGAGAGTTCTCTGATAGATAGCTTACAAGGCGGGAGTAAACTAGGCGTTTTAGTAGTTTGGAGATGAAGGGGAGATTAGAGATGGGTCGGTAGTCTGCAAGTCGCGTCAAGACTTGGCTTCTTTAGCAGTGGGGATATGATGGCGTATTTGAAAGAAGAGGGCAAGATGCCAGAGGTCAGAGAGGGGTTGAATATAGTGGTGAGAATGGAGATGACCACTGGGGAGAGGGATCAGAGGAGGTGTGAGGGGAGAGGGTCGCTAGCGCAGGTGGTGGGGCGAGCAGAGGAAAGCAATTTGGAGACTTCTTCCTCTGTCGCTGGTCTCAGTACAGACAGTGAGCAGGAGCTAGAGGCAGTGCTGACAAGACTAGGGTCAGAGCTAGTCTGGGATTGGGAAGTTATTTCCTGACAGATGTCATCAATTTTTTTTTTGAAGTAGGCAGCCAACTCTACAGCACTGAGATCCGTCACTGGGAGCTGCGGTTTAGGGCTGAGAAGGGAGTGAAAAGTATCAAAGAGTCATTTAGGGTAGTGCGATAGTGAGAAGACGAGAGAGGTGAAGTAGACTTGTTTGGCGTGGTGGAGGGCAGGGTGTAGGTTCTGAGCATGAATTTGTAGTGGAGAAAGTCCGCGGACATTTGCGACATCCTCCACAGCCGTTCAGCACTTCTAGCAATACCTCTGCAGCACCACCCATTGGATGGCAACATTCCTGCACCCTTTATACAGGTCTTTAGAACAATGATTGGGAATTGAAAACCAAGCTAGACTCCATATACAGACAGCTGTTTCAGAGTTTTTGTCCCTTGTCAGTGCACAGTAGGTTTCTGGCTTGGCTAGTGAGAGGCCTGTGACGCGGGTCGGAAAGTGTATTATCTCTCCTTAAGGAGACACCTAGAAGTTGTGTGATGAGACTTATAAGGCCATGTTGCTCCTCTGGAAAATATCCAAATAATGAAGATGGAACAATACCTTTGCAGTGCTGCCGACCCTTTATACAAGTCTTTATACCAATGATTGGTTACATCTCATACATATATACAAAATGATTAGAGTTGTGGTGTGATTAGATGAACGGTTCTGTCACCTGAGGCCCTAAAAGTGGTTCCACCCTTGGCCTATAAAAAGGTTCTCAGAGGCTCCTTGTGTATAGTGACCTCTTTTTTTACTTGTGTAGAGCTTGTTGACCACTAGAAATGCTTTTACGACACAATTGAAGAGATTCGACCCCATTACCAGAGTTTGAGAGGGGTGCATTATTGGAATGCGAGAAGCTGAATAGTCGTAGCGATGAATTGCCCACCACCTGGGCTGTTCTGACCAGACTTTTGGGTGGTGTTAGGACCAGTGGATGCGTGAGGGCACACAAGACAATCGGTCTCAGGACTCCCTCAACAGACCACCACTAGAGAGGATTGTCCGTAAAGCATGAGCAGCTCTAAGGGCTCATGTCCTCGGGTGTTTTTTCACCGCGTACTATGTGTGTGATGTATGACCGTGTGATACGCAGTGAATGGAGCCAATGAAAGTAAATGGAGTGTGCAGACATTGCATGTAGACACCCACGAGAAATAGATTGCAGCATGGTCTATTTGTCAGCGTATCATGCAGTGTGAGCCCTATACTTTTGTATGGGCAGAGTATGTAGCGCTGTCCACACGCAATACGTTAAATACGGTAGGCGAGTCATATGCAACCCCACTATGAAACAGAGAGGGGAATTAAAAAAAAAATAGAGTAAACACTGTGCAAGACAGCGTGCCTGAGATACGCGGGTATGTGCAGTACACTCGCTGCCAATGCGTGGTCTTTGCCGGCAGGGCCGGCATCACAAACACTGGTAAAACATTGTAGGATACCTGCAGCATTTTACCGATACGTCTCTAGACATGAGGCCAAACTGTTTCGGTGATCGCCATCCAGAGACAGGTGGCACCATTGTTACAGGTCTCTGTGTCTATCAGAACCATTTCCAGATGCTTGGCTGTGGACATTTGGTCTCACAGAGCCCCTGACATGTACAGCCTTTGACACACGCTCACTGTTGCCTCCATTTGCAGTGGTGTCCAAATTCCACTGTTTTTGTATGAGTCTTCAGGAAAGGTTTTTTTTTATTTTATGATGCTGGAGTTTCTAAATATTTTTCTTGGATAATGCCATTATGCCACCCAACATGGGCAAGGGGGAGAGAGGGTTCTAAATACTGAGTGGGGGCATGGGGAGGCATGTATGAATTCCACGCCAATGGCAAAGGGGTGTATAAATACTGAGTGTTGGCTTAAGGAGGTATTATTACATTATTACTGAGTGGGGACATAAGGACGCATTATTACCAACCAGGGGGACAAGAGGGCGCTTTTACTTTGTGCAGGACACTAAAACAGCACTTACCATGTGGGGCCTGCGGTGGGCACAAATGGGGAGATACTAATATTGTTTGGGGCACTATGGGTGACATTATTACTACCTAGTTCACTATGCAAGGGAAGATTATATAGAGATGTGGAAAGTGCAGGTATGGTGCTGAAAAAACCAGGAGCCAAAGATGTCAGGAAGTCAAATTCTGCAGACAAGTTGTGGCTGGGAGAAGTCATCATGGTGATCTAGGCTAGATAGAAAAGAGAACGATTCCAAGATGTCACCTGTGATCACTGGATATTTTGGTACTGTAATCTCTAATACAATCTGCAGGCCCTATGTACTGAGCTAGTATCTACTGCTATATGGCCAACATTCATGCTCGAGGGGGATCTCATTCAAACTTTTGCTATGGGGCCCAGCCTTTTCTAGTTATGCCTCTGTATTTATGTATATGGTGTGCTTAAAGGGGTTGTCCCGCGCCGAAACTGTTTTTGTTTTTTTTCAATAGCCCCCCCGTTCGGCGCGAGACAAACCCCGATGCAGGGGTTTAAAAAAAAAAAACGGATAGTACTTACCCGAATCCCCACGCTCCGGTGACTTCTTACTTACCTTGCGAAGATGGCCGCCGGGATCTTCACCCACGGTGGACCGCAGGTCTTCTCCCATGGTGCACCGTGGGCTCTGTGCGTTCCATTGCCGATTCCAGCCTCCTGATTGGCTGGAATCGGCACACGTGACGGGGCGGAGCTACGAGGAGCAGCTCTCCAGCACGAGCGGCCCCATTCAGAAGGGAGAAGACCGGACTGCGCAAGCGCGTCTAATCGGGAGATTAGACGCTGAAATTAGACGGCACCATGGAGACGAGGACGCTAGCAACGGAGCAGGTAAGTGAATAACTTCTGTATGGCTCATATTTAATGCACGATGTATATTACAAAGTACATTAATATGGCCATACAGAAGTGTATACCCCCACTTGCTTTCGCGGGACAACCCCTAAGAGCAGGACTCTCTCTCTATGCTTATATTGTAACTGCGGATCTGACTGCTGAGACCCACAGCGATCACAAGAATATTGCACCTAGAATCCCCCTAGTAAATGTTATTGCTTGGAAAATTTTTTTAGTCTTCAACTCTTTTGCAGTGATCCTAACTCATCGTAAAACCCCTTTAAGTGCACCTGTAATGCCTGCTCATTAAAGGGGTTATCTGCTTGCAATATAAGTTGGATCCAATATGGATACAAATCAGTTATAACTACAAACTTTTTAGTACTCACCTGTCCTGTCGATCCAGAACTGCAGCCATGCGGTCCTCTCAGTATTTGCTTTGAAATGGACACCATGTGACTACTGAAAGCCAATTGGAGGCCGCAGTGGTCAGGTGCCATTTTCCTGCTATATCTGCTCGGGGTTTATTGTTTTAACTGATCTGGATCTAATTTTAACCCTTTCCAATCCAATTTCTATCCTGATTTTCCTAGGGGACTTACTCTTTTTCTGCCGTTGTACAACAGCGCTATCTGCTGGCTAAAGCTAGTACTGCATTAGGTGACACGTATAAGCTCCCACAGCATTGAGGCTGGCAATATACTGCAAGAGAACCCCGATGGACGTCTTCCAACATCGGAGCTGTACAGCCTTAAATAATAATGTCTTTAGACGTCAGGCAGGGGACTGGAAAGGGTTAAAAATTAATTTTGCAGTTGCGCGACCCCTTTAATGTAGAGTATTTCCACACTCCTTGATGTTTCACACACTACTTTATAAAAATGCTTTGCTCTTTATATTTATAGAAACTCGCACTGAATCATTATTGCTTCATGTCAAAGTGAATGAAACAGCGCCATCTAATGCAATTTTGCTGTATCTTCCATGATAAATACATAATTTCTTACTGCAGGTTAGTCTTTCTGGGTTTACACATCAAGATTCATCTCTGTCTTCATGCTTTTCCTGCCAAGTTTTCCAAGTCCATTTCACACTTTCCAGAAAAGCACATATAACCTCTAAAGTAAAAAAAAAATCTTATTACATCCCTATTACCCATATATTCATCCTGGTAGGCGCCTGGCACATTATGAAAATGCCACCCAGAACTTTATACTCATTGGCCCCAATGTTGCATGAAAGTGGGGCAGCAACAAGGTACTTTATTTTGGAGTGATGGGTCGATTAAGCATGTTGCTTCCTGCGCACTACTTAAAGGGATTTTGCATTAAAGGGGTTGTCCCGCGAAAGCAAGTGGGGTTATACACTTCTGTATGGCCATATTAATGCACTTTGTAATATACATCGTGCATTAATTATGAGCCATACAGAAGTTATTCACTTACCTGCTCCGTTGCTAGCGTCCTCGTCTCCATGGTGCCGTCTAATTTCAGCGTCTAATCGCCCGATTAGACGCGCTTGCGCAGTCCGGCCTTCTCCCTTCTGAATAGGGCCGCTCGTGCCGGAGAGCTGCTCCTCGTAGCTCCGCCCCGTCACGTGTGCCGATTCCAGCCAATCAGGAGGCTGGAATCGGCAATGGAACGCACAGAGCCCACGGTGCACCATGGGAGAAGACCTGCGGTCCACCGTGGGTGAAGATCCCGGCGGCCATCTTCGCAAGGTAAGTAAGAAGTCACCGGAGCGCGGGGATTCGGGTAAGTACTATCGGTTTTTTTTTTTTTAAACCCCTGCATCGGGTTTGTCTCGCGCCGAACGGGGGGGGAGTTGAAAAAAAAACAAACCCGTTTCGGCGCGGCACAACCCCTTTAAGAAGAGTATCGTAAATAATGCAAGAACTACATAATCTACAGAACAAAAAGGGATGATTTTGAACCTAGTAAAATCTTACTTTTTAGCGAATTTCAACTTCCCATGCAATCATCCTCTTAGTGCACAACTATGGGTGGGCTATGTATTTTGCCGACCGTTCCCCAGCGCTACTTCCTGTGTCCCTCAGCAGTAGAATGGAGAGCAGCTTAAAGTGTTGCATGCGCAGAGGCACCAGTAAGTGCCAACGGAAAGGTGATAGAAACTGGATTGCCGCTGGTGGATGTTGCCGGCAACAGAGTTTCTAAAAAGAGTAGACACTGGGAGGAAAAGCGGATATTTTTCAAATGACAGTACTAAAAATAGATCTTTGTTACAAAAGTGTTTCATTTTTCATCATGCGTCAACTTAGTCCTATTTCCCTTAATGGTAAAACTCATTAAAAGTTTTTGAGGTTCAGCTAAACCTGGCGATTTCAGAGAGACCGGTTGACTATATAATGTGTTTGATGGTGCCTTGACTCTTCCTTAATGCCAGATGTCAGGAGAAAATAAAATTAGCATATTGGACACCAGATCGTTTATTCTAATGGAAAATAAGCCACCGCCAGAGGAGTCTGGAAGCTGCTTATTCCTCACTCCCTATACTGGGCCATATCTGCCAGTAGGCACTGGAGGTTCAGGAGGGCAAGCAAGCATAACAAAAAGAGTGAACTTTTTCTTCAACCCCTTTCCCTTACTTGGGAGGGGGTTGCTACTAAGGGCTTCTGCACACTGGCGGCAGCAGCGCTGGCCCCATTGAAAGCAATGGGAGAAGATAGCGATCCCCTGCTGCAACTGTGACAGCTGCAGCAGGGGATTCCTTGAATGTGAAACCCCTGGATGCTGTCAAATCCAGGGTTTTAATCTTGTTTTCAATGGGGCCGGCAGCAGAAGCGCCGGCCCCATTGAGAACATAGGAAGATCTCCTGCCGCTGCTGTGACAGCTGCAGCAGGGTATTCCTTTATCCCCGCATGAAGTCCTCTCATCACTGAACACCCATGGAGGTGAAGGAATCCCCTACGGCTGCTGTCACAGTAGCGGCAGGCGATCGCAATGATCCCCCTATGTTTTCTATGGGCCCAGCACTGCTGCCGCCAACCCCATTGAGAACAAGGTTAAACCCCTGGATGTGACAGCCTCACACCCCTGGGGGCCTGAAGGAATGCCCTGCTGCAACTGTCACATCTGCAGCAGAGGATCGCGATCCTAGCCTATTGCTTTCAATAGCGCCAGCCCTTTTGGGAACAATGGGCGAGATCGCAAAAAGAATGGGCATGCCGCGATTTTGTTTTCACACTGCATCGCAAATGTGAAGTGACCCATTAGAAGCCATTGGCTTCATAATTTTGCGCTTTCTCGCAGACTCGCCGGGCTGGGAAATCGTGCAATTTCATTGCCAGTGTGAAGGCACCCTAAATCCATTGTCTTTTGAGGTGAGGGCAGGATAGATGGACGCATGGCAGAGTATTCGGCAATGGGGCAGTGAGCAGGGGCAATCTGAGTGCCGATTGGTCGAACAGCAGTCAACAGGAGCTGCTCTACCAGTGAGAACGCTGCTGAACAGTAAAATAAGGGGTTCTTAGTGTTGGATTTTTCATTTCGTTTTGTTTTCTGTTTGCACCCTGCGGTGCTTATAGTGGTACTGATATTTAGTTCTATGCTTTGCATGGTTGGGCTTTGGTTGTGTTTCGTTAGTTGCGAACGGTTGTGCTTCGTTTGTATGCCCTTCACATCCAGTCTGGATGTAACCTGAGAAAAGATCATCAGTAGTAAATGCCCCTTTAAAGTGGCTCTGACCATGCATAGTGCCCCTTACTGTGGCTATACCTAGTACATTAATGATACATTTGTATGCTAAGTTTGGTTACTTGGCTGGCCAGTTACTATGCTACAGCCACTTGATAATGACCCAGGCAATATAGCTAATTAGGTGCAGTCTGCTGTGTATCTGTTACAGTACAACCCTTGGACACCTACAGTATGTGCTGCTGAATAGCATGTATACAGGGGCTGATTAAGGCTACTGGGGCCCTGGGCTCTATGAAGATTGTTGCCCCCTCCACCGGTCTAAAAATGTAATGATGGTTTAACACTTAGTGGCTAGATATGGTAGTACAACCAAAGTGGTTACATAGATATGTTATCAGAACCAATATAACTACATGGATAGGGCAACAGAAACAAGTTTACTGGATAGATACTGTAACAGAGCTGAGCTTACTACATAGATACAGACAGTAACAGAACCAAGATTACTACATAAATGTGGTAACAGAACCCAACTTACTTCTTCTTTTTTGGCTTTTTAAGGGAACCTGTTACCATGTTCATACTGCCCAAACTACAGGCAGCATGAAGTCCAGACAGGACTTATTACAGAGATATAAGTTTACTCTAAAATACTGGCACATTCCAAAAAAACAAACATAGTAACATAGTATGCAAGGCCGGAAAAAGGCATATTTCTATCCAGTTCAACCTAAAAACCTGCTTTCCCCCCAGAGAAAGGCAAAAAACCCAATGAGGTAGAAGCTAATTTTCCCCATGTAAAAGGAAAGAATCCTTCCCGACTCCAATCTGGCAATCAGAATAATCCCCGGATCACCAACCTTCTGAGTACTGAGTGACAGTAACATGTAATATTGTATCACTCAAGACAGGCTTCCAGGCCCCTCTTGTACTCTTTTATCAAATTCACCATCACCACATCCTCAGGCAGAAAGTTCCATAGTCTCACTGCTCTTACAGTAAAGAACCCCCTTCTATGTTGGTGTAGAAACCTTTTTTCCTCTAGACGTAGAGGGCGCCCGCTTGTTACAGTCACAGTCCCGGGTATAAACAGATGATGGGAGAGATCTCTGTATTGTAGCTTAAAGGGGTTGTCTCGCGGCAGCAAGTGGGGTTATACACTTCTGTATGGCCATATTAATGCACTTTGTAATATACATCGTGCATTAATTATGAGCCATACAGAAGTTATTCACTTACCTGCTCCGTTGCTGGCGTCCCCGTCTCCATGGCTCCGTCTAATTTCGCTGGCTTCTTGCTTTTTTAGACGCGCTTGCGCTGTGCGGTCTTCTGCCTGGTGAATGGGGCCGCTCGTGCCGGAGAGCTGGTCACCGCGTCTTCATCGTAGCTCCGCCCTGTCACGTGTGCCGATTCTAGCCAATCAGGAGGCTGGAATCGGCAATGGAACGCACAGAGCCCACGGTGCACCATGGGAGAAGACCCGCGGTGCACCATGGGAGAAAACCGCAGTGCATCCCTGGGAAAGGACCGGCGGCCATCTTAGGAAGAAGATTTTTTAAACTCCTTATTTCGTCGGATCGGTGAGTAGCAAGCGGCTTAAAAACTGCTTTAATTTGCTATTTTATGCCAGGGGGGTGACAGGGGAAATGGGGTAATGTTACATTTTGATGCTTGCCGCGAGACAACCCCTTTAATATATGTATACATAGTTATTAGGTCGCCCCTCAGCTGTCTTTTTTTCTAAACAAAATAATCCCAATTTTGATAACTTGTCTGGGTATTGTAGTGCACCCACTCCATTTATTACTTTAGTTGCAGCCTTTGTACCCGCTCAAGCTCCGATACTTTTGACTTTCAGATTTAATATATGCAGCGTAATAAGATATTGCATTAACTATCTAGGATTACAGCCATTTATACAGACCCTCGAGGCTCAAAGGTAATTGGACAATTGACTGATGAGCAGTTTCATGGTCTGGTAACGCTCACCAACAGGAAGACCAGATAAAACCTCTCTGGGTATTGTAGTCCACCCATTCTGTTTATTACTTTAGTTGCCCGCCTTTGTACCCACTCAAGCTCTGATATGCCCTTGTTGAGTACCGGTGCCCCAAACTGTTCACAATATTCCATGTGTGGTCTGACTTGTAAAGAAGAAGAACAATGTTCCCATTGTGTGCCTATAGACCTCTTTTGGTGCCCCCAATGATTCTATTTGCCTTGGCAGCAGCTGCCTGACACTGGTTGCTCCAGTTAAGTTTACAGTTATCTAAAATCCCCAGGTCCTTTTCCATGTCAGTGTTACCCAGTGGCTTCCCATTTAGTGTGTAATGGTGACATGTATTTCCTCTGCCCATGTGCAGAACCTTACATTTATTAGTGTTAATCCTCATTTGTCACTTTTCTGCCCAAGCCCCCCAATTTATGCAGATCCTCTTCTATAACAAGATGTTGCACTACATTGATTTTAATGTGAGGGTTAAAGTTCCTTAAATCGAATGTCCTTAGTCAACTCTCACAAAACGGCCACCAGATGACGGTCTTGTTCCACTACCTTAATTTAAATGAGAGTGTTAGTTAAAGTTCCTTAACCCCTTAAGGACCAAGCTGTTTTGTGCCTTAAGGACCAGACACTTTTTAGGGATTTTACCCATGTGGTGGTTTTACAGCCCTATTTTTTTCCTTTAGCTACCAAAATTATTTATGTTGCGTTTTTTTTTCGTGACATATAGGGTGATTTTTTGAATATCTTTTTCACTGACTTCTTTTTTTCTGTTTTTTAGTTTTATTGGGGGTAAAATGCTAAAAAAAATGATTTTTTCCTAACATTTATAGTTATTTTTTTCATTTAGTATATTTATGCTAAAATAAAGTATGGGAACAGGTTCCTCTATTTATTTCGGACGTTTTAAAGGGGTTGTCCCGCGAAAGCAAGTGGGGGTATACACTTCTGTATGGCCATATTAATGCACTTTGTAATGTACATTGTGCATTAATTATAAGCCATACAGAAGTTATTCACTTACCTGTTCCGTTGCTAGCGTCCTCGTCTCCATGGTGCCGTCTAATTTTCAGCGTCTAATCGCCCGATTAGACGCGCTTGCGCAGTCCGGTCTTCTTCTTTTCTGAATGGGGCCGCTCGTGCCGGAGAGCGGCTCCTCATAGCTCCGCCCCGTCACGTGCCGATTCCAGCCAATCAGGAGGCTGGAATCGGCAATGGACCGCACAGAAGACCTGCGGTCCACCGATAGTGAAGATCCCGGCGGCCATCTTCACCAGGTAAGTAAGAAGTCACCGGAGCGCGGGGATTCAGGTAAGCACTATCCGGTTTTCTTTTTTAACCCCTGCATCGGGTTTGTCTCGCGCCGAACAGGGGGGCTATTGAAAAAAAACAAAACAGTTTCGGCGCAGGACAACCCCTTTAATATATGGTATGTATGGTTTTGGTTTACAGGGCGCATACGGCGACGGTTTTGGTTCGTGTCACCTTTGTGTTATTCTCTTTCTTATGTATGTATTGTTGTTTTATTCTGTTATTTTGTTTTATTTGTGTATGTAATTATGTTTTTTTACTATCTATGTCCCCTATGACGTCATGTATGACCTCTGGAGGACATTCATTTTTTTTTCTTATTTGACACTTTCCCACTGTAGCTGGGGCATCCATAGGAGCCCCAGTTACAGGGAAAACAGTCCCTGCAGTGACAGTAGTCACTGGCAGAGCTATTCAGGGTCTAGTTTGATCCTCCAGCTCTGCTGTAGCAGGGAACCCAGGCGGTCACATGACTCCCCGGGCTTCCGATGTGAAAGTTACATGTTACTTTCACTTTGAGTACACAGCGCTCATTGAGCCCTAATATTATGTCTGTATAAACAACGGGGCCCAAACCAAAAGGAGCAGCTGGTGGCTTTCAGAACAGACATTTTGCTTGAAGGCGTTTTAGGCCCCATTGCACACCTATAGAGCCCTTGAGCAGCCAAAACGATGGAGAACAACCACAAATGACACCATTTTGAAAACTAGACCCCTTAACGAATTCATCTAGTGGTGTACTGCGTATTTTGACCACACAGTTTTTGCATGAATCTAAGCAAAGCAGAAGGAAAAAAAGTATGATTTTCATTTTTTTGCAAATTGCGTCATTTGAAAAACTGTTTTTTTTGTACAGCACACATATGAATGAAGACTTGCACTCCAAAATGGATACCCCTGTTTGTCCTGTTATCAGAAACATACCCATTGTGGCCCTAATATTATGTCTGGATGCACAAGGGGGGTCAAATTGAAAGGAGCAGCCTATGGCTTGCAGAACAGACATTTTGCTTGACGATGATTTTGGCCCCATTGCCCACTAGTAAAGCCCTTGAGCTGCCAAAACAATGGAAACCCCCACAAATGACCCCATTTTGAAAACTAGACCCTTTACCGAATTTATCTGGGGGTGTATTGTGTATTTTGACCCCACAGGTTTTGAATGAATCTCAGCAAAGCAGAAGGGAAAAAAATACAATTTTCATTTTTTTGGCAATTGTGTCATTTTAAAATCATTTATATGTGTGTTGTACAAAAAAAATTGAAGACTTTCACCCCAAAATGAATCCCCCTGTTTGTTCCGTGTTCAGAAACATACTCGTTGTGGCCACAATCTGCTTACAGGACATATGGCTAGGCCCATAATGGAGGGAACACCAAATAAACTCCAGGCCCCATTGCTCACTTGTGTAGAAAAAAAAATTGACTCCCTAAAAATACTCCCCCCCTCCCCCCCGCATCCTTTTTGGCGTTCCCTAAATCTTAGAGCACACATATGATTGAAGACTTGCACTCCAAAATGGATACCCCTGTTTGTCCTGTTATCAGAAACATACCCATTGTGGCCCTAATATTATGTCTGTATGCACAAAAAATTGACTCCCTAAAAATACTCCCCCCCTCCCCCCCGCATCCTTTTTGGCGTTCCCTAAATCTTAGATAAAAGCAATAATGTAAACTGTGTGGTATGTTCGAAAACAGGGGTAATTACGGAGGCTGGTTTGGTTGGGCACATGTGGCAATATAACCAGGTATCCCTCTTCCTCCCATGCTTTTATGAGGGGTATTTCTTAACTTCAGCAGCAGGGATGGGGTGTAAAAAGTGGCGCTCTGTGAGGCTTCGTAAGCTTGCCGTGGTGCGGCGGTCTCACACAGAAGGCGCTCAACAAGTTTATCCTGGAACTGCAGGAAGGCGAGCGAATGTGTCTGCCATTTTGCTGGCGGGAACATGTGCAAAATCCACGTAAGGTCCGTGAAGGAGGATCGCGTCAGGGGTTCAAATTCGGAGGCCTCCGGTAAAAAGTTTCATCTCCTCTCACTGATCGCATCGGTGAGGAGAGATGAAACTTCATCTTTTTTTTTTTACTTTTATGTGATCGCCATTGGATAACGGCAATCACGTGACCGGGAACTGCTCACCGCGGGCGCCTGTGACATCTTCAGGCTTTCGGCTATCTTTGGTAGCCAGGAGCAGGGAGATTTAAAATTTCCTGGGCAATCCTCGACTTTTGCGCATGCGTCCACCATTTTACTGACAGGTGCATGCGCAGAAGCCGGGGTAAGGTCTGCAGATAAAGATCCCATCGGGTCACAAATTCAGGGACCTTAGTTATGTAGTTTCATCATATGGGCTCGATCCGTAAGGGGAAATAAAACTTTAACTTTTTAAACTTTTTTTTCTAACTTTTTTAACCTTACATGGTCACTGTTATCCAACGGATAACAGTGATCATGTGACCGGGAACCGCATACAGCGATCCCCAGTCACATCTCTTTGCACTCAGCTATCTTTGACAGCCAGGTGCAGGCAGATTTTAAATTGGCCAGGCTCTCTGGGCTTCTGCGCATGCGCACCACATCGCCACATGCGTAGAAGCCCGCGGCAGGTCCCGATCACCGCGGGACATCACGGAGGACGGGGTGAGTATTTTCAGCTGCCCCCATGGATCTGATCAATGAGTGCAGCTGAAACTTTACCTTTTTAAAACTTTTTTTGACTTTTCCGTGATCGCCGTTATCCATTGGATAATGGTGATCACGGGCCTGGGGACCCGATGACCTCTCCTGTCTCCCGGCTCCTGAAGGTAGCCGGGAGACAGGAGATTGGAAATTTTCCGGGGCTCCGGGCCTTCTGCTCATGCATCTGATGTATTGACGCCTAGCGCGCATGTGCAGAAGGCCGGCGTTAGGTCCTGGAGGACCTGATCACCGTGGGACAGCACAGAGGACCGGGGTCAGCAATCTCAGCTGAATCTTTAACTTTATTTAACTTTTTATTGACTTTAATGCGATCGCTATATCGGAGGGGGCTCCTCGCGGCCCCTGATGACAGCTTCATGGTGTCGGCTACCTCCGGTAACCTACAGAATGGAGCTGTCACGTCCACAGCCCACGAGGCTTTTATCCTCAGAGGATGCATGTTTTTACATCCTCTAACATTAAAACCCACTTTGCTAGGATGTAAAAACACTATGGGGCCGTCACTAAGGGGTTATGGCCCCCTGCACACGGGTGGAAATTCTGCGGCGGGATTTTCCGCAGAATTTCCGCCCGTGGAAGCTGCCATAGGATTGCTTTAGAATCCTAGGCAGATGGCCGCGATTTGTCCGCGTGAAATCACACGCAGAAGACAAATCGCGGCATGCTCTATTTCTGTGCGGGTCTCGCAGAGCACCACACAGACATGTCACTCCCCGACCGCCGGCTCCGGTCTGCGAATGCGCCGGCTGGCTGGCACCTGGCACATCAAAGAGCCGGAGCCGCGGAAGAGGTGAGTGCAGCGCTTGTCCCTGCAGGCGCTCGGGTCGCAGCGGGATCCGACGCGGCTGTCTGCAGGCGGCCTAAAGAGGTTGTCACACTTCTAGCAATTTTGCTACAGGAAGCAGACAGCTTCATACATTGTGTAGTGGCCAGAGTTGGTATTGCAGGCTGCATGTTATTGAGGTGAATCAGACTCAGCTTGCAATACCAACCTCACAAAGTGCCAACTTTAAGCAACTCTCACAAAGTAGCCCACAGATGGCGCTGCTTCAGTCAAACATTTTGTGAGAGAATTCTCGCAGAGGGATGCAAGCCGTGCCCCTGCAGTGACCACCGCGACTCACCTCCTCCCGGCGTGTTCTCTGCTCTGTGCTGGCTGCCAACCAGCCGGCACATGCACAGAGCAGAGCCAGCGCGTCAACCGGCACATAGCACAGAAATAGGGCATTCCACGATTTACTTACCATGCGAGTTTGAACGCATAAAAATCGCGGTTGTCTGCATAGGATTGTATTATCTAATGCACATGTGTCAAGCACAAGGCCCGCGGGCCGAATACGGCCCGCTGCCTCATGTTATGTGGCCCGTGGCATGCCGATGCTGCTCACCACTGCAACGATTACCAGCTGGGGTGTCGCAGCTCCCCGCTGGTAATCGCGCTATTACCGCTGTTCCCGGCGCACACTGACGTCAGTGTGCAGCCAGGATCCTCCTCCCCTGAGTCCGCAGGAGAGGACTCGGGGAGGAAGCGTGCCCAGCGCATACACTGACGTCAGAGTGTGCACCGGGATGATCGTGAGCAGAGTGGGAGGCATATTTTGTATTTCAGCCGCACTTCAGTAGCGGTGAGCGATTCCAGCGACCTGATTGGTTGTTGGGTACACACTCCCCTTTAGAAATGTGCACGAATGGGCGGCCCGTTAAATAAGCAGCAGCACGGCTGTAGAAGGGTCGGCAACTAAAGCTAACCCCTAACCCTTAACCTAGCCCCCCGCGTGTCTCGTGAAGTAGTACTTGTGCAGATCTCCAAAGGGGGTGTGTGTGTACCCAACAACCAATGAGGTCGCTGGAATCGCTCACCGCTACTGAAGTGCGGCTGAAATACAATATAAGCAAGGGGGAGTGGCGCTGACTGCAAGGAGGAGGTAAGTATAAGTGTTAGGGGGGGTTAATATTTCTGCTGGGGGGTTAATATTACTGCTGCGGGATGGGGGGGTTATTATTGCTGCCGGGGGGGGGGGGGGGGGTGTTTATTATTGCTGCTGCTGCAGGGGGGGGGGGAGTTAATATTGCTGCTGCTGGGGGTGGGGTTAATATTACTGCTGCTGGGGGGGGGGGGGTTAATATTACTGCTGCTGGGAGGGTTAATATTACTGCTGGTGCTGATGTTGCTGAGGGGTTATTACTAGTGAGGGGGTATATATTACTGTGGGGGTCACTATTACCACTGGGGCCACTGTGGGGGTCGCTGTTACTACTGGAGCCACTGTGGGATACCCTGTTACTACTGGGGCCACTGTGGAGTACCCTGTTACTACTGGGGCCACTGTGGGGTGCCGTTACTACTGGGGCCACTGTGGGGCTCGCTATTTCTACTGGGGCCACTGTGGGGCTTGCTATTTCTACTGGGGCCACTGTGGGGCTCGCTATTTCTACTGGGGCCACTGTGGGGCTCGCTATTTCTACTGGGGCCACTGTGGGGCTCGCTATTTCTACTGGGGCCACTGTGGGGGTCAATATTTTTACTGGGGCCACTATAGGTGTCACTATTACTACTGCGACCATTGTAGGGGTCACTATTACTACTGGGACCACTATAGAGGTCACTATTAGGGCTCGTTCACATGGGTGTAATCGTATTTCGGTCGCACAAATACGCTGCGTATTTGCGCGATCGAAAATCGCTTATGCCTGCATATTTGCGCGCGCAAAAAAGAACGCAGATGGGCCCCTGAGATGGTGCGCAAATATGCAGGGAATACACAGGTTTCCTGTGCAATCATCATGTATTTGCGCGGTCCATTCTCTTCAATGGCCCATCGGGGGTGCGTAGTATCCAACAACATAGGTCCTGCTGTGTGACAATATACATCATGTGAATGAACTCACTGAAATCAATGGCTTCTATTCACTGCATATTATGTACGCAAATACGCTGGTGTGAACGAGCCCTTACTAGACTGCCTTACAATCGGCCCTTTGAAGGTCACCATAAGCCTGATGTGGCCCTCGGTGAAAATCAGTTTGACACCCCTGGTCTAATGCAATCCTATGGCAACAGGCACGGGCGGAAACTCTGCGGGAAATCCCGCCGCAAAATTTCCTCCCGTGTGCAGGAGGCCTTAACCAACACACAAAGCAGCTAATAAAAGCCTTTTTTTGTGGAAAAGTAGTTATGAATAAAAATGAATACAAATTTGGTATCACTGTAATTGCATTGAATAAGGTCAACATGTATATATATATATTATCCTGCATGGTGAGCACTGAAAAAAAAAATGAAACGCACTAAAGGGGCGTCATTCACAGGCACTGGCGTAACTATAGAGGGTGCAGGGGATGCGGTTGCACCCGGGCCCAGGAGCCTTAGGCCGGCTTCACACGAGCGTGACGGGCTCCGCCGCGGAATATTCCGCGGCGAAGCCCGTCACGGCGCCTCCCAGAGACCCCATACTTACCAGCGGAAGATAGCGTGAAGACGCTTCCCCCCCCACCGCCGCCGTGTCATGTGACACACCTACCGCGTCACATGACGCGGCCGGCCGCGTGATATGACGCGGCGGCGGTAGGCGGGAAAGCGTTTTCACGCTATCTTCCGCTGTGTTACAGCAGGAGATAGTGTGAACGGACGGCTTCCATTGACTGCAATGGAAGCCGTCAGCGCGTACACCCGCGGCAAATAGAGCATGCCGCGGGTGAGGACGGGAGATTTCACGGTGCGGAATTCCGCGGTGGAATTCCGCATCGTGAGCATTGTGCTATTAGGTTCAATAGAACCTAATAGCTGCCGGCAACGCAGCGGATTTTTGCCGCGAATTTACGCGGCGTAAATCCGTTCGTGGGAAGGAGGCTTTAGGGGGCCCATAAGGCCTCTCTTCTCCATATAGGGAGCCCAGTACTGTGAATAAAGCATTATAGTTGGGGGCCCTGTTACAGGTTTTACATGGGGCCCAGGAGATTCAAGTTACACCTCTGTTCCCAGGGTGCAGCAAGTAGCCATGGCGGCCGGATAACAAAACCTGGAAGAGCGCCACTCAGCAATGACCAGTATTCGCAAAGAATGGCCCATATTTACTAAGACGGGTATAACTAATGGCAGTCTAAGTAAAGGGGATAGTTGGAGTGATTTGCGCCAAATTTATTTAAATGTGATGCATTCGGTCAGCGGGTTCTGGATTTTTAGAATGTTTACACCCATAACTGTAAATTCTTATAAGTAACTGATGTTCATATTAGGTTTCCAGACACCTTTAATGCCCAAAATTGCTGTGCAGCACTAGTCTGAGCAACTAGGTGCACTTACAATGGGCTTGTGAACACGAAGAAAGGCGCCCCCGGCGGCTACGAGGCGTCACAACACCCCGTCCCGCGCTCTGAGGAGATATGAAGAATTGCGCGGGAATCACATGACCGCCCACCACGTGACCGCTCGTCAGCTCTGTACTGCGCAGCACGCAGCTCCGACACCCCCCCTCTGCCTGTCACTGTCGGGGTGGGCGTGGTCGCTGGAGTGTCGTGACTTCTCTTTACTTTACGGCAGTATATAAATGTATTTTATTGCCCCCGTCTTGAATTCAGTGGAGTGAAGCAACAGCGATGGAGGCGCTGGCCGACGAGGAAGTGCCGTCCACCTCACGGGAGGAAGCAGCCGCCGCCACCGCTGCTGAAGAGGTACGATGAGGGGAGGGGGTTGTCTGCTTCTGCACAGCGCGGACTTGGCGCGATTTTCGTGATCAAAATGGCGCGTTTTTTTTTCGGACCATGAAAATCGCGGCAAAACTGCTGAAGAAGTCCGGTGTCGTGCTTGTGGATGCCGCGGCTCCTCGGGGGTCTCACGGCACTTTCTTCTGTACCTGGTCTGTGGCTGCCTGCTGCCCGGCCTGACAGCAAGAACTACTGAGCCAGCGCAGATGACGTTGTGCTAATGCCTGCAGCAGCCAATCAGATGTCTGCTTTCAGTCTAGCCTGCAGTGAGAGCGGTCATGTGATTGGTTGCTATGGGCAACATAGACCCACCCCACCTGTACATAGCTTCCTTAGCTGCTCATGTGTTTCCCTTTAACATACAGGGTGATTCTAAATGGTCTTCCCTCATGTTTAACCCTTTAATGGCCGCCCGCACGTCCTTTGATGGCGACCGTTAATGTGCTTCATTCTGATGAGTCTTTTTACGATGGCTGCGTTAGAAGACTGGCGCGGGTCTTCCTTGCCGAGGGCAGCGGGCACTCAGCTGTTGGATAACAGCCCCACATATGCCCAAACAGTGGGGACTGGAGAAACCTCTGATCCCTGCTGTTTAACCCCCAACATACTGTGACCAATGTGGCTGCAGCATGTATAAGGCTGACAGCGTAAGGTAGCTGCCTCTGTCAACCATCAGACCCCCATGCTGTGATCGCGGGTCCCAGTGGGTTGCTATGCGCCCCCACCCCCACCCCCAGAGGCCTGAATATGGCCTCTAGGTCTGCCAGTTACGGTGGCCTCCGGCTGAGCTTCATAGGCTTTATCATGCCCCGCAGTACTGAAGTGTAGCAGTGTACTATCAGAATTACAGATAGTCCCCGACTTGCGAACATTCGAGTTACGAATTTCGCTAGATACAAACAATCTGTACAGCACAGTATGATGTAATGCTATGGCACAGTATGATGTAATGCTATGGCACAGTATGATGTAATGCTATGGCATTACATCATACTGTGCAGGGACCGGAGAGGCTTCTATCAAGCCTGATAGAAGCCTGTCCGGTCACATCGCGGTTGCTAGGCAGCCGGGGGCCTTCTGAAAGGCCCCAGGGCTGTCTATGCAGAGCGCCTAGCAAGCCGTGCGCTTGATGGGCACTCAGCATAGGCAGCCCTGGGGCCTTTCAGGAGGTCCCCGGCTGCCTAGCAACCACACAGCGTCCCGCGATCTCATCGTGGGACGCTGTACGGGCCCCCTGAACGTCGGGTGCCGGCTGTTTCTTACAGCGGGCACCCGGCGGCAGCAGTTCCGACGAGCCGCGCCGCTCGTCAGAACTGTTAACACTTTAAATACCGCTGTCAGAGCGGTATTTAAAGTGTTAACAGTACCGACAAGCGGCGCGGCTCGTCGGAACTGCTGCCGCCGGGTGCCCGCTGTAAGAACAGCCGGCACCTGACGTTGTATGGAGCGGGATCCACCCGCGATCCCGCTCCGTACAAGCATTTGTTCGACTTGCGAACAGGTTCCTGGAACGGAACCTGTTCGCAAGTCGGGGACTAACTGTATAAAATATGGTGATGAAGTCCCCTTGTGGGACGAAAAAGAGAACGTGTTTAAAAAAAAAAAAAAAGGCACCTGATGCAATTTTTTTATGATGTTTGTAATGACCCAGGGAAAAAAGTTAGTACATTGTGTAACCCGCACAGCGCACACCATGAACATAGAATACAAAAAACCTGGCAAAATAGCTAACTTATCCTATCTTGCCTTTACTTTTTTTTTTTTTTTTGTGCTCCTCCTGGCCTGCAGGATTAATGTAACGGATCTATAATGTACGGTGAACGTTGTGGGAAGTAAGAAAAAACGGGCCGGGATTGTAGATTTCGTTATCCTCCCCTCTGGAAAAATGGATTAAAAAGCAATCAAAATATTACATGTTCCCAAAAATTATATAACTGGAGTAGAGTTCATCCCGCAAAAAACAGGCCTCGTAGCGCTCGGTCAGTGGAAACGTAAAACCGCCGCGGCTCTGATCACACTGCTGGTTGTGCGCACTGAATGCCGTACAAATAAAAGGCAAAAGACAAATGGCAGAATTTTTTTACTTAATCCCTTTAAAAAAAAAAAAGTTGCCCAGTACACTATAGGTACACAAAAATGATGCCAATGAAAGTACCAGTTGTCCCACAAAAGACGAGCACTTATCTGGCGGTCAGCGGGACAAACTACCAGGCCCTGGCGCCAGGAATGTGACGATGGCAGAAAGAATTGACGACTCAGTTGGTCATTACGGTGCCAACCGGCCTAGTTACTAAGGGGTTAATGACACTCTGGTATATAGATGGAGACCGACACGCAAAAATTTTTGTTGTAGAACATGACAAATGTTCTCCCCATCGGAGGGGATCAGTGTGACACCCCCTATTTCCCCCTCCCCCCGGTCACCAGACACATGGAGCCACTAGTCAGGTTTCTGCCACACCCGTTGTAGCGGGTCAGGACTCGCTGATGCAATGGCTTCTGGGATGCCGCAGAGCGTACATGGTGGGGGGTGAGGGAGGCATGTAGACTCCAACACCCCCCAGAGGAAACATCAAGAGGGATAAGGGCCGGGGAACGTGGAGGCCGAGGAAGAAGATCCCTATTGTCACCTCCTGTATGGCCGATCCATCTGTGACATTGGGGATTTCCTGTTCGCGCTGCGGCAGAAGCCATATCTGTAGCATCCGGGTGCGAAGTCACGATTGTTTCCTCATGGAAAAAGAAGGGACGTACACTTCTTGGAGTCATTAAACAGCAGTTAAGGGGGTTTACAATTTGGAAGGTCATTTGTAATAACCCTCTATAGGCCTCACCCCGGCCTGGGGCGCTGTGGCAAGTTAATTGTGATGACAGCTGAGACAAATGCCAGCCACAGTTGCCATCGCCATACACTCTACTAGTGTGTTTCCCTAAAAATAAGACCCTGTCTTATATTAATTTTTGCCCCAAAAGAGGCACAGTGTCTTATTTTTTGGGGGGGGAGGGGGCGGTGCGTATACTCGCCTTGCAGCCGGCGTCTGTGTCTTCCCGGCAGTGCGGCAAGCTGGCACTCAAAGAACCAATCACAGTTATTCAGTGATGCCATTCACTGAATGGCTGTGAATGTTCAAGCGCCTGCTGTGATTGGCTGGCACTTGATCCAATCACAGTGCTTACTTGCTGGGGGTCAGGGAATTTAAAGTGAGAGGCGACAGCGAGGAGGATTACAGATCAACTTGCCGCACCGCCGGGGAGACCATCGCTGGGGACACAGACGGCGTCTGCAAGGTGAGTATCCCTGCTCCCTCGTTTCATTGCCTTCTACACTGTGGAGGTCTCCTCTGTAAATTGCAATCATTTCTATGCAGTGCAGCCCCTGTCTGATACTTGTCAGGCACCACCTTGAGGCAGAGATTTCTTCTTCCTTTCTCTATTATCTGCACAACATAAAATGATCACTTGGATCCAATACCATCTCTGCCTGCTGGGAGGACAGTGTCATTATCACTACTCTAATCTATATTCTTCTAAATAAGCTACAGACCATAACTATACAGCCGGGAGGAGGAGCTGTGATCTCCTAACTGTGTGCTTGATTCCTCTAATCAGCAGTAAGTGTTCCGCCACTCATGAAGACCTTTTGCGGTAGATAGTCCATGTAACCTCACACAGAAATTACGCTAACTGAAAAACGGACTTCTCGAGAGAACATAAGGCCGGCTGCACACGTGTGGGTCGGATTCCGGATGTGGGATCCCACTGCGGAATCTGACCTGGCCAGTGACTCCGCGTACCTGTCAGTCGTCTTCATTATCTGTGCTGCATATGGTCGGGACGGCTCGCCATCGGACATGCATAGTACAGATTTTACCGTTCTCCACAAGGCGATGACATGGAATCCACAACCTGTCTGCAAAGAAAAACGCAAGTGTGGAAGAGCCCTAGCAGTAGAGGGCGCTCCATCCAGCTGTCTACTCCTGTTCTCTATAGAACTCTGTTCCACTACCCCCTTGTTTCACTCCTCACCTGTCCCACTCATGCCGCCATCCCCAGGGGATGTGAAGGGAAGCCATTCTACTATGCAGATGGCTTCTCTCCTCACAGCGCTTGCTCCCCACCGGACCTGATGCGCTGAGCGCCTTGTTCATTTTGCCTTTAAAAAAAACGCAATAAAAGTGATTGAAAAAGCTGTATGTATCAATAAAAATTCCAGCCCGCCAGGCGAAAAAAAAGATCTCACAGAGCTCCTTCCGTGGAAAAATTAAAGCCATGGGACTTTAAATGCAACCATGGGGAAAGGGGGGAAAAAAAATAACTTCCCGAAAAAGTGGTTTTGTTCTAAAGTAGAAAAAAAAACAAAAAAAAAACTTGGTATTGTAAATTGTACCAGCCCACAGAAAAACAGCTGGCGTTAGGCCGCCTGCACACAGGTGGATTTGCATTACAGAATCTGGCGCAGGCGTCCGCTTCCGGATTCTGCAGCAGATACGCCCATAGCATGCTATGGCAAAATGCGATTTCCTCTACATGAGCGGAAATCGACTGCAATTTTCCGCTTGTGGAGGAATGCTGCAATTCTGTGCGGACTCCGCACGGTGGCTTGCATTAAAGTCAATGGATGCCGTCCTACTCGCAGTCCAATCATTATTGCGGAAAGGTCGTAAGATCTGCGTCTTCACTTAGCGACGGCGTGGCATAATCTGTACTGTGCATGTGCGATGGCCAGCACGTCCGTAGCACAGAATAATTAGCCTGCTGACAGGTACACGAGGGTCACCGGTCGGGCACCGGGTCGGATTCCGCTTTGGAATCCCGCATGCGTAATCCAACCCATCCGTGTGTAGGCGGCCTTATAGAAACTTTTTTTTTTTTTTTTTTGCTACTTTCAAATATGGTGTTTTGGCTCTGAAAATGGGCGAACGTTTTGGCGCGGGTTCTGTCTGCCTGAGTCATTGTGCTAGCTCTAACTGTCTATTAGATGGTATTGCTGACCCCTCCCCGATGTTGTGAGATGCTAACAAATCCCTTGAATGCTGAAGCTTGCACTGCAATCACTGTGTGGCCACAACGCATACAAGTAGGACAGAGATCACATGATACTACAATATTCGTCCTCTCCTGATACGTATATCTGACGATACCCAAGAGAGAAGGTAAGGGCACCTCTGTATGCCCGCTTTGGCTTATGGTCTACCGAGGAGGACTACTGCCTGAAGTAATCTGTACAGCCGCCTAGACGTTTGGCCTTGGCGTTCAGTTGGAAACTCTATGTACCAAGAATATGAGGACCAGTAGCTCCCCCTTCAGACCTGGCGAGCTGGGTTGCGCTTGTGACTAATGCTAGCCCTGTATGGAAACCATATAAGGCTGGACATACACCTTCGGCCGACAGCTATTAACTTCCTCCATACACATGAACACCTCGCCAAACCAAGGGGAGAGTGCAGAAGGCCACAAGCAGACCGCTCTGGAGGCGACTCCTCTCCAGGAAGAGCAAAGGGCCCCTTAAACTAATTTCACGGCCCGATATCACGCTCGCCAACATTCGAGGTAGCCACAGATGCATTAGTCCAATGTTGGGGGTTCATCCACCATTCATATCCTTGTTGAACTAGTAGCCGGTCTATGAATGGGCACTGACTGAGTGCATCCGAATCAGCATGCAGCTCAAAGGAGGACATTTGCTATCAGCAGTTCTTCCAGTGTTTCCCAGTCTTCACAACCCCCCAACAGATTATGATTCGAGGATATCCCATAGCGAGGTCACCTGTCGGAGTGTCTGAGGCACTGACAATAATTATATCACCTGTAGAATCCTAAAAAAAAGTGCCTTATTGGGTAGTCGTGAGGACTGGAGTTTGGGGAACACTGACCATGGTAGAAACCTATAGAACCTGTGTAACTGTGAGGATAGCGTTCAGTATATTCTGTTCTGTCCAGTATCGGTCATTGTTGTAATCCTCATATGTAACTATGTCATGTTTACTCTGTCCTAGAAAAATGATCCTCCCTTTCAACTGAAGCTTCCACCAAAAGCTCAGCGTCCGGAGAAAGAAGTGGATCCAGAGTATGAAGAAAAGATGGTAAGCCGTGCGTTGCCAGGATAACGGGCCGTTAAAGGGAACCTGTCATCGGTTCTTGCTGTAGTCAACTAAGCCCAGTAGTAGAATCGTTATCTTAATCGTCCCATTACTCTTTATATAGGCATAGCGGAGAAATGGTAGTTTCACTAATTCTTGCACTGCATATAAAACATGTAGACCAGTCTGGCGGGCGGGTTTTGTCGCTTCGCTTTCCCCCCTACATAATCTATGCTGTGCTTCAAGATCTTTCGGTGCAGATGAGCCCTTCCTTTTCTGGATAGAAGCACCCGTGTGAATGACGTAGGGGAAAAGCCGCAGACAAGTGAGCCGGACCGGCCCGCTCACCGAACTAATCTGCATGTTTTGCATATGGAGCCGAATTTCTGAATCCACGATTTCTCAGGTGTGCCTATATAAAGGGCCATGGAACCATTAGCCCGCAAAACTGGCATCTGTAATGATTCTACCACTTGGCTTAGTTTACTCTAGTGAAAACTGATGACCGCTTCCCTTTAATGTGCCCCCAAGTAACAAGTTAAAGTAACACAATAGCAGGAAGCACCAATTTTACTGACAGGATGTTACCAGGGAAGTTTGAAAAGGGGCACTGACTAGAGATGAGCGAGCGTACTCGGAAAAGCACTACTCGCTCGAGTAATGTGCTTTATCCGAGTATCGCTGTGCTCGCCCCTGAAGATTCGGGTGCCGCTGCGGCTGACAGGTGAGTCGCAGGGGAGAGCGGGCGGGAGAGAGGGAGAGAAAGATCTTACCTCCGTTCCTCCCCGCTCTCCCCTGCAGCTCCCCGCTCCGTGCTGGCACCCGAATCTTCAGGGACGAGCACAGCGATACTCGGATAAAGCAAATTACTCGAGCGAGTAGTGCTTTTCCGAGTACGCTCGCTCATCTCTAGTACTGACCATTTCTTCGCTAACACTTCATGTCCGTATATATCACCGACTCTCCGGCACTGAACCCCTTGCTGATAAATGATAGTTTAGGCACTGTGACACCAACATTGTGTGAGCAGAACTGGAACTAAATATTTAAAATGATCTGGGACTTAAATATGGGTGACTGATCCTTTAGGGCATCAGATCACTTGGGGTCCAACTCATGACATTCTTACCAACAACCCCTCTATAAGTTTAAGTACCGTATATACTCGAGTATTAGCTGACCCGAGTATAAGGCGAGTCAATAAGTTTTACCACAAAAAACTGGTAAAACTTATTGACTCAAGTATATGCTGGGTTAAAATAAAACCCTCCATACTTACCTCCCAGCTGGCATCTGTGTCCCCGGCGGCGGTGCAGGAAGGTGCTAGAATCCTCCCCGCTGTCCTCTCTGCTCGGCTCTGTCATTCCCTGTTGTCAGCGCTGTGATAAGCTGTGAATGATCGAGTGCCGGCCGGTGCGCGATTCAACCACAGCGCTTCCTTTCACAGTGCTGACGGCGGGGAATTGGAAAGCCGAGCAGGGAGATGACAGCTAGGCGAATTCTAAAGCAGCTTGTCGCACCGCCGCCGGGGGACACAGACGCTGACTGGGAGGTAAGTATGGAGTTTATTTTCTTATTTAACCCTTCCCTGACTCGAGTATAAGCCGAGGGGGCTTTTTCAGCACAAAAAACTCGGCTTATACTCGTGTATATATATACAGTAAGTAATGCACAACTAATATAACTCTCAGAAATAAGAATATGGAGGTTGGGGATGTAACATAACACACTAGATGGAATATAAGTCGCATGGGACATGGCAAACATAGTCTGTCCATTTGGAAAAGTAGACTTGTATTAGGGAGATAAGCCCTGAGTGCGGCGGTGTGGGATTGGCTATTGTAGATCTGTGATCCTCCCTTCTGTAACCACTTTGCTGTATGAATCCAAACCCTTTTAATGCGGAACATACTGGTATGTGTTGTGCAGATAGTTCCTATGTTAGAGGAAGCTGAACATGTAAAAAAGTACACCTTCTTGTAACTTCATGTATTCATATGCACTCCTATGGGCACAACAGTTGAGGCCTGGGAGGAAGCCATCATAAAAAATCTCAAGAAATTATTGTAATTCTAATGAACATTAATGCAGTCTGCAATGTCTGACATGTCTATACTCTTCGTATGTGAGAATTAATATTCAAGCTTTTGTAATGCAAAGAGGTGAAGGTGATCCGACATCGTGGAGGAAGGCCTGAGGGTAAGAGGGGTCGACATCGATAACTTGTCTGAAAACTAGACCAAACTGAACGATGCCGTATAGAAAGTGCCGCACTCAATGGTTTTTGTTCTCCGCTAGCTGGTCAGGGTCTGGTATCCAGCTATAGATTCACACTTGGTTTGGGATTGCATTGGCCCAGGCTAGATAACATTTTCCATTGGGAGAAAAGGCTTGAACTGTGTACTAATAAAGTTGTTGGAACTACATGTGTTGTTGCTTTTATTACTAGTCTTATATGATCTCAACACCCGATGTGGCCATTGATTCACACACACCGGTATAGCAGCCACCATGCATGTATTGTAAAGAAAGGTGATTCCCATTCTAGGGATTTATGGTATATCCACATGACCTGTAATGGGGTGCAGATCCCATCTGTGGCACCATCCCTCCTTGTAATAATGAGGGATCAGTCACCCCTGTTGGGAGATTCCTGGCTGTCACAATCTCTATACACCTATATGAACTGGCCGTTCTTGAGTGCCGTTCTCTCCATTGGTATAAATGGAGACTGTCGTGGCTGGGCATTGATAAATGGCTCCTTGGACCCCTGTTATCCTTATCGGTGTAGCTCCCAAGTCTCACGCACACAATCCACCATATGAAACGGGACTATAAAACAAATGATAGTCAGCACTATTCTGCACTGTGTATCATACATTATACTGGATCTCATATATATATATATATATATATATATATTCCACGTGGTGAACCTTGTATAAAAATACTGCTAGGGCCTGCTTTCAGACAAGTGTATTTTACCTCCATGTTTGGTCTGTTTTGCAGACCATAATACGGAGATCATGTAAATCTATGCATCTATTCACATGGCTGTATTTTACAAAACAGCATGCCCCGCCCCCCCCCCCCCTTTTTTTTTTCTCTCGCATATTTGCCTCTGTATTCTTTTCTATTGGGTAAATACAGATCTGTATTTGCGCAGTAGAAAATGAAATATATGGAGGTTAACCCCTTTCCAATCCACTGTCTGACGTCTGAAGACATTCTGATTGAAGGCTGTACAGCTCCTTTGTCGGAAGATGCCGACAGGGTATTCTTACCGTATGATACTGGCCACTCTGTCGTCGGGGGCCTCTCTAGCATGTCCCATACCGCATTAGTGGCTCTAGCCAGCAGATGGCGCCATTGTGAAATGACAGAAAGAGAGCCCCCTATGAAACACTGAATCTAAAATTGGATTGCAAAGGGTTAATAGTGATGAAATACTGGTGCCATACAGCTGCAATGTCATCTGTAAGAGGTCCAGAATATGGATCTGTGTTACGGACATATGACGATACTCTTGCCTTAAACCGGCCTAATACAGTGGTATCTAGGTCCAGTTGCAAAGCTTGGCAGTTGTCATCAGGGTTTACATGATACAGATCCAAGGCTGTCCGGGGCACAGAGTCTAAATATGCCCAAATAAGGCTGATGTTGCACTGTGCTCCCAACCCTTTCCATGCCGGCGTTCCATCTTTGTCCCTAAAAACGACATTCAGATGGAAGAAATGATCGACTTTAATTAGTCTAAAGGAGACCAAAGTTGTGTCTGTTTGACCCGGTGTCCATTCTTACCTGTTTAGGTTTGAAGGCCAGAATAGCATAATCAATTACACTATTCTATCTAACAAAAATAACCCATTAAAGCCCACAGTTCTGTTGGGATTTCGTCTGAATACCATTATTAACGATTAATACGAAACCCAGGAATGGAAAGTCACAGCCTAGTGAATAACAATGTGGGAATAAACCCTTATTCATGCTTTTGAAAAGGGACATCAGAGACCTTCTGAAAGGGTGTATAAAGGGACATACCTTATGCTTCGCCCATATACGTACCACCCCAACCTATGGGATTTGACCAGACCCTATGTAGACCCTCAGACCTGATTCCCCTTACTGCAGACCCAGATCGGTGGCCTCGGCAGAATAATTTCTAAACCAGATATGCAGATTTTTACATTCTCCCCCCCCCCCCCCCCCCCCTCTGTTCCTGCAGTTTTCTTCGCTCCTTGATGCCACCACAGTTTACAGATAACATCTGAGTGCAGGAACTATGGCCAGGAGTAAAGAGGGATGCAGGAGAGGAGTATATGTAAAAGAGAACACGGCACCCAGGAGATTTACATTAACGTTACCTATAGTGTATACACACAAATATATGTAGATTTTCTCACAGACACAAATACATATATATTAGGCGTACAGTACACTGCAATGCCCTTTCTTAGTAGTACCACTACCCCGCGCTAACTCCTCAAACGTCAGTAAGCTCATGCGGCTGAAGAATTATGTGCCTGTACCGACTCACCGTAACATCATGATGCAATCCATTTCTTGATGCTTAAAATCGCTGGAAGTGATGCTTGCGGTTTGCCCAGACTATTAGGAGATCTTGGAACCAGTGGATGCGTGAGGGCACATACCCAAGGCGAGGTGGCTCAGGACGTCCTCGACAGAACCTCAGTAGAAAGAATCATCGGATTGTCCGTCAAGCAGGAGCAGCTCCAATTGTTTGTCATCATGTGAAGACAGGTGGCACCATCATTACAGGCCCCTGTGTAGGTCGGAACCATTTCTAGGCACTTGGCTGATGGACAATTGGTGTCACGACTCCCATTATGTGCACTGCCTTTGACACCCACCGTCGCCTCCTTTGCAGTGGTGACGTGAACCATGAAGCTGGACTGTTCCATGAAGTGGAAATGGGTTGTTTTCAGTGATGAATCTAGATTTAGTTTGGGCACTGACTATGCCTGTGTTCCAGTCTGAAGACCTTGCTGGGGAGTGGCACACTGCCCCCACTGCTGGTCCGACGGGCCATCGCATACGAAAGTTGGTCACCCCTACTAGTGGAACGATGGACAATGACAGTCACAGGAATGCCTCGTCAACATTGTCACACTTCTGAGGATGCCTGGTCACCAGATTTATCGCTAATAGAGCATCTATGGGACCATCTGGGACACCAGCTTCGACAGCCTACAGGTTTCCACAATCTAGAGGCTCAGTTACACCAAATGTGTACAGCTATGCCGCAGGATACCATGCAGAACCTGTATGCCTCCATGTTCGCCTGTATCAGAACTTGTATCCAAGCAAGAGGGGGCCTAACAGGGTACTAGAGTCTCCATGCCTGCCTGTATCAGATCTTGTATCCAAGCAAGAGGCGGTACAACAGGGTACTAGAGCCTCCATGTCCACCCGTATCACATCTTGTATCCAAGCTGGTGGCGGTACTAGAGCCTCCATGCCCGCCCGTATCACATCTTACATCCAAACTAAAGGCGGCACAACAGGGTACTAGAGCCTCCATACCTGCCTGTATCAGATCTTGTATCCAAGCAAGAGGTGGCCCAACAGGGTAATAGAGCCTCCATGCCCACCCTTATCACATCTTGTTTCCAAGCTAGAGGCTGTACAGCAGGGTACTAGAGCCTCCATGTCCGCCTGTATCACATCTTACATCTAAGCTAAAGGCGGTACAACAGGGTACTAGAGCCTCCATGCCTGTCCGTTTCACATCTTGTATCCAAGCTACAGGTGGTAGAACAGGGTACTAGAGCCACCATGCCCGGCCGTATCACATCTTGGATCCAAGCTAAAGGGCGGTACAACAGGGTACTAGAGCCTCCATGCCTGCCGATATCACATCTTGTATCCAAGCTAGAGGCGGCCCAACAGGGTACTAGAGCCTCCATGCCTGCCGTATCACATCTTGTATCCAAGCTAGAGTTTGTATAACAGGGTAGTAGAGCCTCCATGCCTGCTAGTATCACATCTTATATCCAAGCTAGAGGCGATACAACAGGATACTAGAGCCTTCATGACCGGCCGTATCACATCTTGTATCCGAGCTAGAGGCGGAACAACAGGGTACTAGAGCCTCCATGCCTGCCGTATCACATCTTGTATCCAAGCTAGAGTTTGTATAACAGGGTACTAGAGCCTCCATGCCTGCCAGTATCACATCTTGTATCCAAGCTAGAGGCGGCCCAACAGGGTACTAGAGCCTCCATGCCTGCCGTATCACATCTTGTATGCAAGCTAGAGTTTGTATAACAGGGTACTAGAGCCTCCATGCCTGCTAGTATCACATCTTGTATCCAAGCTAGAGGCGATACAACAGGATACTAGAGCCTTCATGACCGGCCGTATCACATCTTGTATCCAAGCTAGAGGCGGAACAACAGGGTACTAGAGCCTCCATGCCTGCCGTATCACATCTTGTATCCAAGCTAGAGTTTGTATAACAGGGTACTAGAGCCTCCATGCCTGCCAGTATCACATCTTGTATCCAAGCTAGAGGCGGCCCAACAGGGTACTAGAGCCTCCATGCCTGCCGTATCACATCTTGTATGCAAGCTAGAGTTTGTATAACAGGGTACTAGAGCCTCCATGCCTGCTAGTATCACATCTTGTATCCAAGCTAGAGGCGATACAACAGGATACTAGAGCCTTCATGACCGGCCGTATCACATCTTGTATCCAAGCTAGAGGCGGAACAACAGGGTACTAGAGCCTCCATGCCTGCCGTATCACATCTTGTATCCAAGCTAGAGTTTGTATAACAGGGTACTAGAGCCTCCATGCCTGCCAGTATCACATCTTGTATCCAAGCTAGAGGCGGCCCAACAGGGTACTAGAGCCTCCATGCCTGCTAGTATCACATCTTGTATCCAAGCTAGAGGCGATACAACAGGATACTAGAGCCTTCATGACCGGCCGTATCACATCTTGTATCCAAGCTAGAGGCGGAACAACAGGGTACTAGAGCCTCCATGCCTGCCGTATCACATCTTGTATCCAAGCTAGAGTTTGTATAACAGGGTACTAGAGCCTCCATGCCTGCTAGTATCACATCTTGTATCCAAGCTAGAGGCGATACAACAGGATACTAGAGCCTTCATGACCGGCCGTATCACATCTTGTATCCGAGCTAGAGGCGGAACAACAGGGTACTAGAGCCTCTCTTCAGGGGTCAGCTTTCCTCAATAAATGACCCCTTTCCTCTCATATTGTAATCACTTCTATCAACATTACAATCACACATCCGACGACAACTTGTAGGGTAGGGATTGGTCTGGCGATATGTAGTTGAGTACCCGCTATGTGGTGTGACACTACCAGCCTCCGGTGAGCCTGGCACTGTTCTATACAGGGGGGCACACTGAGCACTGGTGTAAACAGAGGGGAAAGCTTTGTGCCCGTCTGATAAAACAACCTTGTGACCTTTGCCCATCTAAGCGGTCGGGCTCTGAGCAGACGGGAAGTGTGCCTACTGTTCTATGCCGGCTGCCTTGTGAATGTTACACGGTTTCCTGTGTTTCTAGGGACAGGAAGGCATCCTGCTATTAATATCTGGGAACTGCTTATAGCAACCACCATTGTGCCCGCTTCTACTGTGGAAGGGAAAAGTCACTTTTTGTTTCAAGGTCCTTTCACTATACAGTACTATACAAAGCCCTACTGGATGGCTGCAGTGGGTGTGCTGTGTACATCCCATTGGCCTTAAAGTGCCCATGCTTATCAGACTAAAGTTAAAGGGGTTTTCCAAGCAATGGCTATTGGTGACCTGTCCTGTGGATAGGTCATCAATAGCGGATCGGCTGGGATCTGCCGCTCGGGACCATGACCAATCAGCTTTTTAGCGCTTGCTGTCAGTGCCACAGTATACAGAGTACAGAACGGAAGCCGATAGCTCTGACCCCTGCGTAGTGGTCGGTGCTAATAATTGCATTGATGCTAATGTGCCTTTAATTACCAGCACTGCCCTCTACACAGCGGCCAGAACAGCCAGCTTCAGCTCTGTACCCTCTGCGTTGTGGCACAGACAGCTGGCGCCCAAGCAGCTGATCGCTCAGGGTCCAGAGCAGCGGGCCCAGCAATCATCTGTAGATGACCTACAGTATCCTGACGATTGGTCAATTGCAATTGCCTGGAAAACCCCTTTAAAATATTATTCCAGTGATGTCAATGTGAACGTTCTATGCTTCATAAGGTGTTAATGTGTCATTTTGCAATATAGTATTATAACTGGTTTAACAAAGCTGCGCAGATATTGCTTTACCCGTGATCCTTCCGCACCCCCCACCCCCTCACTAAGTTCTCAGTTGGTATCCAATGGTTACGTCCTGTACACTCCACTGTCTTACTGGTCAGGCACGCTCAGTGCCTTCACATTCCGTAATGATGACACAGTTTGTACACTTGTGACTGCGCACTCCTCAGTAACTGGCAGTGAGGCATTGTGGGAAATGTAGTTTTTGCGTTCCCTGGTCTTCACTTCCTGATGCTGGGAGCCGGCGATGACCTCTCCAACAAATGGCCATGTGACTCATTCAGCCAATCACGGGCTCCCTTCTGCCGGTGAATAGCTGCAGCGCTCACATGACCCAGTATTGGGTCGTCCCCTTCCAGGAAGTGAAGGTCAGTGTAGATCAGAGAGACTGTAGCGGCGAGGAGCGTGGAAGGGGTCGAGTATGAATGCTGTTATTTTACTACTGCAGGAAGTTTTTGAACAAAACCATGTCCCCGGATGACCCCTTTAGGGGAAATTTTGAAAATGTAGCCTAGTCACCGGAATATCCCTTTAAGGAAAATGGACAATTTAAACCCAAGCGAACGCTGATCGTGTGAAATTTAACAATGATCGATCGTTTTAGCTGACCGATGATAGACTGCCATCATCAGTAAGGAAGTAGACTTGGTTTGAAACTTTCCTCCAGTAGTTGGACGAAAGACGTTTCATTCTCAAGAAAGAAGTTTCGTCTACAGACTCTTTATTTAACAGAATGTTCCTAGGAAGATGTTTTGCCCATCGCCCCGTGTGGTTGGACATGTATGACCAGTCTGATCAACTGTAATGGGCAGTGTTGACCACTATCTCTGTATGACCCTACATACACAGCTGTTAATCACTGATAGCTCCACCCATTTGACTGTTCAGCTCAGAGTGAGCAGAGATATAAATGAATAGAGATGAGCGAGCGTACTCGCTAAGGCAAATTACTCGAGCGAGTATTGCCATTTTCGAGTACATGCCCGCTCTTCTCAAAAGATTTGGGGAACAGCGGGGAGCAACGTGGGGGAGATCTCTTCCCCCCCCCTCCCGCTTCCCATGCTCACTCCCGCAACTTACCGCTCACCTCTGTAGGCTCCCGAATCTGCTGTCTTTGTTATTTTCACACCAGCCATTACATAAAGTAACCATTAAGCTGCCCGTACACCTTCAATAGCTGTCGGATGAGCACTTGTTTGGCTAATACCATGTTTCCTACCCCGTTATTAATAAGCCCTACCCTGATTTTCACGGGGTCTTGAATTATAAGCCTTCCCTCGAAAATAAACCCTCGCTACACTACGTGAAAAAAAAAGCAATACAGTACTCACCCAGTAGAGGGTGTCCAGGCCCCTCACGCAGGGCTGCGGCGCTGCTGCAGGCTTCCGTGTCCTCCGGCACGCCTACAGAGTTCTTCCTGGTAGCGGGGCTTGAATACCCCGCCTTCAGCAAGCGATTGCTCTGATTGGTTAATCGAGCGCTGCGTCAGCCAATCGGAGTCAGCGCTCGATTAACCATTCACAGTCATTCAATGATGTCATTTAATGAGTGGCTGTGATTGCTTCATTGAGTGCCGACTCTGAGTGGCTGATGTGGCCGGAGGACAGGGAAGCCTGCAGCAGCGCCGGAGACCAGCGCGAGGGACCCGACCGCTGGCTGCTAGATAAGTATTATAGGGCATCCCCTGAAAATAAAACACTGTGCCTCTTGTGGGTCAAAAATTAATATATGGCAGTGTCTTATTTTCGGGGAAACGCGGTGATATTTTCTCCCAACTTCTCAAACACATTTGTGTGTTTTTTAGTAGTAAGCTGCTGCCAGACACTGCTGGTTTATCTCCAGGAAGAACAAAACAGAGTTGGGCATTAAAATTCAGCATCCGGATTTGGTGTTGCATAAAGCAGCAGCATTTGGGCACTGCAGCAAAAATGCATGTTAAAGGGATTTTCAAGCGAAATACTATGGATGACCTATCCTCCGGATAGGTCATCAATTGATCGTCTGCGGGTTGCCGCTCGGGACCCCAGCTGATTGAGCGCCCACTGTCAGCTTCACAACACACAGCCTACAAGCAATTAGAGCTGCACCTGCAGTTACAAGTGCCGGCCACTATACGGGACGGAGCAGCAGCTTGTGCTCTGTTCTCCTGTGTGTAGCAGCACTGGGCGTCCAATCAGCTGATCGGCCAGGATTCCACTTTCCGGAACAACTACTGATGATCTGTCCTGAGAATAGGTCATCAATAGTATTTCCCTGGGAAACCCCTTTAATGTCCTGCTGTAATTACTGATTTAGTTGAAGAAATAGTTTTAGATTTTCTATGTCCCAAACGAGATGTTAAAAACCATACATACATACATACATACATACATACACACATACATACACACATACATACACACGGACATGACAGACTTGTGCTGCTATGTTTGGCTTTTCCTATATTGAGGGTAATAGAATTCACATATACCTTGTTTCCCCGAAAATAAAACAGTGTCTTATATTCATTTTTGTTCAAAAAGGTTTAACTTTTTTACATGTATAGCTGCCTGGACACTATTTAAATTGACTTTTTTAATTAACTGTTAGCAGGGCTTAATTTTGGAGTAGGGCTTATATTTCAAGCATCCTCAAAAAGCCTGAAAATTATTTTGCATCCTCAAAAATTCAGGAAAATCATGCTATGTCTTATTTTCAGGGTATGTCTTATTTTCAGGGAAACGGGGTAGCAGTATATACAGTTCAAATGCCATAGTGACAGGCAGGAGCCGCTACAGTTTTGTTTCATTGTGTAATGGGACAAGGAAGCAGCGCTTTGCATAAAATGAATGGGAGGGACTTGACGTTTAATTTGCAGATTTTGTTACAATGAACTGAAAAGGGAGATTTCTTTCCATCATATACATGAAGTTAGATGATCTGGTCTCTCTGACTGTTGTATGTCGCTGCCCTCTGGTGGTAACAAGTGGAACTTTCAAAAAGGAAATCTCAAAGCCCCGTCCGTGATATTCATCGATGGCATGCCTATATTAGATCTATGTACAGAGGTAAATCTATTCTCGCTGCACTTCCACCCTTCCCTGAAACTTTACTACTATTCAGTCAATGCATTAAACGATTGGCTAGATAAAGACTGTCTCACATGAGCGTATGGTCGTAGCGTGTTATGCACCCGCGTAATACGCCGTACCAATATCCCATAGGTTGTCATATTGCCGCTCACACAAATTGCTCAAAACACCCACGCAAGGAAATTCGCAGCGTGTTCTATCTTGGTGCGAGAAATATGTGCTAAAATGCCAAAAATAGGACATGCTGCGTGTGATCTTGCGCACGTTAAAACGTTAGTCTGAGAGGCCCCATTGAAATATATGGAGATGTATTGTTGTGTATTTTGAGCATGCTCAGAGTGCAGACCTCCAATAGGGGGCGCTGCAGAGGTATTGTTCCATCTTCATTATTTACATATATTTCTCAGAGGAGCATGCGTGGCCTTATAAATCCTCTCACTCACCTCCTAGGTGTCTCTACACACCTTCTAGGTGCTCTCATTAAGGAGAGACGATACCCCTCGCAACCCACATCACAGACCTCTTTTACCAACCAACCCAGAAACCCACTGCACACTGATGAGGGGCAAACCCCCCAAAACAGCTGTCTGTGTATGGATTCTGGCTTGGTCTTTCAATTCCCAATCATTGTTATAAAGACCTATATAAAGAGTCGTACACTGATTTGCAGGAATGCTGCTATCCACTAGGTGGCGCTGCAGAGGCATTGCTCCATCTCCGTTCTTGGAGATCGCTCTGGCTCGTGGATAAGGAACAACTTGTTGGAACTAGAATACCCCTTTAAGATACTTTTGTGATCACATTTATTTTACATTACTCTTTTGAAATAAATGAAATGTAGAAACAAAGTAAGTAGTAAGTTTACTCCTCGGTCTGCATGGGGGAAATGATGCTGAGAACCCGCGGCTGATAACATAAGAAAACAACATGCTCATAAATATTGAAATATGTGACAACCATTTCTAGTTCACTAAATGTTGATCTACAAAAACTAGAAAAAAAAGTCCTTCTTTGATGCTGAAAATCAAATAATTGTTTCCTTTTCGTATTTCAGAAAACGGATCGGTCAAAAAGATTTGAATTCCTCCTGAAGCAGACGGAGCTCTTCGCACATTTCATTCAGCCTTCTTCACAGAAGTCGCCAACGTCTCCTCTCAAAGTGAAATTAGGACGCCCCAGGATAAAGAGAGATGAGAAACAAAGTTTGTTGTCTGTTGGCGAGTACGTAAACCGCTCCTCGCATTCTGTCCTGTTTGCAATTAAACACAGTGCGCACAATTGTCTACCTTAACCCCTTGAGTGGCAGGTTTCCTACCACCCTGTCGTGCCCACCAGGGCAGGTTTTTTAAAATGGTCTAATCATTGAATTTCAACTAATTTTGCAGTTGCGTCTCAAGAGCCATAACGTTTTCATTTTTCCATTGACATGGCCATATAGGGGCTTGTTTTTTGCGGGACAAGTTGTGATTTTTTAAACAGGGGGGAGGAAAAAAAGAAATGGGGAAAAAAGAAAAAAGGGGCCATGTCATTAAGGGGTTAAATAATGCATTAACTTCCTTCTCTGGGTCATTACGACGCATGGATACCACATGTGTGATTGTATTTTTGATTTTTTTTACAAAGTAAAGGGAGACAAGTGTTTTTATTATTTTTTTTATAATTTTTTAACTTTTTTTTTTTTAATTTTTTTTTTCTTTTTTGTCCCTTTAGGGGACTTCCACAGGGACCCATCAGGACCCCTGATCACATTCCGGGGCTCCGATGGTGACAGCCCTTTACATGCTGCAGTGACAGCCCTTTACATGCTGCAGTCACATAGACTGCAGCATGTAAGGGGTTAACACAGCAGAGATCGGAGGTTTTCTCTGATCCCTGCTGTAAGAGCTGGTACCTAGCTGTCCTCTGACAGCTAACAACCAGCTCTCCCTGCCACAGAGACCATCGGCTTGCTTCTGACAAGCCGATGGTCTCTATGGCAACCTGTAAACAAAGCAGGAGATTGCCGACATATCAGCAATATCTTCTGCTGGTTTTTCAAAGCCCTTGCACTGCTCTGTGGGGGTCTGTGCAGGCAGGGCACACTGTCACAGCTTGTGGCATTGTGCTCTGCAGCTCCCATAGTGATACATAGCCCGGAAATCTTCCGGGCTATGTTGCTATGAGCAGTGGAGCTCGTCCTGGAAAATTTCCGGGCGTGCCACTCAAGGGGTTAAAGGACCCTGACACCTACTTTTAGTCCTATGAGTTAGGTTTATGGGCTGAAAGTAGGTGACCCACTGAGTTCGGTGAGGTAAGTGTTAGGCCACCAGCCGTGCGTCCGCCTCCGGATTCCACAGCATGCCCACGAGTGGAAATCAATTGCGATTTTCCACTCGCGGGGGAAAAAGCGCAGCATGCTCTATTTCTGTGCAGATGCCGTGCAGATAGTTTCCGTTGAAGTCAATGGAAGCTGTCCTACCTGCGGCCCTTCCGTAATCATCATTGCAGAAAGGCCGCGCGATCCGTGTCATTGCCTAGGGACGGTGCGGCACAATCTGTATGGCGCATGTGCGCCGGAACGACGGCTGGCACATCCGCAGTACAGAATATAGAAGAATCCGGACAGGTACGCGGGGTCACCGGCCGTGCACAGGTTGAATTCCGCTACGGGATTCCACATGCGGTAACCGACCCGGTCGTGTGCAATTGGCCTTATACTTACCTCTCCCATCATTTCCCCTTAAAGAGGTTATGCAGTGTCTGTAAATTATTCCCTATACACAGGATGAGGATAATTAGCTGATTGGTGAGGGTACTACCACTGAGACCCCCATTGATCAGCAGAATGGGGGTCCCATATTCCTCTGTCAAAATGGCAATTGAATGGAGCAGAGAAATGGTATAAAGCAGAGTTCTTAAAAAAGAAGAAAAAAGTTTATTTTATGCACAACGCAAGTGTTTACTAGAACGGACACACCAGGAGAGCCGACAGGAGGCCCACTTTAGGCATTGGCCCTGGATTTCCAGGCAATCCATCAATTCATATAACTGTATGCACTCCATAGAGGTAAGCAGCTTCACACCACTAATAAATAAAACTTATTTTTTGTGTATCTTTTAAATGTAGCAATCGACACAGACGCACCGAGCAAGAAGAGGACGAAGAATTACTGTCCGAAAGCCGCAAAACCTCCAATGTGTGTGTGCGATTTGAAGAATCCCCTTCTTGTACGTTAGAACCTTATCTGCTAAATAACCTTGTAAATTATTTCTTTATAATGTACTAAATCGTATGTTACATTCAGACGGAACGATCAGCGTTCAAAAAGTCCTGTAACCCCTTTACGACGGCCCCATTGGGATTCTACGTCCTCAGTAAGTGGGCTTTAATCCTAGAGGACGTAGTTTTATGCGTCCTCTTTGGATTAATGCCCACTTGCCTGAGGACGTGACAGCTCCATGCTGTCGGTGCCCACAGGTAGCCGACAGCATGAAGCTGTCATCCCAGGATGCAGGCAGTCACCCTCGGCATTGCGATCGGCGCTATCCAATGGATAGCGCTGATCGCAATAAAGTAAATAAAACTGTCAAAAAAAGTTAGTTATTCAGCTGCCCTGATGGATCGGATCCATCAGGGCAGCTGAAAATACTCACCCGGCTTGTCCGCGGTGTCCCCCGAAGATCGGGTCCTCCCGGACCCGCCGCCGGCCTTCTGCGCATGCGCGCCAAACGATGACATCACTTGCATGCGCAGAAGCCCGGGAACCCCCGGCAAATTTGAAATCTCCTGGCTCCCGGCTTTTGAAGGTAGCCTGGAACCAGGAGGTGTTACCGGGGACCACTGTGAGCAGTCCCCGGGCACGCGATCCCCGCTATCCATTGGATAGCGGCGATCGCAAAAAAGTTTTTAAAAAGTGTCAGTTTCACCTCCCCTCATGGATCGGATCCATGAGGGGAGGTGAAAATACTCACCTAAATCCTCTCCGATGTCCCGGGACCCGAAGTCCCCGTCTGCGGATGTGCGCCCAATGTCAATCATCGGGCGCGCGCACAGAGGGGCTCGAGCCCTGGGAAATTTAAAATCCCACTGCTCCTGGCTGCCATGTGTAGCCAGGAGCAGAGAGATTATACTGGGGACATGATCACTGTTACCCAATGGATGACAGTGATCATGTAAAGTAAAAAAAGTGTAAAAAGTGGGGGGGAAAAGTGTAAGAAGTAAAAAAAAAAAAGTGTAAAAGTAAAAAAAAAAGTTAAAAAAGCTTGCGTTTCATCTCCCCCCACGGATCATATCCGTGAGGGAGGATGAAATGACGTACCTAAGGCCTGCGGACCTTACCCCAGCTTCTGCGCACGTGCCCGTCGCCACAATGGCAGGCGCATGCGCAAAAGCCGTGGATTGCCAGGATAATTTTAAATCTCCCTGCTTCTGGCTACAAAACTTAGCCGAGAGCCTGGAGATTTCACGGGGGGCCGCGGTGAGCGGTTCCTGATCACGTGTTTGCCGTTATCCAATGGATAATGGCGATCACGTAAAAGTAAAAAAAAGGTGAAGGTTCATCTCCCCTCACCGATGCGATCGGTGAGAGGAGATGAAACTTTTTACCGGAGGCTCCGTATTTGCACCCCGACGCGATCTTCCTCCATGAACTTTCCCGGATTCTGCACATGCGACCGCCGGCTAAACACTGGACACATGCGCGGGGGGGGGGGGCAACGGTCGCCGAGAGCCTGGAGCAGTGACGGGTGACCTTGTTGAGCGATCGCCGGTCACGTGAAAAAAAGGTAGCGATCTACCTTTGGCCGGTCTCACATGACCGGATAGGAATTACGGATTCCGCATGCGTCTGATCCGCGGTAATACGCAGATCAATCGCATTGGATTACACAATTCCGCTCACATTAGCGGGTCGGAATTGTGTAATCCACTCGCAGAAAAGAGAACGCAGCAGGTTCTATTTTACCGCGGATATCCGCAACATAGAGCCCATTGTGCTCCGTGGTCGCGGATATACCCGCAGCCCATACGCAACTACCTTGTATACGGCTGCTGGTACCCGTGTCATCGCTAAGCGACGGTGCGGGAAATACAAACAAAAAAAAGGTGTACTGCGCATGACCACCTGTGTAAGTACGCAGTTATGCGCAGTACATTACGTGGCCGTACGCAGGGTCACAGCCGGGCTCACAGCTGGGATCCGCTGCGGGCCTCTGCAAGCGGATTCCACCTACGGCTGCGTGAGCCCGGCGTTATTCAGACCGCTACCTGTAATACGCAATTTACAAGAAGCCCCGGGAACGTTCGCCTTCCTGCAGTTCCAGGAGCAGCTTGTTGAGCGCCTTCTATGTGAGACCGCCGCACCTCAGTGAGATTACGGAGACTCACAGAGTGACACTTTTTACACCCCATACCCGCTGCTGAGGTCACAAAATACCCCCAAAAAGCATGAGAGGAGGGGGGATACACGGTTTTATTGCCCCATGTACCCATCCCAACCAGCCTCCGTAATTACCCCTGTCTTCGGAAATACCACACAGTTCACATTATTACTTTTATCTAAGATTTGGGGAACGCCGAAAAGGGCGCGGAGGGGGCGGGGGGGATATTTTTAGGGAGTCAATTTTTATTCCGTACAAGTGGGCAATGGGGCCTGGGATTTATTCAGTTGTGCCCTGCAATCCAACGGGTGTTCCCTCCATTACAGGCCTTGCCATGTGTCCTATAAATAGTAGATTAGGGCCACAATGGGTATGTTTTTGAACACGGGACAAACGGGGGGATCCATTTTGGGGTGAACGTCTTCATTCCTGTGTACAATGTACAAAAAAACCTGTTTTTAAATTGACAAAATTGCCAAAAAAATGAAAATCGTAATTTTTTCCTTCTGCTTTGCTTAGATTTATTCAAATACTGTGGGGTCAAAATACGCAATACACCCCTAGATGAATTCATTAAGGGGTCTAGTTTTTAAAATAGGGTCATTTGTGGGGGTTCTTTATCGTTTTGGCCGCTCAATGGCTCTACAAGTGGGCAATGGGGCCTGGAATTTATTCCGTTGTACCTTGAAATCCAACGGGTGCTCCTTCCATTATAGGCCTAGCCATGTGTCCTTTAAGTAGATAAGGGCCACAAGGGGTATGGTTCTGAACACGGGACAAACGGGGGTATCCATTTTGGGGTGAATGTCTTCATCCCTATGTGTGCTGTACAAAAAAAACAGTTTTTAAATTGATACAACTGCCAAAAAAATGAAAATTGTAATTTTTTTCCTACTGCTTTGCTTAGATTTATTCAAAAATTGTAGGGTAAAAATACGCAGTACACCCCTAGATGAATTCGTTAAGGGGTCTAGTTTTCAAAATGGGGTCATTTGTGGGGGTTCTCTGTCGTTTTGGCCGCTCAAGGGCTCTACAAGTGGGCAATGGGGCATGAAGCACCTTCATGCTAAATTTCTGTTCTGAAAGCCACTGACTACTCCTTTCATTTTGGGCCCCGTTGTGCATCCACACATAAGATTAGGGCCACAATGGGTATGTCTCTGAACACGGGACAAACAGGAGTATCCATTTTGGGGTGCAAGTCTTCATTCATGTGTGTGCTGTACAAAAAAACAGTTTTTAAAACGACAGAATTGCCAAAAAAACGAAAATCACATTTTTTTCCTTTTGCTTTGCTTGAATTCATTCAAAAACTGTGGGGTCAAAATGGGCAGTACACCCCTAGATACATTCGTTAAGGGGTCTAGTTTTCAAAATGGGGTCGCTTGTGGGGGTTCTCTTCGGTTTTGGCCGCTTAAGAGCTCTACAAAAGTGCTATGGGGCCTAAAACACCTTCAAGCAAAATGTATGTTCTGAAAGACACTGACTACTCCTTTCATTTTGGATCCCGTTGTGCATCCAGACATAAGATTAGGGCTACAATGGGCATGTCTCTGAACACTGGAGAAACAGGGGTATCCATTTTGGGGTGTAAATCCTCATTTTCATGGGCACTATAGGAAAAAAATATGTCTTTAAAATGACATATTTGCAAAAGTATGAAATTTTATTTTTTCTCCTCTAAATTGAATTAATTCCTGAAGAAAATGGTGGGGTCAAAATACTCATGACACCCCTCAGTGAATACATTAAGGGGTGTAGTTTTTAAAATGGGGTCATTTGGGGGGGTATCTATTATTCTGACACTCATGAGCCATTGCAAACTTGGCTTGGTGCAGGAAAACAAAGTGTTCCTCAAAATGCTAAAAAGTTATGTTAAAGGGGTTGTCCCGCGCCGAAACGGGTTTTTTTTTTTTCAATAGCCCCCCCGTTCGGCGCGAGACAACCCCGATGCAGGCATAAAAAAAACAAACCGTCCAGTACTTACCCAAATCCCCGCGCTCCGGCGACTTCTGACTTACCTTGTGAAGATGGCCGCCGGGATCTTCACCCTCGGTGGACCGCAGGTCTTCTGTGCGGTCCATTGCCGATTCCAGCCTCCTGATTGGGTGGAATCGGCACGTGACGGGGCGGAGCTACGAGGAGCCGCTCTCCGGCACGAGCGGCCCCATTCAGAAAAGAAGAAGACCGGACTGCGCAAGCGCGTCTAATCGGGCGATTAGACGCTGAAAATTAGACGGCACCTCGGAGACGAGGACGCCAGCAACGGAACAGGTAAGTGAATAACTTCTGTATGGCTCATAATTAATGCACGATGTACATTACAAAGTGCATTAATATGGCCATACAGAAGTGTATAACCCCACTTGCTTTCGCGGGACAACCCCTTTAAATTTGTATGTCCTATAAATGGTTAAAAAAAACACAAAAGTTTTTCAAGTGTGCATTCAGAATAAAGTAAACAGATGGAAATATATATCTTATCAAAAATTTGAACAGTATGTTTGGACATATTTGAGATATTACGGTTGAAAATGTGAAAAAAAATTTCCAATATTGGTACTTTTAATAAATATACACAAATTCTATGGGTCTATTTTTACCACCTAAATGAAGTACAACATGTGGCGAAAAAACAATGTCAGAATCACTTGGATATGCAAAGCCTTTACGGAGTTATGCTACGTTGAACGACGCATGTCGGATTTCCAAACTTTGGCTCCGTCACTAAGGCGCAAACAGGCTTCGTCACTAAGGGGTTAAACAAGTGAAAGTGAAGAAAATCGTTCGGTTTAAATGCACAACGATGAACAAGAATCGTACACTTTTCATTCTTCGTTCAGTTTTTAGCAGGACCAAAAACCGTTGTTGGCTCCTTTGCTTTACCTTACGTTTACACAGTTTCCGCTCGTAGGAACGTGAAACGCTGAACGAGATGTGGGCGATTATCAGCGATGATCTTACTGTCTAAACAGGCTTCACGCGTCGGCGGTGATGTCACTCGCTCGTTCAAACGAGAATCGGCTCGTCTAAGAGGGGCGTAGGTTGTATCACCACTTACTCTCCAGTTACTCTGTCAGGTTTTTTTTTTACCTATTTAGTAATGTTTTATGTTTTAACCCCTTAAGGACCAGACACTTTTTGGGGATTTTACCCATGTTGTGGTTTTACTGCTCTATATTTTTTCCTTAAGCTACCAAAATTATTTTTGCTGCATTTTTTTTTTCCGTGACATATAGGACTATTTTTTAAAATATCTTTTTCACTGACTTTTTTTTCCCGGTTTTTTAGTTTTATTGGGGGTAAAAAGCTAAAAAATGTTTTTTTTTTAACATTTATAGTTTTTTTTTTAAAATTATTTTTATATTTACACTAAAATAAAGTATGGAAATGGGTTCCTCTATTTGTTTCGGACGTTTTGATATATAATATGTATGGTTTTGGTTTACAGGGCGCTTATAGCAACCTTTTTGGTTGGTGTCGGTTTTTGGTTATTCTCTTATGTATATACTATTGTTTTATTCTGTTATTTTGTTTTACTTATTTATGTAATTGTGTTTTTTACTATCTATGTCCCCTATGACGTCATGTAAGACCTCTGGGGGACATTCACTTTTTTTTCTTTATTTGACACTTTCCCACTGTAGCTGGGGCGTCCATAGGAGTCCCAGTTACAAGGGAAAGCAACCCCTGTGGTGGCATTAGTCACCTGCAGAGCTGCCAGGGTCTAGTCTGACCCTCCAGCTCTGCAGTAGCAGGGAATCCCAGGAGGTCACATGACCTCCCGGGGCTCCCGTAGTGAAAGTGCGTTTTACTTTCACATTCCCCACACAGTGATCATTGAGCACTGTGTATCGGGGAAGCAGAAGGCAGGAAGGGTTAAAAACCCCTCCTGCCTTCTGCTCCGGGTTATCAGCTGTCACTAACAGCTGATAACCCGTTCCTGCCCCTGACTGATTGCAGAGGCAGGAGACTTAAAGCGCCGCCGTAATTTTACTTTTGGCAGTGCTTTAAGCCCAGGACCAGCCGCCGTAAATGATCATAACATTGTTTAGTATGCCAGTGCGATGGTACACCCCTTTATGTGGGCTTTCTACCATGTATAGCAAAAGCGACATAAGTTCGTCCATTAATTAGTGTCTATGCAGGTCTCTCTCCCTTTGCAGGTTTCTGCATTGATAAAAACCTGAGACAAAACCGGTCTTGGAGAGCCTTAGGGCCGTTTACATAGAATCAATCAGATTGTCATTGGATCGTACAAATCTGATCAATCATCATTCAGTGTAAGTGCTGCCAGCGACTGAACGACAAACTATAAACTGTTTGCTTTTTGTTGTCCTTCAGTTTAGGCAGGCCTAACAATCACATGGCGACCAATGGTAAACGGGCAGTTGTTCATGTATGAACGCGCTCCACCTCCAATCGCTAAACGATTATTGCTCCTGTATGAACACTTAAAGGGCCATTCAAATGAACGCCAATGCGCAATAATCATTACATCTAAATGCAAAAACATCGTTTACCATCCGCTTACATTTCGTTATCGCTCGCTTTCAACCAGCATAAAATTCATCGCCGGTTCGCTGACTTCTCGCTGCGTGTAAACGCTCCACATAGTATGTCAAGTGGTGAGCAAAAAGTCAGCGATGATCTGCAACGAGCGCTAACAGATAGCGGTGACGTCAGCGCTCGTGCAGTCGTTTCGCCGACAGTCGTACCGTGTAAACACAGCATGGGAGCCCCACAATGGTCCAGTCTAAAAGGACCCTTAGACTGCATGATGTCACAGTGGGGGGTGGGAGAAGGAGAGGTAATATATCCCATTGGCCTACAGCATACAGCTCATTCCTTAACCCTTTCCCATCCACTGTCTGACCTCTGAAGACATTATGATTTAAGGCTGTACAGCTCTGATGTTGGAAGGCATCCGTCGGGGTTCTCTTACTGTATATTGCCAGCCTCTCTGTTGTTATAGCCTATCCAATGTGACACCTCATGCAGTACTGGCTTTAGCCAGCAGATAGCGCCGTTGTATAACAGCAGAAAAAGAGTAAGCCCCTTAGGAAAACCAGGATACAAATTGGATAGGAAAGGGTTAAATAACGTCATCACGCTTAGCAAGCATGGAGAGAGAAAATGTACATTATAGAGAGCAGCCGTTCTGCCTGCACTACATCTACTATCAATCTACAGTCACTCATGGGGGATCGTGGAATCTCAAGAGAATAATAGGGTTCTCCACTTTTCAACATTTCCTCTTCAAAGATTTACTTTGTATGACAAGGCATCACTTGTGATATTATGTAGCTGTTCGTTTTTCTTCACTTCATCTCATTTTGAACTATTTGCCCCGCAGATGTGAAAGGAGGAACATTGAGAGATTACCAAGTCCGAGGCCTCAACTGGATGATCTCGCTCTATGAAAATGGCATTAACGGCATATTGGCAGATGAAATGGTAAATCCTACTTGTAGCACACTTCCGTTATGTATGAATGGCCATTAAGCACATGGATTATATTGTACCTGTGTAATGCCACATTTACACGGGACGAGCTGTTGAGCAAACGATGCCTGACACTTGTCCCAGTGATGCTCTATCCTGTGCTATTGCACAGGAGTAGAGATAAGCGAGCGTACTCGCTAAGGCTAACTACTCGAGCGAGTATTGCTTTATGCGAGTACCTGCCCGCTTGTCTCAAAAGATTCGGGTGCCGGCGGGGAAGAACGGGGAGGAACGGGATGGAGAACTCTCACTCTCTCCCCCCCCGCTTCTCCCTGCTCACTCCCGCAACTCACCGCTCTCCCCCGCCGGCACCCGAATCTTTAGAGATGAGCGGGCAGGTACTCGAATAAGGCACTACTCACTCTAGTAGTTTGTCTTAGGGAGTACGCTCGCTAATCTCTACACAGGAGCGATTATCGCTAGCATGGAGACGGAGCGGCCAGGGAGCGTTCTTCCCCCGCCCGCCTCCATTCGCAGTAAGCAGACAGTCGTTCAGAACTGAATGACTGCCGTTTACATGGAACTACTCGTCATTCAGTTTTCTGCATTCAGAAACTTTACGACTGAACAGTCGATGATTTTTAGTTCAGCATAAAAACCATCGTTTGGCTGGCCAGCTGATAGCAGGGACCGAACACTTTGATTCTCCGCGGGAGCGTTGATAACATTGTTTTTAGCTGCTGTCCCGCGGGAGAACAATGGAGCTATATGCAGATAACAGACCACGTGCTGTTATCTGCATACAGCGAAGGGAGCTTCATTTAAATGAAAATGAAGCTAATAAGCTACTAATAGGCATTAGTGCCCATTAGCATCTTATGCAAAATGATCACTCAAACTGTCTTTTGAGCGAATTTTGAGCAATCTTTGCGTGTAAATGGGGCTTTGCAAGTACTGTAGGATCTCTCTTATCTTGCCTGTTTTTATCTCTTTTTTTAGGGATTAGGTAAAACATTGCAAACAATTGCATTGTTGGGCTACCTTAAGCACTACAGGAACATTCCAGGTCCACACATGGTGTTGGTGCCAAAGTCCACTCTGCACAACTGGATGAATGAGTTTAAACGCTGGGTCCCCACACTTCGGGCTGTTTGTCTCATTGGGGACAAAGATGCCCGGGTAAGTAGTCCTATGTAAGAGCAGTCCCATACACCTTCAGTAGCCGTCAACAGCTACTTCCCTTGTCCCCAAATATCTGACGCTTGGCTCTGTCGATTGTTTTCGTGTAGTCGATGTTTTTGTCATTCGCTCATTCACTCGCTCGTCGTTCAGTGCACTGTACCGGGGAATGTGAACGACTCAACAATCGCTTTCTGCCCGTAACAACTTGTGAACGACTGAACAATGATTTTTATGTCTGCAGAAAATGAACGACCAATGAATTATCATTTGTCGTTCAGTCGTTGGCCGTGTTCACACTGAACGATTAGTGTTCAAAGTGCACGATCCAACCATTTTTTTGAACGATCCTTCTTTGTAAAAGGGCCCTAAGTGCGTCAAGGTCTTTTTAGAGGAGCCGATTATCGTTCGACCGAGCAAGTGACGTTACCGTTAATCGTTTGCTCTCGTGCAGCCTGTTTTTTTTTTTGTTGTTGGGAAGTACATCGTTTTTCTTCAAGAAGAGCACCCAGAATGGCTGTGGAGACACCTAGGAGGTGGGTGAGGAGACTTATAAGACCATGCATGCTCCTCTGGGTAATATATGCAAATAAGGAAGATGGAATAATACCTCTGCAGCGCTGCCTATTGGATAGCAGCATTCCTGCAAATCAATGTACGACTACAATTACTTAAGATAGTTTACACCGTATAACGTAGCATATAAGCTCCCGCCCCATGTCCGCTGCCAGCAATGGGAGGAGGCGGGACGGGGTGGCGCTTAGCTCTAACCCCATCCCACCCCCTCCCATTGCAACCTGCCGGAGGGGAGGAGAGAAGAGGGAGGGAGTTTAGCAGTCACGCTGCTAAACTCCCTCCCACCTCCCTTCTACAGCCGCTGTCATTGGCTCCCATAGGAGCCCATACAGCGGCCAACGTATTCCGGCCAGAAAGATAGTTCCAGGACTATCTTTTGGGTCCGAAGTGAGAACCTACTAGCCCCCCATCCACCCTGATTGGACTTTTCTCAATGTAACAGCTAGAAGACTGTCAATCACAGAGTGGGAACGGGGATAGCAGCACCTCATAAGCAAACTGGACTCATCTCTTGTTGGGAGCTGCAGAAACATGCTGTAAGTTCTTAAAAACCACAGCACCTTACCTCATAAGTGACTAGAATCCGTGAGGACAGCAGAAAGTACATGGCAGGTTCTCTTTAAAGAATGAAGGCTATGCCATTCATCACCCAAGGCTAAAGTATCTAGCAATATCCATGTGTTAGAGTAAAGCAATGTCGCATTCTTCACCTAAACACACAATGGGTTATGGTGACAGGTTCATTGTTAAACGTATGCAGAAACATTCCAAGTCCGCTTCCTACATACTTGTATTTTTCATTCAATATAGTAAACTATATTGTTTTTTCTGCTCTTTTTCATTCACAAACCAGGCTGCTTTTATACGAGATGTCATGATGCCAGGAGAGTGGGATGTCTGTGTGACCTCCTATGAGATGGTCATAAGGGAAAAATCTGTTTTTAAGAAGTTCAACTGGAGATACCTTGTTATTGATGAGGCACACCGAATAAAGAATGAAAAATCAAAGGTGAGTGACCTGATACTGAAATGTATGGTTCATACAGAAAATACAGGTAAAGCCTCCTAGTACCGTTCCTTAAGCTGTGCTTTCTGTACTGCTGACCTCTATTTCTTAGTAATTCACTAGCAGGAATTTGTTCTCATTCAATAGTCATGTTGCAGATCTAGTGGAGCGGCTGCACAATCGCCAGTCTCCTGATTTTAGAAGTCTGTTAGCTCATGCTACCTCTGTATTATTCCCTTTTCCCATGTTGCCACTTGTAATTTGTAGTTTAAGTAAAACATCAGCAGGGAGTAAGTAAAGGGCTGCAGTAATTCAGATCTCCTCGACTCTGCCTAATTTCAAAACGAATAAAGGTTCCAAGCAGCATATAGCTCACATTCTTAAATTAAAGATTAGAAACCTTAATGTGCACACTGTAGGGCATATCTTAAGAGTTGGTAAATGGGGAGTAACTTTTTTCATTAAAAAATACAACTTGTCCCACAAAAAGCAAGCCCTCATACGGCTATGTCGACGGAACAGATTCTAGAAAGTTATGGCTCCTGGAATGGGACAATGAAAAAAGCTGGATAATGAGTTGGTCATTAAGGCCAAACAGGCTTGGTCACCAAGGGGTTAAACAAAAGTAGACTGGAGTAAAATACAGTAATTTTTTTTTAAAGAGACACACGCTGTTGGTGTGCTACAAGTTGAAGTGTTTGCTTGCTGTGAGCAGGTGTAGATTTGGGCCTTATTTTTTACCGGTTTCTGCTATAATTATAAATTACAAACTGTTAGAAAAAGAAAAAGTAGGAAATTTTAGCACAAATATGACATGTGCCAAATAATTATAGTAAATCATGTAATACGCGCCCCTGTGTTCATGTGTGCTACATATACCGTGTTTCCCCGAAAATAAGACACTTTCTTATATTAACCCCTTAGTGACGGCCCCATTGCCTTTTTACGTTCTGGCCTGCTAGGCTTAATTGCCAGAGGACGTAAAAACATGCATCCTCTGGGAATGACAGCCGTGCAGGCTCAGGACGTGACAGCTCCATGCTGCCGGTTACCGGAGGTAGCCAACAGCATGGAGCTGTCATCCCGGGCCGCGGGAGCCCACTCCCGGTCACGCGATTGCCGGTATCCACTGGATACCGACGATCGCGTTAAAGTCTATGGACAGTAAAAAAAAATAAAAGTTTCAGCTCCCCTTATGGATCCGATCCTGAGAATACTTACCCCCCGTCCTCCGCGATGTCCGGCGTCTTCCTAGTCCTCCCCGGTCCCGCCGCCGGCGTCTGCGCGTGCGCTCCAGACGCATTACAGCACGCACATGCACAGAGGGCCGGGAGGCTCGGGAAATTAAAAAACTCCCTGCTCCCGGCTAGTATGAGTAGCTGAGAGCAGGGAGCTGCTGTATGCGGTTCCCGGTCACATGATCGCTGCTATCCAATGGATAACAGCGATCATGTAAAAGTTGAAAAAAGTGTTAAAAAAAAGAAAAAAGTTTGTTTCATCTCCCCTCATGGATCATATTCGTGAGGGGAGATGAAATTAGGTACTTAAGGCCCCCGGATTTATCCGCAGATCTTACCCCAGCTTCTGCACACGTGTCCGTCGCCAAAATGGCGGTTGCAGGCGCAAAAGCCGCAGATTGCCGTGGTAATTTAAAATCTCCCCGCGCCTGGCTACTAAATGTAGCAAACAGCCTGGAGATTTCATGGGGGGGGTCACAGTACATCGTTCCAATGGATAACGTGGATCACGTAAAAGTAAAAAAAGCTAAAGTTTCACCTCCCATCAGGGATCCGATCCGTGTGGAGGTGACATTACTTAACCAAGGCCACCGGCGATGTCCCCCAACGGGATCCTTATCCGTGGACCTTTTCCCAATTTTGGCGCATGTGCTACTCATCAAAATGGCGAACGCAAGCGCAGAAGCTGGGGAGGGCAAGGGGAAATTTAAAATCTCCTTGCTCCTGGCTACTGAAGGGGGCCACGGTGAGTGTTCCCTGGTCACATGATCGCCATTATCCATGGATAATGGCGATCACGTAAAAGTTGAAAGACAGTTAAAGTTTGCTGTGCCATTCAGTTTGGGCCCCGTTGTGCATCCAGACAGAAGATTAGGGCCACAATGGGTATGTCTCTGAACACGGGACAAATGGGGGTATCCATTTTGGGGTGAAAGTCTTCATTGTTTGTATGCTGTACAAAAAAACTATTTTTAAAATGACTCAATTGCCAAAAAAATAAAAATTGTAATTTTTTTCTTCTGCTTTGCTTATATTCATTCAAAAGCTGTGGTGTCAAAATATGCAGTACACCCCTAGATTAATTCATGAAGGGGTCTAGTTTCCAAAATGGGGTCATTTGGCCACTCAAGAGGTCTACAAGTGGGCAGTGGGGCCTTAAACGCTTTCAAGCAAAATGTCTGTTCTGAAAACCACCGGCTGCTCCTCTCGGTTTGGGCCCCGTTGTGCAAACGGACACAAGATTAGGGCCACAAGGGGTATGTTTCTGAACACGGGAAAAACAGGGGTATCCATTTTGGGGTGCAAATCCTCATTTTCATGTGCACTATGGAAAAAAATCCTGTGTTTAAAATTACATATTTGCAAAAATATGAAATTTTATTTTTTCTCATCTAAATTGCATTAATTCCTGAAAAGAAACTGTTGGGTCAAAATACTCCTGACACCCCTCAGTGAATATAATAAGGGGTATAGTTTTTAAAATGGGGTCACTTGTGGGGGTATTTATCATTTTGACTCCTATGAGCCTTTACAATCTTAAGTTGGTGCCGGAAAACAAAGTGTTCCTCAAAAGGTTAATAATTAATGTTAAATTTGTCCGTCTCCTAAATAGTTAAAAAAAATTTCCAATGTGCGACCAAAATAAAGTACACAGATGGGCATATATATCTTATCAAAAAATTCTATATTATGTTTGCATATATTTCAGATATTGCAGTTTGAAATGTGAAAAAATGGCAATTCCCCCCCCCCCCCCCCCAAAATGTTCCCAATTTTGGCGCTTTTAATAAATATACACAAATTCTATTGGTCTATTTTTACCACCTAAATGATGTGTGGTGAACAAACAACGTCAGAATCGCTTGGATATGCAAAACCTTTACGGTGTTAATCCATCTTAAAGTGACACATGTCAGATTTTAAAAAATTGGCCTGGTCATTAAGGCGCAAACAGGCTTGGGCACTAAGGGGTTAATAGTGATGTAATTCACTGAATGGCTGTGATTGGCTCATCGAGCGCCGGCTGTGTTTGGCTGCTGGCGCTTGATAAGCAAATCACAGCGCTCGCTTTGCTGCAGGCGGGGTATTCAAAGCCCCTTCACCAGCAGAAGCTCAGCTATAAGACGAGGAGGACGCAGTTTACCGCAGCGCCGCCGGAGACCATCGGGACGCCGCGGACCAGGTGAGTATTGATTTTGGGGGGGGGGGGGGGGGGGCACTTTAGCAAGGCCCTTTTTTCAGGGGAGGCCTTATATTTTAAGCCTCCCCCAAAAACCTGATAGGTCTTACTATTGGGGTAAGATCTATTTTCGGGGAAACACGGTATAATGATAGGAGTGTTACGCAGATACAAATCTGAGTGATAGAAGCTGCAGAGTCCGCTGTTCCATGTGTTGATGTCGGTCTTCTCTATTCCTTAGTTATCTGAGATTGTTCGAGAGTTCAAGACCACAAACCGTCTACTACTGACAGGCACGCCACTCCAGAATAATCTCCATGAATTGTGGGCATTACTCAATTTCCTTCTACCTGATGTGTTTAACTCTGCAGATGTAAGTATGCCACCTTTTATCCATTGCCACCAGTTACAGCATCTTCCAAATGCGTTCTTGTCTGGCGGGGAAGAATTGCACTTCTAGCCTTCAAGATACACTCCTTGTCAAAAACAATCCCTCCCCTAGAAGGAGTCGTCGGAATGGAATGAAACTTTCTCTGTGATATTGTAACATTGATATAAGTAAATGATTGCAATATGAGAAAACTGACCCCTTGAAGGGAGGCTCTAGTACCCTGTTGTACCACCTCTAGCTTGGATACAAGATGTGATACAGGTGGGCATGGAGGCTCTAGTACCCTGTTGTACCACCTCTAGCTTGGATACAAGATGGGATACGGGTGGGCATGGAGGCTCTAGTACCCTGTTGTACCACCTCTAGCTTGGATACAAGATGTGATACAGGTGGGCATGGAGGCTCTAGTACCCTGTTGTACCGCCTCTAGCATGGATACAAGATGTGGTACGGGCGGGAATGGAGGCTCTAGTACCCTGTTGTACCACCTTTAGCTAGGATACAAGAAGTGATACGGGCGGGCATGGAGGCTCTAGTACCCTGTTGTACCGCATCAGGCATAGAGGCTCTAGTACCATGTTGTACCGCCTTTAGCTTGGATACAAGATGTGATACGGTCGGGCATGGAGGCTCTAGTACTCTGTTGTACCGCCTTTAGCTTGGATACAAGATGTGATACGGGTGGGCATGGAGGCTCTAGTACCCTGTTGTACCACCTCTAGCTTGGATACAAGATGTGATACAGGTGGGCATGGAGGCTCTAGTACCCTGTTGTACCACCTCTAGCTTGGATACAAGATGGGATACGGGTGGGCATGGAGGCTCTAGTACCCTGTTGTACCACCTCTAGCTTGGATACAAGATGTGATACAGGTGGGCATGGAGGCTCTAGTACCCTGTTGTACCGCCTCTAGCATGGATACAAGATGTGGTACGGGCGGGAATGGAGGCTCTAGTACCCTGTTGTACCACCTTTAGCTAGGATACAAGAAGTGATACGGGCGGGCATGGAGGCTCTAGTACCCTGTTGTACCGCATCAGGCATAGAGGCTCTAGTACCATGTTGTACCGCCTTTAGCTTGGATACAAGATGTGATACGGTCGGGCATGGAGGCTCTAGTACTCTGTTGTACCGCCTTTAGCTTGGATACAAGATGTGATACGGGCGGGTATGGAGGCTCTAGTACCCTGTTGTACTGCATCAAGCTTGGATACAAGATGTAATACGGGTGGGCATGGAGGCTCTAGTACTCTGTTGTACCGCCTTTAGCTTGGATACAAGATGTAATACGGGTGGGCATGGAGGCTCTAGTACTCTGTTGTACCGCCTCTAGCTTGGATACAAGATGTGATGCGGGTGGGCATGGAGGCTCTAGTACCCTGTTGTACTGCCTCTACTTAGGATACAAGATGTGATGCGGGTGGGCATGGAGGCTCTAGTACCCTGTTGTACTGCCTCTACTTAGGATACAAGATGTGATGCGGGTGGGCATGGAGGCATATGGTATCCTGCTAGATGATATGGTGCGGAGAAAGAAGTGGAGCTACCTCACTGGAGGTCAGAGGCAGTGGTAGTGAATAGGTACATGTCCTAATTAGGTAATCTCATGGTGGAGTAGCAGGAGAGTTATATGCATAGGTTGTTGGGTGCAGCCAACCAGGTAAATATACAATCCGTGGGTAGATGTATGAAGAATGGAATGGGATAAATCAAAAGGCTTAAATGGACATGCATATCGCTCCACATTTGCTGTAACTGAGCCTCTAGATCGTAGAAATGTAGGCTGCTGAAGTTGGTGTCCCAGATTGTCCCATACATGTTCTATTGGCAATAAATCTGGTGTCCGGGCAGCCATGGAAGTGTGACAATGTTGTGGGGACATTCCTGTGACCCCCTTGTGTGTACGGCCTAACATTATCCTGCTGCCTCTTGGAAGCCACCAGGAGAGGAACACGTGTTGCAGGATGTCCTGAACAAAGTCATCGTCCCTCCTACCACTACTAGGGGTGACCGACTGTCATATGTGATGGCCCCCCAGACCATCACACCAGCAGGGAGCAGTGTGCAGCTCCACAGCAAAGGCAGGATTGAGGCGCTCACCCCAAGGTCTCCAGACACGAACACGGCCGTCGTCCGCGCCCAAACTAAACCGGGATTCATCACTGAAAACAATCCGGTTCCTCTCCGCTGCAGTCTAGTTTCATCATACACGACTCCACTGCAAACGGAGGAGACAGTGAGTGTCAGAGGCCTTACACATAATGGGCGCCATGAGAACAAATGTCCTTCAAGCACCTGGGAGTGGTTCAAACAGACACTGGGGTGTAACGATGGCGCCACCAGTCTCTGGATAGCGGACAATTGGACAATGTAACAGGTGGAGCTGCTTGTGCTTGTCAGACGATCAGACGCTCCTCTACTGTTAATTCTGGAAACAGGGTGAAATCTCTTCTCTCCGTCGTAGAGGCGTCTAGTGGCCAACAAGCCCTACACAAGCGGAAGAAGAGGTCATTACACATAAGGAGTCTCCGAGAGCCTTTTATAAGTCAAGGGGGGAACCAATTTTAGGGCCTCCAGGGGCAACACCGTTCATCTAATCATGTGACAACTCTTATAATTTGCATATCTGCCCGAGATGTAACGGCATGCCGAGTTTTGCAGAACACGACAACTCCTAGGTGCTGTAATGTTTTTGTGACGATGAGTGCATATTGCAATTTTTTATTTTGTTAATCTCCATAGAAGACTTGATTTAGTGAGTGTTTGATGGCTGCCGCTACCTTTTACATCCGCTTCATCTGGAATTTGAATGTCGCAATAAATATCTTTATTAGTTAACGTTTGTTAAATAGTGCGTCGTCATGTATGGGGCCACCCTGTAGAGTGGGCTTGGCTATCCCGTGCACATCCGATGTACTTGTACTTTGAATGTCGCTAAGAGGTTAACCCTTTGCAATCCAATTTTGGATTCAGGGTTACCTAGGGGGCTTTCTCTTTCTGCCATTATACAATGGCGCCATCTGCTGGCTAGAGCCAGTACTGCGGTATGTGACATGCTGGAGAGGCCCCCAGCAACAGAGCGGCCAGTAATCTACAGTAAGAATACCCTTCCGGACGTCTTCTGTACAGACTTTAATCAGAATGTCTTTAGACGTCAGACAGTGGATTGAAAACGGTTAATTCCTTTCATTGTTGCATGTGTTGTACATTTTGTTGTGTTGTTATATCTGTTCATTGCTAAGGCTGGGTTCACACAGGGCGGATTTGCCGCGGCAAATCCGCCCGCGGCCGCTAATCTCAGGATTAGCCAGACATGTGGACGAGATTTCTCAGAAATCTCGTCCACGCGGGACGGCCAATCCGCTGCGGTAAGTCCGGCTGAAACCGCCGCAGCCGCGGTTTCAAAAGATGCAGCATGTCTATTTACTTTTCCTTTTTGGTTTACTTCCGCCGCAGCTTTTTCCGCAGAGGTTCTCCCGGCGGAAATCTCGTGGTTTTTCCTGCGGCCAAACCGCGAGATTTCCGACGGGAATACGCCCCGTGTGAACCCAGCCTTACTGTAATATATTTTGCTTTTACTTTACAGGATTTTGATTCTTGGTTTGACACCAACAATTGTCTCGGGGATCAGAAGCTTGTTGAGAGACTCCATGCAGTAAGTATTGATTCGCCTGGTAATGGCAATCTGATTTATAGCATGATTTTGAATATACTCATAACCCCACATTTACGTATTTTACCAGGTTTTAAAGCCATTTCTCTTGCGCCGTATAAAGGCAGAAGTGGAGAAAAGCCTTCCTCCAAAGAAGGAAATGAAAATTTATCTGGGGCTCAGTAAAATGCAGAGGGAATGGTAAGAAAGCTACTTGGCATATATATGTACTTTTGTGTAGCAGCTGCTATAAAATGTTGATAAAAGAGTATGTGCACCTTTAAAAACAATTTTAGATTTTACCTTTAGAGTTAGTTTACAGTCCAGTTTGCATTGTCCTTGTAAGGACCCTTTAAATGAGCACCATTTGACTTGCTACACCATTGATCTCTGCCTATCATGGGCATGAAATTGGCCCGTGTAAAAGGACCTTTACTCTATATAAACCGTTGATTAGTATGTGCTGCACTATAGTTCATTGCTGCATTTACTACTTTGCAAACAATAGAAATTTAGCATTTTGAAAAGTGAAGTCTTTACACCCGGCAGTATACTAAAATCTAATTTACGTGAAACTATCTGTCCCACTGTATTATGGAAGATCAAGTCATTTTTAAAGGGAACTTGTAATTACCATCTCAATCCTAAAAGGAGTTCTGTCATTAAAAAACAAAAATTCTATATTCACCTATTCCTCCCCCCGCCAGTCTACTTACCAGATCGTCTCCTGTCTGCTGCAGTCCCAAGGGGTCACCTCACCTCCAGCTGGCTGATTCTTCTCCTTCCTGTGAGGTTACGTACATTCACAGGCAGTCTCCTTCCTGCCGGCCAATGTACGCTACATCACTAAATCAGTCTGGCAGGGAGTGCCGAGTTATTGCAGAGACTGTGCATGCCTGCTGTCTCTGCAATAGATCAGCATTCCTTCCTAGTCAGTGAACCCTACGTCACAGGGACGTGACCTTCACTGACTTGCTGGAAGGAGAATGCGAGGAATGCATGCTTCATAACAAGGAGAAGAGAATCCAGACGGCTTGCGTTGAGCTGACCCGGGGGACTGGTTAAGATTAGTGAGGAGAAGATGTGGTAAGGAGTCTGCCTGGGGAGGAATAGGGAGGTATAGAATTTTTTTTTAATGCCAAAACCCCTCTAAAACAATTTTTCAGTTATACCGCTCTATATGCAAATCAGAGAACAGTCATCTGGCTGAGAAGAGTCACACTGATTCATGAGGTACCACACTAACGATGCCCTTTCTATACTTCTGTTTCTTGATAGACAGCTTGTTGCATCCTATCTTACACAGGAAATCCTGTCTATCAAGAAAAAGTAGGCATGAGTAGCTCCGCGGTCCATGAATTAGCATGACTCTTCTGGGTCACATGACTCTGATGACTTTTCTGATTTGCATATGGCTCAGGACAACTTTGGAAGTTAATTGCGGAGGTACAAGGGCTCATTAGGGCTCATAAGAGAAGGCTTTATAAATGATTGCTTTTTCATCTCCTACCGCCTAGTGAAGTTTTAGGTGAGATTGTGCTGATGGTTCCCTTTAATTATGTGTATGTAAAGAAGCTTGTTCAGTAGTAAGCAGCAGATTTAGAGGGGTTTTGCCAACATTTAAAGTTAACCTAAATCCACAAGTTATGGGATAACTTTCGGATTATGTATGCTGTATTCACCTAAGTAAATTACAGAACATAAGTATACAGTCAGGGGATGAGCTGTGATCTCCTTCATTATAACTGTATGATTGGAGCTGTGTGAGCATCATCAGTAAAGGCCCATTTACACGCAACGATTATCGCTCAAAATTTGCTCACATGAGTGAAAGTGATCGATAATTGTTATGTGTAAACGCGCGGCCATCGTGCACTATTCATACACTTGTCACATATCGCTGAGTTTTAGCCTGCATAAAAGTAGACGTTAGGTAGTTCACTATTCCTTCCATTTGAATGGTAATCACTTGAAAGACTGAAACACTGGAGGGGAGGGGTGATTATTTACTTTGCCAAATACAATGAATACTTGTTTACTCATGCCAGCAGAAGTCTATGGATTTTCTTCACACTAATTAAAATCCTGCTGGCCAGAGCTTCCCTCGCATAAACATACGCCCACCTCAGCAAACAACATATACTGAGTTTACTTTAGCTGATGATGGAAATGAATATGATTTCAAATGATTATCTGTATATTTTAATGCACAGCATTTTCTGCAAAAAAGGCATTAATTCGTTCAGTCGTTCGGCCGTTCGAGCGATAATCGTTGCGTTTAAAAAGGACTTTACTGTGATAGGAGTCCCCCTGTGAAGAGCTTGTGTGGTAGAGTGCATGTAATATCACAGGAAATATGCTGGCTGAAAATGTGACTTCTTAAGAGAACGTAAAGCCCAGTAAGTCTCAGGTGCTTTAGAAAGAGATCACATGACCCAACTAAGGAGAAGGAATACAAGAAGTTTCAGAGAGAAAGGTATAACTAACCAAGGTGTTACCAGCCGATCTATATATACGGGAAGACAGTTTATGTGATGAATAAATTCTAAATTCACCAGAGTTCCCCCCCTGCAAACAGATCAGACCTTTTTTGTAGTCTTGCACAAAAATCCCTTTAACCCTTTGCAATCCAATTTTGGATTCAGAGTTTCCTATGGGGCTTTCTCTTTCTGCCATTATACAGTGGCACCATCTGCTGGCCAGAGTCAGTACTGTGGTATGGGACATGCTGGAGAGGCCCCCCAACAACAGAGCAGACAGTAATATACAGTAAGAATACCCTGTCGGACGTCTTTTCGACATTGAAGGTGTATAGCCTCAATCAGAATGTCTTCAGAAGTCAGACAGTGGATTGGAAAGGGTTAAATGTTACTTTAACCCCTTAAGAACATGCTCTAGTTTGGTACTTAAGGATGCAACGATTTTTGATCCCCATTTTTCAAAGCTATAACTCTTATTTTTCCGTCAACATGGCCGCATGAGGGCTCGTTCGTTGCATGGCGAGCTGTAACTCTTATTGGTATCATTATAACGTATTATGTAACTTTTATTACTTTTGTTTTGAAGGGGGGGGGGGAGGCTGATGGAGCACATCAGTTCTACCATTGTTTTTTTTTTTTTTTTTCACGGTGTGTCTACAATAAAATAGGAGACATCCAGAGTGTGGCTTAAAAAAAAAATGGCGGGGTTGGTGTAAATGACCAAAAAGTCACGCATTCTGGATCATAAAATGGTGTGCAACAAAATGTGCGACTTTCATATTCCAGAAACCTGACGTAAACAGTTTATTATATGTGCCTCTTTATGTTGTAAAGGTGAGCTGTCACTGGGTTCATGCTGCCCGAACCAAAGGCCGCATGAACCCGCTACTGATAAGCACTGTACTCAGAATAAGCACACTTTGAAGTTTGCCTGTTTGACTCGGGGGCAAAGTTCTTGAGTCAAAGAGGTGGCCATGCTGGGCTCTTCCTGCCGGCAGCATGTTGACTGGCAGCTCTCTCCTTATACAGAAGCATGGAGAGAAGCTGTCACTCAGCATGCTGCCGACGGGGTAAAGCCTGGTGCGGCCCGCCTCTTTGACTTGAGGCCTCAAACTTCAAAATGTGCTTACTCTGAAACAACACAGCCTTTCAGAATAACACTTAGAGGGGAGCTCAGTGCAGATGTGCCCGGGCTCATACCACCCACGGTTCGGGCAGCACGAACACACTGACAGGTCTCCTTTAGGTCTTCACTATTTCCCAGATCTCTGCTTCATGTTAGTGGATGAAAACTTCACACACCTCATCATTCTCAGCTCTTCCAAAAGCTCGCTGCACAATGAATCCTCCGTGAACTGAATGTGGCGCAAATATTTTTCATGTCCTAATCCTTTTCTGTAACATATCCGGGAAATGTGAAATGTATAATGCCCCGATTAGGGGAGCGAGTGATGTCACCGCTAACTCATTCGCACAAACTGTTTAGACAGTTGGTCGTTGGGACTCGCTCACTTCTCATTCAGTCCTTCACATTCCTATGTGTAACACTGAACGGGAATGTTTAACCCTTTCCAATCCACGGTCTGACGTCTGAAGACATTCTGATTGAAGGCTGTACAGCTCCGATGTTGGAAGATGTCCGGCAGGGTATTCTCACTCTATATTAGTGGCTGCACTGTTGTCGGGGGCCTCTCCAGCATGTCCCATACCGCAGTACTGGCTCTAGCCAGCAGATGGCGCCATTGTATAATGGCAGAAAGAGAAAACCCCCCCTAGGAAACCCTGAATCCAAAATTGGATTGCAAAGGGTTAAATGGAATGAGAAGGGAACAAGCCAACGATGATTTTTAGGAAGCAAGAAGAAGTAATTGTGACAGCGCTTCGGAATTGTAAAACAATGCCCATAATTGTATAGAAAGGATATATAGGTAGGGACTTAGCAAGTCCGGGCAGTTGGACCCAATGGGGGCCAGCCGCCACACCTGTAGTCCCTGTATTCTAAACGGAGGAAGCACTTGGGGGACATTAAGTATCCACGGAATGCGGAGAGCGCTTGCGAGGATCCGAGAAATAACTCCTGCGCTCAGGTCTGCGCTAAGTATACCATGTACTGTTCCGGCAATAAAGGGTAAAAAATGACGCTAGAAGGAGAGGTATGATTGAACTTCAGACCCCCCCCCCCCAATGTGCAAGCTAGAGGTAGACAAATGAGAATTTGCACCCCGAAACGCGTCACATGACTACTATGTCTGTCTATCTGTATGTTGCCTGCTGCTATCAAAGCATTTCCTGAGGACTACTACACCAGTACCTTGGCTTTTCTACCTCTGGCTTCTAGATTAGGGGGGGGGGGGGGCGGTGTGTAGTTTAATCAGACCCCTTCTTCAGTATTTTCTACCCTTTCCTGTCGGAGCAGTATACTGTGTACTTCGCACGGACCTGAGCGCAGGAGGTTTTTTTAGTTTAAAAAGATGATTTTTAGTTTTGCTTAAACTGAACGACGAATGAAAATACACGATTCTCATTCGCTCGCTGGCTCGCGCTTAAATAAACGATTTTTCTTCATTTTTGTTTGTTTTAACTATTTTTTTTTAACAATGATCGTTACGCCTAAACGCAGAATAAGCTTCTCCCCTCCAATGTCCAGGTAAGAGGAGACGGTACCGGCCCAGATACTGATGTGATCGTGTGCTCTTGTATTATTACATCCACTAAAAGGTCTTCTACCTCTTCAGGTACACCAAAATTTTAATGAAAGATATTGATATTCTGAATTCTGCTGGGAAAATGGACAAGATGCGATTGTTAAACATACTGATGCAACTGCGCAAATGTTGCAACCATCCCTACCTGTTTGACGGGGCAGAGCCAGGTCCTCCTTACACCACTGACACGCATCTAGTCTATAACAGTGGGAAGATGGTCGCCTTGGATAAACTGCTGCGAAAACTGAAAGAACAAGGTAATTACCAGGCGTCGTTGTACTGTGTATCCAGAATGCAGGCACGGCTTCACATAAGAGCTCCCGTCTATAACATAGCCGCTAGCGGTAGGGCATGTGACCTATCTCGTCCAATCGCAGGCCTCCAATGAATGCAGTGCACTGCATTGCACACGTGCTGCTTTCTAATGCAATGTGCAACATTATTCAAGGCCTTGGATGGATGGATGGATGGATGGATGGGAGAGGTCACGTGCCCCTACATCAGAGGCCTTGGATGGATGGATGGGACAAGTCATGTGCCCCTACATCAGAGGCCTTGGATGGATGGATGGATGAATGGATGGGACAGGTCATGTGCCCATACATCAGAGCCCTTGGATGGATGGATGGATGGATGGGACAGGTCACGTGCCTATACATCAGAGGCCTTGGATGGATGGATAGATGGATGGATGGATGGGACAGGTCACGTGCCTATACATCAGAGGCCTTGGATGGATGGATAGATGGATGGATGGGAGAGGTCTCGTGCCCCTACATCAGAGGCCTTGGATGGATGGATGGGACAAGTCATGTGCCCCTACATCAGAGGCCTTGGATGGATGAATGGATGGGACAGGTCATGTGCCCATACATCAGAGGCCTTGGATGGATGGATGGATGGGACAGGTCACGTGCCCATACATCAGAGGCCTTGGATGGATGGATGGATGGGACAGGTCACGTGCCCCTAAATCAGAGTCCTTGGATGATGGATGGATGGATGGATATGACATGTCACATGCTCCTACATCAGAGGCCTTAGATGGATGCATGGGACAGGTCACATGCCCCTAGATCAAAGGCCTTGGATGGATGGATAGATGGATGGATGGATAGGACAGGTCACGTGTGCCGAAATCAGAGGCCTTGGATGCATGGATGAGACAGGTCATATGCCCCTACATCTGAGGCCTTGGATGGATGGATGGATGGATAGGATAGGTCACGTGTGCCTACATCAGAGGCCTTGGATGCATGGATGAGACAGGTCACGTGTGCCGAAATCAGAGGCCTTGGATGCATGGATGAGACAGGTCATATGCCCCTACATCTGAGGCCTTGGATGGATGGATGGATGGATAGGATAGGTCACGTGTGCCTACATCAGAGGCCTTGGATGCATGGATGAGACAGGTCACGTGTCCCTACATCTGAGGCCTTGGATGGATGGAGGGATGGATGGGACAAGTCATGTGCCCCTACATCAGAGGCCTTGGATGGATGGATGGATGGATGGATGTGACAGGTCACGTGCCCCAACATCAGAGGCCATGGATGGATGGATGGGATAGGTCACGTGCCCCTAAATCAGAGTCCTTGGATGATGGATGGATGGATGGATGGATGTGACAGGTCACATGCCCCTACATCAAAGGCCTTAGATGGATGCATGGGACAGGTCACATGCCCCTAGATCAAAGGCCTTGGATGGATGGATGGATGGATTGGACAGGTCACGTGTGCCTACATCAGAGGCCTTGGATGCATGGATTAGACAGGTCATATGCCCCTACATCTGAGGCCTTGGATGGATGGGACAGGTCACGTGCCCCTACATCAGAGGCCTTGGATGGATGGATGGATGTGACAGGTCATGTGCCCCAACATCAGAGGCCATGGATGGATGGATGGGACAGGTCACGTGCCCCTACATCAGAGGCCTTGGATGGATGGATGGATGGATGGGACAGGTCACGTGCCCCTACATCAGAGGCCTTGGATGGATGGATGGATGGGACAGGTCACGTGCCCCTACATCAGAGGCCTTGGATGGATGGATGGATGGGACAGGTCACGTGCCCCTACATCAGAGGCCTTGGATGGATGGATGGATGGGACAGGTCACGTGCCCCTACATCAGAGGCCTTGGATGGATGGATGGATGGGACAGGTCACGTGCCCCTACATCAGAGGCCTTGCACAGGAGCTCTTTGCTGGCAGTGAGTCAACCTATGATCAAAGAAGGGCTAGCGCTGTAAAATTGTGTAGTTCTGGACTGCGATGGTAGAACACATTTACTGCACCTGTCAATATAATGTTGCTCCTGCAGCTCTTTTCAAATTCATAGAAAGTGGACAACCCCTCTAAGTGGCATCCAATATGGCTGCCTGACCTCCTATTGTCGCTTTTGAAACAAATCTAGTTACCAAACATCACTCCAGATTTACTCCTTATTTAGACCCCCCCCAAACGGTCGTATGTGCCCCCATATTACGTGTACATTTTTCATGCATGGGCTATATGATGCCAGAAGCCTATTGACTTCTATTGGGCCAGACAGACCTTCGTTTTTTTAAAATGCATGTTAAAAATTGCAACAAATTAGGACACGCTATGATTGGTTTTGTTCGGACTGTTTGTTCGATTGAAAAAAACCACAAATGTGAATAAAACTATTTAAAATAATATGCTTTATTTTCCTCTGATTTAGGCTGTTTTCACACGGCTGAGAAAATCGTGCGGGATTTGTGCGTTGCAAGACGCACAAATCTCGTATGAAAATGAATCTCATTCTTCTGAATGGGGTCATACATGTCAGTGATGTTTTCCCACATCACATTGCACCGTGATGCAGGAAGAAAAAAAAAAAACCGCTACACGTCCTAGGTGCGCGAGATGCAACTAAGATGCCAGCCGCACGCAATGCGATGCAAGGTTTCCCCAATGGAAAGAATGGGAGAAACTCTGCAGTCCTCTGCAGACAGCCACAGCGAAGGATCGGTAATTCCCCCAAGTGATGTGAGTCGGTTCTGAGAAAAAAAACACCTCGCATCCGCAGGGAAATCACGTTGGCGATATTGCGCTCGCCCTTGCGAAATTAGCCTTTTTTTCCCCAAAAAAAATCAGGTGTAAAAAAATAATTAGTGTGAATATACCCTAAAAGTGAAGAGTCTAATAATGGATAAGGAAACGTAAAACCGCACTATAAGCACCAAATCCACTGCATGTCCTTAGGGAGAGAATTATCGTCCGCCGGTCCCTACAGAGCGCCATTATCACATTGCTGCATCTTCCTATATGTGTTTGCTGCGGTAGTTTGCGTGTTTGTGAGTTTCGTAATAAAACTGTTCAAGCAAATGTTCCTTTTATGCTCTTTTATGTAGAATTCAGAAGGGAAATAAAGCAGAAAACCGCCAGGCGTAGGGTTTACCATGCTGTTGATAGGAACACAGCAGGCCCTCACAATCACATTGTTGAATAAAATTAGGTGAAAATGGAACTCATAAATTACCATTCACTTACTGGTAACATCTGGCGCTACATTTCTTTACAGGTAAAATAAAACACAGTGGGAAAAAGCTGCAAAAAGACTAAATGAGACAGTTTGGGAATCGTTTTAGTGTGCCACTAGATGGCGCTGTGGCACAACGCTCGGCTCCCTGCTTCGCCATCCGTTTTCCCGTTACACAATGTTGCCAGCGCCTTCTTTGTATAAACCTCCAAATCCTACACTGTCTTTATTACGTTTTAAGCTGATTTATTCCATACATTCTAGGATATATTAGAAGAGATTTCTTTAGAAGTTGCCAGATCTGATGCAGCATTTAACAATGCCATCCAATTCTACAGGATCACAAACCATACATTAACACCGGGAGCAAAAAGCTTTCTTTGTATTCCTGGACTTTTGTGTGCTGCTCACATATGTGTCCAATTGTAGCAATCCGTATACTTTTTTTCTGTAGGTTCTAGGGTTCTGATATTCAGTCAGATGACCCGACTGCTCGACATTCTGGAGGATTACTGCATGTGGCGCGGCTACGAGTATTGTCGCCTTGATGGACAGACACCGCATGAAGAGAGAGAGGTAATGTCAGATAGCTTTCATCTGCTGACATACAGAGCTCACTGAAAGGATTCTACATCCCTGGATCTCTCCCACTGAGGACTTTGTAGGTCATGATGCCTAATGGACCTGCTTATCAGCAAAACTACACTTCAGAGATAAAGCTTACACAGAAATAGAAATGCATATAGGGAATAATAACATTTTACTCAAGTTTATATTCCACAATGACAGATTCTGTACAGTAAAACCCGACTCTTGGTAGAATTGTATTGATGCTGTGTTTTTATGTATACCGTATAGTATTGTCTGCTTAGGGATCCCCATGGTTGGCCTCGCTATATAAAGTATAAACTTTTGTCTTAAAGAGTAAAACAAGAAACTTATTAATATATTGTTTTTAGAAGCAGTTTTCACACTAGACACTATTCAACTATCCACAGAATAGGTGATACATGTATGATGACTCAGGGGTTAAATCACTGGGGCCTCCAGGGATCTAGTTCCTCTATCTCCAAGCACAGTGAATGGAGCAGTGGTCCCCAGGGCTGTGGAGTCGGAGTTGGTAGGAATGTACTGACTCCGAATTAAAAAAAATAAATAAATAAATAAAATATATATATTTAATTCAGTGCAGAATTTGTTGCGTACTTCCTTTTATAGGAATTTAGGAACGTTTTGAACTGTTCTATAAATATGTGTTATAATTTTCTAAGCCCTTATTTATCAAACACATTAATAACTAGCATGTGGAAACAGCAATAGGAAATCAGTTCTTGCCTTTCCTCTCCATCAGACTAAGTATCCTTATGCTGCTACTTCAAGGCATTTAGTGGAGAGAGAGATCTCACTCTCCCCCCCCCTTTCCCGCCGCACCCCCCTGAGCCTGCAGTTACCCGAGAAGAGCGATACTCGCTCGAGTAACTGCCTTATCCGAGCGTGCTTGCTCATCTCTAGTGGAGATGAATCTGTGCTGCACTATCTGCACAAGCTCAGTAGTGAAGCTCCGCCTCTGCAGAGCAGAGGAAGGAGGCGCTGGGCGTTGAGCATGCTGCACTCTTCTCAACACTGCTAAGGAGACCAGAAAGACAGTATTATGTAAGTAAAAGTATAAAACTCGACTCTCAATAAACTTTGCATAAATGAATAGTCCAGTATATGTTCCCTCCAGGGCTATGGAGTTAATTGAGAAGTTGGAGTTGGAGGTTTGGCTTACTGACTCCACAGTCTTGAGATTCATGCATGGCCACCGCCACTCCATTCACTAGGGGGACTCTGATACCTCCGTTCTTGTGATCCCTAGGGTTCCCAGCAGTCATACATTTATGACCTATTCTATGAAACCTGGACGAATATGTTAAATAGGAAAGCCCCTTTAATATCACTGCTGCCTGTAAGCCCTTGCCCCGTCTGCTAGGCTGTCAGACATGTAGACAGCCTAACTCTTCTTGCTGTCTTTAAGACAGTGCTGCAGCAGATTAACCACATGTCCAACCACAGTGATGACCATATGCATTGAGTGTAGCATCACTTAAATATCGCCATGAAATATACCATTAATGAATACATGAAACTGAGCTGCAATACTGCTAAATGTACTGTGTAATGTACTGAGTTCTTAGCACACATTTTGATCAAAATGTGAGAGCCCATCTGCCAGCGACAAGGCGACTCCATCAGACGGAACCCTAACATTTATACTCGCAAGAACGAGAGCATATAGGATCCAGGCTCATTAAAATGACCTGGGCAGGGGGAGGTGGAGCTCACATCCAATATGGAGGACATTTTTTTTTACATAGTACATTTAGCAGATCGCAACATAGGAAATGATTCTCAAATATGCTTAATAAGGTAAGTATAAGAACGGATCGTCCAAGTCACAAATGTATGTTAACTTTTATAGCCTCCACACATGTACAGTGTTACAATTACCAGTCATGTTTTATTATTTTGTTGCACTAAGAACTGTATAACGCAGGGGGCAGTATGACTTGTTTTGGGGGATGGATACTAGTAGAGTATTAAAGATTAAGCTTTTCTGAGCTCCATGTCCAAAGCGCATCAGGAGGGGATAGTCCGTCCTCAAAATGCAAAGGAAACTGTGGTCACAAATAAAAAAGGCACTCCATGAGCTGAACTCCTGCAGCAGACTGAATCCCCTTCCTTCCAGCAGAGTCCCTTTGTTTCCCTGTATTACTATGCATTGTTAGCACTTGTAAACACAGCATGTAGATAATGACTCTGACATTATTACATTCCAGTTCAGGCATTAGGAGGGGCATTTATGGCAATTGGCATGCAATTTTTATGCATTTCTGCAGTTTTTTTTTCTTTTTTCTTTGATTTTTTTTCCCACACGATTTTCATCTGTTTTGCATCCTATCTTGATGAGCGTAAAAAAGCACATAGTGTGTTCTGCACTTTTTTCCCCCTATGGTTACCATGGTTAAATGCAATGACAACAAATCACAATGGCATCAAAAGAGTGCAATACTTTTTTTATTAAATGCATCCATAGACTTGAAGGGGGAATTTTCATGCAAAAAATACAGCAAAATAGAACGCACTGCGGTTTTTTTCTTTGCTCAGACTGTTTGCCCGATAACAAAATAGTACAGGTCCCGTATCTGGGTGTCACCCTGACGTACCCCATCAGCAAGCTAGGTCCCACTACTTTTAAGTCTTTACTAATGAAAGTAGAAGAAAAAATTAAAAAGTGACACTAACTTGTTCATGAGATCCATATCGCCATTGTTAAGATGTTCCTGTTACCTAAAATCTTACATCTGTTTCACAACCTTCCTGTGGTTATACCTAATATCATCTTAGATTGAATACAAAACCTACTAATGAATTACATTTGGCGCAGTCTATAAGCAAGGGTATCCTCCAAAGTACTACTCCTCCACTCCTCACAGGGAGGCCTGGGCTGTTATTACTCCTCCACCCCTCACAGGGAGGCCTGGGCTGCTATTACTCCTCCACCCCTCACAGGGAGGCCTGGGCTGCTATTACTCCTCCACCCCTCACAGGGAGGCCTGGGCTGCTATTACTCCTCCACCCCTCACAAGGAGGCCTGGGTTGCTATTACTTCTCAACCCCTCACAAGAAGGCCTGGGCTGTTATTACTCCTCCACCCCTCACAGGGAGGCCTGGGCTGCTATTACTCCTCCACCCCTCACAGGGAGGCCTGGGCTGCTATTACTCCTCCACCCCTCACAGGGAGGCCTGGGCTGCTATTACTCCTCCACCCCTCACAGGGAGGCCTGGGCTGCTATTACTCCTCCACCCCTCACAGGGAGGCCTGGGCTGCTATTACTCCACCCCTCACAGGGAGGCCTGGGCTGCTATTACTCCTCCACCCCTCACAAGGAGGCTTGGGCTGCTATTACTCCTCCACCCCTCACAGGGAGGCCTGGGCTGCTATTACTCCTCCACCCCTCACAGGGAGGCCTGGGCTGCCCCTGTATAAACAATTATTATTATGCAGCATTGCTCGACCAACTACAAACCTGGTGGATAGATGACTCATCCAAACAGTGGATTCAGATCGAATCCAAGATCACTGGATATTCTAAACTCTCTAAATTGACAACAAAATTCCTCATGTCTATCCCCCCCACAGTATCCGCAAAAATGTATATCTGGAAAAAATATTCTGCCTTCTTGGCTCTCTCCCCCTTCGAAAATTCTAAATACTCTTAGAGGTGATCCAACCTCTATATGATTAATACCAAATATACATCTAGATGTATGGCGAGCCAAAGGCATCATCAAGCTTTAGGATTTATAGGAAGGACCAATCATGAAATCCTTCACACAACTACATGAGACACACCAAATACCAGAATTTTCTAGATACTTACAGATTTTCTCTCGTCATTAGACCCCTTGACTACAGCCGTGCTCACAAAATATGATATCTTTTTATAGAACCATGCAAATCAGGCTAGAGATATTTCCAAAGCCTACACAGCATTATTATCACAAACCTCCCCATCCACTTTCCAAGAATCTTTCAGTAAAGACCAGTGGGCAATGGCATTTCAACTCAACCTCAAAACCTATCTATAGGAACATGCACAAGGGGAGCACATTGTACCATATCTATAGGAACATGCACAAGGAGAACACATTGTACCATATCTATAGGAACATGTACAAGGAGAACACATTGTACCATATCTATAGGAACATGTACAAGGAGCGCATTGTACCATATCTATAGGAACATGTACAAGGAGAGCACATTGTACTATATGTATAGGAACATGTACAAGGAGAGCACATTGTACTATATCTATAGGAACATGTACAAGGAGAGCACATTGTACTATATCTATAGGAACATGTACAAGGAGAGCACATTGTACCATATCTATAGGAACATGTACAAGGAGAACACATTGTACCATATCTATAGGAACATGTACAAGGAGCGCACACTGTACCATATCTATAGGAACATGTACAAGGAGAGCACATTGTACCATATCTATAGGAACATGTACAAGGAGGGCACATTGTACCATATCTATATGAACATGTACAAGGAGAGCACATTGTACCATATCTATAGGAACATGTACAAGAAGAGCACATTGTACTATATCTATAGGAACATGTACAAGGAGAGCACATTGTACTATATCTATAGGAACATGTACAAGGAGAACACATTGTACCATATCTATAGGAACATGTACAAGAAGAGCACATTGTACTATATCTATAGGAACATGTACAAGGAGAGCACATTGTACCATATCTATAGAAACATGTACAAGAAGAGTACATTGCACCATATCTATAGGACCATGTACAAGGAGAGCACATTGTACCATATCTATAGGAACATGTACAAGTAGAGCACATTGTACCATATCTATAGGAACATGTACAAGAAGAGTACATTGCACCATATCTATAGGACCATGTACAAGGAGAACACATTGTACCATATCTATAGGAACATGTACAAGAAGAGTACATTGCACCATATCTATAGGAACATGTACAAGGAGAGCACATTGTACTATATCTATAGGAACATGTACAAGGAGAGCACATTGTACCATATCTATAGGAACATGTACAAGGAGAGGACACTGTACTATATCTATAGGAACATGTACAAGGAGAGGACACTGTACTATATCTATAGGAACATGTACAAGGAGAGGACATTGTACCATATCTATAGGAACATGTACAAGGAGAGGACACTGTACCATATCTATAGAAACATGTACAAGGAGAACACATTGTACCATATCTATAGGAACATGTACAAGGAGAGGACACTGTACCATATCTATAGGAACATGTACAAGGAGAGGACACTGTACTATATCTATAGGAACATGTACAAGGAGAGGACATTGTACCATATCTATAGGAACATGTACAAGGAGAGGACACTGTACCATATCTATAGGAACATGTACAAGGAGAGCACATTGTACCATATCTATAGGAACATGTACAAGGAGAGGACACTGTACCATATCTATAGGAACATGTACAAGGAGAGGACACTGTACTATATCTATAGGAACATGTACAAGGAGAGGACATTGTACCATATCTATAGGAACATGTACAAGGAGAGGACATTGTACCATATCCATAGGAACATGTATAATGAGAACACATTGTACCATATCTATAGAAACATGTACAAGGAGGGCACATTGTACCATATCTATAGGAACATGTACAAGGAGAGCACATTGTACCAGATCTATAGGAACATGTACAAGGAGAGCACATTGTACCAGATCTATAGGAACATGTACAAGGAGAGCACATTGTACCATATCTATAGGAACATGTACAAGGAGAGCACATTGTACCATATCTATAGGAACATGTACAAGGAGGGCACATTGTACCAGATCTATAGGAACATGTACAAGGAGCACATTGTACCATATTTATACGAACATGTACAAGGAGAGCACATTGTACCAGATCTATAGGAACATGTACAAGGAGAGCACATTGTACCAGATCTATAGGAACATGTACAAGGAGGGCACATTGTACCAGATCTATAGGAACATGTACAAGGAGGGCACATTGTACCATATCTATAGGAACATGTACAAGGAGAGCACATTGTACCAGATCTATAGGAACATGTACAAGGAGCACATTGTACCATATTTATACGAACATGTACAAGGAGAGCACATTGTACCAGATCTATAGGAACATGTACAAGGAGGGCACATTGTACCAGATCTATAGGAACATGTACAAGGAGGGCACATTGTACCATATCTATAGGAACATGTACAAGGAGAGCACATTGTACCACATCTATAGAAACATGTATAATGAGAACACATTGTACCATATCTATAGAAACATGTACAAGGAGGGCACATTGTACCATATCTATAGGAACATGTACAAGGAGGACACATTGTACCATATTTATAGGAACATGTACAAGGAGAGGACATTGTACCATATTTATAGGAACATGTACAAGGAGAGGACACTGTACCAGATCTATAGAAACATGTACAAGGAGGGCACATTGTACCAGATCTATAGGAACATGTACAAGGAGAGCACATTGTACCAGATCTATAGGAACATGTACAAGGAGAGCACATTGTACCATATTTATAGGAACATGTACAAGGAGAGGACACTGTACCAGATCTATAGAAACATGTACAAGGAGGGCACATTGTACCAGATCTATAGGAACATGTACAAGGAGGGCACATTGTACCAGATCTATAGGAACATGTACAAGGAGAGCACATTGTACCATATCTATAGGAACATGTACAAGGAGAGGACACTGTACCAGATCTATAGAAACATGTACAAGGAGGGCACATTGTACCAGATCTATAGGAACATGTACAAGGAGAGCACATTGTACCAGATCTATAGGAACATGTACAAGGAGAGCACATTGTACCATATTTATAGGAACATGTACAAGGAGAGGACACTGTACCAGATCTATAGAAACATGTACAAGGAGGGCACATTGTACCAGATCTATAGGAACATGTACAAGGAGGGCACATTGTACCAGATCTATAGGAACATGTACAAGGAGAGCACATTGTACCATATCTATAGGAACATGTACAAGGAGCGCATTGTACCATATCTATAGGAACATGTACAAGAAGAGCACATTGTACCATATCTATAGGAACATGTACAAGGAGAGCACATTGTACTATATGTATAGGAACATGTACAAGGAGCACATTGTACCAGATCTATAGAAACATGTACAAGGAGCACATTGTACCATATCTATAGGAACATGTACAAGGAGCACATTGTACCAGATCTATAGAAACATGTACAAGGAGGGCACATTGTACCAGATCTATAGGAACATGTACAAGGAGGGCACATTGTACCAGATCTATAGGAACATGTACAAGGAGGGCACATTGTACCATATCTAAAGGAATATGTACAAGGAGAACACATTGTACCATATCTATAGGAACATGTAGAAGGAGAGCACATTGCACCATATCTATAGGAACATGTACAAGGAGAGGACACTGTACCATATCTATAGGAACATGTACAAGGAGGGCACATTGTACCAGATCTATAGGAACATGTACAAGGAGGGCACATTGTACCATATCTATATGAACATGTACAAGTAGGGCACATTGTACCATATCTATAGGACCATGTAAAGGAGAACACATTGTTCCATATCTATAGGAACATGTACAAGGAGAACACATTGTACCATATTTATAGGAACATGTACAAGGAGAACACATTGTACCATATCTATAGGAACATGTACAAGGAGAACACATTGTACCACATCTATAGAAACATGTACAAGGAGAGCACATTGTACCATATCTATAGGAACATGTACAAGGAGAGCACATTGTACCATATCTATAGGAACATGTACAAGGAGAGCACATTGTACCATATCTATAGGACCATGTACAAGGAGAACACATTGTACCATATCTATAGGACCATGTACAAGGAGAGCACATTGTACCATATCTATAGGAACATGTACAAGTAGAGCACATTGTACCATATCTATAGGAACATGTACAAGAAGAGTACATTGCACCATATCTATAGGACCATGTACAAGGAGAACACATTGTACCATATCTATAGGAACATGTACAAGAAGAGTACATTGCACCATATCTATAGGAACATGTACAAGGAGAGCACATTGTACTATATCTATAGGAACATGTACAAGGAGAGCACATTGTACCATATCTATAGGAACATGTACAAGGAGAGGACACTGTACTATATCTATAGGAACATGTACAAGGAGAGGACACTGTACTATATCTATAGGAACATGTACAAGGAGAGGACATTGTACCATATCTATAGGAACATGTACAAGGAGAGGACACTGTACCATATCTATAGAAACATGTACAAGGAGAACACATTGTACCATATCTATAGGAACATGTACAAGGAGAGGACACTGTACCATATCTATAGGAACATGTACAAGGAGAGGACACTGTACTATATCTATAGGAACATGTACAAGGAGAGGACATTGTACCATATCTATAGGAACATGTACAAGGAGAGGACACTGTACCATATCTATAGGAACATGTACAAGGAGAGCACATTGTACCATATCTATAGGAACATGTACAAGGAGAGGACACTGTACCATATCTATAGGAACATGTACAAGGAGAGGACACTGTACTATATCTATAGGAACATGTACAAGGAGAGCACATTGTACCATATCTATAGGAACATGTACAAGGAGCGCATTGTACCATATCTATAGGAACATGTACAAGAAGAGCACATTGTACCATATCTATAGGAACATGTACAAGGAGAGCACATTGTACTATATGTATAGGAACATGTACAAGGAGCGCATTGTACCATATCTATAGGAACATGTACAAGGAGCACATTGTACCAGATCTATAGAAACATGTACAAGGAGCACATTGTACCATATCTATAGGAACATGTACAAGGAGCACATTGTACCAGATCTATAGAAACATGTACAAGGAGCACATTGTATCATATCTATAGAAACATGTACAAGGAGAACACATTGTACCATATCCATAGGAACATGTACAAGGAGCACATTGTACCAGATCTATAGAAACATGTACAAGGAGCACATTGTACCATATCTATAGGAACATGTACAAGGAGCACATTGTACCAGATCTATAGAAACATGTACAAGGAGGGCACATTGTACCAGATCTATAGGAACATGTACAAGGAGGGCACATTGTACCAGATCTATAGGAACATGTACAAGGAGGGCACATTGTACCATATCTAAAGGAATATGTACAAGGAGAACACATTGTACCATATCTATAGGAACATGTAGAAGGAGAGCACATTGCACCATATCTATAGGAACATGTACAAGGAGAGGACACTGTACCATATCTATAGGAACATGTACAAGGAGGGCACATTGTACCAGATCTATAGGAACATGTACAAGGAGGGCACATTGTACCATATCTATATGAACATGTACAAGTAGGGCACATTGTACCATATCTATAGGACCATGTAAAGGAGAACACATTGTTCCATATCTATAGGAACATGTACAAGGAGAACACATTGTACCATATTTATAGGAACATGTACAAGGAGAACACATTGTACCATATCTATAGGAACATGTACAAGGAGAACACATTGTACCACATCTATAGAAACATGTACAAGGAGAGCACATTGTACCATATCTATAGGAACATGTACAAGGAGAGCACATTGTACCATATCTATAGGAACATGTACAAGGAGAGCACATTGTACCATATCTATAGGACCATGTACAAGGAGAACACATTGTACCATATCTATAGGACCATGTACAAGGAGAGCACATTGTACCATATCTATAGGAACATGTACAAGTAGAGCACATTGTACCATATCTATAGGAACATGTACAAGAAGAGTACATTGCACCATATCTATAGGACCATGTACAAGGAGAACACATTGTACCATATCTATAGGAACATGTACAAGAAGAGTACATTGCACCATATCTATAGGAACATGTACAAGGAGAACACATTGTACCACATCTATAGAAACATGTACAAGGAGAGCACATTGTACCATATCTATAGGAACATGTACAAGGAGAGCACATTGTACCATATCTATAGGAACATGTACAAGGAGAGCACATTGTACCATATCTATAGGACCATGTACAAGGAGAACACATTGTACCATATCTATAGGACCATGTACAAGGAGAGCACATTGTACCATATCTATAGGAACATGTACAAGTAGAGCACATTGTACCATATCTATAGGAACATGTACAAGAAGAGTACATTGCACCATATCTATAGGACCATGTACAAGGAGAACACATTGTACCATATCTATAGGAACATGTACAAGAAGAGTACATTGCACCATATCTATAGGAACATGTACAAGGAGAGCACATTGTACTATATCTATAGGAACATGTACAAGGAGAGCACATTGTACCATATCTATAGGAACATGTACAAGGAGAGGACACTGTACTATATCTATAGGAACATGTACAAGGAGAGGACACTGTACTATATCTATAGGAACATGTACAAGGAGAGGACATTGTACCATATCTATAGGAACATGTACAAGGAGAGGACACTGTACCATATCTATAGAAACATGTACAAGGAGAACACATTGTACCATATCTATAGGAACATGTACAAGGAGAGGACACTGTACCATATCTATAGGAACATGTACAAGGAGAGGACACTGTACTATATCTATAGGAACATGTACAAGGAGAGGACATTGTACCATATCTATAGGAACATGTACAAGGAGAGGACACTGTACCATATCTATAGGAACATGTACAAGGAGAGCACATTGTACCATATCTATAGGAACATGTACAAGGAGAGGACACTGTACCATATCTATAGGAACATGTACAAGGAGAGGACACTGTACTATATCTATAGGAACATGTACAAGGAGAGGACATTGTACCATATCTATAGGAACATGTACAAGGAGAGGACATTGTACCATATCCATAGGAACATGTATAATGAGAACACATTGTACCATATCTATAGAAACATGTACAAGGAGGGCACATTGTACCATATCTATAGGAACATGTACAAGGAGAGCACATTGTACCAGATCTATAGGAACATGTACAAGGAGAGCACATTGTACCAGATCTATAGGAACATGTACAAGGAGAGCACATTGTACCATATCTATAGGAACATGTACAAGGAGAGCACATTGTACCATATCTATAGGAACATGTACAAGGAGAGCACATTGTACCAGATCTATAGGAACATGTACAAGGAGCACATTGTACCATATTTATACGAACATGTACAAGGAGAGCACATTGTACCAGATCTATAGGAACATGTACAAGGAGGGCACATTGTACCAGATCTATAGGAACATGTACAAGGAGGGCACATTGTACCATATCTATAGGAACATGTACAAGGAGAGCACATTGTACCACATCTATAGAAACATGTATAATGAGAACACATTGTACCATATCTATAGAAACATGTACAAGGAGGGCACATTGTACCATATCTATAGGAACATGTACAAGGAGGACACATTGTACCATATTTATAGGAACATGTACAAGGAGAGGACATTGTACCATATTTATAGGAACATGTACAAGGAGAGGACACTGTACCAGATCTATAGAAACATGTACAAGGAGGGCACATTGTACCAGATCTATAGGAACATGTACAAGGAGAGCACATTGTACCAGATCTATAGGAACATGTACAAGGAGAGCACATTGTACCATATTTATAGGAACATGTACAAGGAGAGGACACTGTACCAGATCTATAGAAACATGTACAAGGAGGGCACATTGTACCAGATCTATAGGAACATGTACAAGGAGGGCACATTGTACCAGATCTATAGGAACATGTACAAGGAGAGCACATTGTACCATATCTATAGGAACATGTACAAGGAGCGCATTGTACCATATCTATAGGAACATGTACAAGAAGAGCACATTGTACCATATCTATAGGAACATGTACAAGGAGAGCACATTGTACTATATGTATAGGAACATGTACAAGGAGCGCATTGTACCATATCTATAGGAACATGTACAAGGAGCACATTGTACCAGATCTATAGAAACATGTACAAGGAGCACATTGTACCATATCTATAGGAACATGTACAAGGAGCACATTGTACCAGATCTATAGAAACATGTACAAGGAGCACATTGTACCATATCTATAGAAACATGTACAAGGAGAACACATTGTACCATATCCATAGGAACATGTACAAGGAGCACATTGTACCAGATCTATAGAAACATGTACAAGGAGAACACATTGTACCATATCCATAGGAACATGTACAAGGAGCACATTGTACCAGATCTATAGAAACATGTACAAGGAGCACATTGTACCATATCTATAGGAACATGTACAAGGAGCACATTGTACCAGATCTATAGAAACATGTACAAGGAGGGCACATTGTACCAGATCTATAGGAACATGTACAAGGAGAGCACATTGTACCATATCTATAGGAACATGTACAAGGAGGGCACATTGTACCATATCTAAAGGAATATGTACAAGGAGAACACATTGTACCATATCTATAGGAACATGTAGAAGGAGAGCACATTGCACCATATCTATAGGAACATGTACAAGGAGAGGACACTGTACCATATCTATAGGAACATGTACAAGGAGGGCACATTGTACCAGATCTATAGGAACATGTACAAGGAGAGGACACTGTACCATATCTATAGGAACATGTACAAGGAGGGCACATTGTACCAGATCTATAGGAACATGTACAAGGAGGGCACATTGTACCATATCTATATGAACATGTACAAGTAGGGCACATTGTACCATATCTATAGGACCATGTAAAGGAGAACACATTGTTCCATATCTATAGGAACATGTACAAGGAGAACACATTGTACCATATTTATAGGAACATGTACAAGGAGAACACATTGTACCACATCTATAGAAACATGTACAAGGAGAGCACATTGTACCATATCTATAGGAACATGTACAAGGAGAGCACATTGTACCATATCTATAGGACCATGTACAAGGAGAACACATTGTACCATATCTATAGGACCATGTACAAGGAGAGCACATTGTACCATATCTATAGGAACATGTCCAAGGAGAGCACATTGTACCATATCTATAGGAACATGTACAAGGAGAACACATTGTACCATATCTGTAGGACCATGTACAAGGAGAGCACATTGTACCATATCTATAGGACCATGTACAAGGAGAGCACATTGTACCATATCTATAGGAACATGTCCAAGGAGAGCACATTGTACCATATCTATAGGAACATGTCCAAGGAGAGCACATTGTACCATATCTATAGGAACATGTACAAGGAGGACACATTGTACTATATCTATAGGAACATGTACAAGGAGAGCACATTGTACCATATCTGTAGGACCATGTACAAGGAGAACACATTGTACCATATCTATAGGACCATGTACAAGGAGAACACATTGTACCATATCCATAGGACCATGTACAAGGAGAGCACATTGTACCATATCTATAGGAACATGTCCAAGGAGAGCACATTGTACCATATCTATAGGAACATGTACAAGGAGCACATTGTACCATATCTGTAGGACAATGTACAAGGAGAGCACATTGTACCATTTCTATAGGAACATGTACAAGGAGAGCACATTGCACCATATCTATAGGAACATGTACAAGGAGAGCCCACTGTACCATATCTATAGGAACATGTACAAGGAGAACACATTGTACCATATCTATAGGAACATGTACAAGGAGCACATTGTACCATATCTGTAGGACAATGTACAAGGAGAGCACATTGTACCATATCTATAGGAACATGTACAAGGAGAGCACATTGCACCATATCTATAGCAACATGTACAAGGAGCGCATTGTACCATATCTATAGGACCATGTACAAGGAGAGCACATTGTACCATATCTATAGGAACATGTACAAGGAGCACATTGTACCATATCTATAGGACCATGTACAAGGAGAGCACATTGTACCAGATCTATAGGAACATGTACAAGGAGGGCACATTGTACCATATCTATAGGACCATGTACAAGGAGCACATTGTACCATATCTATAGGAACATGTACAAGGAGAGCACATTGTACCACATCTATAGAAACATGTACAAGGAGAGCACATTGTACCATATCTATAGGAACATGTAGAAGGAGAACACATTGTACCATATCTATAGAAACATGTACAAGGAGAGCACATTGTACTATATCTATAGGAACATGTACAAGGAGAACACATTGTACCATATCTATAGGAACATGTACAAGGAGAGCACATTGTACCATATCTATAGGAACATGTACAAGGAGAGCACATTGTACCATATCTATAGGACCATGTACAAAGAGCACATTGTACCATATCTATAGGAACATGTACAAGGAGAGCACATTGTACTATATCTATAGGAACATGTACAAGGAGAGCACATTGTACCATATCTATAGGATCATGTACAAGGAGCACATTGTACCATATCTAAAGGAATATGTACAAGGAGAGCACAATGTTCCATATCTATAGGAACATGTACAAGGAGCACATTGTACCATATCTAAAGGAATATGTACAAGGAGAGCACATTGTACCATATCTATAGGAACATGTACAAGGAGCACATTGTACCATATCTAAAGGAATATGTACAAGGAGAGCACAATGTTCCATATCTATAGGAACATGTACAAGGAGAGCACATTGTACCATATCTATAGGAACATGTACAAGGAGAACACATTGTATCATATCTATAGGAACATGTACAAGGAGAGCACATTGTACCATATCCATAGGAACATGTACAAGGAGCGCATTGTACCATATCCATAGGAACATGTACAAGGAGAGCACATTGTACCATATCTATAGGAACATGTACAAGGAGAACACATTGTACCATATCTATGGGAACATGTACAAGGAGAACACATTGTGCCATATCTACAGGAACATATGAACAGGTGAGCTATGTTTCCTTTTTTATAGCTGTGCCAACCTGTACGGGAAATATAAGTCCCCATGGGCAATCCCGTTTAAGGGGTATTCCAGAGAATTACGTTTTTTTCAAGGTTTCGCACATCCACTGGATAGATGATAACTGACAGTTTGTGGAGGTCAGATCATTGGAACCTCTAGCTATCCGAAGAACTGGGTCCAGTTGGTCTCCAAGAGAATGGAACAGAAGACAGAAGTCACCTAGGTTCACCGCCGCTCCATTCATTTAATTGTGAGCCTCGGAAATTGCTGAGCTACTTGTTCCCGGGAGTCTCTAGCGCTCTCATTGATGTGCATACAGTGGTGATGCGCCTGTGTGACCTCTGCTTCATTTCCATGGAGTCCAACCGTACTCCCGTTTTAGGGATTGGTGGATCAGTGGGGATTTCAGAGGTCAGACCTCCATCGATCTATCAGTTTTTACCTATCCAGTGGATGGTTGAAAACCTGAAAAACATTAAAGGGGTTGTCTCGCGGCAGCAAGTGAGGCTATACACTTCTGTATGGCCATATTAATGCACTTTGTAATATACATCGCGCATTAAATATGAGCCATACAGAAGTTATTCACTTACCTGCTCCGTTGCTAGCGTCCCCGTCTCCATGGCTCCGTCTAATTTCGCTGACTTCTTGCTTTTTTAGACGCGCTTGCGCTGTGCGGTCTTCTGCCTAGTGAATGGGGCCGCTCGTGCCGGAGAGCTGCTCACCGTGTCGTCATCGTAGCTCCGCCCCATCAGGTGTGCCGATTCCAGCCAATCAGGAGGCTGGAATCGGCAATGGACCGCACAGAAGAGCTGCGGTCCACGGAGGGAGAAGATCCCGGCGGCCATCTTCCGCAGGTAAGTAAGAAGTCACCGGAGCGCGGGGATTCAGGTAAGCGCTCTCCGGTGTTCTTTTTTAACCCCTGCATCGGGGTTGTCTCGCGCCGAACGGGGGGGGGGGGTTGAAAAAAAAAAAAAAACGTTTCGGCGCGGGACAACCCCTTTAAGGACATCAATTAGAAGCTAACTAGGCCTATCCAATCGTTAATGCTGCTAGCTGACTTCAGAAATGAAATGTGTTAGTAATCATTGTCTATGGCAGTGCAGTATGTTCTCTATGGAAAAAAATAGTTAAAAAGACGGGTGAGCAACCTAACAGGAGTTGTACTCACCCCGCCTGCAGCTCCGGTCTGACAGCAGTGCATGGTCTTTGACTACTGACCTCGTAGGCACCATCCTATACGCAGCACAGGTGCCGAGGGAAGAGATCCTCGGCCACAGACTTGGCAGCGGCCGCCACCGGGCCAGAGCTGTAGGCTAGGTGACTAGAAAGCTTGTAGGGATGCTGCCCAACCAGAGGCCAATTGGGGGGTTGCTATTACAGCTGGGGCTACTATGGAGGTCACTATTACTACCGCGGCCAATATAGGGAACACTATTACTATTATGTTGTGCAAATCCGCTCATGTGAATTAGCAATTACTGTACAATCACAATCAGCCATTCGAAGGCAACCATACGGCTGATGTGGCCCTGGGTGAAAATGAGTTTGACACCACGGCCCTATGGGGTTGACTTTTTTGACAGGTGCCTCCGACCTAAACAACGTCTTGGCTTTCAAGAAGGACTCAGTTAGTCAACAAGTAAAAACTAGGTGTAGGCGCAAACTTTTTAAGAGGCAGAGATTAGCTCAACATCTCTGTTTTATTGAAACCAGCATGAATAGACATGTTTTGAGGCTATGGCCCCCCTTCCTCAGTATTTGCTCGGGACACACATGCAAAGGTGCAGACAGCGCTTGGACATGTGTCCTTATTGCAGAGAAGAGGAGCACTGAAGTTGAGTTAATCCCCCAATGTCCTTTGCTACTCCTAAAAAGAGGTTGCGCCTAAACCCAGTTTTTATTTGTTGACCGTGTTAGTTCATGGAGTAAATGCTTATCACACAGGACCATCGATGTAAATAGTAATACAGTTTATGTTACAAATATGTGACGCTGTATAGGATAATGTTTGTATGATTAGAGTAGGTATGTATATTATTGCGTGGTCTGTTGGTGCACCCATGTAAAAGATGATAAGTGTGAAAGCTAACCTGTCTATAATAACTTCTTCAATTCACAGAAAGCCATAGAAAGATTTAATGCACCTAACAGCAGTAAATTCATCTTCATGCTGAGTACCCGCGCCGGAGGCCTTGGAATAAATTTGGCAACTGCTGATGTGGTGATTTTATATGACTCAGACTGGAACCCTCAAGTCGACTTACAAGCAATGGTAAGAAATATAAAGTTCTATAGCAGTTATTTTCCATGTTTGCTCATATTTTTTCTCTATCTTTCAAACTTAGATCAAATATTTCACGGAATGGAGGTAGATTAGCTGAATAGTGTGACCTCACTGTCCAGGACCAGACGGGTTCAGACAGTGACGGTATAGCAACAAGTCATTATTAGGTAAACTGCTGACAACTCGTTTTAGTATAAATATATTGATTCCTCTTAGAAAGTCAGCCGGTTTGAGAAAAATAGCCTTTTTATGTGGAAATGTCCATTCAGCCTAAGCAGAAGCTGTTCTATTGAATTGTGTTCACTGCAAACTAATCAGTGCTATGAATTATACTTTATGTTGTGTCACTTCAGCACTACATCAAGGCCTTTGACTGCATAGACCATGAAAAGCTATGGCAGGCCCTACAAGAGCTGGGCATATCGGCACATCTAGTCAAGATGATAAAATCACTTTATACCAATCAAGAAGCCACTGTGAGAACACAGTATGGGGACACAGATTGGTTTGGAATCAGCAAAGGCGTCCGACAGGGCTGCATCCTCCCGCCCTTCTTCTTTAACCTATATGCGGAAGTGATCGTGCAGAAAATGGACCTAGACGAATTGGAGATCGGGGTGAAAATAGGTGGAAGAAACATCAACAATCTCCAATATGCGGATGACACAACTCTGCGTGCAGAAACAGAAGCAGGTCTGAAGCAGCTGATATGTAATATTAAAACTCAGTGAAAAAATGGGCCTCTACCTCAATTTAAAGAAGACTAAAACTAAAGTTATGACAACTGCAAAAATGGCCAAATTCAAATAAAAATCAACAATGGGGTCATAGAATGCGTGCAAAACTTCATCTTCCTCGGCTCAAAAATTGACCAGGCTGGAGAATCTATGCCAGAAATAAAACGTAGGATAGAATTGGGGCGAAGCATGATGCTAAACATTGACAAAATTTGGAAAAGTAGGAATATCGGCATAGCAACTAAACACAGGATAGGGCAAACCACTGTTTTTCCTGTAGCCATGAACGGATGTGAAAGCTGGACTGCGAAAAAAGCTGATAGGTGGAGGATTGATGCGTTTGAGCTGTGGTGCTGGCAAAAGCTGCTGTGTATACCCTGGACGGCGAGAATAACAGAGAAGTCCTGAATCATAGAAGACCCGATAGATCACTGGAGGGCAAGATGACCGGGCTCAGACTCACATATTTTGGCCATGTAATGCGAGTAGAGTCGCTAGAAAAATCTATAATGCTTGGACAGATCAGTGGCAAAAGAAGACCCGGCGCCAAAGGGCACGATGGCTGATACTGTCAGAGCTGATACTGGTATGGATATCACACAACTGAAAGAAACGGTGCAAAACCGAAAAACATGGAGGGAGCTCGCCTTTAGGGTCATGAATGACTAAACGGCCAACAACAGCATAACCAGTGCTATGAGTTATACTTTATGTTGTGTCAGTCCAGCACCAGTGTATTTCTGGTTTCTGTAACTTGCTGTTGTTATCACACTTGTACATTCTCTGTGCTTTTATATCTGGAATAGGATCGAGCCCATCGCATAGGTCAGACAAAGACCGTCCGAGTATTTCGGCTCATTACTGACAATACAGTGGAAGAAAGGATCGTTGAAAGAGCAGAGATGAAACTGAGACTAGATTCTATAGTCATCCAGCAAGGTATGTCCTAAGAATGGTCATTCTCCTTGACTTGGTTAGGTGGTACTAGTACGTAGCAGTAGAGATTATTCCTTAGAAACAGAGCTTGTGCTTACTATAATATATGTGCAACTTTCTTTCTGCTTTGTAATCACCTTTTGTTATTTTATGGTATTAAAGGTGCAGTTCTGGATGATAAAGCTTGCGTAATTGTATCTAACAAAAATGCATGTATTGCGCACAGTATTAGTTACAGGAACATTAAACATTAGTAAAATAAAGCACCGTTCCTTAGGGCTCATGTCCACGGGCAAAATAAGAATTAAAATCCGCAGCGGATTTTAACTCTTCTCCTGCCCGCGGATCCGCACCCCATAGGGATGCATTGACCACCCGCGGGGTAGATAAATACCCGCGGATGGTCAATAAAAGGGATTTTAAAAAAAATGGAGCATGAAAAAATCTGGACCATGCTCCATTTTCATGCGGGTCTCCCGCGGGGACGGCTCCCGCGGGCTTCTATTGAAGCCTATGGAAGCCGTCCGGATCCGCGGGAGACAAAAATCAGATTTTACTCACCCGCTCCGTTTCTTCTCTTCGCCGCCGTGTCATCTTCTCTCAGTTGCGGCTGGATCATTTTGCTTCAGGACCGCGCATGCGCGGGACACATCACCGACGTCATCCTGCGCATCCACCGGGCCGAAGAAAGAAGATCCGGCCGCGACGGAGAGAAGATGACGCGGAGGAAGTATCCGGAGCGTGCGAGAGGTAAGTTTATTCTGATTTATTCATATTTTCAGCCCTCATGTCCGCGGGGCAGGAGGGACCCGCTGCAGATTCTCCATGGAGAATCCGTAGCGGGCCTGATTTTCCCCGTGGACATGAGGCCTTAAGGTATGTTCACACAACGCATTTTGGTGTGGATTATTCTGCTCTCCATTCATTTGAATAGGGTTTCAGATTTTTCCACCCTTGATTTGAAATCTGCTATGTAGAAAAATAATAAGTGACATATCATTTCTTAATGAGGATCTATGCAGATTCTGCCTAGTCACAAGAGTTAAATCGGTGTGCGGATCTGTATCAGAAATCCAGGGCCTAGCAGCAGATTTGTGCCACGGTTTAAGAGGTGGAATCTTAATGGAAAAATCTGTGTCATTCTGCCGTGTAAACATGCCATTAGTCTTGTTCTGTGTCATATATAAACCTTAAAGGGGTAATCCAGGCAGCGCCCATCGGGATACACTGGGGTTGGAAGGGAAACACTGCTTTGAAATCAATGGGACCTCAGCCTGCAATTAGAAGTGCAGCTCCTATTGATTTCAATGAGGGCTGCACCTGCAATTACGAGGGCCGCCGCTACAAGGGGGTCGGTGTAGCACTTCATAGCAACATATGCATACCAACATAATCCATATATTGCACCACAATGCATAACTCCACAATGCATAACAAGATAATGTATAACAACATAATACATACCAACATAATCCATATATTGCAACAACATTATGCATACAACATAGCAACATATGCATACTAACATAATGCTCTCCAGTTTTCAAAGGGATGCATTATGTTACGTTGGTGTGGGCAAACAAGCATCGTGCCCACACGAACGTGACCCAAAGAGTACAGAATGGGGACCAACCGACAACTGACAGGCAGACAGACTGTAAGGTAATAGACTGAGCTGCCACTCAGAACATGAAAGGAGAAACTGACCCTATGCTGAAGGGAAGATGGCAAGGCCCTACCTAATAGCGGAGCGATTGCCTCGATAAAGGCGGCCCCTTGCTGGAACCTCAGCCCTGGCTTTCCCAGAATAGGTGGTACACAGAACTAGGACAAGTACGGACAATCCAAATGCACAAACAGGAAGCTGACAGATGACAAACACACTTACCACTCCACCTTGCACGCTAAAGCAGACGATAAAGCTGAATATAAAAACGAGGGATTCGTTTGTGCATTGGCCAATGAACTTAAGCCGCAAGCCCAATGATCAAGGGTCCTCGTGTCTTGCGGTGCCTACTCTAGCAAGACACATAATCAGGCAGCACAGGACACAAAACACAGCAAGCTGCAAAGCAAGATGTCTAGACACTACACACACAGCAAGCTGCAGGGAGACAAGCCACATACACAGGCAGATAAGACTGAGGAGATACAGCTTCCTCTTGCAGAGGGGCTGGACTATATATCTACACCCAGACCCAGGGGATTGGCTGACTTGAGAAACCACAGCCAGCCAGCTCAATTAACTCCTCACTTGTGAAGGTGTGCACCAGGAAGCCTGTAGAACAACAGGTCCCAGATGCACAACCTAACACTTGTCCTTTCTGTTGTTTGCAAAAATCTTTGTGGCTTTAGTGTCCTTGTAATACTGCTGTACTATTTTTGAGTAATGTCTAGCTCCTCCCACCTGACTGTCTTCTAGATAGACCTGGCCATGCCCATAATGGTACCAGAAATATTGTCTGCCATGTAGTCACATCCCCAAGATATTGCACGCTAAGGCTGCATTCCCACGAACGTATATCGGCTCGGTTTTCACACCGAGCCGATATACGTTGTCCTCGTGTGCAGGGGGGGGGGGGAGGATGGAAGAGCCAGGAGCAGGAACTGAGCTCCCGCCCCCTCTCTGCCTCCTCTCCACCCCTGTGCACTATTTGTATTGAAAGGAGGTGGGGCGGGGGCGGGGCTAAGTTCTGAGAATTAGCCCCGCCCCACCTCTCCCCATTGCAAATAGTGCAGAGGGGCGGAGAGGAGGCAGAGAGGGGGCGGGAGCTCAGTTCCTGCTCCTGGCTCTTCCATCCTCTCCCCCCCCCCCCCCCCCCTGCACACGAGGACAACGTATATCGGCTCGGCGTGAAAACCGAGCCGATATACGTTCGTGGGAATGCAGCCTTAGAGTTTGAGAGGCACTAAGTGAATTACGGTGGGACAGAAAGCTCTTATGGCATCTCACATGATGCTGGGCGATGCAGCCGGACATACAAATGCATTCACAACATTTTGGCAAAAAATCTTTTTTTGAAAGGGGATGTACAGGTAAAAACTTCTAACCTTTCTAACTCGTAGGGCGACTAATTGATCAGCAATCAAACAAGCTTGGAAAGGATGAAATGCTGCAGATGATTCGCCATGGAGCCACCCATGTGTTTGCATCAAAGGACAGTGAACTGACAGATGAAGATATTACTACAATTTTGGAAAGGGGGGAAAAGAAGGTAAAATTGATGTTTCTTTGCCAGTTAATCTAGTTCAGGTCACGTCTGACAACCGTAAGCAAATTCCAGTACCAATATTAATCAAACGTATTCGTTATATTTTCCTTCTGTGCTGTGAAGACAAGGTGAGCCTTAAACATAGAAGTTATAGGCACACCGTCATATGTAGAATGCATCTGTGAAAGTCTAATGTTGTCACTAATGTTTGTTGTAGTTTTTCTAGTTGTTAAAATTACATTTTAATTTTTTTAAATAAAATATACAGAATAGGCGATTATAAGCATTTTTGCATTGCGTTTAATCAGCCTCTGCTGTGCATTTTTCATAGCAAACCCCTATGCAGCTAGAAGTCCTGGCAAGAGAAATCCGTCTTCAGCTAACTGCATAGCTGAGCACGGACCTTCCATCTGTGCTGTGCCTGCACTGTTCTCTCTGGTGCAGGCACAGCAGATTATATAGAAGAATATATTAACCCTTTTCAATCCACTGTCTGACCTCTGAAGACATTATGATTTAAGGCTGTACAGCTCCGATGTTGGAAGACGTCTGTCGGGGTTCTCTTACTGTATATTGCCAGCCTCTCTGCTGCCGGAGCCTATCCAACGTGTCACCTCATGCAGTACTGGCTTTAGCCAGAATATAGCGCCATTGTATAATGGTAGTAAAAGAGTAAGTCCCCTAGGAAAACCAGGATACAAATTGGATTGGAAAGGGTTAATAAATGTCTGCTTTTTTGTTTTATTACTTTATATATAGATTTCTCCCATAGTGTTATAAGTCTCCTGACATCTGTTTTCTAACGCTCCTGCCTCTTTCTCTTGGCCAAACTGAGTTACAGACGGCGTCTCCCCTTCACAGCTCCTGCTCCCTGCCGGATCCCATGCACTGTCAGTGTATGTCCCAACCCGATGCACTGAGACACTGACAGCACATGGGGTCTGGTGGGGAGCAGGCTCGCTATGAAGAGGAGAAGCTGTCTGTAACACAGTATGGCTTCTCTTCACAGTGCCAGAGGACAGAGGCAGAAGCGTTATAAAACATATATTACGGGACTTAAACCGCTATAGTGAAAATGTACAGTATATATAAATTAATAAAACAAAAAGACATTTATTGATGCAGTCTTCTATCTTCTATATAATCTGCTGTGCCTGCACCAGAGAGAACAGTGCAGGCACAGCACAGACGGGAGCTCCCTGTTCAGCTATGCAGTTACCTGAGGATTGATTTCTCTAACCAGGACTTCTACAAGCTGCATAGCTGAGTAGGGGCTTTAGATGAAAAATATACAAAATGGGTTGATTTAAACCCATTGCAAAAATGCTTAGAATTGCCTATTCTGTATATTTTAGAAACAAAATTTAAGTACAGGTACTCTTTAAGAATCTGTTTACATCTGCAATGCAGCCTCCCCCATCACAAATTCTGTCACATTGCCCAGAGAAAACAGTGTATCATCCAGCAAGGTGTCATGTAAAATGACAGATACCATGATGGAACCCGACAGACCCTAATCGAAGTCTGCTGGGCCTGTTAGGCACTGTTGATGTCCGTCATGTGACGCATACATCACAGCGTTAATTCATTTTTTTCTCTTCCTATGACCTAAGGGAAAAATTAAATTCCTAATACAGATGTGAAGTCGGCCTCCGTTAAGGAGAAACATGGCAATAATCGTCAACTTCTAGCCTTCCCTTTGCAGTTTATGAAATCTCTCCTTTTCAGACTGCTGAAATGGCCGAGCGCATGGAGAAGATGGGTGAGAGCTCACTTAGAAACTTCTCTATGGATACAGAAACAAGTTTATATAACTTTGAAGGAGAAGATTATCGAGAAAAACAAAAGGTAACGTTTTACATTGCAATAAAAAAAATGGCAGAACTTATAACATACATATTATTACATGTCTTACTGAACCCACCGCTATCTGACTACCTCAAAAAGTTTACATGTCAGATGTAAGAAACCACTAATACTCTTTGTTATCATGTACAATTATATAATAATGATATATTTCTATGAAAAGTAAGAAAAAATACAGCGTTAGGCTGGGTTCACACCGGGCGGATTTGCCGCGGAAATTCCGTGCGGAATTTCCGCGGCAAATCCGCCTGCGGCCGCTAATCTCGGGATTAGCCAGCCATGTGGACGAGATTTCTCTGAAATCTCGTCCACACGGGACGGCCGAACCGGTGCGGTAAATCAGGCAGAAACGCGGCTTTGCCGAATGCAGCATGTCTATTTTTTTTTCTTTCCGTTGCGGCTGCGCTCTACTCTATGGGAGCGCCGGCCGCAGCGGAAGAGCGAGTTGCCGGGCCGCTTCAAAGCCGGGTTTTTACGCGGCGGAAATCTCGCGGTTTTTGCTGCGGCCAACCCGCGGGATTTCCGGCGGGAATCCGCCCCGTGTGACCCCAGCCTTATTCAAAAAGGAGCAGATTTGGGGATTTAATTACAAACAAACTACAAAAGAGAGCTACACAATCCACACGTCACTGAAAGAGGAAGGTGCAAAGTTTTTTATACCATACCAGTAAGCTCCGTTTTCTGCCGCATCGCATTGCTCATTTACAGTTTTCTGGTCCCGGAGCTGCGTGGGGTGGTACACCTTCAAGATGGACACCATGCGTCACACAACAAATTTGCTTGTGACCAGGCGGCTGTTTTTGGAATCGATCCCGGAATTCACGATGCACTTGAGCAACTCTTAGTGAACTCAAGCGCACAAAACGATTTCTCCTGCCGTGCCGCCATGTTCCTGTAAACCACAAGAAGCAGCGCTGTTATGTGGCAGAAAATGGAACTTACTGGTGCGTCATAAAAAACTTTGAACCTTTTTTCTTTTTAGTGATGTATGGATTGTGTATTTGTCAATGAAGCCTACAAATCCGCTACTTCTTTTTGAATATCCCTGTACATGTACAGTATTAAAAGGCCCACATGACAAACTACAAGTAAATTGTATGGACATACCGTGTTTCCCCCCCAAATAAGACAGTGTCTTATATTCATTTTTGTTCAAAAAGGTTTAACTTTTTTACATGTATAGCTGCCTGGACACTATTTAAATTGACTTTTTTTAATTAACTGTTAGCAGGGCTTAATTTTGGAGTAGGGCTTATATTTCAAGCATCCTCAAAGAGCCTAAAAAATCATTTTGCATCCTCAAAAATTCTGGAAAATCATGCTGTGTCTTATTTTCAGGGTATGTCTTATTTTCAGGGAAACAGGGTAGAAGGAAATTCTATGGAAATGTACTCCCTTGTTCCTTTTCATGGGATTAGTTCCTGGTTTTGAATAGCGGAAATTAAAAGGTGCGTTCAGCCAACGGCGCTCAATTTGCAGTTGGTGAACCTCTCTGACATTTACTGCAGTCTATAAACCGGAAATCAAGACCATTGTTTTCAGTCCTCATTATATAGTTTTTAAAGTTAACCTCTGGTTATGTCTGTTGCTGCGTCCCCTAAGAGATGTCTGAAATACAATACTGGGAGATGCAGCAGAGAAGCCTGACAGTCGTGTTGCCTCGACAAATGTACTACACCAGGAACTTCAGCTGTAAAACTCCATTTAGAGCAGTAGAGGAGTGGTACAACTTCACCTGCACTCATCGCTGTATAAAATACTGTCACCAAGTAATCCTTCAAACTGCGGTTCATAGAAAATAGCAACGGAAAGCATTAGAAAAAGATGGCCGGGTCTGATGAGCCACGTTTTGTTTTACATCACATGGGGGAGAGATGACACTAGGATGTACTATGGGAAGGAGATAAGCTGGTGGAAGTAGTGTGTGATTCTCTGGGCAATGTTCTGCAGGGAAACCTTGGGCTCTGGCATTTAGGTCTCACACACACAGGTGGGTCATATTCCGCATGCGGAACCCTGCCCTGACAGCAGCGTTGTCGTCCACGTGTACCATGGCTTTTTTTGTTGTTGCTTCATTTGTACTGCGGATGGTCCGCACGGCGCACCACCGGACATGTGCAGTACAATTTTTTTTTTAAGCTCCTGAATCCGCAAACTTTCTGCAATGTTAATTGCGGAAGGGCCATGGATCGGATGGCTTCCATTGAAGTCAGTGGAAGCTGTCCGTGCGGAATCCGCGCAAAAATGGAGCATGCTTTGATTTTTCCTCCCTTAGCGGAAACTGCATTTGGTTTACACTCGTGTGTATGAAGAGTCACTTTTGCATAGCATGCTATGGAAGGTATTTGCTGCAGAACTCAGAGGCGGATGCCCGCTCCGGATACTGCAATACAAATTTGCCCGTGCACATGAGGCCTTGTGTGGATACAATGCATTCCATCTACTTAAAGAATCCTGCAGACCAAGTACACCCGTGCATAGTGGCAGGGGCCTCTTTCAGTAGGATAATGCGTCATGCCACACGGCACAAATTGTTTAGGGATATAAAAGAGTTCAACCTCCTTAATGTTGCCCTGATCTATTCTCGGCTTGATTACTGCAACTTATTACTGATCGGTCTTCCCTGCACTAAACTCTCCCCCCTGAATGCAGCAGCCAGGCTTATATTTTTGTCCAGACACTACATTGATCCCTCCACCCTGTGCCAACCATTATCCTGATGTGTTCACCCTGTGCCAGTCACTACACTTGTGCCTCCACGCTGTGCCAGTCACTACACGGATGTCTCCACCCTGTGGCAGTCTCTACATTGATGCCTCCAGCCTGTGCTAACCACTACATTGATGCCTACACAATTTACTAGCCACTACACTGATGCCTCCACTCTGTGCAAGCCACTACACTGGTGCTTCCATCCTGTGCCAGTCACTACATCAATGCCTCCACCCTGTGCCAGTCTCTACATTGATGCCTCCAGCCTGTGCCAACCACTACATTGATGCCTCCACCTTTTACTAGCCACTACATTGATGCCTCCACCTGTTACTAGCCACTACACCGATGCCTCCACCCTGTGCTGGCCATTGCACTGTTTGCCTTAGCATACAATTTCAACTCATCGCTCTCATCCATAAAGCTCTCCATAGTGCTGCACCATCCTATATCTCCACCATCATTTCTTTCTCCCACCCTTCCCATGCTCTCTGCTCTGCTAATTACCTTATACTAAGTTCCGCTTTAGTTTGAACCTCTCACTTCCTTCTCCAAGACTTTTTCCGAGCTGCACCAGTTGTCTTGAATGCGCTACTGCAGACAATCAGGTTAATTCCCGGTGGCCACAGTTTTAAGCGTGTCCTAAAAACACATATTTTTAGGGAGGTCTACCATATTCCCTAATTACCACACTTCTCAATTTACCCCATTTCTATATCCCCCCTTAGAAAACTGGCCCCCTCCATCCCACTGTGTCACTCATACCTCAGAAACTCTAATGCACTGCATATCTGTATATACACAGACGCTGGCTGGTGATTGGCTCATACAGCTTTATGTATAGTACCCTAAGCTCATAGCTGAAAGAAGGGGACCTGCTGAGTCTGGGGACGTAAATAGTTATACTTATCTGCCCCATTGTTCCCCTGGTGTCCATTTTAAAATTAGAATGGGTGAACTACTTAGTGCACCGCTCAATAGATTGAGCGACATCTTTCAGTGGTAACAGTAGGGGAACGATGGGATAGGTAAGTATAAGGCCTCATGTCCACGGGGAAAATCAGGCCCATGGAGAATCCGTAGCGGGTCCCTCCTGCCCTGCGGACATGATGCTAAAAAATCAGAATAAACTTACCCGCAGGGGTCCGTGCTTGTCTTCCTTCCGTTGCGGCCGGATCTTCTTTCTTCAGCCGGCGGATTTGCTCGGCACGCTGGCTGCATGCCGCGCGCATGCGCCGTGCACATCCGCCAGGCCGAAGAAAGAAGATCCGGCTGTGAAGAAGGGAAGGCACGCACGGTCCGCTACGGGTAAGTTATTCTTATTTTAGGTCTCCCGCGGATCCGGACGGCTTCCATAGGCCTCAATAGAAGCCTGCGGGAGCCATCCCCGCGGGAGACCCGCATGAAAATGGAGCATGTCCATTTTTTTTCATTCTCCATGATTTTTTAAATTCCCTTTTACTGACCATCTGCGGGTATTTATCTACCCGCGGGCGGTCAATGCATCCCTATGGGGTGCGGATCCGGGTGCGGGTGAAGAGTTAAAATCCGCTGCGGATTTTAATTCTTCTTTTGCCCGTGGACATGAGGCCTTACACTTACATCCCCGGACTCCCCAGCCCACACATATGAATGTGCATTACACATACCTAGAGCTTTCAATTTGACAACTGGTGCCGCCATTCCTCTGTTCTGGAGCTCCATTTGTCTGTTTGCAAATCGGGCGCCACAATCACAGCGTACCCTATCCACAATGTGCTTAGAAATTCTGAGATACGCCCTTCGCCCACCGATGGACACAGCATCAATGTAAAAAACAACTACGTTCCCTTTAAGACTGTAAATATATGACTTTGAATACAATACTTGTACAAAGTCGTAAACAGTAATTCATCCACATTTTGTAAACCCTTCTGTTCCAGGATTCTTGAAACAAAAGACGAGCGGATGCTTTACTTGGGGTTTTTACTATGTGAAGCTGCCATATTGGTGTTAAATGTGTTCACTTTCTTTCGATGACTGCTGCTGACTCACCAAGTAATTGTTTTGAATGAAAACTTAATGTCGCCGCTTGTAATGCTATCTTAATTGGCCACTTAAAGCTATCATGTTGATTTGTAATTCTCCATAAAGTGGATACTTTTCTAAAGTGCTCTTTTTCTTTGTTATGCAATTAGCTAAGCATGTTGGAGTGGATAGAACCCCCCAAACGAGAGCGCAAGGCCAATTATGCTGTGGATGCGTATTTCAGAGATGCCTTGCGCGTTAGTGAGCCAAGGGCCCCGAAGGTAAAGTACCACTTCTTATGTTCTCTCAACTTAGATTTTAAAACTTACAGCCTTCGAGAAACCATCTTTCTTTTAGGTCTACCTCACTGGTCAGTCTGTGAACATGTCTGCATAGTCAATAAAGTGTTTGTACTTACACTTTTTAAAGTTTCATGTTCTGACTTACTGATGTTATGATCGTGTGGGTAAAACTAAGAACGGGGCCCACACGATCGTACCCAAAAAGGGAGTGAATGGACGCACACAGGTTGCACACGGTATTCACAACGGGTTTTAGGCAACTGACACTGGTCTACACGGGAGGATGACATGGCCCTACCTAAGCGTGGACATCGCCCCAATAAGAGGGCGGCCCAACGGTCTTCGGATCTGGGCCCTAGCTGATCCTAGGAGCCACACACCAGAACAGGACAAATTCATATGCCAGACGACAGGGACTGAACCACAGGACACACAGAGCCAGAATACACAACATACAGCAGCCAAAATGCAACCACTAGTAACAGATGATAAGCTGAATATAAATACCAGGTATTAGTTGACATTTTGTACAAAACGTGAAAGCTAGCGGGCCACTTCACGGCTCCTGGCTATACTGCTAGTCCCTACACTAACCAGGAGTCCAGCAGAACTGGACAGAATTCACACAGAATGCTGCAACAGGACAGGACACAGATCGCAGGTCATACAGCAAACTAACACCAAGCTGACAGAATTTAAACGTACAAACGGACATGAACGAGCAAGACACAGATCACACAGCAAGCTTGCATAAGGAACAGGACAGAGCACAGGGCACACAGCAAGCTGACAGAAAACTGACAGGAAATAAACATACAAATGGACATGAACCAGCAGGTCACAGATGACACAGCAAGCTTGCAACAGGACAGACAACCAGGGCACGGACTCTACTGACACGGACTCTACCCAGAGCTCACATGAACACAGATGAAACTCACAGCAAGTCTATGTGTCCTCATACCAGGGGGGATACAGTCAGCCACAGAGCTGACATTGGGGACTGTGTCAGGGATCTACCAACTGACACACTGGAAGCAGAGAGACACAGACCTACTTGCAAACACAGATCAGAGTGGGAACAAGCTGAACATGATTGATAACAAGTTACAGAACACAGAAGTAACATGACTGCTCACCCTAGGACCCAGCCAGACACTGGCCAGGAGCTGGGTTAATATGTGAGCACAGATCCAGAAGATTGGCTAGCAGGAAGTACCACACCCAGCCAGCTCAATTAACCCTCAACCACCTGTAGCTGTGCTGCTAGGAAGCTTAAAACTACAGATCCCAGCAGCACACGTAACAACTGACATGGGTCAGGAAGGGTATCGTTTCTCCTTAGGGAGAGCACCTAGAAGTTGTATGAGGAGACTTATAAGGCCATCCATGCTCCTCTGGGAAATGGAAGGTGGAGCAACACCTCTGCACCGACACCTATTGGATGGCAGAATTCCTGCAAGTCAATGTTAGACTTTTTAAACAAGACTGGAAATTGTAAGTCAAAGCCAGAATACTAATGCACAGACAGCCGTTTTGGGGTGATTGCCCCTCATCAGTGTGCAGTAGGCTTCTGGCTTGGCTAGTGAGAGGCCTATAGACATGAGTCAGGAAGGGTATCCTTTCTCCTTAAGGAGAGCATCATTGACTTACTGACATACATAGATCATCATTAATTTATTGTGGTAGATTATATGTAGATGTGCGTAATAGGGCTTCACACAAAAGCCAAATATTTACTGCCAAGAATCCGATTGGATCCTCAGGACAAAGCTTTTTGAAAGGTTTTGTTTGAGAGATGTTTACCTTCGTTGTGTTGATGGGATCCATTTTTTTAATCTTTCACTTATTGACCTCGGTGATAAAAAAAAACTGATTATGCCGGGACAGATACAAACTTTTGCATTAGCTTGAATTCCTTTGACATGATTGGGGTCCACATGTCAGGATCACTTTCTTTTTTAATTAACAAAAAAAAGCAATGCACAAAAATGCTACCGTGACCCTGGCTCTTCCTTAAGGGGGCTGTCCGACATCTAAAAAAATGTTTCCAGGGTGTAGAATGGTTTTGAAAAGTGAAATAACGATGACTCACCCTCTCTCCCACTGCTGAAACAGGAGGCGATGACGTAACGTTCATTGTTCACAGGCCTGCTACAGCCAATCACTGGCCTTAGTGGTCAGGTGCCATGTGACTGCTGAGGCCAGCGATTGGCTGCAGCTGTCATGTGAATGATGAACGGTGATGTCATTCTTTCCAGATTCAATGGGAAGCGGAGCAGAGGGGACCAGTTTGATGGTAATGAACCAGAAGCACAGTGAGAGGGTGAAAAAAGTTTTTTCATTTTTTTTTTTAAATACCATCCCTAGCATAGGGCAGTTGTTTTTAAATGTGGCCATTGGACACCATTGTGCATTTTTTAATCAACTTATTTTTATGCAAAAGTAAGTTTTGCAAAGAATTGATTAAAATTTTGAACCATTTTTCTCCTACGCTTGTAGAGTAGGGGTCCTGTCAGTGAAGTGAACCAAGATTCTGTCTTGATATTGATTTTTTACTTTTTGACAGCTCTCTCTGCCATTTCCGCTGCCCACTGGGTGGCCGAGGGGAGAGGAATGGGACTGCGGGCAGTGCTGCAGCAGAGAGAGCTGTCAGAAAAAATCAATAATATCCTTGGCCGGAGATGGGCCCGGCTCACTTCACTGACGGGACCCCAGCAACCAGCACTTGTAATTATTGGAAGCACGCAGCAACGCTGACTGCCGGGACATCTGAGCGCAATTAGACAACAAAAGTAATTACTTCTCATAAAAGTTTTCTTATCTCTTCAACCTTCTCCTTCCTAGCTCTATGCATTTATATGTTAAATCCCCCTCCCCTGCTGTTAGATACCCCCCATGCAGAATCCATCAGTCAGGCTGACTGATGTATTTTTTGCAAGAAATGCAGTCCTCCAACTTTATAATGTGCACTACAAGCGTGGGAGGAAAAGGATTACACATTTTTAATCAATTTCAATTGCAAAAATCCTCCTTGTATCCCTGTTGTAAAAGGCCAGATGAAGATGCCGTTTCTGGGCACCACCGAAATGTGGTGCCCAGAATAATGTTTCCTTCCTCTTCTGCCTTGATTTCTGTCCAGTGTGCTGACGATTCCCCATTCTTCACTGCTTGGTCTTCTACTTAAATCGGTTGTCTGACTTATGTTTTTGTAATAAAGTTTTGGGCTCCCCCCTGTGTCCAAAACTATATTTTAGCGGTGTACTCTCCGTGCAGCTGGAGCGCTGTTTTGATACTACAGCAGCTGACGCACTTCAGCACCCCATAGGGTGACCCCGGACATAGGGCGTTCGTTGAGGAGCTAGGAGGGTAAGATGGTTGCTGGTCACAGCAGCACTTACCATGCTCCCTCCCGGAGGGACGCACATAGACTCGGCAGCGCTGCGCCTCTTCCGGACATCCACAGCATGGGGATGCCCACTAAACTTGTAAACAGGGATAGGGGGTTTTCATGGGTGACGCCGCCGTTCCGTTACCCACCGGAATTACCCTAGGCGGTAAAGAAATGAGCCGCAGACTTTGTAGCGTACCTCAGGTCCTTGGGAACGGTCAGGGACTGGCGGAACAAGACCACACTGGGGGAAAGGCATAATTTACACAAGTTGGAGGTGCTGGAAACCCAAACAGTAGGATAGTACCTCTACAGGGTGATCCCACGCACAGGACGGCCGCGTAGTAGTATGGAGTACCACTGCACAGAGACTTTGGCCTTGACTCACCACCAACACGCTTACACTCTCTCTCATTCTTTTGGCGGCTCTCACTCCTCCACGGTCACTGGCACACAGAAGATCAGGAACCGCTCTTTCTCCTCTATACTTCACCACATGGGAGTTGAAGGTACCTCAAGAACCCAGAAGCAATGGAATCCTCTGAAGACCACAGAATGGAAGCACCAGAACTCACTCCAACACTCATATTTGTAATCTCACTCATCCCACATAACAAGATAAATTGATAGATTGCAAGCATCTCCCAGTCTCTGGCCAACACTTGCTGCAGCTGTGCAATACACATAAGAGAATGACTAGACAATTTGCACAGCGCACCTTCAAAAGACATGACATATATGACATTATGGAGAGGGCCAGAAATGGATATACTGGGCCACTACACCCTCATGTCAGAAGACTCATGTCCTGGAAACCGGTCACATGGTCTAATGCAGAAGTCCCAGCTGGTACATGGGATGGCATTGATGATATCCTGTGACGAGGCCTCCCGCTGGCTGCAACACTCACATGGGCAAACAGCTACAAGACTGCTGCAACCCAAGTAAATAGACTAACGGCAGGACCGGAGCGACGATGGCGAACTGTTGAGCATTGGTGTTTTTTTAAATATTCATACCTGCCCTGCCACCTGTGTTTTTAATCAGAAAACCCCTTTAAGGTGTTACTTTAGCGTTACTTTTTCTGTCCTAATATATTATTATTTTTGAAAATTAAGGCTGTGATATCACTATTGAAGTATACAGGGTAATCGCTACTTAATCAGTACTCTATGCAAGTGTAAATTCAGCTTTCATTCAAGCCCTCTACATTATATCCACTTTGGCGCTAACCAGTGCAAATAAAGAACATAGAAACGTATTGACTTTGGGAAGAGCTGTTCACTTCTGCTCTGCAATAGACTCATTCTGAGAGCAGACTGATGATTAATATATATTTCATTTTTCTACAGGCACCACGACCACCAAAACAACCCAACATTCAAGACTTTCAGTTTTTTCCTCCAAGACTCTTCGAGTTGCTTGAAAAAGAGATACTTTATTACAGAAAAACCATTGGATATAAGGTAATGCCGGATTATGTAGTCTACTGATTGATCAGACCAGCAGTGGTTATGACCCTGAGTAGCTGCAGCTCGCTTTAGAGGTATATATATTAATTTGTAGCCGTATCCCCGACTGTACTCGAGCAGCGGTTTTAAATGTGACATCTATGTCCTGTAACCAGTGACGATGAGGTTTCATTGGCATATTAAGGTCTTTAACCCCTTCCAGTTTAATTTCCCTGCTGCCCGCACACTCCCCAGCTCTTATTTATTTTGGGTGGGAAAGCGCTGTTTTGGATTCCTTCGAATCACTCAACAATAACACACAAAAAAGAACTGTTAAGATGATTTTATTAGTAGTTTTTTTGAAAATTAACCCTATCCAATCCAGCGTTGACAAAGTCTTAATGTTGGCCGAGGACCGACACTGGATTGGAAAGGGTTAAAAGAAACATATCACCTCCCTACAGCAACATAAACTAAGTGACTGGGAGCCGGAGAATGTATTTTTTAACCTCGCCCACTTTCCCCATCCAATGCTGTCACCTGGTGAGGATCGCATGCAGCACGAACATCTGACTCTTTTTAGATTGCCATGCTCGCACTCTCCCATAGACTTCTATGGGAGAGCGCACGCATGGCAATCTGTAAAGAGTCAGATTTTCGTGCCGTGTGCGGACTTCACCGGCTGATATCACTAGATCGGGAGAGTGGGTGAGTCTAAAAAATACATCACCCGGCTCCATGCCACCTCACCGAACAGCACCATAACTTAATTCATGGTCCTGCAGGGAGGTGACAGGTTCCCTGGGTATTGGGTATTGGCGTATCTGTAAAAATCCCATCTTTAATAAAAACATCACATTATTTATCTCATGCACACAAAAAAAATACATTGCCAGAATTGTCTTTTTTTGTCATTCTATCTTCAAGAAAAAAATTTGATACAAGTGATCAAAAAGTTGTGGGAACCCCAAATTGGTACCAATAGAAACTAGAGCTCGCCCTGCAGAAGACTAGCCTGCGCACAACCCCTATCGACGGAAAAATAAAACTTTAATGCCTCATGTCCACGGGCAAATTAGCAATTACAATCCGCAGCGTTTTTCCCGCACGCGGATCCACGCCCCATAGGGATGCATTAGACACCTGCAGGTAGTTAAATACCTGCGGATGTCATTTTTCCCTGCAGGCGCGGGTCCCGCGTGCAGAAAAAAATCCAGACATGCTCCATTTTAGTGCGGGTCTCCCGCGGGGACGGCTCCCGCAGGCTTCTATTGAGGCCTGTGGAAGCCGTCTGGGTCCGCGGGAGACCCGCACCTGAATTAAACTCACCTGCTCCGGACGGTACGGGTCTTCCCTTCTTCGCGGCCGGATATTCTTTCTTCGGCCCGGTGGATGTGCCCGGTGCATGCGCGTGGCACGCGCCCGCGTGCCGAGCGCATCCGCCGGGCCGAAGAAAGAAGATCCAGCCGCGACGGAGAGAAGATCAGGCCACGAAGAAGGGAAGTTCCGGAGCGTGCGGAGAGGTGAGTAATTCTTATTTTCAGCCCTCATGTCCGCGGGGCAGAAGGGACCCGCTACGGATTCTCCATGGAGAATCCGTAGCGGGCCTGATTTTCCCCGTGGACATGAGGCCTTAGAGTGTCAGAATATGACTGCAGAGAGTTTTTATCTAGTTTTAAAACATATTTTTTAAGTAGTACAATGAAAGAAAATAAATTGGTGTCGCCATAATAATACCGACTAACAAGAAGTGCACTGTAAAAAAACGCCCCATAAAAATGGTGCAATTGCAGTTTTTTTCCCATATCACTTCACTTAAAAAAGTTTTTAAATACCTTAAAGGGGTGGTCTCGCGAAACCAAGTGGGTCTATACACTTCCGTATGGCCATATTAATGCACTTTGTAATGTACATTGTGCATTAAATATGAGCCATACAGAAGTTATTCCACTTACCTGCTCCGTTGCTAGCGTCCTCGTCTCCATGGTTCCGTCTAAATTCGCTGGCAGCTTGCTTTTTTAGACGCGCTTGCGCAGTCCGGTCTTCTCCATTCAGCACGAGCCGCTTCAGTGTGCTCCCCGCTACAGCTCTTCTGCGCATGCGCAGACGAGCTGTCACTGCTCGGGAGCGCGCTGAAGCGGCCATTCTGTACCTTCCTCTGTTAGAGGAAGGTGCAGAAACTGGAGCTGCCCAGCGGAGAAGCCCAGCCCAGCCCAGCCCAGCAGCCCCGAGAAGCCTCCCAGGTAAGTGATGGGTCGGGGGGGCTGCCGCTGCGCCGGGGGGGCTGTCGCTGCGCCGGGCTGCGCCGGGGGGGCTGTCGCTGCGCCGGGGGGGCTGCCGCTGTGATGGGGGAACTAGCGCTAGGCCGGGGGGGCTGTCGCTGCGCCGGGGGGGGCTGCCGCTGTGATGGGGGAACTAGCGCTAGGCCGGGGGGGCTGTCGCTGCGCCGGGGGGGGCTGCCGCTGTGATGGGGGAACTAGCGCTAGGCCGGGGGGGCTGCCGCTGCGATGGGGGGGCTGTCGCTAGGCCGGGGGGGGCTGCCGCTGCGATGGGGGGGCTGTCGCTAGGCTGGGGGGGGCTGTCGCTAGGCCGGGGGGGGCTGCCGCTAGGCCGGGGGAACTAGCGCTGGGCTCCGGAACCTAGCGCTGGGCTCCGGAACCTAGCGCTGGGCTCCGGGGCCTTCACCTGGGCTGAGGGTCTAGCGCTGGGGAGCCGGGGGCTAGCGCCGGTTACCTGCTGCCTGGCGGTGGGCGTCTGGTCGGCGGCTGCGGGGCGTCTGGTCGGCGGCTGCGGTGCGTCCGGTTGCCATGGAGACACAGCTGGCGGCGTCTCGGGAGCGCGCACGTCGGGCTGCAGCGAGCGACTGGGAAAGAGCCGGCGGCCATCTTGAGGAAACTTTTATAAGTTGCTGAAACGCTGGAACGGTAAGTACGAACCAGCTAGAAATGTCATTTACAGGGGGGCTTAGTAATGTATGTTTAATGGGGGGGACTGGGCAAAAAAAAAAATTGACTGCTTCCTCGAGACATCTCCTTTAAATGATACATTGATTGGCACAATTGAGAAAATACAACTTATCCTACACAAAACAAGCCCCCATACAGCTGTGGCAATAGAAAAATAAAAAAGTTATGATTCTTTTGAAAGTGGGGAAGGAAAAAAACAAAACATAATCGGTCATTACGCAGTTACACTTGAATCTCCTATTGATGACTGTTTCATATCCATAGTGGTGGCAGGCTAAATGATGGCAGTGTTGTCAGATTCTACCGGAGATAACTGTATGGTGTCTGTAGTATGTGAGTGGGACGTAAGCTTGAAGCTCTTCTAAATTGCTGCATTTTGTCAGCCAGCTAAGCCGAAAGTTCATCACTGCATTTACTTTTGTCTGTAGTATTATGTTTAGGGTGAAAGTTCCTTCGTTGGTTACAGAGTGAACTTTTATTCCTCTCTGTATATCTTAAGATGTTTGTTGAGAGTCTCAAGAGACACTAAACTAAGAGCCTTCATGCTCTCCATTATGTATTTCCTCTAAATATAATCTCTCTAATGTACGATGTATTCTTCCTGTTTCCTAGCTACAGAACACATTCTTGTCTTACCGGCGTGTTATGTTGAGAATGTCAGGCATTCAAGCTGCTTGGCTTTTAACACACAAGTTCAAATCTATGAGGATGTCTATTATTAGACAGTGTCTTATTGTTCCGTTATGTCTTCCATCTTAGGCTACATTCACACTAATGCACCCATGTGATATCTACAAAATCAGTTGCAAAAAAAGTCAGACAGCACATGGACAACATCCATGTGTTCTCTGATGTTCATAGAGCTCTTAATATTCTCGTCTGTGAAAATAGACCAGAATAGGGCAAGCTGTGATTTTTTTCACGCAGACCTATGGTCCATGTGAAAAATCACATATCTGAATAGCCTCATTGGCTACTATGAGCCTGTGTGCTGCTCTTTGTAGACTTAAGGCCCATTTAGACACAACGATAATCGCTCACAATTCGCTCAAAAGATGGCTTTTGAGCGATAATCGCTGTGTCTAAATTGCGTGTCCATCGCGCACTTTTCGTGCACTATTCGTTCATCGCTGACTTTAAGCCAGCTTGAAAATCATTGTGCGCTCTTATCAGACCACACACTGAGTTCTCCGCGGGATAGCGTTGATAGTATTCTTTTAGCTGCTATCCCGCTGGAGAACATTGAAGCTGAATGCAGATAACAGACCCCCAGCTGTTATCTGCATTCAGCAAAAGGCTTCATTTGCACGTTAATAAGCTATTAAGTAGCTGAGCAGCTACTTAGTAGTTTATGCAAAATGATGGGTTTCGCAGTAGCAGGGGGAACACCTGGATAATTCTTTATTTCGTCATGCGCCATGCACTCTATTTTTTTCTTTTAACTCCTGCGCTCCCGCGCCGCAGAGCAGGAATTCAGCTGCGGGTGTGCCACGGATCTGGACGGCTTCCATAGAAGCCTGCGGGGGACACTAAAATGGAGCATGCTGCTGGCTATTTCCCGCACACGCAATCCGCGCCTCATGGGAAAATGACATCCGCAGGTATTTACTTACCTGCGGGTGTCCAATGCATCCCCATGGGGCGCGGATCACGCGTGCGGGTGATCCGCTCCGGATTCTAAATGTTATTTTAACCTTGTTATTTTAAGCCCACACTGACTGACTCACTGACTGACTGACTGACTCGCCACTAATTCTGTAACTTACCTGTGTCGTACAAACGTAAACATTTGGCACAACTATTCTTTAAGTCATAAATCGGAAAAGTAAAGGGCTCGCAGCTTGATTATTCAATTATAAGCGCAAAAGCAAGTGACTCCCTATGTAATGTAACTAATAACACACATCTGTACCGCAGAAACCTGAAATTTGGTACGACCATTCTTTACGTCCTAAATAGAAAAAGTCAAGGGGTCGCAAATGTACTATTCAATTCTAAGCGTGAAAAACTGTGCGAAAATCCACAATACATGAGTTCTTTTCTCAGAAACAATAATGCCTAGGGAGATGATTTCTGTACTGAGGAGAATCTACCTCACCTCTATGTGTATATATTGAGGAGAATTTACCTCACTTGTATGTGTATAAACTGAGGAGAATCTACCCCGCCTCTATGTGTACATAGTGAAGAGAATCTAACTGACCTCTATGTATATTTATTGAGGAGAGTCTAACGCTCCTGTATGTGTATATACTGAAGAGAATCTACATCACCCCTGTGTGTATATACTAAAGAGAATCTACCTCACCTCTATGTGTACATAGTGAGGAAAATCTACCTCACCTCTATATATATACTGAGGAGAACCTAACTGTCCTCCATGTGTATGTACTGAAGAGAATCTAACTGACCTCCTTGTGTATATACAGAGGAGAGTCTAACGCTCCTGTATGTGTATATACTGAGGAGAATCTACCTCACCTCTATGCCTATAGACTAAGGAGAATCTACCTCACCTCTATGCCTATAGACTAAGGAGAATCTACCTCACCTCTATGTGTATATTCTGAGGAGAATCTAACTGACCTCTGTGTATATAGTGAGGAGAATCTAACTGACCTCTGTGCATATACTAAGGAGAATCTAACTGACCTCTGTGTGCATATGCTGAAAGGCTGTAAAGTCCATAAGAAAGCGGTCGTGGCCTGCAGGGATGGAGTATGCCTTTAAGGCCAAGAAGAGGGGGAAAACCTCCAGTCTGGGGGTAAATAAAAAAAGGGGGGGGGGGCGTTACTTTTAAGGGTAAAAAGTGAGAAAAGTGGGAGGGGTGGCACATTCTGCAGAGGGACATTGGTACATGCAGTCTGAGGAGAATCTATCCCTCCTCTTTGTGTATACATATTTTATTCCTCAGTTCCTGCGAAGTAACCACGACTTCATAAAATTGTCAGTGCGAACAACAGGTAAACACCTGAGGCAAATTAGCGAAACCGGGTATATCAGCTAGTATATGCATATACACACAGAGCTTTGTTCAGACATTCTGTTTTTAATAAAGTTTATAAAGGATTATGTACAGTGATAAGAGAGATTATAATCCCCTTACCCTATTCCTCCTACTGCCCCAGTCTGATCCTCCTCGCATCTGGTTGCATGACTGTGAGGTCAGGAAGCTCCTAAAAGGTCCTTAACACTACTGCTATTCTGGGGTCTGCTGTGGCTGGGTGGACCTTCCTCTTTGGAATGTCAGTGTTTCCCACAGGTGCAATCCTCCCCTGCTCAGTGCTCCTAACATAGCTCATTACTGGGCAGTAACAGTCAGAACTGAGCAATTGCTCGCAATCACTGAGTCAGTGATCTGGTGGGCGCTTTATCAGCACTCTTCTTGATCATTAAGAAAGTGGTCTGGGAGTTCTGGCACTGCCAGATACCCCCGCCTCTGACTTTGAAGCATAAAACACACTTTTCAGCAAAAAATTTTTCTTGCTATAAAGTGTGTCTTATAGTCTAAAACAATGGTTATTTATAATATCTGCAGTTGTAACTGAATTTCTTGATTGAACGTTTTCCCCAGACTGTGTTAGGGGAGTCTGAAATGTGCTGAAAGCGTATTTTTATTCACATTCGTAGAACTATAGTAATTATAGAACTAAGAATAATAGTTTTGTCACATATGACAAATCACAGTTTAGTAAAAGTACAGTATAACGTTACATTATAACTAAACCTTCTGCAAATACCTGAAGAGATTTTCATATTGTAAGTAAAAAGAAGAGAAATTAGAATCTGACAAGAAGCTGACCGTTTGCTCCTTGGCTGTAGTGTAATGTAGTAGTCATCTAACCTTCCCAAGCAGAGATTATGCTTGCAGATTGCATATACAGCGATTTTTGGTCACAAGACTCGTGTTGCTGTGAAAGTTGCAGTGTAACCCATGTTTACATGTGCATTAACGCTTTCCAATCCACTGTCTGACGTCTGAAGACATTTTGATTGAAGGCTGTACAGCTCCGATGTTGAAAGACGTCCGACAGGGTATTCTTACTGTACATTACTGGCCGCTAAGTTGTCGGGCCTCTCCAGCATGTCCCATACCGCAGTACTGGCTCTAGCCAGCAGGTGGTGCCATTGTATAATGGCAGAAAGAGTAAGCCCCCCTAGGAAACCCTGAATCCAAAATTGGATTGCAAAGAGTTAAACTAGTGTTTATTCTGGCACTAGATATATTTTTATGTTAGATACATTTTATCATGGTTTTTTATCTGAATATACGATGGATATAAAAAGTCTACACGCCCCTGTTAAAATGCCATGTTTTTGTCATTAAATAAATCCAACAAAGATGATTAATTTCAGGTTTTTTTCCACCTTTAATGTGACCTGTTATCTGTATGATTCCATTGGGGAAAAAAAATGTAATCTTCTAGGGTGGTGAAAAAAAAAAATGCACACCCTAAAACTAATACTTTGTTGATGTACCCTTTGACTTTGTGACAGCATTCAGTCTTTTTCGGTAGGTGTCCATTAGCATCAGGACTTGGTAATCTTTGCCTACTCTTCCTTGCAGAAGCGCTCCAGATCTGTCAGATTGCGAGGGCATCTCGTGTGTAGCGCCCTCTTCAGGTCAACCCACAGATTTAGATTCAAGTCTGGGTTCCAGCTGGGCCATTCCAAAATTGTTCTATGCCAAAATGGTTGGATATGTGGAACTGTTCCCTCCATCTTGACTAAATTCCCAGTTCCAGCAGCAGAAAAACAGCCCGAAAGCATAATGCTGTCTCCACCATCGTCACTTCCAGTATGGTGTTATTTTGGTGATGCGCGGTGTTGGCTTTGTGCAAACATACCTTTGGGAATTATGGCCGAAAACCTCATCCTTGGTCTCATCAGACATGACGCGTTCTCCCACATACTTTTAGCAGAGTTGATGTAGGTTTTGGTAAAAATATATCCGGGTTTGGATGTTTTTCCTTTTTAGAAAAGTCTTCCGTCTTGCCTCGCTACCCCACAACCTAAACAAATGAAGAATACGGGAGTTGGCTGTCACATGACTACATAACCAGTACTTGCCAGAAACTCCTGCAGCTCCTTTAATGTTGTTGTTGGCCTCTTGGAGCCTCCTGGACCAAGTTTCTTCTGGTCTTTTCATCGGTTTTTGAGGGGCATCCAGTTCTTGGTAATGTCACTGCTATGCCAGATTCATTCCACTTCTTGATGACCATCTTCACTGTGTAGGGTTCATACGCGTCATGGAAAACCTGGAATTTGATGAAAGTCATGGAATACCTGGAAGTGTCATGGAATTTTCTGATTTGTCATGGACAATTGTAGTTCAAGACGCCCCTACGGAGATATGGGCGTCTGCAGCTCAATTTAAGCACGCGGATTTCATTTGCGGACCGTTTGGTGCGGAAAACAAATCGCAGCATGCTGCATTTCAGTGCGGATTCCGTGCGAACAGGCTCAATAGAAGTCAATGGCTGCGGACGGTCTGCAGTGTATCCGCAAACACAATTGCGGATGCACGACGGATTTGAAGGTCAAAATCAATTAGGGAAGTGGGGAAAAGGCGGGAGGTATGGTTGCGGATTTTTTTCACCGCGAATGATCCGCAATGCATCCACGTGGAAAACTATTACATCTGTGATCTACGCATGCGGAATCCGATCCGTCCGAGGACATGAGACCTTAAAAAAAACAAAAATATTTCAGGTTTAAAAGTGCATCGAAGTTTTGTTCTTAACCTTCCTCTCATAGCTGGGGATGTTTTATTAAAAAAAATTTTAAAAAAATATTTACCTGGAAATAGCATAAATTAGCAGGCTGTGTCTCCTATTATTTTTGTATATAACACAATAAAAAAAATAAATAAATAAACTTTTGATTTCATGTATTTTGAGTTCCGCGAGTGTCATTGAAAAGTAAGGAAAGTTTATTTTAAAACCTTGTATGAACCCTGACTGTATCCCATGGTATATGTAATGCCTTGGAAAGGTTTTGGTCCCCTTCTTCTAACTGATACCTTCCGACAATCAGATCTCGTCGATGTGTTGAAAGCTCTTTACAGCTCTTACTTAAGAAAATGTCCATAAAAACTTACTAGTAGAGCTGAACTTTATATGGGGGTAAATCAGAATCCCTATAAATGGCAGCGTAGGGATGACTACTATTTAACATCAGTTTAAATGTGATTGGCTATTTATGAACACAACCACATCTCCAAATATTAGAGGCTGCCCTAAATATAACAGAGTGTTCACGCTTATGCAATAACTTTCTTTTAGTCTGCCTGCAGACGGCCGGGTCGGATCCCACTGCAAGAATTCTCGTAGCGGGACCCGAGCCCCTGCATGGACCAGTGCGGCGCTCACCTTCTTCCGCGGCTCTGGCTCTGTGATGTGCCAGCATGCGCAGTGGAGCCAGAGGCCTGGGAGTGACATTTCTCTGCGGGCCTCTGCCAGACCCGCACAGAAATAGAGCATGCCGCGATTTGTTTTCCACGTGTATTTTCACGCGGACGAATCGCGGCCGTCTGCATAGGATTGCGTATTGTAATGCAATCCTATGCAGGTGTCCAGGGGCAGAAATTCAGCGGGAAATCCCGCCGCAGAATTTCCGCTCGTGTGCAGGGAGCCTTAGTTTCGTTTTTTTTCATCCTGAAGGATTTCAGTTTATTCTCCAATGGAATTGTACAGATAACGGGTCACACTGAAGGTGGAAATACATCTAAAATGTTTCTTCTTTGGCCTCCTGCGGACGGGCGGAAAATCCGCGTCGGAATTTCCTGCAGAATTTCTGCCTGCATCCGCTGCCATAGCATTGCATTACATAATGCAATCCTATGCATACAGCCGCGATTTGTCCACATGAAAAAACATGTGCGAAAAACAAATCGCGGCATGTTCTATTTCTCAGTGAGACCCGCACAGAAACGTCACTAGTGACTCGCCGGCTGAGCAGTAGTCAGCACAAAGAAGAGCAGAGGAGACGCGGGAGCAGGTGAGCCGCACTGGTCACTGCAGGGGCACGGGTCGGAGAATTGCATCGGCATCCGACCCGGCCTTCTGCAGGCGGCCTTTGTCAAAGTTTTTAACTTAACAAAAAAACTGTCATTGTAGCAGGGGTGCAGACTTTTTATACCCGCTGTATACATATCTCACTTTTCAACAAACAGCCAGCTTTGTGCACTTGGTTATTCTCCAAACTATTCATAACCACAACAACAACATAAAAGAACTGCTACGGCTTGTCTGCAGCGAGCCCCATCTTCTAATTTATGTTAGTACATTCCAGTGATATGTAAGCATTGCTGTAAAGACTGCTACTTATCTGCCAGAGTTCCAAAATTCTCTTCTTCCTAATGCACAGTTATTAGAAGTGCCGCAGTGTTATTCCGTGTGACAAATGCCGGGTAGTGAAGTCCATCAATCCTTTTATCGGCTTTACCCGGCTCAATTTCTGTAGCGTGTGTTGTAAAGTAAGATTGATATGAGTGTGAATGTATAATAACATTGTTCCTTCACAGCTTATTCTCATCTTGACTTCTGATTTCAGGTCCCTAGAAATTCAGACCTCCCAAATGCATCTCAGGTACAAAAAGAAGAACAGATGAAGATTGATGAATCGGAGCCACTTGGTACCGCAGAGTCAGAAGAAAAGGAGACACTTCTTACCCAGGTATACAGTATATCTCCTTCTCAACTCGTACTTACTACTCTCACTACTTACTGACCCTTTGACACAAGAGGAGTAGATATACGCAAAGAGGGGGATTTATAAAAATGTCTAAAAGAACAACTGCCCATAGCAACCAATCATAGCACAGCTTTTATCTTGTATTCTGCACTGTTAAAATGAAAGCTGAGCTCTGATTGGTTGCTACACACCGTTTGTTTTTCTTTTAGACCGTTTCGGAAATCTGCCCCAACATTTTTCAGGTTGGGTCAGTGCTAAAGGGGCTTTGAGGGGGCAATGGGATAAAAAAAAGCCATACTCCCCTCCCTAAATTCTCCTTAGTCCAGTACAAGAGCCGTGGTCCCTCCAACTGCAATCCCAGAATCTGCTGGGATCACATTCTGTTCATTGTGATCGTTACGCCTCAGCCAATTACAGGCTTCAGCAGTGATTGGGCCATGAATGCGGAGTGACTACTGAAGCTTGTGGTGGCACTTTAGTCTTTAGAGCGATACAATTACTGTGATACCAAATGTATATAGTTTTGTTAGCTTTACTTTTTTTTTTAAGAATGAAAGAAAACTTTTTTTAAAAATTGCTCTGTGTTGCCAAATTCTGAGCACTGAAACACTTTTTTTTTCTTTGATAAAGCTTTGTAGGCCTTTTTTTTTAAAGTTGGAGCTATAAGTTTTTTTGATGCCATTTTGGCGTTCATATCACTTTTTGATAATTTTTTATTCTTTTTTTTGGAGGTGAGGTGACAGCAACTTTGGCATCGCATATCTTCTCTTATTACGTTCAACATGTGAGATAAGTAACGCGGCACTGTCATAGTTCTGATTTTTACGGACGTGGTGTATTGTGCCGTCATTCTATTAAGCCCTCCATGTGGCAGAGCTTAATAGAAGCACTAAGATGGAAGGCTTGGAGGCCTTTATTTGGCCTTGGCTGAATGACAACTATTCAACCGCCTTATGACTGTACCATGGGGCAGTTGAATGGTTGTCAGAGGGAGTTCCTTCTGTCAGTCTAACCACTTAGATACCATGGTCTCTAAATGCTTAAATGGCCGAAATTGTATATCACATCCTCTTGTGTAAATGTGATGCAGACAATAATGTAAACTGTATGGAGGATGAACAATCATGCGAACATAACCCTGAAGATTGACACATCTAAATGTAGCTAAATGCTCATTACCTGTCCGGGTAATTGGGCCCTTAGGCTTTGATTTATTTTATTTTAGGCTCTGTTTACATCTTCTTTAGAGATTTCGTTTTCCTGCTCCATTGTGAGAGTTAGAAAATGGAATCGCCAGGGCCAAACCGTTACGTTTTATGATTGAACTCAACAGCTCTGAACTGACCCCATTGACTTATAATAGGGTCTGTTTGGTTCCTAAAATCCTGTCCAGCATTTTACCAGGTGAAAAAGCTCTTTATGCAGGACCTTTCTGTTCAGCTTGGATCTCTGCCGGTTGCTCCAGGATGCAAACGTATATCCTGGCTGGGAAGGGCTATGCGTAAATGGATGTAAACTTACGTACTATGGATGGCACAGGCTCAGAAACTGAACCCATGCCATCTGCAGCAAGAGCTGACTGTGACTGACATCTGGCCCCACGCTGCAACAGCAGGGATCAGTGATAAGTTTTTCACCCTTCCTGCCTTTCCTTCCCCGAGTACACAGTGCTCAATGACCGCTGTTTTCTAGAAAGTGAAAGCAGAACTGTAACTTTCACTACGGGCGCCAGGGGGTCATGAGACCGCCGAGGTTCCCTGCTACAGCAGAGCTGGAGGGTCAAACTAGACACTGGCCCGCTCTGCCAGTGATTAATGTCACTACAGGGGTTGTTTCCTCCTATGGATGCCCCAGCTACAGTGGGAAAGTGTCAAATGAAAAAAAAAAGGTCTCCCAGAGGTCTTATATGACGTCATGGGGGACATAGATAGTAAAAAACATGATTACATACACAAATAGAAGAAAATTACGCAATAAAATAACAATACTGTATATACATCAGAAAGAAAATAACCCAAAGCCAACGCCAACAAAAACCGTCGCCGTATTCGCCCTGTAAACCAAAACCATACATACTATATATTAAAACGTCCGAAACAAATAGAGGAACCCATTCCCATACTTTATTTTAGCATAAATGTACTAAATAAAAAAAAATAACTATAAATGTTAAAATCCTTTTTTTTTTTAGCATTTTACCCCCTAATAAAACAAAAAAAAACGGGGAAAAAAAGTCAGTGAAAAAGATATTTTAAAAATCGGCCTGTATGTCAAGGAAAAAAAAAAACGGTAAAAATCATTTTGGTAGCTAAAGAAAACAAAATAGGGCAGTAAAACCACTACATGGGTAAAATCCCTAAAAAGTGTCCAGTCCTTAAGGTACAAAACAGACTCGTCCGGTCCTTAAGGTACAAAATAGACTGGTCCGGTCCTTAAGGGGTTGATAAAATTTTAAAACCCACGAATAGTATTTTAGTCTTCTATACTGTGCAAGTAACGTGGCATAAATTATTACTCCACGTACAATACATTGCAACACCGCAAAGATTCTTCCTTTAACCCCTTAGCGACACGCCTATTTTGATCCTAAGGACGTAACGATTCTTGGGGGATTTTTATCTCCACTTCTCAAAAGCCATAACTTTTATTTTTCCATTGATATGGCCGTATGACAATTACTATTCACAATCGCATTTAATTAAAGATTAACTTCCTTGGGGGTGGAGCTGGAAACCGACCTGCATGGCCGCATTGTCTGCAAGCTTTTGACCTCTACCTCCTAGGACAGTTCTGCTTCCTCGGGCATCATAGGGAAGAAAACCAATATGGTCATCCATCAGCAACAGCTGCCCACGAGGTCTCACACTTTGGATGGCTTCCTTCACTGCGCCACTGTCTTCTGCCGGGAGGCCGCGTGGCATCACAGGATGACTCCTTGGATCCGCATTGGACACCGCTGACAGATGACCACAGCTACTCCATTGATGCCGCAGAGGGAACCAGATGAGGACTCATATAAGTTTCCTTCTATGCGCTTCTCCCTTTCCCCTACAGTTCCTGAATTCCTCCCTCTCACCCAAAGAAGCGCTCTGACATTTCAACGGCAGTGGACGCATGGGCCTTCCCTGAGGTCAATAACCGGGATGAGTGGGCTGTGGAGGGCCCCTATTAACCCTTCTTCTACATCTCCACAGCCACACAAAGGGGCTCCTGAGGATGCTTTTATGTGCCCCTCTGCTTCTGTTCAGTACTTAGCCCCCTGGCAAGCAGAAGGAGAAATTACTTTGTCTCTGAGTCCACTTCACAGTCAAGAACTTCCTATCCTTCTGCAAAGCCATCTTTCCCATCTCTACGTTTGTAGACATATTTCTCACTGATATCAACTAAGGAGGACTTTAAGGCTCTTGTCGCTGAAGTCAAAATGGTGTGCCGCTCTGATATTGCAACTTAAATATAATACCGTGTTTCCCTGAAAGTAGGTTCTACCCTGATAGTAAGACCTACCGGGTTTTCGGGGGAGGCTTCAAATATAAGGCCTCCCCCTAAAATCGGACCTAGCTAACATGCTCCCCTCCCCAATCAATACTAACCTGGTCCGCGGCGTCCCGATGGTCTTCGGCGGCGCTGCAGCAAACTGCAGAATCCTCCCCATCTGCCATCTCAGCTTTGCTCGTGATGGGGCTTTGAGTACCCCGCCTCCAGCAAAGCGAGCGCTATGATTGGCTAATTGAGCACCAGTAGCCAATCACAGTAGGCGCTCGATGATGTCATTGCTGGAGGCGGGGTATTCAAAGCCCCGTCACCAGCAAAGCTGAGATGGCAGACGGGGAGGACTCTGTAGTTTGTTGCAGTGCCGCCGGACACCATCGGGACTCTGGAGACCAGGTGAGTATAAGGCTCCCCCACAACCGAAAATAAACCACTGTGCCTCTTTTGGGGCAAAAATTAATATAAGACACTGTCTTATTTTCGGGGAGACACGGTAGGATAAAAGGATATCAGGCAGGTAGCGGAGGGGGCACACTATGAAACTCGCAAATGTATCACCCAACTTCAGGGTTGGGTGCTTCCCACACTAATGCCCTCAGAAGTGCTGGTCAGCACCTAGGAGATTTGGTGCCGTAATAATATACGAGTCCGCAGGCTTCCTGAAGTGACTGGTGCTGAAGACCTGAAGGTTATATTGGAAGCAATTTCTAACCTGATTCCTGGCGAAACGCTCACCCATAAAATAAAGTTGTATAGGGCGCATCATGCACTTAAACCTAAAGGCTCAGATGCACAACCGCATAATGTTATCTGCTGCGTGCATAACTTTGAGCTGAAGGAGACTATCATGGTCGAGGCCCATGCAATGCACAACGTTGAGTTTGGTGGAGCTCCCATACAACTTCTTACTTGACTTGAGTCACCCTGCAAAAACGGAGACACCTGCAACCATTACTGACCCTCCTGAGGGATCATCATATAGCTTACCACTGGGGATTTCCTTTCCCTTTTACAGCTAGGAAGGATGGACGCTCCATACCCTGCGGCATTTGACATACTTTCCTCATATCGCCTTTAGCTGCTAATTCCAATACCTCCAATATCAGACTGGGAGGTGGACTCTCCTGCTTTGGGACCCCCTACATTGGGGACTAGACACTTTTTAAGGATCTTAAGAATTTTACCCATGTAGTGGTTTTACTGCCCTATTTTTTCTTTTCCTTCAGATACCAACATTATTTTTGTGCCGTTTTTTTCCCGTGACACATAGGGCTATCTTTTTTCACTGACTGTTTTTCTTTCATTTTTTAGGCTTTTTGGGATTAAAAAGCTAAAAAAGTGATTTTTAAAAGAAAATATTATAGTTTTTTGTTTCTTTTACATTAGTATATTTACGCTAACATAAAGTATGGGAATTGGTTCCTCATTTTGTTTTGGGCATTTTGATATACATGTATAGCTTTGGGTTACAGGGCGCATATGGCAACAGTTTTGATTGGCATCAGCGGTGAGTCATTTTCTTTTTTATGTATTTTTATTTTATTCTATAATTTAAAAAAACAAATTTGTAACTATTGTTTTTACCCTCATGACGTCATATAAGACCTCTGCGAGTCATACACATAGTCTTTTTTTTTGTTTGTTTGTTTGTTTCACACTTTTCCACCGTAGGTGGGGCATCCATAGGAGCCCCAGTTACAGGGAATAGCATCCTTTTGTAGTGACAATAGTCACTAAGAGCTGATCAAGGTCTGAGAGGACCCTGCAGCACTGCTGTAACAGGGGGCACCCTGTGGTCGCCGGGTTGCGTAGTGGAAGTAATACTTCCACTTTCACTTCTCAGTACATAGCTGAGAAGGTAAAAGCAGCTAAAAGCAGTTTCTCCCTTCTCCTCTGAGTCCTCAGCTGTGAATATCAGCTGAGAACCCGACCTGCTCCTGCTTGATTGCAGGAGCAGAGGCTTTATTCCTGAGCGGTACTTTCGCTGTCGGTGGGGACTAAAGCCCAGGACCAAGCGCCATATATTTACTGTACTTGGTCTTCAAGGTATTCAATTGTTCTCCTCTTATTCTTTGCAACATAAATGCCCCTAACACCTCCCAAATTAAATTGATTAAAATGGTTCCTAATAAGATCTCACGTCTACTCTCTGCAGTGCTCCTCCTCAACGGGGGCTTTAATCTAGTTTTTTCGGATTATATGGACTGTATTTTCCTAACGAGTAAGCCATTCATCCCGCAGTATCTTGGCTTCCCAGAGACTTATTCTAACTAATCTACTGTGCTTGATCTTGAGCGCATAAATCATCCCTCTGATAAGTCTTTTTCTTTTTTTCTCCGCACACTATGGCACTCATATCTGTATTGATTACTTTTTTGGAAATATACTGTTTCTTACTTTGTGTTTATGGGTTCTGTGGCTTGGTCAGATCACATACCATTATCGATTTTCCTTAAATGTCCTCTTGCTGGCACGCTTTCATGCCACTGACGTCTTAGTGAGTATATGCTTAAGAGACCAGAGTTTTGTAGTGAACTCCATGAACATCCTATACTTTATGTGGAGACTAACTCTGGTATGGTTTCTTTGGAAGCTACTCTTTGGGGAGCCCATAAAGCTGTCTTCAGGGGACGCTGTATCACCCAGGGTTCCAGACCGAAAAAAGATACTAGACCTGAGAAAGCTGAGGTGAATTCTAAACTGCAGCACCTCAAAACAGCTTTGCCAACCCACTCTTCACGCTCCACTCTAAACTGACTAATAGAAATTCGCTCCCAATTAATTATCATTAAGATTGGCACTCATCAGGGTTGCCCCTTCTCCCCACTTCTCTTTACGCTGTTTATTGAGCCCCTAGCAGCTTCCATCTGCTGAAATCTTCATATTAAATGGATATTGGTACGAGGAAAGAATTTAAGTTATGCTTATTTGCTGATGACCTATTGCTCTCACACAAGTTTACATACTTCCCTTCCTAACCTACACGCTTTTTTGTGGGACTTTCGGCTATTCTTTCGATATAAGGTAAACAAAACGAAAAACGAAGCTCTCCCCCTTGTTGAAGTGTAATTTCTCATTGCAATAGCAAGATAGTATGTTGGTTTACTTGAGAATTAAGCCGACCCCCTTATACTCTTCTTTGTATTGTAGTAATTTCCCCTCATTTTATAAATATATTCGCGGTCTCCTTGACAAATTGAAACTCCTCCTCCTTTCTTTGTTCGGACGAGTCTCCGCTCCTATAATGACTATTATGCCTAAACCTCTCGATTTATTTGAGACTGCCTATTCCAATTCTGCTTCGTGATCTCAATGCCCAACAGACAGGCTTTACAAGATTTATTTGGCAGGGGAAACGTCACAGAGTAGCTAAATTGGTTCACCTGTCTAGCAAGGTGAATGGAGGCTTGATGATTCCTAACCTTCTATAACATTATTGGGCCTCTCAACTTCGGAGGTTGTCTCTCCCAGTGTCCGCCAGGTGGATGGAAATAGAAAAATTGGGGCTTGTTCCAGTACATCCCAACTTTTTTTTGTGGAAAAATCCCCATGATTGGACTGTTGGACAAGATATGTGGGAAACGTGTATGCGTAGGTTTCCTTTCATGTCACTTTTCTTTCATTCTGGTTTCTCAATCACCCTTACTTCTGCCATGGGCAGACCCTGGAGTCATAACTCTTTGTTTGTTAAGAATTGCCATAACTAGGTCTCTACTTCCTCTTACAACTTTGCAAACTAACTACCAATTGCCCACAGATAGTCCTATTACTATATCCAAATCTGGCACTTTGTAACATCTTTGAGGGAACCCAGGCCTCTTGCTATACACCCTTTGAAAGTTTGTGTAGATTTGCTGTCTCCACTAGAGGACTAATTTTTGCAGGTCATCCAGGAAATCTTTAGGTTTGATATTCAATTAACACCCAAAGCGTACCTCCTTAATGTTTCCCCCCATACCTTTCGCGTAAAAAACACTGAAACTGATGTTGCATATATGTTTGATTGCGAGATGCTGGAAACATCCGTCTCCCCAACTCTTCTTGATTTCTTTGCTACTATAAAGGATCTGAGAAGTCTAGAGTATTACTGTGCCCTCACCCAGAGTAAGCTTGATCACTTCTTCACTGTTTGGGATCTATGGGATACTTTTTGGATACTTCATGAGTTCTGAGGAATTCTATTTTCTTCCCTTGACTTGTTTCTACCCCTAAATTATTTCATTTGGTATTCTTTAAATGTGTTTTGTCTGTCTACTTAAGGTCTACACTAGCTGTGAACACCTATTATACCTTTGTATTGATGTACTAATTTTCCTGCTTTATTTCTACTGCAATTTTTCATAATTGTTGTAAATGCTAAAAATTTCCAATAAAAATACAGTTAAATTAAAAGATGAACTTCCTTTATAATTTTCCTTCAATTTTCAGATGAAAAGATTCACCCTCATTTCACAAAACACTTAAATAGGCTACATGTACTTTCTGGAACACAATGATAATAATGCGTTCTGTAATATCCATTTTATACATCATTTGTGTTTCTATTCAAGTAAATGGGAACTTACAAATGTGGATTTCACAACATGAAAAAAATGTAACTCGTACTATTATACCTTGCTTAAATCTGTTTAGTACCATAAAGCATTCTCGAGAGCGAAATTTATTTTGTATCCCAAAAGAACAACGTCTTCTCTTCCTTCCGGCACTAGAGAATGGGAAGCTAAGTCAAATGTGCCAGAATTCCGACTCTATTTGTTCCAAAAATGGCTTGCAGATCTTGCTCCACATTTATTGTGTGATTTAGATACTTTCTGAGTCTCTTTCGACGAAGGGTCATGGCTTGTCCAGAAAGGGGCATAAATTCATGGGAAAGTGCGTGGCCTACATACGTCACCATTTGCCAAAGTTTTGCCAAAAACTAAGCCAACCAATAGGTGGAATAAACTTTGACAAAAGTGTCGAAAGAAGCACCAAATTCATCATTCCGTCTGAGCCGTTGTCATAATTGTGTTATTTTTTTTTAGACTGTCTTAACTATTAGGTAGGCTTAGTAAATGTGTGTCACTATGTTGATGAGAATTAGAGGGTCTGAAGGCCCTTCTACATGATATGTACGATCATTTGTTCCCCATACATTCTGAAATGGCCTGTATGCAGGTCATTGAAAAGACTGCCGATCTTGTTGATCACTGCTCGTTACTAGAGATGAGCGAGCACGCTCGAATAAGTCAGTTACTCGATCGAGCCTCGCTCTTCTCGAGTAACTGCATTCTTGTCTGAGCGTGCTCGGGGGGAAGAGAGAGATGTCTCTCACTCTCTCCCCCGCTATCCTCCGCTCCCCACCGGCCCTCCGAGCACGCTTGGACAAGAATGCAGTTACTCGAGAAGAGCGTATACTTTAGTCTTTTCACTTCTAGATGTTGAAAAATAGAAAGGATTTCATATTCTGACATGAAATTACAAAAAAAATTTATCATGATAAAGTCATGTGTGTGCACAATACAAGATGGTTTCCCGGTAGGATCCGTCAGCCAATGGGGAAGAAGCATTTCCTCTTAAGAGGACATGGCTGTATGCGGGGGACAGTAGCTGGCTGTATAGTACAGCACTAGATCTGAACATATACCATACTGCCTGTTATTTTCAGGGAATAGTAAGACCATGTTCTACACTCAACACCGCTGTTCACATTGTCTACCGCTTCTGTTGTATTTTCCGAGGTCACATACACTGAGCTCAGAACATTATTTATAGGAAGTCCTTGGCACAAAGGAATCTGTAGAAAATGCAGTTTTTATTCTAATGGGCTTTTTCAGTTCTATGCTCTTTTCCTTAGTCTTTTATCCTTCTCACTTCTTTATACAGGGAGGACTATCCATTTTGTTTGACGGCATTGATTACCAAATGACTTATTTATTATACAGCCCTATTAATTGCTGAAGTTGAAATCTCTGTACAATTGCAAACACAATATTAGTTAAATAATGATTTTTTTATTTGCCACTAAGTTTGAGAAATGCCAGCTGATATGGGGAAGCTGGGAACAGAATCAAGATAAAACAGAGAAGTGAACCCTTGTGAACTGCTTCACCCAGGAGGATATACATGTACGTCCTCCAGGTGTGGGGTTTCAGAATACAGTGTACTGATATTGCATTATACTGTATGAGCAATCAAAGAATCACAAGTTCAAAGTCCCTTAGGGAGCAAAAAGAAAAAAGAAAATGTTATTATTGTAACAAATAAAGGATATTAAAAGTTTTAAAAAATCTCCTTTCTCCAATATTTAAATATGTATTTATGTGTCCATACAAATCCAATCTAGCAAAATAATGCATTATTTATCCCGAACGGTGAGCAACCTCAGAGAAAGTAAATACACAACGCCAGAATTGCCCTTTTTTGGTCACTTTGTCTTTAAGAAAAAATGTAATAAAAAGCGATCATAAAAACTGGTACCAACAGAAACCACAGATAATCCGATATAACAGGCCCTCACCCGGCACCATCGACAGAAAGCTAAAAAAGTAATGGTGGTCAGAAGATGGCAACAGAACTAATATACATATATATTTTTAAAAATATTTTAAAGAAATAATGTATTTTTTTTAAAATAGTACAACAAAACAAACCTAAATAAGTTTTTGGTATAGTTGTGATCGTATGGAATAAAGTTTTCGTGTCGTTTTTGCCGCAGTGTGTATGCCATAAAACATTATCCCCCGAAAGATGGCAAAACTGTGGAGGTTTTTTTGCATTTCACTCCATTTAGACGTTTTTCAGTATATCACATGGTACATTAAATAATACCATTGAAAAATACAATTCATCTCTCAAAAAACAAGCCTCCATAGAAAAATAAGAGTTTCGATTTTTGGAAAGTTGGAAGGAGAAACCAAAAACCAAGGAAAAAAGGATCCGCTTGTTTAAGGGGTTACCAAAAAAAAGTAGGGGTTGGCTTATTTGTAATGGGTGGAGGCATCCTCTGTATATGTATTTCATTTGTAGAAAGCCCATTAGACATGTTTACCAGTAGAATGCCACTTTAATGCCCTTTTATGCAGGAAGTTAATCAGGAGCCAGTGTTCATTTGTTTGATCAGCCTGTGTAAACATCCGGAGTCCACGAACAGATGAGCAAACGTCATTTAGTTTGCTAGTTAGGATCATCTCTCACTGTGTAAACAGGGGATGAGCTGACAACAAATGCAAACTCTATGGTGATGATGTTGTTTGTGCCCATACTAGCAATGATCTGTTGCAGGTAAAAGGTAGTAACGAGCTCAGAGTCACGGAGGTGGGCTGTGCCAGCCTCTGATCACCCGCAACGAGAGAACTGACAACTCTCCTCCCTATACACAAGCAGGACGAGAGCTGTCAGACTTCATGCAGTGGACAGGAATAGATCCGCGTGGCCCACCCCCCGACTCGGATGTCAGCTCTGAGTCAAGCTTCAAAATGTGTTTATTCTTAAATATTGCAATTAGTGATGAGCGAGCATACTCGCTAAGGGCAATTGCTCGAGCGAGCATTGCTCTTAACGAGTACCTGCCCGCTCGGGAGAAAAGGTTCGGGTGGCGGCGGCGGGCAGGGAGCTGCGGGGGAAGAGCGGAAGGAACGGAGGGGAGATCTTTCTCTCCCCCCTGCTGACTGCCGCTACTCACCGCTCCCCCACGCCGACACCCGAACCTTTTCCCTCAAGCGGGCAGGTACTCGCTAAGGGCAATGCTCGCTCGAGCAATTGCCCTTAGCGAGTATGCTCGCTCATCTCTAACTGCAATATTTCAGAATAAAACACCCATGGGGCAATAGGCATCCCTGTCCTTGGTTTCTGCATCCCGTGGTTCGGCAGATGTGAAACTACCCTAAGCTATACTGATTGGTCAGATGCCCCCCAATGGTTCAGGAAGTTGCTGCAGTGGTCAGGTGCATTTTATTCTACATGTGCTGCTCAGCCAATCACTAGCCTCAGTGGTCATGTGCACATGAACATCATATGACCTCTAAGGCGAGTGATTGGATGACTGGCTTGTTATCTTGTGTCAGCCCTTTTTTTCTTACTCGGCAAATCCCTTTAAATGTATAAGTACTGTGTAATGAACTCCTTTGCCCCCTCTAATGTGCTTTTTTACCTTAAATCTTTAAGAGATTTTGAGCTCCGTGGTACAAAAAAAAGCAAATAAAAGAAGAAGAAAAGAATCAGCACAGGGTGTTCAACTTATTTAGATAAAAATGGTATTTAAGGGGGAACTTTGACTAAATCCGTTGCTGCGTCACGCCGTGTTTATTTGCATTTTACAAAACATTTTCATGAAACAGATGCCTTATAAATCCTCTTTCTTGTATTCTGTTGGCTGCTAGGGTTTTACAAATTGGAATAAACGAGACTTCAACCAATTTATTAAAGCTAATGAGAAATACGGCCGTGACGATATTGATAATATCGCTCGTGAAGTGGAGGGGAAGACGCCAGAAGAGGTCATTGAATACTCAGGTCGGTTGGTCTCTATGCGGCTTTTGTCATGTTCAGGCTTAGAATGTAGCACACTAGATACAACGTTTCTTATTGAGTCATCACATCCCATAGTCTGGGAGATGTAACCGTTGGTCATCAGTAGTCAGCGAAGCCCTGGTCATCACATTTAGCAGGTAAATCCATACTGTAATGTCTAAGGAGTCATTTCTTCATTAAAGCCACAGGGCAGGCACTAGTAAAGCAGCCAGTGAGATATTGATTTCTCTGTATCTACATAACCGCACACTTTCACATATTCCATGTTTGGTTTCAGCTGTTTTCTGGGAGCGTTGCAATGAATTACAGGATATTGAAAAAATCATGGCTCAGATTGAACGGGGTGAGGCCCGCATTCAGAGGAGGATCAGCATCAAGAAAGCGTTGGATGCAAAGGTACTCTTAGGGTATGTTCCCACGGGGTAGAAATGCCGCAGATTTTCCGCAGTGGAGTTGGGTGCGAAAAATCCGCAGTGTTTTCAGTAGCGGTATAGTGGATGACATGTTACTAAATCTCATCCAAAAAGTGCAAAAAAACCCCCCAAAAAACATTGACCTTGTCCTGCGTTTTCCAAAACCATAGCATGCCGGTTTTTGCTTTGCCGTGTAAAGGGTGAATTCTATGGTAAATCCACACGTAATGTAGCTTATGGTACCGATCTGGTTTACTTGCCTACATTGTCTAAATAAGGCCGGGCTCACACGAACAGGTCGGATTCTGCTTGCGGGTATCTGCAGCGGAAGACCTGCAAATGATCGCAGTAACGAATTGTGAATGGTTGCGTATGTGTTTGGCTTTTCGTGCAAATGGACAGCGTATCGTCCGCGCGGAAAAAAGATTGCAAGCGGGGGATGACATCAAAAAGTAGGCTTTTGTATCTGGTCTCCTGGCAAGTTTCAAGCCAATCCGGGCCCATACGCAGTGTTAATTACGTATGCACTGCAGATTGCTTACGTCCATAGAGATCAATGAAGCCTGTATGTGCGGAATCCGCACTAAAATAGAGCACGCTGCGATTTTTTTTCTACCCGCACATCTGAGCGAACTGACGAAAGTCCATGCCTTTCAATGTCTGCATATTATTGCTTTCGTCAGCGTGGATAGCGATCGCGGAGTCCGCAATTTAAATCCGCTGTCCCACTGATTATCACTCCTGACCTTTGTAAAGGAGCAATAGTCATGTGGGAATGGAGGCATAGCGGGCCAGAGATCAATTCCAGCCACCCACACCCATTCACTGTGAACAGGCAGTCACTCATAGATGAACGACTGCCTGTTTACACGATAGTCACTTGGTCTTTAAGTTCAACTAAAACCCAAGCGATTCCAACACATGAGCAATGTTTGACTCAGAGCCCTGTTGGCAGCCGCTTGTACACGGGATGACTAACGCCTGAATTCGCTGTTTCAGGCGATTTATCTTCAGGCTGTACAATCTTACCTCTGGTAAGATTTAGTCAGAAGGTAGAGTGCAGGGATCAAGTATGGCACATATGCTGTTTTGTTTACCACGGCAGCTGGGGGCCTCACAAATTGCGGTACGATGTAATACTATGGTAGTACATCATACTGCAGGCGCGATCAAACCATCGCAAGTTCTTGTCTCCAGTGGGGTAAATTTAAAAAAAGTATTAATTATTTAAAAAAATAAAAGGTAATAAAAGTTTAAAAAAAAATAAAAAACCTCCAAAAACATATTTGGTATCGTTGCATCCATAAAACTCCGATCTATCAAAGTACCGCATTATTTAACCAAAACGGTGTTTTTTCTTCAGAAAATAACGCCAGAATTGTGCTTTCTTGGTCACCCTGTCTCCCAGAAAAAATGTAATAAAAAGCGATCAAAAAGTCGTATGTACAACAAAAATGGTACCAATAGAAACTACAGGACATCCCTAAAAAAACGAGCTACTACGTTGACGGAAACATAAAGTTATGGCTGTCATAAGATGGCGACAGAAAATTATTTAATTTTTTTCCAAAGACATTTTTTTTTTTAAAGTAGTTCAGCAAAAAAAAAAATAAAAACAAACTATAAAAATTTGGTATTGTAGTAATTTTACCGACCCATAGAGTAAAGTTATAATGTCATTCTTGCTGCAGTGTGTACACCGTAAAAACCAGGCTCCCTCCCACCCCCCAAAGATGGTGGAACTCTTTTTTTTTTTCATTCCACTTGAATTTTTAAAAGTTTTTCACTATATTGTATGGTACATTACATAGTACCATTGAAAAATACAACTCGCCCCACAAAAAACAAGCCCTCATACAGCGACGTCGACGGATAAATAAGAGTTATTATTTTTGAAAAGTGGGGTGAAAAAAATGAAAATAATAAATAATAATAATGTTTATTTGTGTTTTGCCAGCTTATTCCATTTATTAATGGAAAAAAGGGGCTGCTGCATCCTTAAGGGGTTAAATAATGGTTGGTGAGCTTATGTTTCTGTTTCATTCAAGATTGCACGGTACAAAGCTCCATTCCATCAGCTACGGATACAATACGGGACCAATAAGGGCAAAAACTACACAGAGGAAGAAGATCGGTTCCTGATATGCATGCTTCACAAAATGGGCTTCGATAAGGAAAATGTGTATGAAGAACTACGTCAGTGTGTCAGAAATGCCCCCCAGTTTAGATTTGATTGGTTCATCAAGTCACGGACTGCAATGGTATGTATAATCACCTTATGGGTGATGTTAATAGATATGCAGTGATTGTACTGTGTGCCTTATGTGTATTAAGAGGGTATTAGTGCAGTATGTCTCCACCGGAAGTATGGGTTGGCTGGGCTGACCTACAGGCAACACCCATGTCACGGCCAGTTTCACGCCCCGGTAAAGACATACTACAGTATCGCTGGCTTGTTCACAGAGTGGCCAGCAAGAAGGCGGGGTGGCTGGAGGAGATTTCTCTCCCCACTCTTCCCTTGTCCACCTCCATTCATTTTAGCAGCAACTGTTCAGTACTGTACTGACGCTGCTAAAGTGAATTGATAGTGACAGGGGGAGAGCGAGGAGAGAAATCTCCTCCAGCTGCCCTGCTTCCATGCTCAGCAAGCCAGTGATACTCGCTGCTGTGCAGCAACACGGGAGCGGGTACACACGGCGACCAGTGTCAGGCATCATTGGCCCGATATTCGTCCAGTATAAATGGCCCTTTAGTGCAGTATGTCTCCACTCGGGAGGTTTTGTCAGCTTGGGGCGTTACCTGTAGGTGAGCCGGCTAACCCATACTTCTGGTGGAGACATACTGCACTAATACCGATTAAGAGTAAGAACAATATAAATCCTGAGGTCAAGCACCTTTACTGTTGTGCAGCAACCCAACATGTACTGTAGAAGTGTGGATCAATCTACTCTGGATGCAACAGGGGAAGCTACAGGGTTACATTTGGGACCATATGCCATATAAGAGAACATTATCACCATGTGCTGGTAGTAGTAATAGCACTTCATACAACTTGCACACAGTTATATAATAACGCAATGGATTTGTATAAACGAGGATTTTGTTTTTAGATCACATTTATTTCTTTTATTTTACTGTATAATCAGGGGAGTCAAACGGTTCCAGAGCCGACAAACTTCAGGCCTAAGTTGAATCAGTAAGACCTTGGAGATTGTTGAATGTTCGTTAAACAGCTGGGTAGTTTTGGCGCCCACTCCCTTCATCTTCCATCACATACAGATATTACACCATTCATCATTTCCACTTGGCTTCTACGTGGTTATGTTTCTGTGAGCCAATCAGCTGCAGTTAAACCCCCTGCAGATATCTAATCTGCATAGGCAGATTACAAGGGGTGGGCCAAGCTTTGCAGCCCTATCGAGTGAGGGGCAGCACGCATGCTCGACTGCCACTTCATTCGTAAAGGGGGTACATGGCATTTGCACATCCCAGTCCCAGCAGTCAAACCTCCAACAATCAAACTCCCTCTAGATTCCGAGTCGCCCATGCACCTCAAACTAATTGTGTCTTATACTCCGTGTCAAGCGTTTATTGCATATCCCTGTTTGTACCACTTCTAACAGTAGGAATTGCATCCAAACAATGTAGTTTTTTTCACATCTATATCGGATCTGCAGCTGACTATATACTGAATTTTGTCATAAGAGTAAACTAAGCAAAGTGCAGAAGAAAGATAGTAGGTGGGGCTACCCCTGCAGGTTAAGTATTGATAGTAACTATAGTAACCACCAATATGCCTTTTTTACGGCGGTCACTAATGGGCTTTAAACCTGCACATATATCTTTTAAGGTGGTGGCTTAGCTGACTACTGCCAGCCAGGCTCCTGCTCTAACTGCCAGGACAAACCTTAGATTCTGGCTGTCTAACCCCTTACTTGCCACAACACAATACAAACACATGGTACCAATGGGTTCCCATGGCAGCCAGGAGCCTGACAAAGGCTTCCATGTCTGCCATGTAATAGGCTGCTGTTATAGGCTTAGTAGAATGCACTGCATAAGTAATGCAGTGTACTATCCAAGCGATCGAACGATCACATCTAAAAGTCCGCTTGAGATCATAAAAACTAATTTTTACAAAAGTTAAATAAAGTTTAATTTTGATAAATCGGCACATAATAGAGGTAATACCGTGTTCGTAACGCCCGAAGAATTAAAAGATTTTGTTATTTATCTCGCTTGTTGAATGCCAAATTTTTTTTTCAGTTATACCAGAATTTCTATTGTTCTTTTGTTCACTGCCCCAAAAAACACAATAAAAAGCAATCCAAAAACACACGAACCTCAAATGGGTACTAATAAACACGAGCCCTCACACAACTCTGCTGCTAGAAAAATAAACATGTAATGGGCGTTAGAATGCGACCATGCAGATTCAATTGCTTTTCCTTAAAAATATGGGGGGGTTTTGTTCAAAAGTAATAAAAAAATTTAAAAAATGTATATAAACTCAGCATCGCAGTAATTGTGCTGAACCACACAAGAAAAAACAAATCATGTTATTTTTAGAGAATGCTGAACGCCGCGAAAACAAAACCTAAAAAACCAAAATCTGAATTCCTAAATGGGGGGGAGGCCCATCTCCCAACCCCCAAATATACAACACATTATATGTACCCCAGAGTGGTGTTATTAAAAAAAATACGGTCCATCACACAAAAAAAAACAAGCCCTCATACGGCTATGCCAGCGGATTGTGGCTCCTACAGTGTGACTATGAAAATCACTCGGTCCTTTAGGCTGGTCACTAAGGGGTTAAAGTGACATTGGTAAGACAATAGCTGACCACAAGAGCATTCATCAAAGTGCTGCCAATCCAGAAACGCCACATCCCCCGATCAAGGTCCAGCACTCAATCATTCACCTTCACCAGAGCAGTGTGCCCCCTGTGAAGTTGAGGAAGGGGCTTTGCCCCAAAATGCATCTTTTGTTGCTGGATAGAAAGGAATTAACCCTTTCCAATCCACTGTCTGACCTGTAAAAGACATTATGATTTAAGGCTGTACAGCTCTGATGCTGGAAGACGTCCGTCGGAGTTCTCTTACTGTATATTGCCAGCCTCTCTGCTGTTGGAGCCTATCTAACGTGTCACCTCATGCAGTACTGGCTTTAGCCAGCAGATAGGACGTTGTGTAACGGCAGAAAAAGAGTAAGCCCCCTAGGAAACCAGGATACAAATTGGATTGGAAAGGGTTAAAAGAGAAATTTGAATTATTCATTCCGTTTCTTGAGTTTGCGCCGCCACCAGGTTTTTACTGCTATTTCTTACGAGAGGGAACACCGTAAAACGTTCACAAGGACGTTCTGTCGCGATGAAAGAAGCTTCCACAAGCGCTGAGGAGTGGCTGCTGTATGGCAGTCTGGCAAGGCTTCTAAAGCCCGGTGCTCCGGGAATCCATGGAATAAATGGAGAAGACTTGTGCCAGCGGTGAGTCCTTCCAGAAGCCGCCTCTCTGCCAGGATTATCCCAGGTGCTCATTAACAACTTATCCTTGAAGTCACACAACTCCAAGAACATCCAAAGAACTGCGAAGACTCATGTCTCCATATGAAGACGTCTGCCAAGAAATCTAGTCTACAGGCTGATAGGAACTTTATTTTCGTTTCGGGGATATTTGCAACAATGTATACAATCCTACCTAAAGGCAAAGAAGCTGCGACCGCGAGGCTGAAGATTAGCAGCGGCCAACCCTTTGTCTGCATAGCAGATTCATCTAATTGTATCAATTATATTTCAGAAATCTGGGGGAAAAAAAGTCATTTTCTCTGCTTTAGACTAATGCATTACTCAGAGGCTGAGTGTTTTCTACCTGAAAAGCAAATAGGAACAATGTAATTACAGGAACGAAAATGCAACTCTGATTACATAAAAAAAATCCCAGTCCTTTTAGAAAAGCTGAAAATGGAAAATGTATCAGTTAAGTGAATTAATCTTGTATGCTAATAATATTAGATGCCTGTGATGTCCGCCCCGCCGTCTGAGAGCGCATCTGCCTGGGGTGTGGGCTAGTGAATATATCACAGTACACCGTCCAAATGGAAAGGGAGGTTAGAGGTCGCACAAAGAACGAGATGTTCTGCAGCGCCGCCATAGCCGGAGTACTGCGGACTGCAGCTTAATCACTAAACATTTATGTTACAGCCATTATTCCGTGATAGATATTCATTGCACTTTGAATCAGAGGCAACTTGGAGATCCAGGAAGAACATGGCATATGTCTTATTCACTGCAAGGAATACTGATCGCACTTGCGCAACCCTTTCTTTGCTGGGAGGGAAGCACCTGGCATGGAGCAGACATTATGGCTCCCCTTATTGATGTCAGGAGTAAGTTTGAAAGCCCAAGGTCAGAAGGTCCCCTGTGATCTTGGGGGTGGTAAACCCATTTGATTAGTGCACATGCACTTCTTTCACTCTTTTGAGCATATTCATCTCTGTTTTAGGTCGTGCCTTGTGGCTAGGCTTCAGTTTGAGGGTTTTTTTTAATGCCAGTCATTAGGTTCGGCTGGCTTATACAGCCTTTTATTCTTTTTGTTCACTGTGCGTTCGACTTTTCACATTGTACGATGCAAGGATCTTTCAAGATGTAAGACTTTTATGAGAAGTCTCTACTGACGGTCTGAAGGGGAGATCACTGCTTACTTAGTCACAGGCAATTTATTCTTCCTCAGTCGATGGGAGCCTAAAGATACCTTTACATGGGGCTATTATTGCTCCCAAGTGACTGTCAAGCCGTTTTAAACAGGAATCACTCAATCTTCAACTGACTGCCTGTTTACTGTGAATGGAGGCGAGCGGGCCCGAACGATCTCCAGCCCATTCCACCACTATTACTTCTGTGTAAAAGCATAGGAGCAGCAGCCAGTGGGACAGCAGTCAGGTGCTAGTGCACCCAACAGTCGTCCCGTGTATGGGGGCCTTTACTTATCAGTTAGGCAACAACAGGGCACAGGCAGGGACCAGTTTGGACTCTTGAACATTCCCTAACCCTGGCTCAGAAAGTAAGAGAGTGATCAGGAGCCCTTTATCCTTTTCTGATATGTATGGGATTTTTAGAGAGCTTTCCTTCACACTTTAAATGTATTATAAACACACTGAACTCAGTTTGGATGTAAGAAAATTGTTATTGAGGGTATTTACATTGCCCATTAGGTTAAAGGTGTTCTCCCACTTCTAGCTGTTCTCAGACAGCTCCGTACATTGCACAGTGGCCCAGGTTGGTACTGCAGGCTGAATCTTATTGAAGCGAATGGGACTTAACCTGCAGTACCAACCCGAGCCACTGTGAATGTACGGAGCTGTGTGAAAACAGCTTGAAATGGGACAACTCCTTTAAAGCGGTAGTCTGAGATTTTTAAAAAAATTGTCAAAGAGCAGATAATTGTATAAAAGAAAGGGGAAATAATTACTATCCTCAGCTAGAAATGAGCAATGAGCCTTATCAGCACTGCATGCTGATATCCCAGCGGGCGGCGCTGATGGCATTCTTTCAGCTGGTATCCCCATGGCAGTTCTCAGTGGGACACCAGCTGAAAGTGCTGAGAACAAAGGAGCTGTTTGTATCCAAAACAACTGCATTGTTCTCAGAGCTGTTATGGGAGTATCCTCCTCCACCTGCATTAACTCTTTAGTAGCTAATTAGCTAATTAGAGTTATACAAAGATGATTGCTCAAAACTGTCACTCAAACTGTTCTTTGAGTGATCATCGTTCCATGTAAATGGGCCTTTATAAGGCCATATAATGGCTTTATAAGGCCATTCATGCTCCTCTGGGTAATATGCATATAAGGGAGATTAAACAATACCTATTAGAACGCAGCATTCCTGCAAGTCAATGTTAGACTCTTTATACAAGCCTGCCAGATTTAAAAGAACTTAGCCTGCTTCTTAACACACCAGCAGGCTTGGTCTTGAAGGGGTTAAGCGGCACTTGAGTCATGATTAGTTCTTAACACATACACAGTATTAAGACCCTTATCAGCCTGGTAATATAATTTACAGCACAATACTTATGTATGACATTTGAACACTATTTATTTGCAGTGTATGTTAGTTACCACTAGAGGTCGCTGCATACTAAAGCATGTGCCGCTTCTTCTCAGTTTTTGGAAAAAAAACAGGTTTTGTTCTTTGTTCGCAGTCGTGGAATATGCACAGTAAAAAACTGAATTTCCCCATCTCAAATAAAAAGTTGTGCCTTTCTATAAATCCCTCTTTTCTACTATAGAAGTAAAGAGTATCCATATGAGTTTGATGTAATGTGCCGGACGGCTGATCTGGAGTATCAGGGAGATTTATTTTCCTTGCCATTACGGCTATGGAGGATCTGTAGATTAGAGATAAAGTACATTTAAGTCTGATAAGTAAGATGTAGTCGGTGGAGGCTGTAAGTGCCGTCCGGACCGCCGTGTTCAGTAAGTCCTGACGGCCTGTCCGTGTGAGTTACTCAATAGTCATAAGTAGACTAACCCCATAATAGCGGGCTGTTAGCAGGAAGGCGATGACCCACATAAACGATTATTAGATAAACACAGGGCGCCTGTTTTTGGCCCCCGCACAGTTCCTCCTTTATTCTCCTCTACAGAAGAGGTGTGAAAAAAAATGTCTGGTTTCCCAGGTTGCCAAGGCAACAGCACTGATTTTTCACTCTGACGTCCATATTCACCGTGAATGTTGTCCATGCTGTATGTATTAAAAAGCTAAAGTTTAAAGGGGTCACTTGGTAATATAAATTCTATTGTCCATCACTTTCCAGCTCTCTGAATGCGGTGGCATGTATCACTCGGGTTGCCATGGTTACATTTCCTGGCCATTGTGTTTCTTTTACTCATACTTAAAATATTTGCGCTATTTGTTACTTTGTTATATAGCATGTTTATATATGAGAATAGACTAGATGACAGAGCGGACTATGGGACGCACTCCGGTTCAGTGCTGCGGTCACAGGAACGACGCCAGACCGAGCCTCAACTATTTACAGAGGTGAAAGACAACGCAGAATAGAAATGCACATTTTGTTACTACTTTTTTTTATATTTCGTGACAAAATGAAATAAGTCTGCTTTTGCAGGTTTAATGTGCGGGTGTTACAGACTCCCACATTATATCTGCCTCCCGGGGTTTAACATAGGGATATGGCAGTACAGAGTTTGTCAGCTAAGACCTCATTCACAGCGTTAGTCGCTATTCTCTGCCTTCTGACGGAACTATTCACCAAACCTGCAAACTGTGGACTCCGCTTATCATGGTTTCCATTCAAGGCCCTCACTTTTGGGAGATAGAATACCGTAGTCGACTGTGCTGTTATGGCCTCCAAAAAGGGTGGACGTTATGTGGAAGGGAAGGCAAAGTCTGCAGCTTTATTATCTTTTTGAGTAATTAAATTCAATGATTACATTTAGGGTTCCGTCTGAATACTGTTTTCGGCGATTCAGAAGGAAGTCCCGGGGCAGAAAGTCACAGTGTAGCAAATAACAAGGTGGTTGTCCAAGTTATTTACACTTTGAACAACCCCCACAGTGGCCCCAGTAGTAATAGTGTCCTCTACAGTGGGCCCAGTAGTAATAAGCGACCCCCACAGTGGCCCCAGTAGTAATAGCAACCCCCACAGCGGCCCCAGTAGTAATAGCGACCCCCACAGTGGCCCCAGTAGTAATAGCGACCCCCACAGTGGTCCCAGCAGTAATAGCGACCCCCACAGTGGCCCCAGCAGTAATAGCGACCTCCACAGTGGGCCCAGTAGTAATAGTGTCCTCCTACAGGGGGCCCAGTGGTAATAAGCGACCCCCACAGTGGCCCCAGTAGTAATAGCGACCCCCACAGTGGCCCCAGTAGTAATAGCAACCCCCACAGTGGCCCTAGTAGTAATAGCGACCCCCACAGTGGCCCCAGTAGTAATAGCGACCTCCACAGTGGGCCCAGTAGTAATAGTGTCCTCCTACAGTGGGCCCAGTAGTAATAAGCAACCCCCACAGTGGCCCCAGTAGTAATAGCAACCCTCACAGTGGCCTCAGTAGTAATAGCGACCCCCACAGTGGCCCCAGTAGTAATAGCGACCTCCACAGTGGGCCCAGTAGTAATAGTGTCCTCCTACAGTGGGCCCAGTAGTAATAAGCGACCTCCACAGTGGCCCCAGTAGTAATAAGCGACCTCCACAGTGGCCCCAGTAGTAATAGCGACCCCCACAGTGGCCCCAGTAGTAATAGCAACCCCCACAGTGGCCCCAGTAGTAATAGCGACCCCCACAGTGGCCCCAGTAGTAATAGCGACCTCCACAGTGGGCCCAGTAGTAATAGTGTCCTCCTACAGTGGGCCCAGTAGTAATAACCGACCCCCACAGTAGCCCCAGTAGTAATAGCGACCCCCACAGTGGCCTCAGTAGTAATAGCGACCCCCACAGTGGCACCAGTAGTAATAGCGACCTCCACATTGGCCCCAGTAGTAATACTGTCCTCCTACAGTGGGCCCAGTAGTAATAGTGTCCTCCTACAGTGGGCCCAGTAGTAATAAGCGACCCCCACAGTGGCTCCAGTAAGAATAACCCCACAGTGGCAACGGTAATAATATTAACCCCCTCAAAAATGTTAACCCAACAGTAGCCACAGTAATGTTAACCCCCTCAGTAATATTAACCCCACAAAAGCCACAGTAATATTAACCGCACAACAGCCACAGTAGTAATACCCCCCATAGTAATATTAACCCCTAAGTAATATTAACCCCGCAGCAGCCACAGTAGTAATAACCCCCTCAGTAATATTAACCCCTCAGTAGCCACAGTAATATTGACCCCACAGTAGCCACAGTAATATTAACCCCTCAGTAATATTAACCCCACAGTAGCCACAGTAGTATTAACCCTACTGCAGCTCCAGTAATAATAGCCCTCCAACCCATATACTTACCTTCTCCTTGTAACCAATGGCACTCCTCCTTTTCTCTGTGCTGATCCCCGATACACACTGACAACAGTGTGTGCACCAGGAACGCTTTCTCTTCGAGTCCTCTCCTGCGGAACTGAGGAGGAGAGGACTCAGGGAAGAAGGGTCCCGGGTGCACACTGATGTCAGAGTGGGCACTGGGATTAGCGTCGCAGCCTCTGACTGTCGTTTGCGGAGCCCCAGAGGCTCCGCGAAGCACAGTTTGGGAACCACTGGTCTACATGCTGCTCTAACTGGCCGGCACTGCTCACACAGGCATTTGCAGAAACGCAGCGATTTTCAACACTGCGTTTACTGCGGTCTCAGCAACGCTGGCATGCATTTTTTATAACATTTTGGCTGCGTTTTTGAATGATTATGCTTGGGTGCATCAAATGCCAGCTCTGATTGGCAGAGCCAGCTGATAGTCAGCTGGCTCCGCCATTCAGAACAATCTCTTGCCGGAGGCGGGGATTCCAATCCCTGTCACTAGTATATTAGATGCTTTGTCAACTTGACAAGTGCCTGGCAGCCTGCCCGGAGCTCCGGAGAACAGCGGAGGTACACCGAAGTCGCCTGCTAGGTGACTCTTCCCCTTTTTTTTTTTGGTAGTGCAGCTAGGGCTTCTGTTTAGCGCTGCCAAAAATGCAGTACCAAGTTGTGCCACATTTTTGGCAACGCTAAAACCGCTGTCCATTCATTTCAAAAGGCGACGCATGGCTGAAAACGCCCAAAGATAGAACATGCATCGCTGTCAAAGCGCAGCATTTGGACACTTGTGTGAGCAGCCCCATAGAAATGAATGGAAGCCTTGTACAGCGTTTAGCGCAACGCTGAAAAGGCAGCGCTAAACGCTGTACAAAGATGTCTGTGTGAGGGGGCGTTAGTCTGATGCCCGGTTTACACAGGATGATGACTGTTCTTCACGAACGGGTGACGTCGGCATTAGTTGTTTGCACTCATGCAGAACGTTTAGACTGGCAGATCATCTCTAAAAATTGCTCACTTCTCGCTAAATTCTCGCTTAGTGCTTCTATGTAAAACACTAGCAGGGAGCGTTTAGATGCAGCAAGAAGTCAGCGATCAAGCGATGATTTTTATGCTGGTTGCAAGTACATAAAAAGTAAACGAATAGTGCGCGATGGCTTTGCATTTAGACCTAACGATTATCGTGCATTTTTGTTAATTTAAACCAATTTTGCGCGATAATCGTACCGTGAAAATGGGGTTATAATGATACATACTAATGCACAGTGTACATCCGGTAATCAGAGGAGCTGGTGCGGCCATGTTTGCTTGTCCAGGGTCGCTTTAAGGTCTGCATCTTTAGCGCACTGTGTGAAGGCAATGCAATAACTTTACCTACAGTTCAGTAAGTTGCACTAAAGAACAAACTCATCTCTGCTCCTCCGCTGCCTAACATTAACAGATATTCTAGTAAGGCATTTGCAAGTCACAATGTAATGTTACCGGACTTGCATGAGTCATTTCACATTCCGTATATATCTTTGCACGGATGGGAAGTAAAGGTATGCACGCGGTGTGTTTCCATGTCCTGCTGGGCCGGGGGTCAGGGGTCAGGAGCAGATTCTGCAGTGCTTTGGCATCCTCATTATTAATCATCTGCATTGAGATCTCTGGGGGACAGTTGTGTAACACTTGCTGGCTGAAATCATTAATCTTCTCTCATATAATGTGTGTTCCTTTAGTAATTCACCGGCTCCATCTCTATCCCAAAGAATTGGGATTTATTACGGAATGGGACTTGTTATTTGTATAGCGCCAACTTATTCCGCAGCACTTCCAAATAATTTATTTATTACCCCCCACCAAGCTGGGTACTTATTTTACTGACCTCGGAAGAATAGTAGGCTGAGTCAACCTTGAACGGGGGATTGAACTTGCAACCTTCAGGTCGTGAGCGAGAGCTTATTAGATCAATAGCCTGTTGTCCTATGTTAATTGGTAACCAGGTAGCTGATGTGTCTGCTGGGATGTAACTGTCAATGTCTAGCATTGCATTGCTGCGAATTACAGTCTCATTGAGCCTCACTAACGGGAGATGGAATGGCATGTGACAGGGTGAGAAGCGATGTATTACACGCCCTGAAGTCCTGCAATCATCGGATGTGCGCTCTAAACCTCCGCCGCTCTTCTGCCCTTTACAGGGATGCAGCCGGCTCCGTCTTGGAATCCTCCGTGTCTAGTCTGTTACCTTCCTACTCATAATTTAAAAGTTAAAATGCAAGTTCATGGAGCCCCGCAAGGCAGTCCTGTCCTCGCTCAGCCGCATTACGGAAGAGCCGGCGCTGGTTTATGTCCCTACGCTCGTACTTGAATATTTATATAAAAGCCCGTATCTTCTTCATTAGACTGCAGCAGTTCATGAAATGTAGAGGAGGATGAGCTCACACAGATAGATCGATTTTAGACTTTTATGGTTAGTACATAGCTATTAAAAATCACTGTCAGCAATTGAGAGTAGGAAGTCGCCTCTCCGGCGCTGGGCACAGAAATACATGCTAATAATGTACAACTGCAGGTTTCTAAACCCAAGTCATGATTGATGGGGCTGTCTGGTTCAGGAAACCCATTTACAGAATTCCATAACTTGATATATGAATTAATAAAGGGAGAGACCCCTGTATAGGACCATCACCTATTAGCCAGAATGGTAAGGGGTCACAAAGTTTTTCTTGCTCTGGAGGATTTGGCATGTTGGCGCATTACATGGACAGCCCATTGATTTCAAAGGACATTGTGTAGTGCTTCATTTTGCCATGTGGTGGTGCTGCAGGAAACAGCTCGTCCCGTGTAAGGATGGTCTCACACGAACGGATTTGAATTGCAGATTCCACGATCGCCATTGGTACATTTGATTCGCGGTAATACAGGGGCATTGACATGCATTGACTATCACCAGTTCGCTCACACTTGCGGGTAGGAATTGCGGATTCTGCAAGCAGATGAAAAATCGCAGGATGCTCTATTCTACCGCAGATTCTGCGTGTATGAGCTCCGTTGATCTGTATGGGTGCGTTCGATCTGCAGTTCACAAGCAATTACATTGCATATGGACGCTGATTCGTACACAAGTTGCTAGGAGACCAGGTACAAATGGTATATAGAAAGCGGGTATTTGTGGGCAGACAATGCAGGACAGACACACCATCCAGACTGCTGTCTGGAATCCCTGCTCGTTCTTCTGGGTTCTTCCTCCACAAGAAGGGTTTGTTTGTTTTTTAGGTGGTTTATACTACTTCTAGAATAAGTAGTATAAACCAGCCGAGCCTGGAGAGCCGTATCCCGTCCTGAAGGCTCTCAGAACGGCTATCGCCACAAAATCACTAGAGAATGTCGCCTGAGATAGAAGGGTGTTTCCAGGGGGTTGGGCTTCTTTCTCGTGTTATTCCCTGCTTGCGTTCGTTCTTCTGCGTGGATGACACACTGTCCTTAAATGTACATCCGTGCAGAAAAGTGCTTACATACATGAGCATATGCAATTTGCTTCCGCAATCAAACACAGGTCTTCTGCTGCTGACATGCACTTGAGGAATCTGACCCCTTGTATGAGCCCAGCCTTAATGGACCATTAATATATCATACGCATCATACTTAAAGGGGTTGTCCAGTGGTAAACTATTGATGGTTTTTGCCCAAGATAGATAATCAAGAGTAGATGGGCAGGGGTCCCTGCTGATCATCTGTCCTCAGGGCTGCTGCACTTGTACACTGAGCTCATTTCTGCAGGAAATCGACAGCTCTGTTCCTAGTGCAGTGCCCAGGCTTGATACTAGAGACCAAGCACCCATTGAAATAAATGGAAACTTAGCCTGCAATACCAAGCCTAGCCACTACACTGTGAATGGAGCTGTCTGCTTTCTGCAGAAAATGGCTCAGGGCAACAGCCCAGAGGACACCTGATCAGATGGGATCCCTAGTGATGGACTTCCACCAATCTACTGTTGATGACCTATCCTGAGGATAGACCATAGATAGTTGACAACTGGATAATCCTTTTAAAATCGTTCTTAGAAAACAGAAATGATAATTGACAAAAGTACTTGAGAAATAAGACGGCTCACAAACTATTATAGAAAAATGTTTTGTATGTGATTAAAGGGGTTGTCCCAAAATATAAAGTTATCCCCTAGCCATAAGATAGGGGATAACTTTATGATTGGTGGAGGACTGACCACTGGGACCACCACTAATCCCAAGAATGGGGAACCCAACAGCCTCCATATGAATGAAGCGGTGGTTACACATGTGCGTTGCTGTTTCATTCATTTCAATGATAGTGGCGGAGACTGATGAGCGTTGGTACTCGGCAATTTCCAGTGGTTGAAATGAATGGACTGGCGGCGCACTACCACTCCAGTGCAGGGACTGTCGGGGCCCCGTTCTCATGATTGTTGGGGGTCTCAGCAGTTTTGCCCCTACTGATCATAAAGTCACACCCTTTTCTCTTGATAGGGAATAACTTTAGATTTTGTAACAACCCCTTTAAAGAGGACCTGTCAAGTTCCTGATGTCTGCTTTAGTAAATACTTGCGTTCCCCATGAAGTAACTCCGCGGTGGCACATTTTCATAGAACTCTGCATTGCCCCGTTCCCCTGTTACTATTTCACTACTTATATGAAGACTTTGATAAGTAGGTGTTACTGTACTCGTCAATAGTGTGTGTCTCTACACAGTCTGATACCGCCGGCACTAATTAAACAATCTTACTGGGTCGGCACATTCTGCCAAGCGATGGTTACACCAAATACAAGCACCAACATAATAATGTATAGGACAATGATGGCCCATTTGGGGCTGGACTGTACATAGAAAAAGCAGGCAGGGTGCTGCCCTTGACCTACTGCTCCTTGTCCAGGGATCACTCAGGTTCCAGCACTCGGACAGGTAAAGGGGAGACATACTAGTACGGTACATGTAGGTGACAGCTTTATGCCATGGCTTGATGAGTCGGTTTGACCACTGCAGTTTGAGTCGGGAGATCTTGTTGAATGCTTACGAAGACCTCAAACATCTAGACAGCAAGAGAAAATCCCTAAGAGCATCGGCTTCCTGACTTATGGAAAACCGTCGTCTGCCTTCATTAGGTGGTATTATCAGTGTTCTGTCCTATTTATTAACTAATATGCCAGAATTGTCTCACAATCCTCCTTCAGATCTAATATAAAGCTGCAAACCCCAGATTTCAGATAATGCCGCTGAGCTAATGGCATCTAGAAGAGAGCATGGATTTCCACATTAGGGCACTTATGCTCTGCAGATTGGCGAGATCATTTATTAATTTCTGCAATTTCTGATTCCATTATTAAATTTGTTAGGAGCTTCAAAGGCGCTGCAATACCCTCATTTCACTGATCGAGAAAGAAAACCTGGAAATTGAAGAAAAGGAGAGAGCGGAGAAAAAGAAAAGGACCCCCCGGCCATCGGTAAGTACGCAGCGGAATATGGTCCACACGAGACAGTATGCTAATCAGCTAAGTCATCACAATGACAATCGTTTGCAGAAGCTCTAATTACACTCTGATTGAGAAGCGAGGATGCTTATTACCTTTTGTTTTTAATGTAGTCTAAAATAACAACATGCGTGAACACATCCCGAGGCGGGCTGCACACGCTGATTAGCCATGTTTTGGGTTGGTTTTCCTGTCCTTTTTTATGTGGCATGTTTTAGTGTTTATTGGGGGACCCAAAATGTTACTAGAAATATTATAGTGAAACACGGAAAAGTCTACATGCAAAGGGTTTTTTTGTGTTTGCACTACTTCTAAGTATGGTGTTTTTCTGGTGTTTTTTTTCTCGTAGCGTTCTGTATAGGACTTAAAAAAACACCATAAAATGCCTGAAAAGACCGCCATTAACCCTTTCCAATCCAATTTCCCTGCCACCCGCACACTCCCCAGCTCCTATTTTTTTTGGGGTGGGAAAGCGCTTTGTGGATTCCTTGAAATTAGGCTAACTTCACACGGGCGAGTGCGATATCGGGCCGTCAATCACTCCCACCTGCACTTTCCCCACTGTTGTGAAGCGTTTGTATATCAAAACTGCCTGGCTTCACTTCAGGGAAGGAGCGATCCAAAAGAATGTGGTTTATAATGCATACATCTTGTGTGATAATATGTATATTACAGTATGCAAGAGAGAGGTCCCTGCATACTGTAGTAGACACTGAGGATAAGTGGGGGCGCTGGGAGCAGATTCTGGGGATAAGTGGGGGCGCTGGGAGTAGATCCTGGGGATAGGTCGGGGTGCTGGGAGCAGATCTTGGGGTTAAGTGGGAGTTCTGGGATTAGATCCTGGGGATAAGTGGGGGCGCTGGGAGCAGATCCTGGGGATAAGTGGGGGCGCTGGGAGCAGATCCTGGGGATAAGTGGGGGCGCTGGGAGCAGATACTGGGGATAAGTGGGGGCACTGGGAGCAGATCCTGGGGGCAAGTGGGGGAGCTGGGAGCAGATCCTGGGGATAAGTGGGGCGATGGGAGCAGATCCTGCGGATAAGTGGGGGCGCTGAGAGCAGATCCTGGGGATAAGTGGGGGTGCTGAGAGCAGATCCTGGGGATAAGTGGGGCGATGGGATTAGATCCTGGGGATAAGTGAGAGTGCTGGGATTAGATCCTGGGGATAAGTGAGAGTGCTGAGAGCAGATCCTGGGGATAAGTGGGGGTGCTGAGAGCAGATCCTGGGGATAAGTGGGGGTGCTGGGAGCAGATCCTGGGGATAAGTGGGGGCGCTGAGAGCAGATCCTGGGGATAAGTGGGGGTGCTGGGAGCAGATCCTGGGGATAAGTGGGGGCGCTGAGAGCAGATCCTGGGGATAAGTGGGGGTGCTGAGAGCAGGTACTGGGGATAAGTGGGAGTGCTGGGATTAAATCCTGGGGATAAGTGAGAGTGCTGGGAGCAGATCCTGGGGATAAGTGGGAGTGCTGGGAGCAGATCCTGGGGATAAGTGGGGGCGCTGAGAGCAGATCCTGGGGATAAGTGGGGGTGCTGAGAGCAGGTACTGGGGATAAGTGGGAGTGCTGGGATTAAATCCTGGGGATAAGTGAGAGTGCTGGGAGCAGATCCTGGAGATAAGTGGGGGCGCTGGGAGCAGATCCTGGGGATAAGTGGGGGGCGCTGAGAGCAGGTACTGGGGATAAGTGGGGGTGCTGGGATTAGATGCTGGGGATAAGTGGGAGTGCTGGGATTAAATTCTGGGGATAAGTGGGAGTGCTGGGAGCAGATCCTGGGGATACGTGGGAGTGCTGGGAGCAGATCCTGGGGATAAGTGGGAGTGCTGGAAGCAGATCCTGGGGATAAGTGGGGGCGCTGGGAGCAGATCCTGGGGATAAGTGGGGGCGCTGGGAGCAGATCCTGGGGATAAGTGGGAGTGCTGGGAGCAGATCCTGGGGATAAGTGGGAGTGCTGGGAGTAGATCCTGGGGATAAGTGGGGGTGCGGGGAGCAGATCCTGTGTATAAGTGGGGGTGCTGGGAGCAAATCCTGTGGATAAGTGGGGTGCTGGAAGCAGATCCTGTGGATTAATGGGAGTGCTGGGAGCAGATCCTGGAAACAAGTGGGGGTGCTAGAAGCAGATCCTGGGGATAAGTGGGGGCGCTGGGAGCAGATCCTGGGGATAAGTGGGGGCACTGGGAGCAGATCCTGGGGATAAGTGGGGGTGCTGGGAGTAGATCCTGGGGATAAGTGGGGGCTCTGGGAGCAGATCCTGGGGATAAGTGGGGGCACTGGGAATAGATCCTGGGGATAAGTCGGGGCACTGGGAGTAGATCCTGGGGATAAGTGGGGGTGCTGGGAGTAGATCCTGGGGATAAGTGGGGGCACTGGGAGCAGATCCTGGGGATAAGTGGGGGCACTGGGAGCAGATCCTGGGGATAAGTGGGGGTGCTGGGAGTAGATCCTGGGGATAAGTGGGGGTGCTGGGAGCAGATCCTGGGGATAAGTGGGGGTGCTGGGAGTAGATCCTGGGGATCACTGGGGGTGCGCTGGGAGTAGATCCTGGGGATAAGTCACCAATATTATTGTCCCGAAAATCCCTTTTAAAGTCATAGTAGACATTTCCTAAATAATCCCGTTAACAGATAAGTGGAGATACCTACTCGTGTAGACCATGCAGGGGAGTCCTAATGATTATTGTTTTGTCTTTTCTTTCAGTCGGGTAAGAGAAAGGCAGATGCAGCATCAGACTCTGGAAGGAAGGATGCGAAGAGAAGCAAGTCTTAAAGTGACATGGAGCGCTGTGTGCAGGTCGCAGATACAAGACCGCCACTTGTGTCCTCCTCTGATATGTGAACTGAATGATCGTGCTTTGCCATAACTTCCTAGTTCCATGTGTAAGAATGTCTATATTTTTCAATGTCTACCTAAAACAAATCTGTAGTATTCTATTTTATGCTTCCCAGTATTTGCATCTTCCGTATTTTGTGGAAATCATATATTTCATATTACAGCGGTCCTTGTTTTATGCGCAGAGGGTTTTAGCTTTTGTATGTTTTATACTGTATGCAGTGGCTTTGAAATAAAAGCTAAATCAAATTTGCTTCATATTTTCTTTTTCTACAGGTTGTTGGGTCTTAAGACCATTACTTATATCTAACCGTTCCGACCATCGCCAAGCTCCATGACAGGCAAATTAAAACTTATATTGCATGAAGAAAAATGTCCCTAAAGTCATTTCTAATGCAGAGGATTTTGGGGATTCTCTGCTCACGCAGCATAGTGCAGATGAGCTTCAGGATGTTGGGCAGTAATGCAGGCGTACTATGGAAGTAACACACAATACTCGGCACACTACATTTTTGATAAACACTGATTTGATGCCGGCGGCATGAAAATATTTTCGCAGGCGCTATAGTTGTACGCCGCTCCCTCAAGGTAATAATAATTTGTTCTGGGACAAGCGTAACCTGAAAATATTGTAACTTGAAGCAATAATTGGAAAATTACTAATTGGCTTTTAAAGCCCCCCACATGTCAACACAAGAAAAAGGAAACATTAAAGGGTTTTTCCAGGATAGGTCAACAATAGTTAATCTGCTGGGGTCCGTTGCTCAGGACCCCGATCGATCAGCTGATACACAGAGGTTGGAGCTGAAGCAGCGGAAGTCTCTGCGCCGACCTCTGTGTAGTGGCCGGCGCTTATAATTGCAGACACAGCTCGCGTTGATTTCAATGAGAGTTGTGCCTGCAGTTACAAGCGCCCGCCACTACACGGAGGTGGGCGCAGAGGCTGTATATTTGCAGCACTGACAGCATGTGCCCGCTCAGCTGATCGGTCGGGGTCTCGAGCAATGGACCCCAGCTGATCAACTATTGATGACCTATCCTGAGGATAGGTCATTAATAATATTTTCTATGGGAGACCCCTAGAAGGGTATGTTTATACATGGCAGAAATGCTGAAAATTCCACAGCATTTCTGCATCCATCAATACCCGCAGCTGATTTCCGGAGCCACAGAGCTCACCTCCGAAGTTTGTGGCTCTCAGCGCTTCCTCCACCCGGTAGCCTGTAGTAAGCGCAGTATCGCTAGTCACTTTCACATCACCTGACCAGTGGTGCTGCGCTCAGTATAGGGTGCCACGGGGAGGAAGCGCTGATCCCTCTGCACTGTGATCGACTTTAATCTATTTGTAGACAGCTATTAAGTCTCCTCTCAGCCTTCGTTTTTGCAAGCTAAACATTCCCAGATCCTTTAACCGTTCCTCATAGGACATGATTTGCAGACCGCTCACCATCTTGGTAACTCTTCTCTGAACTTGCTCCAGTTTATCGATGTCTTTTTTTAAAGTGGGGTGCCCAGAACTGGACACAGTATTCCAGATGTGGTCTGACTAAGGAAGAGTAGAGGGGATAATGACCTCATGTGATCTAGACTCTATGCTTGTCTTAATACATCTCAGAATTGTGTTTATCTTTTTGGCTGCTGCATCACATTGTTGACTCATATTCAGTCTGTGATCTCTTAGTATACCCAAGTCTTTTTCACATGTGATGCTGCTTAGTATGCGCTCACCTCAGCGCAGCATATTTGCAGGTGAGTAAAGTTGTTGAGGTTGATTTGTGTGCGTGCCTACGCATGTAACTGTACTTTTTGCGCATGCAGGGACAGTTCTTTCGAGCACACAGCCTATTCCTTCTGTGAATTAAAAAGCTATTTAGCCTAATAAGGTCTAGATGTGTTCTTTTTTTCGCAGTTTTGTACAGTGTTTTGTGCATCCCCTTGCATATTTGCGCACCTACCACAGACTTCTATGGGGGCCTTTGGTGCACAAAACGCAGAAAGATAGAGCAGATCCTATCCTTTTATGTGCGCGCAAAATATCCTCATGAGAGTGAACCCTTTTCCAACCCAATTTTGTATTCAAGGTCTCCTAAAAGGCTTTCTCTTTTCGCTGTTATACAACAGTGCCATCTGCTGGCTAAAGCCAGTGTGTGTGCTCCAGAGAGGCTCCTACAGCGGAGTGGCTGGCAATAGACGGGAAGAATACCCTGTCGGATGTCTTCTGACATTGGAGCTGTAAAAGCTTTAATTAGAATGTAGGAAGACGTCAGACAGTGGATTGGAAAGGGTTAACAGAACCTCGATGGTTGGCACAACCAACCCTTAATCGAATGTTCTGTCGCATCACAAAGGGCATAAAAACAAATCTTTGAAATGTGAGTGGAAAATACTTTCAGTCACATGCAATACTGTCAGAATTCTTTCTTCTTTGTTTTTCGTATCAGTATTGTTGCGTGCAGCCATGGAACACCACTGTGACCAGACACTGAATATAGAAGCTCTCCTCACTCCGTCTTTCCCAGCATAAAGTCCAGGCCGAATCTAAAGAACCGCTCAGCAGCAGAATAAAGTTCAGCCATTAGCTGCATGTAACCGATCGCACTTTGCTGTCAGATGCTTCTATGAAATAATGATAAGCTGGGGTTTAAGATTCAGCAAAGGAAAAACTGAGAGTTCTATCCCGAGAATGTTTGCATTGTGCCGAACATCTATAAAGGAAATGTGTTTTACAATGTTTTTCTTTTCCTTTATGGGGAACAACAGCTAAAATAATTATAAAAAGAGCAAAAGTCTATATGTTGCTGGTGGTAGCGGCTCTTCCATTTAATTGTTTGTTTTTTTTCAAAAAATAGTGGAAGTATTTAAAGGGGTTGTTCCGTGAAAGCAAGTGGGGTTATACACTTCTGTATGGCCATATTAATGCACTTTGTAATGTACATTGTGCATTAATTATGAGCCATACAGAAGTTATTCACTTACCTGTTCCGTTGCTGGCGTCCTCGTCTCCATGGTGCCGTCTAATTTCAGCGTCTAATCGCCCGATTAGACGTGCTTGCGCAGTCCGGTCTTCTCCCTGGTGAATGGGGCCGCTCTTGCCGGAGAGCTGGTCCTCGTAGCTCCGCCCCGTCACGTGTGCCGATTCCAGCCAATCAGGAGGCTGGAATCGGCAATGGACCGCACAGAGCCCACGGTGCACCATGGGAGAAGACCCGCGGTGCATCGTGGGTGAAGATCCCGGTGGCCATCTTGGTAAGGTAAGTAAGAAGTTGCCGCAGCGCGGGGATTCGGGTAAGTACTAAACGGGTTTTTTTTTTAACCCATGCATTGGGTTTGTCTCGCGCCGAATTTTAAAAAAACCCGTTTCGCCGCGGGACAACCCCTTTAAGTGGTTTCACATCTGGGTTGGAACATCCAATAGGAGGTGCCATTGCGGATCCGGCTACATGTAGCGCTTTTCCTTCTGGCTAGAAGCCGGGCAGCTGAGTAGAAACCAAACGGACCCCATTATAGTTAATGGGGTCTGTTCGGCGCTGTTCGGTTCCGTCATAAGTCGGAGCCATTCGGCCAAGGGATTCCCCTTTCAAACTCAACGAACAGAGCAGGAAACCGGAACTCCCGATGCGGATGTGAAACCACCACACTCAGACTGCTTCTAAAAGCAACAGCCACACATTGTGTGATCCCTAACAACGCATTACAAAAGGGACTTAAGTATAATTTGCCAATTTAACAAAAAGAATACAAGATTGAAGAAAAGTCTGAATAAACAGGCCATTTCTAAAAGCTTCATAGAACAAGTATACAATACTCCAAAGAATAGATACATTGTTATGCATATTACCTTTTTGAAGCGCTATTATTCATTACACGATATGTTAATGCTTCAAGACAAATACACTTAATAACAAATCAAACCTATTATAGGCAAAACACACACTTTGTAGAAAAAAATCAAGAAGCTAGTTGTTTTTCTGCAAAACTCAACATGCAGTTACATCTCAGGCAGATACGCAAATGATTAGAGCTGTGGTGTGATTGGATGAATGGTCTTGCCGTGAGGCCCTAAAAGTGGTTCCACCCTTGGCCTATAAAAAGGCTCTCAGAGGCTATTTGTGTGTAATGGACCTCTTTTTCCACTTCTGTAGATCTTGTTGACCACCAGTCGCCTCTACAGCACAATCGAAGAGATTTCACCCAGTTAACAGAGTTTGAGGGGGGAGCGCATCATTGGAATGCGAAATGTTGGATAGTCGTATCGATGACTCGGCCATTACCTGGGCTGTTCTAACCAGACTGTTAGGAGGTGTTAGGACCGGTGGACACGTAAGGGCACACGAGACAAGCGGGCTCAGGAAACCCTTGACAGATCAGCAGTAGAGAGGATCGTCTGACAAGCATGAGCAACTCCAACTATTTCATTTTCCACCATCCAGAGATAGGTAGCACCATTGTTACAGGCCCCCTGTGTCTGTCGGAACTATTTTCAAGAACTTGGCTGAAGGACATTTCATCTTATGGCACCCATTATATGTGCTGTCTTTGACACCCACACACCATTGCTTCAGTTTACTGCGGTCTTGTGAAAGACTAAGCTGGACTGCTACAAAGTGGAACCGGGTTGTCTTCAGTGACAAATCCAGGTTTAGTTTGGGCGCTGACAACGCCCATGTTTATGTCTGGAGACCTACGGGTGAGTGACTCAATCCTGCCTTTGCTGTGGAGCGGCACACTGCCCCCTGCTGGTGTGATGGTGTAAGGGCCATCGCATACGATAGTCGGTCACTCCTAGTAATGGTACGAGGGGCAATAACAGCTCGGCAATATACTTAGGACATCCTGCAATGACGTGTGGCATCTCATGACAGGGTTTCCGAGAGACATTTTCCAGCAGGACAATGCTCGGCCGCACACAGAAAAGGTGTCACAGGAAGATCTCCACCACATTGCCACACTTCTGTGGCCTGCCAAGTTGCCAGATTTATCACCACTAGGACATGAATGGGACCATTTGGAACGCTGTCCTTGACAGCCTATAAGTTTGCATGATCTTGAGCAGGGCTGTCAAACTGATTTTCACCGAGGGCCACATCGGGCTTATGGGGACCTTCAAAGGGCCGACTGTAAGACAGTACAGTAAGGGCTCGTTCACACCAGCGTATTTGCGTACATAATATGCAGTGAATAGAGGCCATTGATTTCAGTGAGTTCATTCACATGATGTATATTTTCGCACAGCATGACCTATTTTGTTGCGTTCTACGGATCGCAATAGGCCATTGAAGTGAATGGGCCGTGCAAATACGTGGTGAATGCGTAGGAAATCTATGTATTCACTGCATATTTGCGCACCATTTCAGTGGGCCCATCTGCGTTCTTTTTTGTGTGCCCAAATATGCAGGTATAAGCAAGTTTTGATTGCACAAATACGCAGCGTATTTGTGTGACTGAAATACAATTACGCCCTTGTGAACGAGCCCTAATAGTGACCCCCACAGTGGCCCCAGTAGTAACATTAACTGTTAACCCCCCCCCCAGCAGCCACCATTAACCCCCCCCTCAGCAGTCACCATTAACCCCCCCTCAGCAGCCACCATTAACCTCACCAGCAGCCACCATTAACCACCCTCAGCAGCCATCATTAACCCCCCCTCAGCAGCCATCATTAACCCCCCCCCCTCAGCAGCCACCATTAACCCCCCCAACCTCAGCAGCCACCATTAACCCCCCCCTCAGCAGCAACGATTAACCCCCCCCAGCCCATATACTTACCTTCTCCTTGCTGTCAGCACTGCTCCCCCTCCACTTGCATATTTATATTTTCCACACCACTTCTGCAATTTCCAGCAACCTGATTGGTTGTTTGGGTTGGCTGATTCACCAAACAACCAATCAGGTTACTGGAATTGCTGAATAGGGCAGAAGTGTTGTGGAAAATGTTAATATGCCAGCAGGCAGCTGCAGCACCCCAGCTGGTAATTGCTTTAGTGGTGAGCGGCGTCGGCACACCTCGGGCCACATAAAATGAGGCAGCAGGCCGGATTCGGCCCGCGGGCCTTGTGTTTGACACATGTGATCTAGAGGTTCAATTACAGTAAATGTGGACCAATATGCCGCAAGATACCATACCAAACCTATAGTCCTCCATACCTGCCTGTATCACATCTTGTGTCCAAGCTAGAGGCAGCCCTATAGGGTACTAGAGCCTCTATGTCCGCCCGTATCACATCTTGTATACAAGCTAAAGGGGGTACAACAGGGTGCCAGAGCCTCCATGCCCGAACGTATCACAAGGTACATTGCATGATCATCGTAAAAATTTGTCTAACTTCCCCCTTGTTGTACTGGTGGGTCAATAGATCCACTGTGGCATGGCATTGCTGAGATACCAGATGTGCCACCCAATGCTCACCTCTAGGATCAACCACACATGGCCTGCAGTTGTGTGATCTACTGTTGGATGTTTCTCATTGCTTCAACCAGTCTTGATATACCCTTGATACTGTAACTCTGGAACAGCCAACAAATGCGACTGTTTCAGAAATACTGGCACCACACCTCCGAGCACCAACACTCTGCCCGCGGTCAAAGTCACCCAAGTCACATTTATCCATGACTGTGAAATACTGCCTTCTACTACACAGAGGAGAGATCAGCGCATTATCTAAGAGTAGCTCATGATCCCGCCATCAAGTAGTACCATATAACTGATCACAAGACGTCACATGCCAGCTGTAATGTAGTGTAGTACAGACCAGTGAAGGAAAGTAACAGTGCATCTCTATGGACTGTCGAAAATGAAATCCAATCTCCAGGTAAAATGTTATAGGAAGACCTGAGCAGATTCATATGCATATTTGTGGAAAGGATGTAGTATTTATTCATTAAAACCCTGCTCATTCTGGGCTTAGGAGTCCAGTGGGAGGTCCTAATCAACTATTCAAAGTCTTGCCTATAGGATTGTACAGAGTTATCTGTCAGTTACTTATTAGGACCACCCACTGGACAGCTAAGATCAGAATGAGCAGAATTTGAATTCATCAATGAATGACTAAGTTATACTGAATCGTCTACCTCAAAACTATATTCAATCTTCTTAAAGGGGTTGTCCCGCGCCGAAACGGGTTTTTTTTTTATTCAATAGGCCCCCCCGTTCGGCGCGAGACAAACCCAATGCATGGGTTAAAAAAAAAAAAACGTTTAGTACTTACCCGCATCCCCGCGCTGCGGCGACTTCTTCCTTACCTTAGCAAGATGGCCGCCGGGATCTTCACCCACGATTCACCGCGGGTCTTCTCCCATGGTGCACCGTGGGCTCTGTGCGGTCCATTGCCGATTCCAGCCTCCTGATTGGCTGGAATCGGCACACGTGACAGGGCGGAGCTACGCGATGACGCGTAGAAGGGGGCGGAGCCAGAACTCCGCTCGTACCGAGACCCAAGAGAAGGGAGAAGACCCTTCTGCGCAAGCGCGTCTAATCGGGAGATTAGGCGCTGAAATTAGACGGCACCATGGAGACGGGGACGCCAGCAACGGAGCAGGTAAGTGAATAACTTCTGTATGGCTCATAATTAATGCACAATGTACATTACAAAGTGCATTAATATGGCCATACAGAAGTGTATAGACCCACTTGCTTTCTCGGGACAACCCCTTTAACTCCTTCTGCTCTGTAATATGCCTGCAGATCGGCTGCATTTTCAATATATAGAATAAATGTAGGAAAAAAGGGGGTTGTAAATGCAATCCCTTTTCTTAAAGAGGCACAAGGCGTATTTCTAAACTTGACTCCTCTGTTTTTATTAGGAATTAATCCAGCATACAATAGACGTGCTTCGGGGCCGTTGCACCCCTTCCTCAGTATTTTAGTTGGGGACACACAGCCAACATTGGTGTGTTCTGTTTACAGAGTGAGTGCTCCACTTTTTTTTAGTTTCTACCATATACCGAGCTAAATGTAGCAACTCTGCTTTAAAGTCAAAGTGATGTTCTGTTTGAGGCAGAAACCTGTTATTGTCTATGAAAGTAACTTTAAAACATAACTTGACCCACTTCACTTCTCGGTTTGTAAGTGAAATATGATCGAAACCACTTGTAGGAGATGGAAAAATTGAAGGACTTAAAGGAGAAAGCCTAAAATCTCAGGAACACAAAATCTTTTAATACATTGAATATCCTAAGAAACCAGCAGATGTTGAGATACACTTTATTGTTCCATAAAACCGTTCGCACACAGTGTTCATTGCCTGGAACACTAGTTAAGCAGGAGTCTTGTTTACGGTGCCCTGCTCAAGAAGTCCTGCTTCTCTAAGGCTGTGTTCTTAGTCTTACTTGCATGAATGACTCCCCCTGTTAAGGAGGCCTAGTCTCCAGCCGAAACTTTTTATATTTTCATGAACAATGGCCATTATTGTTAATTTTCACATTTATTTTTCTACACCCGGCTATTAGAAGGGTCACCTTCAAAATTTACATAATACAAAAAAAATGGGACAGATTTAATAGGCAAATGTGACAAAAATCCATCATATTTTTTATGCTTATCATAGAAGTTCAAAATAAGGTCAAGAGGAGTGTGATCAAAGCAGAAAAAAAATTGCCAAATTCATTAAATAGGCACTGGGCTTTCAGCAAACTTTACATAAATCAGCAGTACACATGAATATAAGAAACGTGTAATATATCTGATCAGAAAAAAATGCTTCTTTCTTCACTTTTTGGGCTCCTTTCCTCCTAAACTTTCACACACTTTGAAAAAGTGTTAAAAGGGTTGGCCACTGTCAGTATAAAATATATCAAGTGTCCCAGATAATAAATGGACCATAACTAGTGTTGAGAGATTATTATAATATTTGGGTTGTGAGTGCCTGACCCAAGATAACCGTTGATCAAGACAACTGATTCCGACTTCCATATAGTCAATGGGAGTAAAAAAATGGGTTCCTCTCCAAGGAATGTGGCTCAGTTGCTAACACTGCTGCTTTGCAGTGCTGGAGTTCTAGATTCAAATCTGTTCAAAGGCAACATCTGTATAAGGGTTTTATGTTCTCTTTTGTGTTTATTCCTCTTCTTCTCCTCCTCTGGAGCAGAACAGACAGGTGTGGTGGCTCAGTTGTTAACAATGCTGCTTTGCAGTGCTGAAGTTCTAGGTTCAAATTCGACCAAGGGCAACATCTGGATGGGGGGTAGTACCTAGGTCCCAAGCACTGAAAGGTAATAATGCTAACTACCGAGCCACATTCATTGAAAAAAAAAACACCTGTTCTTGAGGCTGTATGGCGTCTGTCCTAGCAGACTGACAACAGGGATGCTCAAACTGATCAATGCATCATTCTGACTGACCATTTTGGTCACTTCCTCAAAGCAGGCTAAAACTGCACACATGCCTTTGATTTGCAATGACTCCACAGGTGTCAAGTGACCGACCTCCATCCAGCGTAATGGCATACACCATCTGGTACTCCATCTGTGGACAAAGAAATGGCGATTGGGCATCTGGTACAGTGGGTTAGCATGGAGCATCAAGTGGCAGAAGGCGTCCTTGTCCATTAGCTTGAAGGGCTCTGTGCTCGTGGATGGTTTGGGTGGTAATTTTATATATGTTCTCATACCTGAGGGCTGCTGACCTGGGACACGCTGGAATATGGGGTTGTGGTCAACGAGGGGGAAGGTGATGGTGATGGTAGTGACTCAACTTCTGCTCTCCGTTTCCCACTCCTGGCACTGAAGCCTGCAGCCAGATTGTCAAATGTGGAGAAGGGGCCTGAAATAGGTGTACTACTGCCCCCACCCAAAACTGCCTCTCTTTGCACAACACTACTGCATAAACAGGCAGGAGACGGAGGAAGAGGCAGTGGAGGAGGGAACAGCATGAGGCTGACTCTTTGCCCTCTGGCCCAGGTGGGCTCTCCAAGGCAGCGGGCAGTAGGAATTCATGTGACTGTTCACATAAGTTGTATAGAGGTTGTTTATGTTCTTGCCGTGTTGTAAACCCTTACCGCAGATCTTACAGATGACCACTCTTCTTTCATCATGTGTGGTTTCAAAGAATGCCCAGGCTGCACATGTTCTGTGACCAGACCAAGCTGAAGACTTGATGTTGGTACTACTGCAACTAGTAGTATCTGAGGATGGTGAAACTGCCCTTTTGTTTTTCTGTTACACCCTACTTGCTGCCTAGGCAGGATGCTTCCCCTTGATGTCTGTCTATTTCTCCTCCTCTTGTAAGCTGCTATGATGACTGTCCCTGCCTTTCATATTAGATCGAGTACTTCATCCTATCCAAGCCACACATTTATTGTGATTCCAACAGCATAAAGGGAAGAGGACACATGGAGTCTTTTTTTAAATGGACCTCAGAAAGGTGATTCCCGACAACTGTGTGCATCCGCCTATTATAGAGTGCACCTCTTATTCAGGTATGCCTCATGAAATCCAGCATATGAATGCTCCTTATGACTACCTTTGTTTTATTGTTTGCAGTTACATGTAGAATTTCTCCACTAGAAATGCAATTAGGACATTTACTCATCAAAACTCATCTATAAACAGGCACTCGAATATCCGTAAGTTTGTGCTAAACCGTGTAGAAACAGCAGCCTATACAGGTCACCATCCGACTTTGTGAAGCTTCTGAAAATTTTATGAAATATATGCATGTTTTAATAAATGATCAGTTCACACTTTTAAATAACCATAACATTCGATTCTTTTGCTTAAGTAATGACTTTCATGCAATTTTGGATCCTTGAAGAAGTTAAGTCTTATGAATGTTTAATTAGATGTCATTCAAACTGAAATGCCAATTTTAAAATATTATCATTGCCTAGCAAAGTCAGCATTGCGTGCAGTGATTTCCTGGGTAAAAGTCTTCTTTGTATACTTTTAGGTCTTGATATTTTGCCTTTCATATGTAATGAATGCCAAAAATTAGATGTAAAGGTGTTTTAGGAATGTATAAAATCTCCCCCCAGCAGGAGCCAGATCAATACAAATAGCAAACCGTAATATCTGCCCCTTTTAAATTCTGCACCAATAGAAAATAAGTAAACTCTTCATTTTAATAGACTGTAAATCCCCTTTAGCAGCAATCATTTTTGCCAAACATTTCCTGTAGCTGCAGATAAGATTTGCATAATGTTGACCATGTCTCCCTGCAGATGTGTTTAAGTTCATCAATATTTCTGGGATGCCTTGCATGTACACTGTACAGCATTCTTCAGGTCTTGTCACAGCATCTCATTAGGATTATTTTGTTGATTTACTAGCATCACTCAAAGTTAATTGAGCTTGACATAGTGCCTGGCCCAGCGTAACTGATGAAGGGATTTTGTAAGCCCCCAAAACATATTTTACTGCTGGTTTTAAATAAAACAGAAGTTTGATTTCACAGTTTCTTGTCTCCTATTTGTTTCTTGAAAGGTTTCACTGTGTTACCATTTTTTTAAATCACTTATTACATCCAATTCAGCTTAAGGTCATGAACTGCTGACTTTAAAGGCCCATTTACACAGAGTGATGATCGCTCAAAGATCGCTCAAACGACAGTTTGAGTGACAGCTTTGAGCGATTATTTTGCATAAACTATTAAGTATCTACTCAGCTACTTAATAGCTTATTAGTGTGCAAATGATGCCTTAGTTGAATGCAGTTAATAGCCCAAGGGCTCTTATCTGCTTTCAGTTCCCTTGTTCTCCGAAGGAAACAATGCTATCAGGACTACCCGTGGAGAACTCCTGATAAGAGCCCAGGACAATTTTAACCCCTTAGTGACAGCGCTATAGTAAAACTACGTCCTGCTGTTGCAGGACGTGTATGGAGGGAGATAGCGGCTCGGGCTGTTCGCGGCTATTAACCCTTTAAATGCCGCAAAAAATGAGCCCTTGCACAACTACGTCGACGAAAAAATTAAAAAGTTATCGCGCGCACAAAATGACCGCAAAAAATAATTGAAAAAAATTAAATATCTTAAAAAACAAATGCAAGTACTACAGCAAAAAAAAAAATACTATAAAAGTTTGGTATCGTAGTAATCGTACTGACTAGAGATGAGCGAACGTGTTCGGCTCCGCCCCTTTTCGCCCGAACACCGAACTTTGCGAGCAATTCCGTGCTCGGGCGAAAAAAGTTCGGGGGTCGCTGTGGCAGCGCGGGGGGGTGCGGCGGGGAGTGGGGGGGAGAGGGAGAGAGAGAGAGGGCTCCCCCCTGTTCCCCGCTGCTGCCACCCGCGCCGCCGCGCCTCTCCCCGCCCCCCGGCGCCCCCCGAATCTTTACGCGCGGACACTGAAGATACTCGGTAAAGCCGGTGTCCGGGTGCGTAAGTGTTCGTTAAGAACACGTTCGCTCATCTCTAGTACTGACCCATAGAATGAAAATATCAGGTCATTTTTGTTGCAGTTTGTGCGCCGTAGAAACAGAACTCACCGAAAGATGGTGGAATGTCGTTTTTTTTCCCCATTTCTCTCCGCTTAGAATTTTTTAAAAGTTTTTCAGTAAATTATATGGTACAATAAATAGTGCCATTGAAAAAGCCCACCTACAGCTACGTCAATGGATAAATAAAGGAACTACGATTTTTTAAAAGGGAGTAGGAAAAAACAAAAATGGAAAAAAAAGCAAAAAAACCTCCGTCACTAAGGGGTTAAGGTTGACCTGAATCTATCAATCAGCTAGCAGTGCACGAAAAGGGTACGATGGCCGCGTGTTTAGATGCAACGATTATCGCTCAAACTATTGCTTTTTAATGATTTTTGAGAGATCATCACTCCGTGTAAATGGGCCTTAAGTTGTCCTGTAAAATATTTTGATACACCTTGAAATTCATTGGCCCCTCAATGATCACAAGGTGTCCAGGGCCTGAAACAACAAATGAACCCCAAACGATGAAGCTCCCTCCACCATGCTTTACAGTTGGGATGAAGTTTTGGTGTTGGTGTGCATTATTATTTTTCTTCAAAACATAACTTTATGTAATTGTTCTAAGAAGTTCCACTTTTCTCTCATCTGTCCATAGAACATTTTCCCAGAAGCGTTGTCGAGTATTCAGGAAGTCTCAAGCAAATTTAAGAAGGGCCACAAAGTTTTTTTCTTCATAGCAGCTTCCTTCTTTGTGTCCTTCTATGTGCACCTCTGTTGTTCAGTGCTTTTGTAATAGTGGCCATATAAAAAGAGGATTTTGCAGTTTGTAGAGTAATCTGTGGGTCTTTTGCTGTGACTCTTGGGTTCTCAGTAAGAGAAACCAAGCAATCTTGTAGTTATGATACCTTTTAATGGCTACATGATGTTGCGAGCTTTCGGACCTCTCAGGTTCCTCAGGCATAGTGAAACAGATCTGGATGGGGCATATATATATATATATATATACATACAAATGTACACACATGGAAAGGCACAGATATAGTGACACAAATTTGTGTAACAGTTTTATGATCTCTAAATTAGTGTTAGGGGGTCACAGGCCTGTGTGGGGTTCTTTCTTACCTCTTACAGGATTGCCCATTGTGTTCTTGAAGTGATCTTAACAGGATACTTATTCCCAGGAAAAGTAGCAGCAATCCTGAATCTTCTTCATTTATAATGAATGTGCCTAGTGGTGGATGTGTGAGCACCCAGGTCTTTAGCAATGCTCTTGTAGCCTTTTCCAGTGTTATGGGTCTCTTATGAAAGTTGTTTGCATTGAAGCGTGGTTCACACTAACCATTCTTTCTTGAGAAGAACAGATTCGTCAATAATGAAAGGCTTTGTGTGCCTTTATTGAATGGGCAAAGCACTTGTGAAACCCACACATCCAATCTCATCTCCTTCACTGAAACACCTTTAGCTAATTAGCTTTCGAAGAAGTTATTAACACAGAGGGTCATTTACTGCTTGTTTCTGCACCGTAGATGTTTACTCAATGTGTTCAATAAAGGACATGAACAGTACAACTGTAGGAGTGCTATTAGCTTACTCAGGTAGTGTTTGTCTATGATTGGGATTTAGATTACAATCAGACCACATTTTATTAGTAATCAATGGAGAATTGCAGGTAAAGGATTTACCTATTCTTTTCTTGCAACAGTAATAGTACCTACTGCTGCAGTAATAACTGACTATCATACCATGCTTATGGTTGATTTTTGGGTCCAAGCGTTTGTCCCAATGCTTGTTCACCCAACTACTGGGCTGTGCAAAGAAACCAACAATCGGCTGATGAATGAGCAAATGCTTGTATGTTGGTTGACCGTTGGTCCCTTTACACAATTTGGTAGTTGGGTGAACAAGCATCGGGGTACACATGGACAGACTATTTGATGACCAGCATGCTCATTGACGGTCAGTGGTCGTTAGCATGGGTACATTATCTGTGTTACGGCACTCTGCCCCCCGAGCGCCAGTTGGGGTGCCCTGATCTCCTGCACCCCACTGTCCCTGCCTACTTGCCTCGGCCCTGGCTAACCCCAGGCGGACAACTGGGCGGCAGTCCCTGCGCTGGCTAGGGACCTGGCGACTACCTGGATGGAACTACTAACAGGGGACAGAGTGCCGACAGAAGAGGCAGGTGTAACAGACCAACAAAACAACTAGGAGAATCAAGGCTGGAGGTGTAGCTCACAGGCAAACGGAAGGCTACTGACAAGCAACTAGGACAGACTAGAATAGACCTGACTAGAGGCTAGCAGAACCAATAACTGGCAGTGAGTTCAGGTCACTGCCAGCCTTTTAACTAAAAGCCTCCGCCCCGGGGCGGAGAGTGGGAGGAGCCGACTCTCCCACTGTTGCATAAGGGAGGTGGATGAGAGCGGGCGGCGCCCTACGGGCGGACACGCCCACGCCGCAGCACGCTGGCTGCTCCACGCTGCTGCACGCTGGCTGCTCCACGCCTCCGGGAGATCCCTGACAGCACAGCTCCGGGACGCCGAAGCCGAGCTCGAAGCGGCGCGCGCCGGCCGCGGGACCCAGCGCCGCCCTGCATGGTAACATTACCCCCCCTCTGACGGGGGACCTCCGGGCCCCCGGAAACTCGACCAGGCTTATCTGGAAAACGACGGTGGAACCGCCGTACCAACACGGGAGCATGAACATCACATGCGGCCACCCAGGAATGATCTTCTGGTGGAAACCCCTTCCAGGCCACCAAGTATTGTAGGATTCCTCGACACCGACGAGAGTCCAGTATCTCCTGGACCTCGTATTCGACTTCATCCCGGACCAGGGTGGGCGGAGGGGGACCGGAGGTGGGTATCACCGAAGGGACAAAAGGTTTCAGCAGCGACTTATGGAATACCCTGTGAACCCTCCATGTGGTTGGCAACCCCAGCTCGTAGGCGAGTGGGTTCACCACACGTGTGATGGCGAACGGCCCCACGTAACGTGGCGCCAGCTTCAAGGACGGGACCCGCAATTTGAGATTTTTAGAAGACAGGTATACCTTCTGTCCCACCCTGTAAGGTTCAGACACAGACAGACTCTTCCCACTGCGCAACTGCATACGGGCCCCCGCTGCCTCCAAGTTTCTCTGCACCTCTTTCCATACTCCCCGAAGCGTATCTGTGGCGTCATCCGCTGCCGGACAGAGCGACGGAGTAGGGATTGCTGTAAGGAAGCGAGGATGCTGACCGTATACACTAAAAAATGGAGACACCCCAGTAGAAGAACAAAGGCGGTTGTTTAGTGCAAACTCTGCCAACGGCAGGAACTCTGCCCACTGGTAAGCCTTTTCGCTGGCAAACAACCGTAAATATTGCACTAAGTCTTGGTTCTTCCGCTCAGTCTGACCATTAGTCTGCGGGTGGAACGCTGACGAGAAGGAAAGCGACGTTCCCAGGTTTCTGCAGAAGGCACGCCAAAACTGCGACACAAACTGAACCCCGCGATCAGATACAATATTTTGGGGAACCCCATGTAGGCGAATTATTTCCTTTACAAAAATCGTGGCAAATTCTTTTGCCGAGGGTAGCTTTTTTAACGCCACAAAATGTGCCATCTTTGAGAACCGGTCGACCACCACTAAGATAGTGGTGCATTTCTGGGATTCTGGTAGGTCAGTGATGAAATCTACTGATAAGTGAGACCAGGGACTGGAAGGAACCGGTAGTGGTCTCAGAGGACCCTCCGGAGGACGCCGCCGACTCTTATTGCGAGCACAGACCGAGCAACCCCTCACAAAGTTGCGGATCTCCTGAGACATGCCTGGCCACCAGAAGTATCGGGAGCAAAGCTCCAGGGTCCCCTGGAACCCTGGATGCCCGGCGAGAGCCGACGAGTGGGACTCGTCCATGACTCTAGGGCGTAGGGTCTCTGGCACAAACCATCTGCCCTCCGGCACCCCTGACGGAGCGTCCTGCTGAGCATCCTGTAGTTGAGGGACGAAGTTAGACTCTAACACTGCCACCACCACGCCGGGGGCTAAGATATTCTCGGGAGTCATGGTCCCACTGTCTGGTACCCCGAAACTCCGTGACAGAGCATCCGCCTTCACGTTCTTCTCTCCGGGGATATATGTCACGACGAAGTTAAACCTGGCGAAGAACAACGCCCACCTGGCTTGACGAGCAGTGAGTCTTTTCGCATTGGCGAGATATACCAGATTCTTGTGATCAGTATATACGGTAATTGGGTGTCTAGCACCCTCAAGATGGTGTCGCCACTCTTCCAGAGCCCATTTGATAGCCAACAATTCACGGTTACCCACGTCGTAGTTGCGCTCTGCTGAATTGAACTTCCGCGAAAAGAACGCACATGGGCTATAGCCAGACCTCCCACTGACTTCCTGTGACAATACTGCTCCTGTCCCCACTTCCGACGCGTCTACCTCAATAAAAAAGGGTAGTCGTGCGTCTGGCTGTATTAGCACCGGGGCAGTCGTGAATGCCTTTTTTAGACGGCTAAAGGCCTCAAGGGCTGCAGGCGACCACTTACCCAAGTCAGCCCCCTTCTTAGTCAGGTCGGTCAGAGGTTGAGCAATAACTGAGTAATTTCTAATGAATTTGCGGTAGAAATTTGCAAAACCTAAGAACCGCTGGAGAGCCTTGAGGTTGTCGGGTCTGACCCATTGGGAGATAGCTGCTACTTTATCAGACTCCATCTGAATCTCTGTGGGGGAAATTACATAACCAAGGAAGGATACTTGTTTAGAGCCAAATGTACATTTCTCTAATTTGACAAAAAGTTGATACTCGCGCAAACGGGTCAGGACCAACCTCAGGTGCCGCACATGTGAATCCCAGTCAGGTGAGTACACCAGGATGTCGTCCAGATAAATGACCAGAAATACCCCCAGGAAGTCGTGGAAGACTGCGTTCATAAAACCCTGAAACACAGCGGGGGCATTACAGAGTCCAAAAGGCATGACCAGACATTCAAAATGTCCTAACGGGGTGTTGAACGCTGTCTTCCATTCATCTCCCTCTCTGATGCGAATTAGATTGTAAGCCCCCCTTAAGTCCAGTTTGGAGAACCAGTGAGCCCCTACCACCTGATTCAACAAGTCAGGAATTAGGGGCAAGGAGCACTGGTTCTTCACAGTGATTTTATTCAAGGCCCGATAATCCACACAAGGCCTTAGTGTCCCGTCCTTCTTCTCTACAAAGAAGAGACCTGCCCCGGCAGGGGACCTGGATGGCCGGATATGTCGGTTGGCCAGAGCTTCCGAGACATAGGACTTGAGGGCTTCATGCTCACGACCTGACAGATTGAAAATGGCTCCCTTAGGGATGGGACCGTCGGGAATCAGGTCGATACCACAGTCCCACTCCCTATGAGGGGGCAGAGCCTTAGACAGTCGTTTGGAGAATACATCCTGAAAGTCTGACAAATACTCCGGAATGAGCACCGTATCTGCGGAGCACACAGCTATGGTAGACAGGTGATTGTGACACGATGACCCCCAATGAGTCAATTCCCGGGTGGACCAATCAAATTGGGGGTTGTGCAGTGCCAACCAGGGCATACCAAGCACCACATCAACCGACATTTTTTCCATAACCAAGAAAGACAGTTCTTCCGAGTGGAGGACCCCCACCGTGAACTGTAATCTTGGGGTCCTCCATCGTACCAAGCCTGTAGAGAGAGGGGTAGCATCAATGCTGGTAAAATGAATTGGCGTCTTCAACGCCACAAATTCCGCCATCAGAGAACGGACAAAACCCAGACTTATCAAGTTAGCGGCTGCTCCGGAATCAATAAACGCCCGCCCTGATCGGGAAAAATCCCCGAATCTAACATGACACGGTACCAAAAGTTTAGGAAGTACCTGAAGTCCTAGGCGATCCTCCCTGCAATCGCCTAGGACTCGGAGTTTTCCGCCGGTTCCGGCTGCGGGCGTTGAGACTTCAGTGGGCAGGTTATCACCCGATGTCCAGCTTTCCCGCAGTAGAGGCAGAGACGATGCAACAAACGGATCCGGCGTCGCTCTTTGGGGTCCAGCGGGTCCACCTCCATCGGCTCGGGCGCAGAGACTGGTAAGAAGGAGGAGGGACCAGGGCCACTGACCTCCCTGACTCTACGGGTCTGCCTGTCCTGCTCCCTAGACCTGAGCCTCCTATCTGCTCTCACCGCTAGCTCCATAGCCTCCCTTAAGGACCCGGGAACGGGATGGGAAATTAACAGGTCTTTAACAGCGTCCGAGAGGCTCTGCAGAAAAACGTCCTTCAGCGCGCTATCGTTCCATGTCGTGTCCCCCGCATAGCGTCTGAAGTTGGAGCAATAATCCTCCACACACGACAACCCCTGCCGTAGCGCCAACAACCGTGAAACCGCCAACCCCGCTCGGTCCGGTTCGTCGAAGATACCCCCGAGTTCCTGAAAAAAGGAGTCCACGGACTGCAGGCAGGAGGAACCCTCGGGGATGGAGAAAGCCCATGTCTGTGCCGAGCCCCGCAGCAGGGACATTATCAGCCCGACCCTCTGAGCCTCCGACCCGGAAGAACGGGGACGCATGCGAAAAAACAGGCGACACGCCTGTCGGAAAACAAAAAACTTGTTCCTCTCCCCAGAAAACACCTCGGGAAGAGGGCACTTGGGTTCGGGGCTGGTTGAGGCGTCCGACCCCTGCGACACCCCCCGCTGCTCCTGGGCCACCATGCGGGCGGATAAATCCTGGATCACAGGCACCAGGGCCTGCAGCTGGTTCGTGAGGGAACTGATCGCCTCCATGACAAAAACGGTTTTAAAGGGCCAGTTATTATGTTACGGCACTCTGCCCCCCGAGCGCCAGTTGGGGTGCCCTGATCTCCTGCACCCCACTGTCCCTGCCTACTTGCCTCGGCCCTGGCTAACCCCAGGCGGACAACTGGGCGGCAGTCCCTGCGCTGGCTAGGGACCTGGCGACTACCTGGATGGAACTACTAACAGGGGACAGAGTGCCGACAGAAGAGGCAGGTGTAACAGACCAACAAAACAACTAGGAGAATCAAGGCTGGAGGTGTAGCTCACAGGCAAACGGAAGGCTACTGACAAGCAACTAGGACAGACTAGAATAGACCTGACTAGAGGCTAGCAGAACCAATAACTGGCAGTGAGTTCAGGTCACTGCCAGCCTTTTAACTAAAAGCCTCCGCCCCGGGGCGGAGAGTGGGAGGAGCCGACTCTCCCACTGTTGCATAAGGGAGGTGGATGAGAGCGGGCGGCGCCCTACGGGCGGACACGCCCACGCCGCAGCACGCTGGCTGCTCCACGCTGCTGCACGCTGGCTGCTCCACGCCTCCGGGAGATCCCTGACAGCACAGCTCCGGGACGCCGAAGCCGAGCTCGAAGCGGCGCGCGCCGGCCGCGGGACCCAGCGCCGCCCTGCATGGTAACAATCTGCCCATGTTAAAGGACCATTACATACTGGCGTGTTTTCTTTATATCCTTCTTTAAACCCATTTTACATGGGACAACTGTTGAGCACTAAGACGCCTGACAGCCATCCCAATGATGATTGCTCCTGTGCTTTCATACAGTCATTGCTCAGTGAATGGAAGTGGAAACGGGCAGAGATCGTTGCGGCCCAACCGCCTCCATGCACAGTAACACAGTCTGTTAAGGTGCATTTACACCACAAAGATGATCGCTCAAAAGATGGCTTTTGAGCGATCATTTTGCATAAACTACTACTTGGTACTAATGCGTATTAGTACCAAATAGCAGCGTGTGAGACGCAGGGAGCTGAATTCAAGAAACAGACCCCCCGCTGTTCCCTGCCCCTGCCAGCGGGGCTGACAGCAGAGAACAGCTGAGACAAAGCAATCAGCTGCTATCATCTGTTCCCCGGCAGAGCATAGCATGCAGTCCTGCTTATCAGCTGTTCTGCGGAACGATGGTTTTCAGGCAGAACTGAAATTCATTTTTTGGCTGAACAGTGAAAGATGGGCACATTTACACACAATGATTATCGCTCAAAAGATGGCAATAATCGTTGTGTCTTAATAGGCCTGTAGTCATAGATGAACGAGGGCCTATCTACAGAGACAGACCAATCATGATTTTGTGGTCTGCATAAAAGATCCGATCAGCAACTTACAGCTGATTGTTCTTTCACTGCCTACGTTTACACTGCACAATTATTGGGCAAAGCGCTCGATCAAATTAGTGGTTTGCACTAAAATTGCGCCGTGTAAAAGGAGCTCTACAGAGTTACCCTACATTATGAAGGGCTTGCAGTCCGGTGTGCGGCTCCCGTTCCAATGAGAAGGAGCGCTGCAGTAGAGGTTCTATATAGAATACTGAATCCTAGGTGATGGAACCCGCGTCTTCTCTTTATTTTTACACAATGCATGCTGCTTTATATCCAAATCATGGCACTAACAAAGTATATTATAAATACATATGGTATATAAGTGTTACACGATCTCTGCTCAGACTGTAATAGGTGAGACTTGATAAAACCCTAAATAAATAAACTTTAGATCTTCAATAGCCTTTTTACTTTGTGATATTGAGACAAACTTGGATAGGTACTCTGTGTCTTAACAACCAGAATGTATGATAGCTACTCCAATTTTTCTAGATTTGCATAAGCGTATAATTACAGGAGCAATTAACTTGAGTAAGTGGAAAAGAGAGAACATTTTCCACTCAAGCATGATAACAAGATGTGTGTTTCTCTGAGTCCCTTCCTGTCATTTTCCCTTTTTCTGCCAATAACACAAGGGTAGGTCATATAGCTGTCACATTCATCAAACTCAAAAAACAAACAACTTGTCCACATTAGTCAAAAGCACTAAAGTCGTGCAATATGGCAAAATAACAACTGTATTTGTGGCCAAAAATGACAAGAGGCAGCCCTTCAGTAAATGCCTTATATTTAGAGATGAGCGAGCACGCTCGGATACAGCCGAAAATTAAGCAAGTAGGGCAAAACGGACTGCAGATTGCTGAAAACACTCTCTGCCAGATACACCATCAGCGTTTGAGTCGTGTATCCGCAGTGAGTACTGAGGAAGAGGTGCACTAACCTCGAAACGTATATATATGCCGGTTTTAATAATAAACTGAACATTTTTGACAATTATATCACATCGGAAGATCACGCCATATTTGTCACTCCAAAAGAAATTACTCTTCCTTTGTCATTCATGCACACATAACTCTTGAGGCCATCGCTGGCTTGAGCAGTCACGTGAACGATGAATGACCATTGCAGGAGTGTTCGGGACGGGATCAGGGTGACTGGACCGGTGGCACAGATGTTTATAAATCACATGACAAATAAGCAAATGACAGATAAAACAATTATAATATGACACTTCATAGGGTCCTCAAGGTTTTACCATTACCATCATCACTTATAGCATATCACATGTAAATATAACTAGAGATGAGCAAGAATGCTCGGATAAAGCAGTTACTCGAGCGAGCATCACTCTTCTCGAGAAACTGCTTACTGGTCTGAGCAGGCTCACGGGGGCGGCAGGGGTGAGTGGGGGGCAGCGGGGGGTAGAGAGAGAGAGATCTCTCTCACTCTCCCCCCTGCTGCCAACCCCCCCCCCCCCCCCGAGCCTGCTCGGACCAGTAAGCAGTTTCTCGAGAAGAGTGATGCTCGCTCGAGTAACTGCTTTATCCGAGCATTCTTGCTCATCTCTAGTTATATTTACATGTGATATGCTATAAGTGATGATGGTAATGGTAAAACCTTGAGGACCCTATGAAGTGTCATATTATAATTGTTTTATCTGTCATTTGCTTATTTGTCATGTGATTTATAAACATCTGTGCCACCGGTCCAGTCACCCTGATCCCGTCCCGAACACTCCTGCAATGGTCATTCATCGTTCACGTGACTGCTCAAGCCAGCGATGGCCTCAAGAGTTATGTGTGCATGAATGACAAAGGAAGAGTAATTTCTTTTGGAGTGACAAATATGGCGTGATCTTCCGATGTGATATAATTGTCAAAAATGTTCAGTTTATTATTAAAACCGGCATATATATACGTTTCGAGGTTAGTGCACCTCTTCCTCAGTACTCACTGCGGATACACGACTCAAACGCTGATGGTGTATCTGGCAGAGAGTGTTTTCAGCAATCTGCAGTCCGTTTTGCCCTACTTGCTTAATTTTCGCAAAGTGCTTTACATAACGTGGCTTATGTGTCCACCATTCTGCTGGATGCACATGGTTAAACATTAAATCCAGTCTTCCTGAACACACTGAAGATCTGCAAGTGATATTTCTTCACAGCATTGTAGGATTTGCCATTACATGTGAACCGTATTGCGTATTTTTTCCGCATACACAAGGGACTTTAAATGGCCCCAGAGGTAAAAGTCCAAAGGCGTTAAGTCCGGCAGCCTTGGCGGCCATTCTACTGAACCTCTATGCCAGATCCAGTGCCCAGGGAATTGCACATCCAGCCATCTGCATACTGCCACAACAAAGTGTTAAGGTGCGCCATCCTGTTGAAAGTAAAGCGTGGGACTGTACAGTACAGATGGGAATATGGTATCCTGTAACATTTGGAGGCACTGTTCACCGTGATCCGTCAATTAAAAAAGGCCCTGGATTAAGACACAATTTACCAACTTTGCCCTCAATTAACTCTTAAACCAGTAAAGACAGTGCAAAACTGACACTATTAGGCTTCTTTCCCACGAGCGTATATCGGCTGTCGTTTTCACGGCCGGCCGATATACGCTACGTTGGGAGAGATAAAACTGGTGAATGGGTGCACAAATCAAACGTTTGTGTGCCTGTTCAGATGGCATGGGTCCTGGCGCATATACGCTGAAACTATTATGCCATTGCCCCTTTCCCCTCCCTCCTTATCACAGGCTCACCTCTGCTCTGCTCCCCGCTTGTTTTTGCAATGGGAGGGGGCAGGGTGGAGCTAAGCACCGTTCCATCCCGCTGCCTCCTATTGATGGCTATGGACAAAGGGTGGGGAGAGGGCGGAAGCTTAGCTCTGCCTCTGTCCCGCCCCTTGTCCGCAGCCAGCAATGGGAGGAGGCGTGGCAGGCCATCTTTTAGCTCTGCCCCCTCCCATTGCAAAGAGCCAGCGGTGAGGAGAGCAGAGGTGAGCCTGCACGGGGGGAGGAGAGCAGAGGGAGGGAGTTTAGCAGCCAAGCTGCTAAACTCCCTCCCACCTCCAGCCACAGCCATGGGCTCCCACAGGAGCCTATGCAGCGGCCGATGTATTCCGGCCCAAAATATAGTTCTAGGACTATCTTTTGGGCCCAACGTAAAAATGCTCGGCGCTATATTGCCCTGGACGGGTGCTTTTACATCTCAGGAATACGGTCATGTGATCTGCTGCATTGGAATCCAATGCATCAGATCACAGCGTATATCGGCCGGCCGTGAAAACGGCGGCCGATATACGCTCGTGGGAAAGAGCCCTATGTGTGTTTCTGAGTAAATTCTAGCCAAGACTAATATATCACATGATGCCCTTCCCATTTAAAAAATCTGAGATGAATTCAATATGGTGGAGATCAAAATGTCCACCAAACATGTTTCCTCTGCCAAAAAATGCAACCTCCTTTCCGATCAATACTCTCACACATTGGAAGTCAAGTTTAAAAGGATGTGTCCAGACTTTTGCCTCAACTTGTCTCTTCATATATTTGGAGCTATTACTAATACAGCCTGTTGTACATGGGCAAATAATGGGTGCAATAAAAGTAATAAAATATGATCAATATTGTAACGGCCTAATCCTAATTATTATTTTTTTTTAAAGAGTTTTTAGGGAAAACAATTGTGCAAAATTTTGCAAATTATGGTAGACCTTTTCTATAATTTCTATGTCATTTTTCTGCTGTAGATAGATTGATACTTAAGCCCCACATTGTGAGTCATAAAGTTACACTTTCTCACTGACTGAACTTCCTTTGAAAGGAGATAAAACTGCAAAAGTTCACCCAACTTGGGAATCTCCAAACGATTTATAGTTGATTAATGAAGCTTTTCTTTATGTTGCAGTATTTCCCTTTAAATGGAAACTAATGTGGTTTTAATGCCGTAGTAACCCGCCATTAGCCATAATAACCCTAAATAGCCAGGCTCGGGCATAAACTCACAATTATACTAGCAAGCTTTTACAAGGAACAAGAATGTCAGAAGACAGAGCCAGGCGTTGTAAAAGCGTTAGATTTTTATTGCAAGGCTCAATAAACAGGAAGATGAGACAACAAAATGTTAATTGAAGAAGTTAATATAATTCTGATTTTACAAATCTGCAAGAACTTTCCTTTAGAGAGTACTTTCATTGTAAATGCAATGACTGAGTCAGCGCTCCTAAGATAGGCTGCGGACCTATCTGCCTCTAGATTTTAATATTGTCATTCTCTCAATATTCATAGAAATTTAATTGACGCGGATGACAGTTTTTGTCAGGTGCAATAGTGGCGAGACGGTCTGTCTTTTTGTTATTGCTGAGCTGTTGACTATTGTAATTGTATTATGCTGATGCCTTAAAATCATGAATAAATAAGTTGTATTTTAATCATATTGATAACACAGCATCAGAGCCATCATTGGAGGACGAAAACAACTTTACTTAAGTCTTCATGTTCTCCGTTGTGTTAACGCCGCTCAGCAAAGACCAGCACAATCCATTTTTGACTCTTTAGCCCTTCAGAGCCACTATTTTAATAGAAAGAATACTAGTAGCCACAATTTCCCTCTGTGGTGCTGCTGAAGATACAGTTACAGAAAAATCAGACTTTTAGGTTTTATGCAGACCCCCACATTATAGATCCGTAAATTTCCTAGTTGCAAGGAGCCATAACAGCAGCTATAGACTTTTATGGGGCCCCAATGTCTCATTATGCCTCTATTATTAAAGGGGTTGTCCCGCGGCAGCAAGTGGGTCTATACACTTCTGTATGGCCATAATAGTGCACTTTGTAATGTACATTGTGCATTAATTATGAGCCATACAGAAGTTATAAAAAGTTTTTCACTTACCTGCTCCGTTGCTGGCGTCCTCGTCTCCATGGTTGCCGTCTAATTTTCGCCGTCTAAAATGGTCAGGAGGCTGGAATCGGCAATGGACCGCACAGAAGAGCTGCGGTCCACGGAGGGAGAGGATACCAGCGGCCATCTTCAACCGGTAAGTATAGAAGTCACCGGAGCGCGGGGATTCAGGTAAGCGCTGTGCTGTTCTTTTTTTCAGTCCCTGCATCGGGGTTGTCTCGCGCCGAACGGGGAGGGGGGGGGTTGAAAAAAAAAAAAACCAGTTTCGGCGCGGGACAACCCCTTTAAGTACACTTAAGAAAATATTGTGCCATAAGAAATGAATGTCACATTACTAGAGATGAGCGAGCACCAAAATGCTCGGGTGCTCGTTATTCAAGCTGAGCTTTTCGTAATATTCGAGAGCTCTATTCGAGAAACGAACCCCATTGAAGTTAATGGGAGACTCAAGTATTTTTATATTAGACTCGCCGGGTGCCGAGCTTTTTTTCGTTTTCTCTCTCTCTCACACTCTCTCCCTCTCTTCCTCCCTCCCTCTCCCCCTCGCCAGCCAGCCACATATTGCTGTGGACATGCGCAAGCTGGCACGTCACAGCAGGAAGTGGTAATGCGAGGAGGGGTCAAATACAGCGTGGTACTCGCTCGAGTAACGAGCACCATTGAGTATGCTAATACTCGGACGAGCATGTTCGCTCAACTCTACACATTACCTATCTGTCCTCTTCTAGAGCCATTGCTTTTAGAAGAGAGCTTTGTAACATCGCATTGGGAAGTGTGCCACATAGCAGCACATGGGGTTCCTATTGTTCGGTAGTATAGAATAGAAGAGAGTCTATGTGCTTCCATGTGAACTCAATTTAAAGAGGTTGTCCTATTAGAGACAACCCCTTCCAGAATGCAGAGCGAACAGATGATCATCCGGGTCCTGCTTCTGACATCCCAGCACACAGCTGGTTTTGTTGGGGAAAATGATAAATGTCTTGTAATACACTGATGGTTTAAAGTCCAACCAAATAGGAGTAGCTCTTAAAAGAGTGGCTCTCCATTCCATTCAAGTTCATAGCGGGAGACCAAGCTCTATGATGTTCATATGTCCTAGCAGGGGATATTAAAAGGTGGTATGTTTTTGGCACAGCCTCTTTAAGGAAACAGGAACTTAAGTAAATCTCAGCTGAAGCACAAGGACAGCAAAGGGTGGCAATTGGGGTGGGGTAACAAAACTCAGGCAAAAATGTATTCTTCCTTTGTAATTTTTTCATTGGAGTGCTTTCTGATGCTCCATAAGGCACAGTCATAACTGTGTCCCATGCGTGATTTTCAATGGCAGGCTATGTCCCACTAGTGCTATTAGCTTCTGCATTTTACAGCTGGAGATTGCACTTCTAGAGCTTACCGTGACCCAGCAACGGCTCCCAAAGTCTCTCCTTCTCTTTACCAGCTCAACCAGCTGCACTCAGGCCCTCTCTATGTCTCCTTGCCGATGCCTTCAGTCATGGTGCCTGTACTCGGGCCTACTTGTAGAGTGCACCTTCTGCTGGCTCCTCTGGCATTACATGCGGTCACTCTATACTCTGGAAACTGGTACCAAACTCTGCTCTTTTGTAATGTCTCTTGTATCCCTCAGCATTGCAATGTAATGGTGAACAGCTCAATGCTTACCAGTGTATCGGCATTGGGCTCTGTGTTGCCTTGTGCTGATGCTTGGAGTCTCCTTCTTCTGCAACTATGTTTCCTGGTGCCCAGCAATAATGGCATGGAATAGTGGTACTGCTATGTACAGTAGCCTGCCAGCCAACTTACCTGATTGTTGTGATAGGTGGAAACACATGGTTGGCCTATCCTACCGGCATGTTCCTTGACTGGAACTAGGGTGGAATTAAGATGACCGGAGATTAAGACAAGCAAACATTGGAAAAATACTGTCAGTGGCTAGCATCTGCTGTACCACTATACCATAAGGGATTTGATCCTAGGGTGTTTTCACACATCACAGCTGTGCGATAACCAATTATATAGCAATAACCCACATTATGGAAAAGAGACAGATGGAAAATAGTGAATTAATAATTTTAGACCTGTAAGATAACTACCCTAGCCTATATAAAATGACTTGCATGCATATGCCCGGCCACATTAACCATATCTCACGTTAGGCAAAAGTTATCTGGCCGTATGGTGTAAAATAAAGGTAACCAGATGATTAGCAAATCAAAGATCAGAGTGATAGATGAATTAATTTCTAATGAAATTCTGTTCATGCATAGTGTGGCCAAGTAGCCCCTTTTTATATACATTAGGTAGTATACACACTGCTTACTTTGGGGTCCTCACCTCTCAGGCAAACAAGTAACCGCAATAGTCATTCTGCAATCCTAAACATCCAAGCAGAAGTGGAGAGGTGGCCAGGAATGCATGTGGCTCTCTCCAGTAAAGTCTAAGGAAGTCACTGACTTCACTGTGTCCAGTGCACCTGCACTTTCAGATGACTTCTCAGTATATGGTGTGTACATGAGGAATATTTCTGGCATTACATGGATTGTATCCTGCATGTTCACCAGTTTTCCCCTTTGCAGGCTGAATATTTAATTTTTAGTTTTCTCTGAGCTGATAGGTGGAGACTAGTGATATGTCTTCTATACATTATACGTGGAAAAAACAACAGATTCTACTTCCTAACTCTGTAGCATACACATATAATACAGCAGTACTATGCAGTGTAAATGTGATTTTAGTGGCAGCACCACGGTAAATCACTCACTATTAGCTGCAGTACCATGTCTGTGTGAGTGTCTCCCTCTACAGCTTCCTCTTCCTCCTCCCCTCTCACTCTGCCTATAGACTGCTATAGGCAGCACGAGGCAACACCCCCACTTCCTGTTATCTGTCTTGTTATCTATATTACTAGTGACAAACATCCCATGACAACGGGTAATGAACGACATTTTACAAGGAAGGGAACCTGTCACCAGCTATGAGCAACATCAACTAAATTAAGATGCTCATAGAGCAGGTTCCCAGGAGTGCAGGGAGGTATTTCTTATACTTCCCTGCCTCCCGGTGCCCGTGTTGTCTCCCCCAAAAGTCCATACATGCACAGTGCATTCAGCGCATGGTCCATTTTATCGGACTGAAAGCTGAAGGCTGTATGCATATGCTCCCATAGAGATCAATGGGAGTGTGTGCACACAGCATGCGCACCGCGAGGCAGGTGAGTATAAAAAAATACCACCTTGTACTCCTGAAAACCTACCCTATGAGCACCGTAGCTTAGTTTATAGTTGTCACGTACGAGCACCTTACTCAGCACGGATGCTGGATGATGATCACCGTTACAGTAGCTGATAGACTTATGCACTGAGGAACAGTGCGCACCACAGCTAAAGATGTAAGGCCCATGAGACATCAGAGTACAACACTCAGCACGGCGACAGGGAACGTACACAATGTAGGAAATAGCCGCACACCACCCTATGCTGAATGGTAGCACCACTCCAGGGAGCAAGAAGCCTGGCTCTAAACTAGCATGGGGAGGTGAAGGGTCCCTGCCTAGAAGCGGAGTAATCATCTAAATAGAGATGGCCCCACGGTCTTCATCCTGGGCCCTGATTGTCCCAATAGGGACCCCTGGAGAGATGAACCGAACAGCAAGGCAAAACAGACATGAAAAGCAGAAATACAACTGAAAAGGAACCTGCAGCAACTTATCTGCAAGTAGCAAAACACCCAGCACAGCAAAGCTCTAAACTCCCAGTTCTCCACTATGGAACGGAATAAGCAGCACTGAGTAAAGTGAGGGGTGAGAATATATAGCCACTCCGCACCTGGGAACTGGCAGAGTGAATAGAAAACCACACCTCCACCCTACTCCCAAGCATGACTAATCCAGCATGCATCTATGCAGCAAAGACAGACAGCACAAGCAGTCTCTGCACATGATACATTAACCCTTGTCCTGCATACCAAGGCGACAGGTCTTGGCCTGTGTCGAAGCCACCATGCCACGATGCTGTCACGACTGACAAGCTGCGACAATAGTGTTCATAGCCAGCGAACGGTTCACTTTAAGAGTGACTTTTCTGCACAAAACCATCACTTTACAGTGATTTGTACTTTCGCTAGTTATCACATTGGCCATCATCTAAGCACAAGTTTGTTGAAAGGTGAACATTTTGATCCCAGTGAACATATATGTGGTTGTAACAGGGGATTAGGTGGGATCTGTATCCTAGAAGTGGGATAGGGTCCCCGCTAACCTTAATCCAGTCCTTGTTATTCAGCTACTCCTATATATTCAGCCTCTTGCTTCTCTATGCCAAAGTTAGCATTTAATAGTCTTCAATTTTATCACGTAGGAGGATATTATTAGCTGTAAACTACGTATATAAAATACTGCTCAAAAATGGTCATACCGTACATGAAACTACTGATATAGAATCAGCCCCACATACGGTATACATCATACCTCCTCCTCTTTGTTTACAGTCCCCTTCTTCTTGGCGCCACTAATGAGGCCATTAATCAGCTGTTGAATGGGGTATAATGGACCTTGGATATTCCAGCTCGCCACAACAATATGAACTCTTTGCAGAATACTTACTGAAGGCAACCATCTAATATGATATAGATCTACACTCCATCGCATTGGTATTCACTGAGCAATTTATTCCCTCAAATCCCCCTATGGCTTTCAAGGTCAAGAACTGGAAAGTATCGCTGGCAAACTTTAAGTGCTTTTATATGACTCGCCATGTAAACTTAGTTCACAATTTGCATTGTGCTTTCTGCAGATGATTTTTATCTGTACCAAATGCTACAAAAAATCCACCATCTATTTAGATTTAAATAATGTGGATTTACATTTAATATTATAGTCCAGATACAGCAGGAAAACTGTTTCCTCTCAAGACAGCATCTCTAAGTACATATTTAGGCAATAATAAAATCCCGTGCTCATGCAGAAGGCCGGCAGCAAGGAAAATAGATTTCATTCCCGGATCCAAACAGCCCTGCTGCCTAATAAAAATGCTCACCATCCGGGAAGAAAACATATCATTTTACTTGCAGCATTTTGCCGATCCAGCATATTATATTTCACATATACATTAATTAAGCTCCCAGTATGTCATCTCTCATGCACAATCACATATATGAATAAATAACATAGCGTGGTAATAAGATCGCCCGTGCCGCCTTATTTCCAAGTATTCTATCCACTATTTAAAATGTAATTACTACACTGCAGGGCTCCGATGTCCGCTTCCCGTTGTCAAGGAGAAATTCTAAAAAATGGCCACGGATTTTCGCATTCTATTCCATAGAAATAATATGCTTAGAATGAAGCATTCTAGTATTATAATTATATATACATTTTACATTACGCTTAGGGCTCCTTCACACAGACGTATCGGCGCGCGTAGTAAACAGAACCCATTGATTTTATTGGGTTCGGTCGCATGTGTGTATTTTATTTTATGGGGAAAAAAAGTTGAACATGCTCTAACTTTGTGCGCATTTGTGCGCAAAAGGTACCCATGGAAGTCAATGCTTGAAGTCTCCTTCTTCTTCAAGTACATATATAATTATCTACAGGTGATACCCAGGTTATACCAGCATGCCCTATATCACTATATACAGGAGATGTATAACTTATACCAGCTGTACATATATAATTATATACAGGCAATACCCAGGTTATACCAGCATGCTCCATATCACTATATACAGGGAGATGTATAACTTAGACCAGCTGTGCATATATAATTATATACAGAAGATACCCAGGTTATACCAGCATGGTCCATATCACTATATATTGGAGATGTATAACTTATACCAGCTGTACATTTATAATTATTTACAGGAGATACCCGGGTTATACCAGCATGCCCTATATCACCATATACAGGGAGATGTATAATTTATACTAGCAGTACATATATAATTATATACCGAAGATACCCAGGTTATACCAGCATGCTCTATATCACCATATACAGGGAGATGTATAATTTATACTAGCAGTACATATATAATTATATACAGGATATACTCAGGTTATACCAGCATGCTCTATATCACTATATACAGGGAGATGTATAATTCATAGCAGCTGTACATATATAATTATATGCAGGTGATACCCAGGTTATACCAGCATGGTTTATATCACTATATACAGGGAGATATATAACTTATACCAGCTGTACATATATAATTATATACAGAAGATACCCAGGTTATACCAGCATGGTCCATATTACTATATATAGGAGATGTATAACGTATACCAGCTGTACATATATAATTATATACAGGAGATGCCCAGGTTATACCAGCATGGTTAATATCACTATATACAGGGAGATATATAACTTATTCCAGCTGTGCATATATCAGTATATACAGGAGATACACAGGTTATACCAGCATGCCCTATATCACAATATACAGGGAGATGTGTAATTTATACAGCCAGTACATATATAATTAAATAGAGGAAATATCCTGGTTATACCAGCATGTTCTATATCACTATATGCATGGAGATGCATAATTTATACCAGCAGTACATATATAATTATATACAGGATATACTCAGGTTATACCAGCATGCTCTGTATCACGATATACAGGGAGATGTATAATTTATACTAGCTGTATATATATATAATTATATGCAGGATATACTCAGGGCATAGCAGCATGCTCTATATCACTATATATAGGGAGATGTATAATTTATAGCAGTTGTACATATATAATTATATACAGGAGATACCCAGGTTATACCAGCATGGTCCATATCACTATATATAGGAGATGTATAACTTATACCAGCTGTACATATATAATTATATACAGGAGATACAGAGGTTATGCCAGCATGCCCTATATCACTATATACAGGGAGATGTATAATTTATAGCAGCTGTGCATATATAATTATATACAGGAGATACCCAGGTTATACCAGCATGGTCCATATCACTATATACAGGGAGATGTATAACTTATACCAGGTGTACATATCATATACAGGAGATACCTAGGTTATACTAGCATGGTCTATGCTACTATATACAGGATGTGTATCTTGTACCAGGTGTAGATATATAATGTTTGCGGAATACATATAGAGATGCGTGAAACACTGTGTCGTTCCGCTGGAAGAAGAACAAATCTGGAACTAGTTAACCATTTCAATCAGTGTTTGTTTGCTGTGCACAAATGAGCATGCCTTGCAGTCTGCAAAAGTGCAGTAAAATATGCCAATATATGCACAAAAGAGCCTTGTTCATAACACAAAAAATTTGCCTTAAGGTGAGTGCAATTGTGCTTATGCCCGTGTGAAGCCCCCTTTAAAGGGCCACTCTGAAGATTTTTTTAGTCGCTCATTATGTAGTTATTCCCCAGTATATATAAGTGAGCTAGTGTTACCTTGGTTAGTTATTTCTTCTTCTCTGAAACTCCTAGCCCTTTGTTTTCAGATGGTCATGTGATCTTAGTTCTGACCAGCTCAGATCTACTTGGTGTTATGTGTTCAGTTTCCAGTCAAACTTTCGGCCTGTGGGATGCTATTACATAGATCTACCACTGCAAAACTGTGTGGCTATGAACATATACATTCCTGTCATAGTTATTGATCATGATCACACATCTCCTGTCACACAGGTATAATAGAGGAGATCACAACTCATCCTCCTGACTGGATACCTATGGTCTATAGATTATTTAGGTGAATATGGAAGGTAGTCATAATTAAACTGCCCCCTCCCTGTAGACAAAAATGGTATAGCCTCAGCTAATTGTGTGCTGATGCATCATTAGATTGATTGAAAGTAAAAGTAAAAAAATTCCATTCTAAAGATGGTTCCTGATAGGCATCAGACAGGATGCTACGCTGCAAGGAAGTGATTGAAATACATAGAAGAGACCTCTATAATGTGACAGGCAATCGGGTGATTGGGGCAGGCATGGAAAAATGTGTTTTCACTGAAGTTGCCCTTTAACAACACATACATGATGCAACTATTTTACACTTTAGATATACAAGCTATTCTGTAGACGGATTTCTGCCGCGTTTCACGTGGCGGAAATCCGCTGTGTTATCCTGCAGTTTTTAGGTTCTATTGAACCTAATAGCCTTCTGCCTTTCAATATTCCTGCTGCGGAATTCCGCAGTGTGAAAGAAATGGCGGCATGTTCTGATTGCCGCGGAGAAACGCGCGGCCGGCATCCATTGTAGTCAATTAGTCGTGTGATTACGCATCACCGCCCACCGCCAGCACATTATACGCTGCACTGCGCATGCGCGCCGGCTCGCTGGACGGGACCCGCGCAGCGGATCCGGAGAGGTGAGTATGGGGTCTTTGGGGAGCGCAGTGTCAGACTCCGCTGTGATGTTCCGCTTGCGGAGTCCGCCATGGCTGCGGGTATGGGGCCTGACTGTATAGGTTTACCATTATTAGGCAATATTTACAATTTCTATATAGTTAAATATAAAAGTTATGTAATGTTCTGCGCATTACTTAGAGTAGTTTCATAGAGTTTTTTTTGTGGCAGTTTTTCATGCTTTTTTTAGCCAATGCCAGAAGTGAATGCTGAGGAAAAGAGAAGTATTAGACCTTCTTTTATATTTCTTATATCTTGAATCCACTTCTGGCTTTGGCTCAAAAAACTGCATGGAAATTGCCATAAAAAACTGTATGAGAAATCACCCTTACGCCGAAGTCAGACGAGCGTTTTCTTCATGCACCTATGTGTGCACAAAAAAAATTGCGTCCATTAGAACCATTGGTTCCCTATGCAGTATTTACATGTCCGTTTTTTACAGGCGCAAAATAGTCGCATCTGCAAAAGATAGGAAATGCGTGCACCGGGAAGGTCTGTGCTGCGCGTAGCATTGGGTGATGTTACAGGGAGTCCTCTCATCACTGAACACTGCAGGGGGGATGAAAAAATCCCCTGCCACATCTGCCACAGCTATGGCAAAGGATCGTGATGTTTTCTCATTGTTTTCAATGGGGCCAGCGCTGCTGCTGCCCCATTGAAAGCAATGGGATGTAGGTAACACCCACAGTGATTTTCAGGGAAGGGTTTGAAATATAGGCCCTTCCTTGAAAATAAGCCCAAACTGCTTAAAAAAAATGTAAAAATATATTTATATACATCACCTCTCTGTCGCTGTTGGGGCTCCGGCGCGTCTTCTTGCCTTCAGCACTCTTCTGAAGTATGTTCTCCTGGCCGGGGATTTAAAAATCCCCGCCTCCAGAAATCGCTGGGTCTGATTGGCTGACTGCTGTGTCCAATCAAAAGCAGCACTCAGCCATTGAATGACAGCTGAGCGCTGCCTCTGATTGGTCACAGCGCTCAGCCAATCAGAGGCAGTGCTCAGCCATTCATTGAATTCAGCCAGCAGCTAAAAGTGTAGCTAAAGGTTCAGGGGCCTGGGTGCTAACATTCAGCTCACCCTGCCCCCTCACCGGTAGTTGTACCCATACCTAAACCATGCTGCGTACTGCTAAAAAACAAATTCACATACATGATCCAGCCTCTTGGCATAAGCTTTCCAAATGTTACTCGTTTCTTGGACTACGTGAAAAATGTTTTGTAGTCCCTGAGGCGGTGTTCATGTTTTTGTTGCATTTTTGAACCACAAAAAAAAAATACATTAAAAGAACTGCATGCGGTATTCAAAAAGCACATGCTGTTGATTTTTTTGGTAAATGTTTTTGTAAAATTACAGTGGGGATTTAAGCCTCCTGCTCTGCAATCAATCAGAGGCAGGACGGGTTGTCAGCTGTTAGTGACAGCTGATAACCCAGAGGAGAAGGCAGAAGGGGTCTTTAACCCTTTCTGTCTTCTCCTTCCCCGAGTACACAGTGCTCAATGAGCCCTGTGTACTAAGAAGTGAAAGCAGAAGTGCAACTTCCCCTACAGAAGACCCTGATCAGCTCTGCCAGTGACTAATGTCACTACAAGGGATGTTTTCCCAAACTGGGGCTCCTATGGATGCCCCAGCTACAGTGAGAAAGTGTCAAATAAAAAAAAACAAACTGTGAATGTCCCCCAGAGGTCTTATATGACGTCATGGGGGACATAGATAGTAAAAAACATAATTCCATACAAAAGTAAAAGAAAATTACAGAATAAAACAACAATATATACATAAGAAAGAAAATAACCTAAAGCTGACGCCAACCAAAACCATCACCGTATGCACCTGGTAAACTAAAACCATACATATTATATATCCAAAACAAAATGAGGAACCCTTTACCATACTTTATTCTAGCATAAATAAACTAATTAAAAAAATAACTATAAATGTTAAAAAATCATTTTTTTAGCTTTTTACCCCCAATAAAACTAAAAACAGATAAAAAAATTTTGGTAGCTGAAGTAAAAAAAAATAGGGCAGTAAAACCGCCACATGGGTAAAATCCCTAAAAAGTGTCTGGTCCTTAGGGTGGATTCAGACGACCATATATCGGCTCAGTTTTCACGGCGAGCCGATATACGGTGTCCTCATCTGCAGGGGAGGGGAGGCTGGAAGAGCCAGGAGCAGGAACTGAGCTCCCGCCCCCTCTCTGCCTCCTCTCCACCCCTCTGCACTATTTGCAATGAAAGGAGGCGGGACGGGGGCGGGGATAATTCAGAGAATTAGCCCCGCCCCCGTCCCGCCACTCCTCATTGCAAATAGTGCAGAGGGGCGGAGAGGAGGCACAGAGGGGGCGGGAGCTCAGAGCACTGCTCCTGGCTCTTCCAGCCTCTCCCCCTGCAGAGAGAGACGACGTATATCGGCCGGCGTGAAAACCCAGCCGATATACGTTCGTCTGAATCCAGCCTAAGGGCGCCCACCCACTGGCGATTTTTTTTTACCTGCGAAATTCGCAGCATTTTTTTCTCTGCAGGGGTCTATGGGACTTGTAATGTTAAAATCGCGATCGCGCAAAATCGCGATTTTAACATTACAAGTCCCATAGACCCCTGCAGAGAAAAAAATGCTGCGAATTTCGCAGGGAAAAAAATCGCCAGTGGGTGGGCGCCCTTAAGGTACAAAACAGCCTGGTCCTTAAGGGGTTAAAGTAGTGCAACAAAAACATAAATTTGGTATCATCGTAGCAGTACAGACCCACAAAATAAAGTGAATATGTCAATTGTGCTGCACCAAGAAAAGAAGCCTCCCAAAATTGGCAAAATTATGTTTTTTCATTTCACCTCACTTAGAAATTCTTAAACGTTTTTCAGCACATGAAATAGTAGCACTGAAACACAAAATACACGTCTGCAGATGACTGCGTCTATGGAAAAATAAAGAAGTTATGATTTTTTTGAGAGCCGGCAGGAAAAAAAAAAGACTCGAGATAAAGAAGTTAAGCGAGCGAACTGTTCGCTACAAGTCAGTATACAAGTCGAAGGCTGTAAACTTTAGACGGCAAGACTTCAAGATCTGTCACGGATCCAACGATTAAGACACAAAAGCATCCTTCTTATGGAGATAGCATTCTGTTGGCACAATACCTACCGTATATGGCTAACTGGTTAAGTGCAGCAGTGCAGTATAATGGGTGAATGTGGCTGGGAACAATATTTGTGCTGAGCATCATCAGAGACACAATAGGTTCTGCTGCGTCTATCGCTGGGGCTGTGGGGGCTTTTTTGTTAGAAGTGTGAACCTGTCTCGCATTTCCAGTAACTGCTCCAATTTTAATTCACTATAGTTTTGCCTTGGAGATAGCATATTATGAGAGCTGTCAGGAAAGCATTCCATTACCTTCTTTATTCCGCTGCGACATTAGATGTAACAAGCTGAATTCCATCTCCGCAGCCATTTGCACAAAGATGCAATTTATCTCGTTTGTACTGCAACGATCCCCTAATAACTGAAAATAAAATATTTTTGAGAGTAAACCACAGCTAAACACTCCATTAGTGGGGATGACCTGTTAGATGGAGAGGCTTTTAGCGTTCCTAATGACAAAGTGGAAATGGAGCTATTCTGCCTGTTGGGTGTGCGCTTCACGAAATACAATCCTCAACACTCCGGTATGGGAAAGAATAGGAGATCATATTTTTACATACAGTGCTGAAATACTAAATGATGCAAGTCTAAGCCCGTTATATAAGCATCAACGATAGGTACAAGGTTATCAGTTATTCTGGATTATTGGACGGTTAAAAAAATACATTAATATCTACTTCTAAGTAATGTTCTCTCTAAAGCCCCATTTACACGCAATGATTATCGTTCAAAATTCATTCAAACGATGGCCTTTGAGTGCTAATCGTTGCGTGTAAATGCTTCCATCTCTCGCTCTTCGGGTGAACGATGATTTTTAGGTGAGCATAAAATCCATCGTTCAGCTGAAGAGAGATAGCAGCGACCGCATGCTGTGTTCTTCACAGGAGCAGCTGATTACATTATATTAAGCTGACAGCCCTTGCGAAAACAATGCAGCTGAGTGCACAGTCCACACCACATGCTGGGATTTGCAAATAGCTTCTGGAGGCTCATTTACATGCAAATGAAGCTGATAAAGTGCTAATAGGCATTAGTGCCCATTAGGACTTTATGCAAAGTGATGCTAGAACTGTTAATCTTTGAAAAATTGTCTTTGCGTGTAAATGAGCCTTAAGCCTTTGCACCTAATGAGCGGGGAAGTTAGGGTTAGAAAACAGCGGAAAATAAATATTGCTGTATAGCACTAAATAATGTTTCATGATTTGCTAGGGTATTAGTAGGTTAAGACCTCCTTCACATGTACGTATTTGCGTATACAAAATCTGTAGGCACAATAAGCAGTGAATACAACACATTGATTTCAATAGGCTTGCTCACATCCATGTTTTTTCCGGCGCATTTCAGTTGCGCGAAATAAAAACTACAGTTTGCAAATTTTCCTTTGCATTTGCATACTCTAAGTAGCATAGTTCATTCCGCAAATATGCAGTGCTCAGCGCGCAGATATGCATATGCTCATGTGAAGGGGTCCTTCTACTTTACTAAGTACCCTGGGATCTGGGCAGAAAATCATATGACTGCAACCCTGGTGATCAAGGGCAGTATTGGCCTGGGGTGGAGAAAGGGTTAATATCATTAGTATCCCCTGCATTACTCAGACTGCTACTCATGTTCCCCTCTCTCACACAGACTGCTCTCTATGCCCCTTCTTTCACCATCTGTTCCCCATGAACCCTTTCTTACAAAGACTGCTTATTATGCTCTCTTCTGTTTCACAGATTGCTCTCCATGTTTAACTGAATTTTACACAGACTGCTCCTTATACACCATCCACACAGACTGCTCTCTATACCCTTTCTCTCACACTACCTTCTAACTAGCTTTGATCCATTACATGAATCGGCATGTCAATAGTTCAGGTTCCGGTTTTCTGGAGATGAGTGAAGGGAGGAAATAAAGAGGACTATGCAGCTGTAGTTGTATGGCTGTACATAGCACTCTATGACTGGGCAGAGCTATTTAGGAATGCTCTGCCTGATCATTAAAGGGTTTTCCCATGACTTTAAATTTCTTCACAACCACTCTGTCCTTCCTGGTTGTTGCTTACCAGGACATGTGACTGTTGCAGCCAATCAATGGCCCCAGCAGTGACTTTCTATAGCCAGTGATTGGCTGCAGCAGTCTCACGACCTGGTCAGCACTAACCAGGAAGGTCAGTGTAGTGGTTTCTGGCACTAAGGTGGAGCCTCAGGTGTAGTAGCCGCAGGTCTGGAGAGTAGTTAGGAAAGAGCCAGGAGTCAGCAACGGGAGGTGTCGGTTTGCAGTACAGATGGATGAGGCGGGTAGTGTAGTCAAAAGGGAAGCCAGGGATCAGCAAAGGGAAGTGTCAGTTTGCAGTACAGATTGATGAGGTGGGTAGCGTAGTCAGAAGGGAAGCCAGAAGTCAGTATTAGGAGGTCTTGTAGAATAACAGAGGAGAAGGCATAAGTGGAGCTTGGCCAATGTTGTGGAGCAGAATAATCACAAGCTGGTGCAGTGGCAGGGTCAGGCTTTTATAATGAGCCCAATTAGGAGCAGAGCTGGGGTCAGGACCAGGAGGCAGGAACTAGAAAACTGGAATCCTGGAACAAGGCTGAGAGTCATGCAAGGGAACTGTCCACAGGCTGGATGGCAGAGTAGTGAGATTACTGACTGGAGTGCAGGAGGTCCCTGCTTCAATTCCTGGAAGAGTGGTGGTGCATTAAGGCAGATGTTTTGCCAAAACTCATCAGCAATTTGAAGTACCTGTGTGCACACAGGCTGTGGTTTTTAATATTACGCAATAAATGCCAAGTTTTATCTTATTTTTTGATGCTAAATACAATTTTCTCACTACTGCATGTGGAGTCCAGGCTTCCAGTTTCTCTATGCATCCTGTTGACATTCACCTGTCCATTTTCCAAATACCTACATGAGATTTGTGCTTAAAAAAGCAAGGTTAGATTCGAAACGCGTTGCACTCTATTGGCTCAGCCTTTACCTTTGTCTGTATCTACATATGTTTGTTTACCAATACACCAGTTGAAACTGAAAACCTTAGGGCTCTTTCTGATTTACTGAGAATGTACCTGGACTTAGAGGAGTCCTGTGTGTTTATAGCGCTCCTCTACACAGTAAGTCATTCTCATCAATAGATTTTCATTTTCTACATTATCCAAATTGCAAAGGAGCGCAGGGTTCTTTTCTATCTTTTTCTACTGTGCTCTGATTCCACGTCCTGTTCCTCTGTTTCTGCCCGTTTCCAGTTTTGTTTCTGTGTGTTATTCCTGTTCTGGATTAAAGTTTTCATCATTGCCGAGTATTCTGCTACATTTCTCATCCCAGCTTGGTCTCACACTCGAGAGGACAACATCTCACCTGAGGGACCCTGTCTCATGACATACACATTATATTACAGATATATCGTCTTCACCTCTTCTTTCTGCGATCTTTAGCAGTTGGACCCCACTCCACTTCTCACGTTGATGCTTGCAAATTTTAGGCAGTCTCAGACAGCTAACACTGCTGCAACTGACACTTGCTGTGCACAGGGCTACATTTAAAGCTTAATGTATCCTAGACACTAAGACTAATGATAATTGGTCACTGTTAAAAGTGTTGTCCCACAAAAATCATCTATTACCTATGCACAGGAATGATTGATCAGTGGGGATCTGACTACTTGCACCCCCAGGGTTCACAAAAATAACTCACCCTGGGTCTGTTGGGTGAATGATGCAGTGGTAAACATCTGTGACCATCACTTCATTCACTGTCTATGGAGATAGCTAAGTGCAACACTTGGCTATCTTCATCAGAAGCTGTCATACATGTGGACAACTGCTCCATGCACCTGGTAGACTCAGGGAACTGGTGGTCCAAGTGTAGTGGACCAGAACAATGGGGCCCCTCCATAACTGTATGCATGCATTTGTTTATGTAATGTCAGTGTCTTCTGTGTTGCATGATTGATGTGCATAGCTGCAGCACTGAAAGGGTTAACTATCTGGTATATGAGCTGACTGTTTGGAAAATGTATCCGTTTGTTTGTCATGTGACCTTATGATAAATATGTATATGCAAGGAGCATGAGTGAGAAGTTCCGTTCTGGGCTTGCAAGAGAGAAGAGTTCTGTTCTAAGGAGTTCTGCAAGAGGACCACGCAGGCACATTCAGCCTGTGTGGCCCAGAATTGAAGAGGCTGAAAGGAGTCCACAATCTGCCCTGGTCTTGCTGTACCCAGAAGATGTTAAAGTAGCCCTTCAATGCTAAGAGAGTGAGAGAATGAGGAGCCACCATGCAGCGCACCCCTTTTTTCAAATGTAAGTGTTGACCGGTAGAGAGTGTACGAAGAGAGAAAGTGTTGCTGGGACCAGGACCCACAGATAACAGGACTGGGGTTTCTCCTGTTCACCCATGAATCCTCCCTGTCACACCACTTTGAAGTTTGCACTGTTTTCCTGCTGGCGTGTATTTGCAAGTTGTGCCAAGCAAAACAGCTTCACCGACTGCTCCCGGTTTGGCTCAAAAAGTTAACTCCCTGTGTGTGGACTCTTTATTACTAACAACTGGATTCACTGTAAAGGATGGAACGGTGGTGTCACACGTGACACAAAAGACTAAGGTAATCCATCATTGGGTTTCACCGTTTAAAAGCCTGCCCTCGGCCCCTTGGACATGTCACCAATTACCCTCCGGGTGGGAGACGGTAGAGCCACGTGACAAGGCCCAAACTCTACCCCGCTGTCTCCTTGGCTGGGGAGCACTTCTCTGATGCTGCGCAAGTAGTGTTTCCAATCTCCAGGTATTGACAGCTGGGTTAGCTGTTTCCACGCAGGGTTCACATAAAAGCACCAGGAGACTGGCATTTTAGTATGGTGTGAGTCAACCAACTGTCGTAAGGATTGTTAAGACATACAAGTGCACCAATACAAACTGCAGCTGCTGCAGAAGATGGCCCGGACCAATGCTTGGAATTCTGTCACAGTGCGCGATTTGCAAACACTGGCAGTTCTACGATTTGCAAACACTGGTCTGAACTTTTGGATTAATTTCTTGACAGTTCATGCACTAACTGGATGTCTTCCTGGGTGTTCTTGATTGACAGCCTTGGCCACCTCTCATGAACTTCTGTTAATGGCCATCAGGATGATTTCAGTTCTCCCCTGGGTTGTTAACGGCATCTTTTGGTACCTGAAAAGACATGCAATTAATGTTTTCCATACCACATGATTCAACATAACTCTTAACACTGAACATTACTTTAATCATCCATAACTCCAAATTGGTTGCAGGTATTGAAAAATATAACTACGCCTATCAATGTCTGATGAAATGCTACCATTAAATCATGTATCCCATGACCACCGTTCCATTGAAGTTACTTGGACTGAATCCAAGATGGCTGTCACTAAGATGGCTCACAGACACCACCATAGTGCCAAGAAGTTTTTTTGCCTACCCATCTAAGTGTTCTACAAAGTTTTCTACTCCTATATCTTTTCATTCAGAAGATATTCTGGGTGGCCCTGACTTTTGAATGAGAGAGCATGGCTTGACACACAGAGCTCCTGGATGCTTTGTACAATGGTGGAGCCAATGCTATGTGTAGGGGAGGGTGCAGGGCACTCCCTTACAACTGCCTAATACTCCCCTGATGAGCCTATTTTCTGGAGGTGAAACACATTGGCCAGGAAGGGGATGTTTTTATATTTATTCCTTTACAGAGTTTAATAGTGCCTTTTTTACTAGGGTCAGATCTGGGATAGGGCTTCTCCTTTCAGGACAATGCCCCTGTTGTCACATCCTATCAGGACACGCTGGATCCACAAACCTGAAAGACTCATGAGCTATGAACAAACAGACTGCAAGTGCACAGAAAAACTTTGGTTAATAATACAGAAACCCAGGAAAGGGACCTGCCTATACGCAGATAACCCGCCCTAACAAGGGCGAACCTGACCATGTACCACTAGCAGACCCTATGTGGGAGAGAAGAAAGCTAGAGAGAACAAGATAACAACAATAGTAACTTCAGTACTTACTTTAGTGAAGAATCAGGCAAACAGAAGATCCAGCACCAAGTTCTAACTTCCACCACAGTCAGATGGAGGCTGAATTAAGCAGCAATGAGCTAAGCACAAGACTATGTTAAATAGTCCTCCCAAAAAACCCACAGGTGAAACCGAGCAACTCTCACCTAAAACCACTCCCACCGGATCCAGAAAATGAAGAGAACCAAATACAAGACCTGAACCAGAAAGAAACAGATCCCAAAACTGCCACAACACCCGTTACTTCTCAGGGCTGTTTAGTTATCAGGATCTCATTAGGGTGATATAGTGTCACCTCCCCATTTTGGACTTACCTGTGATTTTGCCTGCACTTTTGGAATAGTACCAAGACCAACACCGCAGGAATATGAAATCGCGGACATTCTGTATGATGGTAAGAAAGTTCCATTTATTTATTTTTCTTATGTCTTGCTGGCTCTGAATTGCTGCAGGTATTGTGTATACTGCATGTTGGACTCTACTTTGCCACGTTGTGTTTTCTTGTTGCACCCCTATTGTGTTAGTGTATCGGCAGCTGTATCTTAGTGATGCTATTTATTATATGGCTTTCTGTATGTTGCACATTATGATCCCAGGGTAATTTTGGGTGTCTACATACCTGTTTGACTTCCGTTATTACTACATATGGTTGCTTGCCTCACTGTGTATTTCATCTTTTTAGAGTTTCGCCTCATCGCATTATATCCTTGTGCAGAGCCACGGGCAAATGCTTGGCAGAATCCGGGTGACAATCCTGAACTTCTCCCTTGGATTCTTTGAAAGATCCGACTAGTGTGAACTTACCGCTATAATGATCACACAGGTGAACAACATATTTGTGATATGAACGCTTTTTTTTGCGTGCCTCTCAGCGTATTTTTTAGCACCCATTGCACCCGCAGGGCATGTGCATTTGCCTAGGGCAGACAAACACGTCCTGATTTAAATAGCTAATTAATCTAATGAGTTCCAGATGTGTTCTATTTCCCGTGGCATTGTTCAGTGTTTTACGCATCACCTTGCCCATTGTGCACGCATTTGCAACCCCCCATAAACGTCCATGGGGACCCTTGGTGCGCAAATGAGCACAAAATAGAGCATGCTCGTTTTTTTCTGCGCAACTGAAATGTGTCAAAAAATTACGCTTATGTGAACAAACCCATTGAAATCAATAGGTTATATTCATTGTGTATTGCGCACATACATTTTGTGCGTGGAAAAATGCACGCAAGTACAGTGGTTGTAATGGGAAAAACATCAATTTACAACAGCCTAGCAGTGCCTACGTACAGCCAATCTCTTTTACAAATTTCTCACAATGCAACAGAGCTACAAATTGCATATATGGGAAGTCCATGCTTTCCAATGGGTTCTTTTACATTAGCAATGTTTTGTAGCATGCTAGGTTGCAAGAATACAAAATCGCAGGCTGTGATTTGTTCATCGAGCGCTGCACTGATTGGCTGAGAAGCGGGGCTCGAGAGCCAATCAGAGCCCTCGCTTCCTGAAGGCGGGATTTATGAATGCCGTAACCAGGAAGCGAGCTTGTGTTGGCAAGAGGATGGCCAGCATGTGTGCCGAAGCGCCAGAAAGGGGCAGGAGGACCCGGACTGCGTCTATCAGGTAATGTATAGAGATGAGCGAGCATGCTCGGTTAAGGCAATTACTCGAGCGAGCCTGCCTACTCATCTGAAAAGATTCGGGGGGTGGCGGGGGAGAGCGGGGGATAAAGTGAGAGAGATTTCTCTTCCCCCCGCAACTCCCTGCTCACCCCCGCTGCCCCCCGAATTTTTTCAGACGAGTAGGCAGTTACTCGAAAAGAGCGATGCTCGCTCGAGTAATTACCTTAACCGAGCATGCTCGCCCATCTCTAGTAATGTATTTATATTCATATATATATATATATATATATCTATATATTTTTTTTAAGTAATGCAGCTAGGGGTTATTTTTTGGGTTATAGCTTATATTTCAAGCCTCCCCCCCCCCTCCCCGCTGAAAATCCTGATACATTAGGATAGGGTTTATGATTGATGTAGGTCTTATTTTTGGGGAGAATAAGACCTAGCCCAAAATCATGGTATTGCCCAAAAATCGTGGCAACATAGTTGCGATATCGCCACAATTTTTCTTGCGGCAATATTGCTGTTGCCTGTGTGAAAGAAGCCTAAAGCATCAGGTTCTGCTATCAGAGATGAGGTTTATATATTTTATTTACAACGTGTCAATGGACATTTTCCATTCATGTATATTTTACTATTAGTATTATTATTTTTATGCTTTCAGTATATATATCTATAATTCTCCACGTAGATCTCCTCAACCGGCTTCTCTTGTAGGACCTACCATATGATTTATACGTTACTGTAATATTCAGGGCGTATAGATGAAAACAAGGAGCTTTCAAACTCAATTGAGTAACGGAAACATCAATGCAGTAAGTTTTTTGTAACATCATCAGATAGATTTCACTTGAAACAAGAAAATTGACAAGTAGATAGGCAAGAAGCAGATGTCGTCTTGACATGAAGGTGACACAAGTGACCAAAGTTTTGTGTTAGAAATGAGATGTAAGCGCTTGGGGATTGTATCAGACAGCATCCATGAAACAAGCTGGCCGCCTAGAGAGGTAAACTGAGCATTTAGGAAAGATGATGGACAGGACGGGAATGTGACAAGTTAATGAGTTTATAAACGCTCATAGTGAATCCTACCTCCTCATACTAACCTGCTCTCACAAATCTAGTCAAGTCAGTATGTTCTGCAGGATACATCCACATGGAGTATAGAGAGTTGAGTCGTATTGTTATGACCACCAGCTAATATCCAGAGTAGGCGCTGTGTGCCGCACGTACAGTGGATAGGCGGGCAGGGAGTGACTCAGTATGGTGCTGATAGGTTTTCTCAGGGATCTGGAGCCGTACTGACTGCAGAACACCCAACAGTTGCTGGAGGGAGTACGGAGGAGTATGACCACCAGCTAATATCCAAAGTAGGCACTGTGTGCCGCACAGACAGTGGCTAGGTGGGCAGGGAGTGACTCAGTATGTTGCTGATAGGTTTTCTCAGGGATCTGGAGCCGTACTGACTACAGTACACCCGACAGTTGCTGGAGGGAGTATGGAGGAGTATGACCACCAGCTAATATCCAGAGTAGGCGCTATGTGCCGCACAGACAGTAGCTAGGCGGGCAGGGAGTGACTCAGCATGGCGCTGATAGGTTTTCTCAGGGATCTGGAGCCGTACTGACTGCAGTACACCCGACAGTTGCTGGAGGGAGTACGGGGGAGTATGATCACCAGCTAATATCCAGAGTAGGTGCTGTGTGCCGCACGGACAGTGGCTAGGCGGGCAGGGAGTGACTCAGTATGGTGCTGATAGGTTTTCTCAGGGATTTGGAGCCATACTTACTGCAGTACACCCAACAGTTGCTGGAGGGAGTACGGAGGAGTATGATCACCAGCTAATATCCAGAGTAGGTGCTGTGTGCCGCACGGACAGTGGCTAGGCGGGCAGGGAGTGACTCAGTATGGTGCTGATAGGTTTTATTAGGGATCTGGAGCCATACTGACTGCAGTACACCCAACAGTTGCTGGGTATTAGTGCATCTTGACGCCACCCGGAAGTCCTGGTGAAGTCAAGAGTGACAGCTGGGTGACGCCTCCTGTACCTGATTGGGTGTACAGAAGGTTCCCCCTGCAGGTCCTGTATTCCCGACTGTGAAGCAAGGTCCTCTCCCATGCTACTGCGCTTCCCTGCTGCCCCTCTCCCATGGTCGTCGGTCTCCCTGGTAGTACTGCTGCTGTTTTTTTCTGGGCCGCCTCTGCCGTGTTACCTGCGCTGCTTGAATGTGGGCCCCTGTCGGCGCTGCAGTTCCTCATGCGAGGCAGCACAGTCAGCCGGTGTTGGGCACATCTGTGTGCTGCAAGCATTGCAGCACCTCCGGAAGGCCAGTCACAGAAGCGTCATGGGGAGCAGCGGTGGGCTACATTGCAGGGAGAAGATCGTCACCAGCGGTGGCTTGCATTTGGGGGAGGACATGTTGAGCGGCGCTGGGGTGCGGTGCCTAAATCTGTGGCATCGAAGGCAGCGGCCAGAGCCGGCGGTCCATTGCAGCGCTGGTGAGCGGCGCTGGGGACAGCCGCCGCGCACATTCTTATACCGCTGTAGGAGTAGGAGGGCCACGGCAGGGAACCCTTTCAGCGCAAGGGGGGACAGTCACTCGTGCCCTCCGGGACCCCATTGAGACGGGGGACATTCAGTGACAAGCAACGTCTGTGCCGGTGCTTCACAACAATGCATCCTAGCACCTTCCACAACCTTGTATTCTTGCACCTATCGGGAGCTGGGGTTGTGACCCCCTAGCTTACGGTGGCGTCAAGATACACTAATACCCAGTTACTGGAGGGGGCACGGGGGAGGATCCATACATCACAATGATCGAGGTGGTCCCACAGAGGCTCAGTTGGGGTCAAGTCTGGGGAATTATGGGGCAGGGAACCACTTGAAGTCTTGGTCATCTCTTCCAACCACTGTTGGACATTTCTAGCACGTCTTCCTAGAAGATTCCATCTGACTCAGAGAAAACAAACAGCATGTAGGGGCCCTTGATCTACCCGGATGGATTCATAACCAAATTGGTTCAGAGGGCCTTCACATGGATGAGCGGGCCCACAGAATGCCACAAAACAATTCCTCTGGATTTGTGTATTTACGCATGCACCACTAGTTCACATGGGTAAGGGAATCACCCTGCCCTGATTTAAATGGCTATTGAGCCAAACGACGTGCCAGTGTTTGCAGCTATGCGCTTTATGTATACCCACGTGTACATACGTGCGCATTTGTGCACCCCCATTGGCTCCTGTGGGGACCTTTGGTACATGAATGCGCACAAAAATAGAGTATGCTATGTTTCTTATGCAAAAATGCATAATGTGAGTGAAGCCATTGAAATCGATTGGTTCTATTCCCTGCTTTTTCATGTGCAAATAGAGTAAACGGAAAACCGCCCACCTAAGCGCAGCGTATTTGCGCAGTGAACAATGCGCTTTTGCGTGCATATTGGTGCATATTACTGTACTTTTTGCGCTTATAGGGCCAGTTCACATGGTCGCAGGACATACCCACAGCGGGATGTAAAAGGTTATTTGGCCTAATGAGGTTCTGATTTTTGCACTAAATTGCGCAGCATATTTTGCATTTCTGTTGTCATTACTCGCACATTTGCGCACCTCCCATAGACTTCTAAAGGGAACTTTGGTGCACAAATGTGCACAAAATAGAGCAATTTCTATTACTTTGCTCGTGCGAGAAATGTGCACGCAAATACGGAAAATGAGAACAAACACATTGATATCATTGGATTCTATTGTCTGCGTATTACACACGTAATTCTTGTGCCCACAAATACGCCCGTCTGAAGGAGCCCTAACTGCTAGTCATTCTTACCTCTATTAGATTATTATGGATTGTAAAAAGAACGACTCGAAATTAGGTTTGTCTTGGATTGCTCCTTCTTGGCAAAGAACTGAACTGAAATGACAGAAATTGATTTAATTCCGTCTTTAGATTGCTGTTTGCAGCTGGGAGATACTTTATAGCTTTAATACATCAACTCATTATGGGGGACATTCATAAAAGCTTTTATGCTGGTTTCTGGCTTCAAAAAATATTTTTTTGCTTAGCTTTGTATTTTCCTGAAAAATGGCCGACCCTTTAAAGGGAACTTGTCCTCAGTTTTTACCAAATGAAACCAAGAATAGCGTCACAATGGCCCTTTTTTACCCAAAGTTATTTGGCTATGTGTGTATACCTGAGGAAATACAGTTTAAGGCCTTAGTCAGACGGGCGTTTTTTCACGCGATTTGCGGATCGCATGACGGATGCGCATCCGCAAATCGCGTGATCGGTGCCCGAAAATCGCCCGAAAATCTGCTCCTAGCCACGCTTCATTAGAAACGGGCCGGAGCTGTCCAGCGCATTGCATTCAATGGAGCCGGCAATACAGCCCGCTCCATTGAAAGCAATCCGCTGCGGGCGAGTGTGGGATGAATTGTCGGTAAGGGCTTAAATATATAAGCCCTTCCCTGCAATTCATCCAGAAAAGTGTTAAAATAAAGAATATACTGTATATATACTTACCTGCTCCCGGCAGCCGGAGTTCCGTGCGGCCGGCCTGCAGTGGGTGTGAAGGGGGTGTGAGTCAGACCTGCCCCCTGATTGGCTCAGCGCTGAGCCAATCAGGGGACAGGTCTGACTCACACCCCCTTCACACCCACTGCAGGCCGGCCGCACGGAACTCCGGCTGCCGGGAGCAGGTGAGTATATATATATTTTTTATTTTAACACTTTTCTGGATGAATTGTAGGGAAGGGCTTATATATTTAAGCCCTTCCTGACAATTCATCCTGCACTCGCCGGCAGCCCATTGCTTTCAATGGAGTCGGCTGTATTGGCGGCTCCATTGAATTCAATGGGCAAACATCGTTATTCTCTACCACAGCTGTTACAGCTGTGGCAGAGAAGAAGGATTTGTCTTCTATATGTTCTCAATGGGGTCGGCGCTGCTGCCACCGGCCCCATTGAGCGCATATAGAGAAGAGAACAGGAATCGCAGATCGCAGATAGGTGCGATCTGCGATTTCTGTTCTATAATTTATCGGACGAGCACATAAAAAGCGCTCATGTGTCCAATACCATTGCAAAGCAATGGTTTTATAAAATCGCCGGACGCATGCACATGCGCAAATCGCGGCAAAAAACGCCCGTCTGACTAAGGCCTAAAAGTTTCACGTGCCGCATGAGACTGTCTGCTATAGACAAACTGACTGCGCATGTGCGAAACTTTACAGCTCCCGTGGATTATGCCTACTACATCATTCACATGAGATGGTAAGAAAGGGGTGAATGTTTGGGCAAAATCAGCATCTAGCAGAGGCGGCCTGTGTGCCTCCGAGGTCATACGCAATACAGATACTTGCCATATGTAGGTTAACCCTATTGATTGCTGACTTTACATGGTTTGGGTGATGTATCTGTTTAAGGATCTTAAAGGGGTTGTCCGAGTTAAGGAAAAAAAGGGGATGTTCAAGTTAAGGAAACCCCTGTCAGTGGGTGTCTGAGGCATTAAAATAAAAAATCTTCAGTTACTCACCTCTTCCCGCTCCTCCGTTTGTCCTTTGCCGCCAAGTCTGGTCTCTGCTGTTTGTTTACAGGCTGCTGTGATGTCCCGTAAACCTGCTGTAGCAGCCAATGACAGCAATCAGCCATGATCACTGAGCGTTGTTATTGGCTGCTGCAGCATGCAAAGTGACATGACAGGAACACCGGAGCACCTACAAGAAAGAAAACACAGACGGACAACAAAAGCACCATTTTGCGTACAGCAGCATTAAACAGCAAAAACATTACTTGGCTTAGCAGCAGAAGTCCAATGAACACAACCTTAGGGCTCAGTCACACGGGGCTTTTCTTCGCGCGGATGTGCATCCGCAAATCGCGTGACCAAGGCCGACGATTCGCTGAAAAATCTGCACCTAGTAGCGTTTTCAGCAAAAGGGCCGACCGCTGCCCGCTATCCTCTGCCACAGCTGTGGCACACAAAGCTAACACCAGGGAAAGAGAGTATTCAAAAAGATCTAGAAAAGCTTGAACAGTGGGCGACGACTGATAGAATGGTATTTAACAAGGAGAAATGCAAAGTCCTACATCTGGGTAAGAAAAATGAAAAAAGCACATACAGAATGGGAGGAATTGAGCTAAACAGCAGCACATGTGAAAAAGACTTGGATCTACTAATAGATCACAGACTGAACATGAGTCAGAAATGTGATGCAGCAGCCAAAAAGGCAAACACAATTCTGGGATGTTTTAAGAGAAGCATAGAGTCTAGATCACATGAGGTAATTACTCCCCTCTACTCTTCCTCATCTAGAATGCTGTGTCCAGTTTAAAAAAGACATAGACAAACTGGAGCAAGTTCAGAGAAGAGTTACCAAGGTGGTGAGCAGTTTGCAAATCATGTCCTATGAGGAACGGTTAAAGGATCTAGGAATGTTTAGCTTTCAAAAAAAGAATGCTGAGAGGAGACTTAATAGCTGTCTACAAATATCTAAAGGGCTGTCACAGCACACAAGGAAAGACTAGAAGCAATGGGATGAAACTGAAAGGGAGGAGACACAAATTAGATATTAGAAAAGATCAATGAGTGGAACAGGTTACCACGAGAGGTGGTGAGTTCTCCTTCAATGGAAGTGTTTAAACAAAGGCTGAACAGATATCTGTCTGGGATGATTTAGTGAATCCTGCCCTGAGCAGGGGGTTGGACCCGATGACTCTGGAGGACCCTTCTAACACTACCATTCTATGAACAAATTCAATGACAGGGGAACCACTGAGGGAATACAGACAAACAACCCAAGTAACTCCTAAAGAAATGACAAACCACGGAAGCACAAATACTGGCACAGACTGGAATTGTAAAGTCAGCGTGTCTACTTTTGGAGACCCCATGCCACGACCCCATCACGGGCCACAAACTGTGACAATACCTCCTCTCTGAGGAGGGACCACCGGCCACATCAAGCTGAATCAAATTAACCCTTAATTAAAGAATTACATTTGGTAAGACGGATCTCAGTGGGAAGAACTAGTCTAGAAGATAATACCCAGATGACTTGTGAACCTGGAGGAACCTCCCCCTTTTTTGGCTGGGACCATCGGAGCAGGCACACTTGGACAAAATGACTGACACAACTGCAGAAAAAGTTGCAACACCCAGCCCATTGCTTTCCTCCGCAGCTATGTCTTTTGGATAACAAACCCAATTGCATAGGTTCCTCAGTAACAGGGTATTCAGCAGGTGATACCACAGTATGTTTAGAACTACACTCCCTCACCTGCATTCATCACAATAACTCCTCCTCCTTTAACCACAGGGCAGAATAATAAATCCCCATTTTTCCTCAATTGCTCCATTGACAATATACTACTTTAAATAAAGTAGAACAATATGGACTGCTACTACCATGTTTCCCCAAAAATATGACACTGTCTCTTATTCATTTTTGCCCCAAAGTAGGCACGGTGTCTTATTTTCAGGGGGGGGGAGGCTTATACTCACCTCATCCGCGACATCTGGGTTCCTCGCACTGCTGTGATTGGATCGAGCGCCAGCCAATCAGAGTCATTCAGTGATGTCATTCACTGAATGGCTGTGAATGATCAAGCATTGGCTCTGATAGGCTGGCACTCGATCCAATCACAGCAGTCGAAGCCCATCCACAGAAATAGGGTGATATGTCAATGCAAAGGACATGGCAGCCTGCCACAGCGAGGGACTCAGACTCCGTGGCCAGGTGAGTTTAGCTAGGGCTTATTTTGGGGGAGGGCTTATATTTCAAGCCTCCCCAAAAATCAGGGTAGGTCTTATTATCAGGATATGGCTTATTTTCGGGGAAACACAGTATTTTGTTCTTTTAAAACTTCTTCCACAAGTTCTTGAAATGTATCCAGAACTTGTAGGCAGAAATGGATAGCATAAAAATGGGGATTGGAAACTGGAAAGGAGGAATCCAAATCCACGACAGTGGAATCGAATTCCTTCTAGAGTTGATGTAACTGAACCGAATGTGACAACTCTTCAAACATAACATTCGTACAGTTGATTACAGTATTTGCATCATATCTCACATTAAAGTCCTTCTGATCATGAAAACCATCCCCAAAAAATGACATTTCAATGGTTTGAAAAACATCAAAATCCCTAAGTGGAGAAAAACGTAACCCTTTTGACCGTAAATGTAATTGAGTCTCTGATAAGATATAACTGGATATATTAAACAACAGGCAAGTTTTCAGTTGTGAGTTTTCCTCCTTTGTGAATATCTTTTTGGATTTCTTGTGTTTACGGCCCGATCTTCTAATGTGTTTTTTGAGACCTTGTTCACAGCTGGAGCAGCGCCCATGTTAGCTGTTTTATGCGGCACAACATTACGTGACTCAGAAAGTCCCTCTGAAGCTGAAGGGGTGATTGAATCATCAGAAAAATCCATATCTGAAAAATTGACTTCAGTCGTCTTTAAAATGGATTTGAAGTGCTTTTTTATATCTTTATCTATCCATTACAACAGCAACAATGTAGTTTATGTAATAACATGCACTTTATGTAACATACAATACGTGGGAAGCCCTACAGGGCCGTCTAATATCAGAGTATATAGCATCTCTCTGATGTTAGCAATCGGAATGCATTAAATGTATCCGCAGCCTCCTGGCATTTTTTGGAATGCCATATTGGCAACTTTGATTCAACTTTTTTCATTTACCGCTATTGAGAAGGTAACCGAACCCCTGAGGGGAGGAGATTACTGACGGAAGCCTTTAAATCGAGAGGTATTTTGGATTTTTTTATTACACACCCGAATTCCAAAGGGCCTGAACTTCAGACAGAACCTCATCCATCACTATTGGTCATTTTTATTTAGATATTGAGATTTTAATTAGTGTAATTACGCATTGGTCTGTTTCAGATCATGTGATAAATAGTGTTATGTGATGACTAAGGCCTCTTTCACACTAGCAATGCGTTTTCACGCAGGTCGCATTGCGTGAAAAATTCGCGGCAACGCTGCATTGCCGCAATCTAATTCCAAAAAGATTTAGCCCTTTCTTGTCCATTCACACAGCTGTATCGCGTGAAAAGGACGCTGCAGCGGCGGTCGGCAGCGCGGCTCTATTTAGCTTAAATAGAGCCTTTTTTTCAGTTTCCATAGGAATCAATGGGAGCTCCCTGCGATTTTCGTCCAAACATGGCCATGGCCTGTCTTCTGACGCTGCGAGGAAAAATTATGGCTGAAAATCGCAGGTGATTTGGCGATCTTCAGTCGTGATTTTTTTCGTGCGTCTAAAAATTGCCCGTGTAGGTGAATCCAATGCTTTACATGGTCGTGATTGTCTGGCGACGCTTTCTCGCGGCTAATAGCCTTGAGAAAATACTAGTGTGAATGAGCCCTTAGGATGTTCCATCCGAAAGTCATCAACTGAATGTGAACGGTTGGCTGGTTTTGAACCTGATGAAACAAACGCCCGTTTCCTGCTGCGGGATGACGTCTATCTTTGCCCTGGGAATATCGTTGCGTGGAGTGTCAGAACGTATCTGGGTGTGGACACTATATAGCTGGCTTAAGCTCTTCTTGGGTTAAATACGGGGGGTGTTAAAAATATGCTCATCTGAAAGCGGTCTAAGGCCTTCGACAAACAAGCGTGTAACATAATACGCTCGCTCCTGCGCATTTTACTGCACTTTTTTGTGCATGGAAGGTATATTCACACCCCTCGCCATAATTTAAAAGACCATGTAGCCTATTGAGGTCCAGGCGTGTGCCTTTTTCCATGGAGTTGCGCAGTGTATTGCGCATTTATGCACCTCCCATAGACTTCTATAAGAACCCGTGGTGCGCTGATGCACAGAAAAATAGAGCATGTCTTTTTTTTTTCGCGCGCAAAAGTGGTCACTGAGAACGAACCCATTGAAAGCAATGGGCTCTATTCTCTGTGCTCTGCACGTGCAAATTTTGCGCACCCAAATACGTCTCTGAAGCTACCCTAAATGTTGATAAATGTTTGACTATATTATTGCTTGTCGCTCATTATGAGCAATTCAACTACCCATGCGAAAGGACCTTTAGGGTGACTACCCACTAGCGTTTTTTTTTTCTGCTGCAAATTTGCTCCTATTTTTTCTTCCAATTGTCAATGGGACTTTCTAATGTTAAAAACGCAAAATTGCGTTGCGTCGCGATGTGTTGCGTTGCGTCACGTTGCGGTTTTAACATTAGGAAGTCCCATTGACAATTGGAAGAAAAAATAGGAGCAAATTCGCAGCAGAAAAAAAAACCGCTAGTGGGTAGTCACCCTAAGACTCATTCTCACGGGCTTAATTGCATAGCGTAATACGCAGTGAAAAAAACCCATTGATGTCAATGGCTTCGTTCAAATGAGCATATATTTTCACACGATAGCGTGAGAAAAGCCATGACATATCCTATGTTGGTGCGCATTACGCTAATACGCAGTGAATACATAGGAAACCTGCGTATTTGCACAGCTAATGTAGTGGCCCAGTACATGGTATCCTGGCCCCCTCCATAAATGTTATATATGTAATGGCTTGTGTTAGTGCACTGTGCAAAAAGTGTCTTGTCATTCTGTTGTGTATTGCACAGCTGCAGTAAATGAAGAGTTAAGTGTCTGCAAAAGTGTGGGTGATGCTTGCAACGTATCAATTTGTCTTGTCACATGGTATGAGTGAGGAGATAAATATGAGTGTTGGTGTGAGTTCAGGGTTCTATTCTGTGGTCTCTAAGAGGCTCCGCTGCTTCTGGGTTCTTGAGAGGTTCGGCCACATGGGGGTACCTTCAACCCTCATGTGGTGAAGAATGGAGGAGGAAGAGTGGTTCCTGACTACCTGTGTGACAACAACCATGGCAGAGTGAGTCCCTTAAGGGGGAGAAAGCGTGAGTAAGAGAAGGTTCATACTGCCAGACCTAGTGCAGAGGTACTCAGTGATTATTTTTCCTACATGGCTGTCCTAAAGTCTGGGATCACCGCGTAGAGGTATACCTATTTGTTTTCACATCCGGCCGTTGTGAAGTCTGGGATCACCGGGTGGAGGTACTCTCAAGTCTGCTTCTTTACCCTCACTGTCAATTTTGTGTAAATTGTACCATCATCTGGAATTTGTGTTCAGTAAACTTTTGCTAGGCCTTGACCATTCCCTGAGACCTGAAGTAAGTTACTTTTGTCTGCGGCTCCATTATTTACCACCGAGGGTCATACCGGTGAGTAACGGAATGGTGGCGTCACCCATGACATCTGCTAGCCCTGTCCTCCAGTTTATTGGGCATCTCTATCCTAAGGGTGTCCGGAAAAGGCCAACGCTGCTCTGGCCGAGTCTACGTGTGTCCCTCCGGGAGGGAGCCTGGGGAGTGCCACCATGTCGGGACGCTGCACTAATACATGGGTCCTTCTGCGCACTTATTTGCGTGTGTAAATATGCAGTGCAGTTGCACACACAAAAACCCAAAGGAGTGGGCATAATACATAAGCATACGCAATTTTTTGTCTTGTAAATATTCAGCTTATTTACGCAACCAAAATACACTTACGCCTAAGGGAATGAGCCCTGAGTCCCTAGAAGAAAAACGGTGTCTAATGTGGAAGTACAAAGTGGCATTCCATATGGGGTCTCGAAGCTTAAAGGTGTTGTCCATTGTCAGACAGATGCTAGCCTATGTAATGCGTGGCGGATGGTAGTGAAATAACCCGCCGAATTATCATGGCGTCATTAATAGGTTGCTGGTCTGCATGGTGAACTACATTTATCAGAATGGTCTGGCACCCTGTATCCACTATGTGTGGGAGTATACACTAAACAGCCACCCCCCTCATTATCAAGAGGCAATGTGAGTGGCTGTCTCATCGGTGTCCTGCACAGGTGTTATTCACTCCTCCATTTGGTAGCCAGCTACCTGCATGGTGAGAGGATGTATCTATATGCACTCCTCACTCAGTAAGTAATGGCCGTTTTCTGTTATTGGTTTTACACCTATGTGAATGAGCCCTGGGTCACTAGAAGAAAAATGGTGTCTAATGTGGAAGTACAAAGTGGTCTCAAAGCTTAAAGGGGTTGTCCATTGTCAGACAGATGCCAGCCTATGTAATGTGTGGCGGATGGTAGTGAAATAAGGTGCAATACCCTGTTGAGACGGCAAATGTTGGCATCTTCCATCTGTCTGCTTTGTGTTGCAGACATCAAGTTGAAGTTATATCATCACAGAAATTTGCTTCTGTTGTTCTATCAGCAAGATGCCTTCAACATAACCTAATAACATTAGGTAACCAAGCAAGACAACACAGAACAAATGTTTGCAAAGACATCTTATTTCACTGTCATAGCTGGATATCCTTACGTAATTGATGAAACGAGAGTAAAACATTTGCATGTTAACGCTAAATGTATAAAACATCATTTTCGGAATGGCAAGACTAATTAAAGGCGCCGACTAAATGGCAACATTTATTACCCAGTTCTATTCTCTGTCTAAATACACGGAGCGAACACTTAAGTGATTTTTCCTTTCAATGAATGGTTACATTTATCATTGTTTCGGTCCTTGATGTTGCGGGTGAAACGCAGCAGGACAGACATGTTTCAAAGCCACATTCTTCCATCTCGCTTGACCGGGCTGTCCGTGGCCAGATCTTGTATAATCAATTAAAGACAACGTTTCTCACTGTTGAAAGCTCAGGGCAATCAATAGCATGACTGCGAGAGAGCATATGTGAACCGTGTAATGATTTATATGCAAATTTGTTTTCCTGTTGCTAATGACATTACCAGTTGTTAATGGCATTTAATGCAAGAAAATTATTCACTTTGTAGTAAATACCAGTGTCAATCTACATTTGCTGTCATTGGAGAGGCTGTGCTGAACTCTCGTAAACTGTGGCACAGAATTTAAAGTCATAAGTCGAATTTGTTTTCATCTTGACATTAAAATGAAGTTTGGAGGACATTACAGGCAAATGCATCTGCTTGGATTACTTTGTATATTCTTGTATTTATGGACGAATTAGGGAAAATTCTTCTGCCTGACAATGAAATTGAATGCCCCCAATCTTACTGTGACAGTGCAGAATGTTAGGAGTGCTCACCTCATATATAGTGCCCCCCTGGTGCCTATTTGAACTTCAAGTGAGCCTTTCATTAAACGTTACGTTATGGATAGCGAAAGTAGACCTGCTGAGTACCAACCAGTCTAGCTTTTGGATCAGACCTGGTATGACTGGCAGCTGACCCTAGTTGTAAGGTAATCTCAGATGGGAAACTTGCCCTTAGCTAATCAGGAAGATGGGAAGCCCCTGACTAAAAGCAGGGTAAGCGTCCTGATAAGAACGGCCCCACACTGGAACCTTGGGGCTAACTATCCCTGACAGGACACAGTGATGATGACTGAACACAGGGCATACAGAACAGGACTGACTTATCACAGAGACGTGAACAATGCTGGAAGGGAATGGACAAACACACACAGGCTAAAGCACATACAGAATAAACAGATAGAGAAGCAGGATTGAATACACAAAATAGTCCAGAGACAGGCAACCTAGATGTGCTGACTGTTTGAGACAAACACACATCAATACTGAGGCAAAGATGGGGGATTCCCAGCTCAGCTAAATAGGGGGGTAATTACCAATTAAGCTGCAGCTGGGATGTGAGCGCTGAGCAGGGTAAACTAATGCATTGCTGATAGAAACAAGTACATTCATACAGAAGGAACAGAGCGATGCCCACATCTGCCTGGAATAGCAAGAGAGCGGCAGATGCAGGTAGCAGACCTGCTCTATTTTCATGTGCATTTACGCGCCAAAAGTCGCCATAGAAGTCTATGGAAGGTACAAATTGTGTGCACAGATATGCAATTTGCTGTGCAATTCAGTGAAAAAAGAGAACACATTTGGAACTCATTAGCCATGTAAATCAGGGCGTGTTCGTCTGCCACATGCAAATAAACATGTCCTTCATGCACAAAAAGTACAGTAAAATATGGCATTATGCACGCAAGAAAACCTCATACATAGTGCAAATACATTACGGTGAGGCATGCGCAAAAACAAACACCCCCGTATGAAGGAGCCCTAAGAGCCCTTTTACATGGGCTGATAAATCATTCAGATTCCTACATCTACGAGGAATCTGAACGATTATGTTCAGTGTAAATGCATGCCCCGACTGAACGCTGAACTAGAATTTATTCAGTTCTCATTCATCATTCAGTTTCTGCATGCATAAAACTGAATGATGCAACAACTGCCTATTTTTTATTTCGGCTCGCTCAACCTCCATTCACTAGTGTAAAAGCAGAGAAATAATTATCGCTGGGTCATCCTGTCAGGCATCTGCACCTAACTAGTCGCCCCGATTTTATTTGGAGGTTTATCGTCTGTCACATCCGTTCAACAGAAAACAATCACATTATGTTCCATTGGATTCTGTATTACAAAACAGTTTTTTCTTAGAAGCTTTGCCTTTCAGAGATAATAACCTCTGAATATGATGCCATCAGTCGATGTACAAAATTGATTTGGTTCCATATAGCCAGAGTCCTAGGTATGTGCCTAAAGGCTCATCCACATGGACTAGGAGTCTATATAGTAGTGTAAGGCTCTCTGCACTACTGTAAAGGCGCCATCATAGTTTGAGTGTGCAGAAATATTTTCCCTTGAAATCAATCTTTCTAGGGACAATTACTGTGTACAGACAGCATCCATCTGACCATGCCACAAACCAGTGCATGCCTACTTATGTAATCCGAGAAATACATAGACGTCTTTATGGCGTTACTGCTGGGAAAAAAATAGAGTGCTAATACGGTTGTGTGCATGAGCTTTTCATTTAAGACTTGCACTCTTGTTGTGCTTTGTCTTATTTTTGACCTGTATTCTGCCTTGCCTTATCTTGTTTTTGCCCTGTATCTGCCTTGCCGTGCCTTGTCTTGTTTTTGCCCTGCATCTGCCTTGTTGTGCCTTGCCCTGTCTTGTTTTTGCCCTGCATCTGCCTTGTTGTGCCTTGCCCTGTCTTGTTTTTGCCCTGCATCTGCCTTGTTGTGCCTTGCCCTGTCTTGTTTTTGTCTTGTATCTGCCTTGTCATGCCCTGCCTCGTCTTGTTTTTACCCTGTATCTGCCCTGTTGTGCCTTGCCTTGTCTTGTTTTTGCCCTGTATTCTGCCTTGTTGGGCCTTGCCTTGTCTTTGCCCTGTATCTGCCTTGTCTTGTCTTGTTTTTGCCCTGTATCTGCCTTGTCTTGTTTTTGCCCTGTATTCTGCCTTGTTGTGCCTTGCCCTGTATCTGCCTTGCCATGTTTTGTTTTTGCCCTGTATCTGCCTTGTCTTGTTTTTGCCCTGTATCTGCCTTGTCATGCCTTGCCTAGTCTTGTTTTTGCCCTGTATCTGCCTTGTTGTGCCTTGCCTTGTCTTGTCTTTGCCCTGTATCTACCTTGTCTTGTCTTATTTTTGCCCTGTATCTGCCTTGTTGTGCCTTGCCTCGTCTTGTTTTTGCCCTGCATCTGCCTTGTCTTGTTTTTGCCCTGTATCTGCCTTGTTGTGCCTTGCCTCATTTTGTTTTTGCCCTGTATCTGCCTTGTTGTGCCTTGCCTCATTTTGTTTTTGACCTGTATCTGCCTTGTCATGCCTTGCCTTGTTTTGTTTTTGCCCTGTGTTCTGCCTTGTTGTGCCTTGTCTTTGCCCTGTATCTGCCTTGCCTTGTCTTGTTTTTGCCCTGTATCTGCCTTGTCTTGTTTTTGCCCTGTATCTGCCTTGTCATGCTTTGCCTTGTTTTGTTTTTGCCCTGTGTTCTGCCTTGTTGTGCCTTGCCTTTGCCCTGTATCTGCCTTACCTTGTCTTGTTTTTGCCCTGTATCTGCCTTGTCTTGTTTTTGCCCTATATCTGCCTTGTCGTGCCTTGCCTTGTCTTTGCCCTGTATCTGCCTTGTCATGCCTTGCCTTGTCTTTGCCCTGTGTCTGCCTTGTCATGCCTTGCCTTGCCTTGTCTTTGCCTTGTATCTGATAATGGATATCCATTAAGAGCTACTAACATCTGCTGCTGAAAAGTCCTGCCTATCACCCTTTTACAATAATAAACATTTGTAAATCTGATACCTGGAAAATACAAATAAATGGATTGGAAAGGGTTAAAAATTCATGTCAAGATTTTTCTTCTCTTTTCTTGCAAATGTCCATTTGAGGCTATTCCTATTGATATCAATGGTATGAGCGTGCACAGAGCTCCACTCTTCACCAACACCACAACATCATTATCTCCTAAGAGGTCTCGCAGGTGGGGTCAACAAGTGCTGCTCTCCAATGCGGCCAAAGGGATCAGGTGGTCGTATAAACCAGCACCAAGAGAGGAGGCCACCTTCGTTATATATCCTCTACCAATAACAGTATAGAATTATCAGCTGGTTTATCTGTATTTTAGTCTGTAAGCTGTTTATGGCTCCTTACTAAGGTTTATGTGCAACTAACTACCCATTGCTAATTAATTCCTAACTTAAAACATACCACTTAGAAATGAACACTGGTTGCCTTTTCCAATTAAAACACATTGATCTTTCACTTGATTGTATCTATATGTTCCGCGTCTTCTCCCGCTGAACAGCAGTTGGAAAGCTTAAAATGAATAGTCTCCTGTAATTGCTATAATACTTTAGCCTCATTACATTTTATTTTAAAACCACTAGTCCCATCTAATGACCTACTGGGAATAATTGCAGAATTAAACCATTTGCCATATTATGTGTGACTCTGCAATCTTTTAATACCATTTGCAAATTAAATTGGCATTTTTAATGCTTTTTAATTTTAGGCCAGGAAGCCTAAATTACATAGCGGAGCAGGAGTCGCCAATGATAAGGTCACCTCCATGCATTATACTTTAGGAGAGTCTAGTCTGATTTGCAAAAAACTGGTTTGACCTTTACATTGGAGAGATTTGATATGCCTTCTTAACGCATAGGCATGCCACTGGGATTGATAACTTCCCAATGATGGCTTGTCATATCAGTCATTTAGACGTGTCCTGTTGTAGTGCAGACTCGCTCATCAACCATCATTGTCGCTTATTAATTACAGCATATGTTGACACAACAATAGGACACATACAGTATATGGGATATGCAGTGGTGCAAAGACTGTACCCTATGTTGAGAAAAGTATTGACCCACTAGTCCTATGCTGTCAGACGAAGGGGATATGCAAATTGGACATGTGAGCATTAGATATGAAGGAGAGTATCACACAGGCATATGCCAGTACAGAAACCAACAGGGTGTCACAAGGTGTAGAGTTGACGGACTTCAAATTGGTTATAGTGGTGGAATGTTAACTGGGCAACCAATCAGTATGGGAAATCTCAGTGTTTTTGGACCTTCCAAACTCCACTGTTGTCAATGTTATTTGGAAATGGAAAACATCTAGAGTGGATTGAATGAGATCTCGTAAATTGATCGAACGTGGAGACTAAAGCCTTCTACAAGCTGTGAAGGCATCATGCATATTGACAGACTTGTTAGGAGGTCTCACAGGCCATTGGAACATCCATCAGCACCAGAACCATCCATATGAAACTGCATGTGGAGGGGTACTATGGACGAGTGGCTGCACACAATCCTAACATCACAGCAGTGAATGCACAGAGGTCCCTGCAATGGTGTTTTGGGTATTGTTCTTGGACTGTAAGTGAGTTGAAGCAACGGTTGTTAAAGGGGTTGTCCCGCGCCGAAACGTTTTTTTTTGTTTTTTTTTAACCCCCCCCCCCCCCGTTCGGCGTGAGACAACCCCGATGCAGGGGTTAAAAAAACAAACCGGGTAGTACTTACCCGAATCCCGGCGGTCCGGCGTCTTCATACTCACCTGCTGAAGATGGCCGCCGGGATCCTCTCTCTCTGTGGACCGCAGGGCTTCTGTGCGGTCCATTGCCGATTCCAGCCTCCTGATTGGCTGGAATCGGCACGTGACGGGGCGGAGCTACACGGAGCCGGCATTCTGCACGAGCGGCCCCATTGAAGACAGCAGAAGACCCGGACTGCGCAAGCGCGGCTAATTTGGCCATTAGAGGCCGAAAATTAGTCGGCTCCATGGGAACGAGGATGCCAGCAACGGAGCAGGTAAGTATAAAACTTTTGATAACTTTTGATAACTTCTGTATGGCTCATAATTAATGCACAATGTACATTACAAAGTGCATTAATATGGCCATACAGAAGTGTATAGACCCACTTGCTGCCGCGGGACAACCCCTTTAACAGTTGAATCATAGCTGATCAGATGGCCACACTTGAGTGTGACGGCTGCCTTGAGAGTAGTTTCTATGCGACTTTTCCAAACAGTGAGGTTTGGAGGCAGTTGTGTTATGGTCTGGGTTTTTTTTTTTTGCTGGGAAAGACTAAGGCCATTGGTTATAGTTAAGATAGCTGCATCTCCTCAAACTATTATGGTGTCATTAATAGGTTGCTGGTCTGCATGGTGCACTACATGAATCAGAAGGTCTGGCACTTTGTATCTACTCTGTGTGGGAGTATACACCACACAGCTACCCCCCTCTATATTAAAAGACTGTGTGAGTGGCTGTCTCATCAGGTGTCCCTCATAGGTGTAATTAGCTCCCTCATTTGGCATTTTGCTACCTGCACGCTGAGGGGATGCAGCTATCTGCCCTCCTGAGTCAGTAAGTATATGGTCATTCTCTGTGATTGTTTGTTTGTTTATATATTTCCCCTTCTGTGACGTAGAAATCAGAGTCAAAATCGGTGGCAGAAATGGCAACAACCTTTAATATGCAGATGACACCACCCTGCTTGCACAAAGTGAAAGGGACCTGGAACACCTTATCCAACAAGTGCAAAAGGAAAGTGAACACGTGGGACTGTACCTCAACAGCAAGAAAACGAAAGTCATGACTGTGGTAGGCAACAGTACACTGAACATAAAGATCAACAACAAAGAAGTTGAGTCAGTCCAAGATTTCATCTTGCTTGGATCTAAAAATCGATTACAATAGGCAATCTGGACCCGAGATCAGGAGACAGAATTCAATATAGGGAACGGAAAAGATCTGGAAAAGCAAGGACATTAGCATTGCAGCAAAAACCAGACTGGTCAATGCAATCGTCTTTCCCATAACAACGTATGGTTGCGAAAGTTGGTCGCTCAGGAAAACAGACAGAAGGAAAATTGATGTGTTTGAGCTATGGTGCTGGAGGAGAATGCTACGGATACCTTGGACTGCCATGACAACGAACAAGGTAGTGTTAGATCGTGTCAAACCGAAAATATCACTAGAGGGCAAAATCATCAAACAGCGGCTCTTTTTTTGGACACGTGATGCGCGAACTCACTGGAAACAGTACTGATGCTTGGCAAGGTCAGTGGAAAGAGAAGATCAGGACGACAAAGAACCAGATGGCTGGATACATCAAAGGCCACCACAAACATGTCAATCGCAGAACTGAAAGAAGCCGTGAAAGACAGGAATCCGTGGAGAACATTGATCCATGGAGTGACCAAAGGTCGGATGCGACTGAACGGATAATCAATCAACCAACACTACACTAAATACTCCTTCCTGATTTTTTAAAGTTTTCTTTCTAACTTTATTTTACCATAAACAAAGAGAAAATATCATCAGCTTTGCATTTCTATAATCTATGACTGTGACAGCTACTAAGAAATAGCTGATGATTTTTAGTTACTTCCAGGACCCATCTCTAAAATTTGACAAAGATTAAAACTAGCTGACATAGGAGGAAGGCACAGCGATAGAATATGAGGGCAGCCTACCCTGAACTATATGAACTATATGACATGGCAGTTTCAGACTCTTTATATTGTAATGTCACATACTATAAAGACTCATAAAATAAATAGTACATTTCACTAGATTGATAACCAGGACCTACAACACTGTGGCTTGAACAACTTAATTCATTGAGGCACATTTAAAAAAGGGTTTGCGTCCGTTTCTGCTGTGCATATGTTTTCACTGTATGTGTTATTTCAGTGAGCCTTCCCATCACAACTGAAGAAGGGGCTCTTCTGCTCCGAAACGCGTCTTTTATTGTTGGGTAAATAGCTAATTAAATCTTGCACCTCCCTTTCTTTGACTTTTTCATATGCAGAAGCATGAGCAGTTACCAATTATTTCTGTCTTATCAGTATCACGCCTATTTTGATGTGGCGCTTTTCTGGATTGGCAGCACTTCTATAGCTGTTTTGACATCCACTACTCTATGAGTTGGTATATTACTTCACATTAAAGAGGTGCTCCACCGACCATTTTTTTTGTACTACAGTACAGTGCAAATGTTTTGGGCAGTTGTAATGTGACACTCTTTGCCTTCAGAACAGCATAAAATCTTCTAGGTATACTTGCACACAGTTTTTGAAGGAACTTAGCAGGGAGGTTGTTCGAAACATTTTGGAGAATGAACCACAGACCTTCTGTGGATGTAGCTTGCGCAAATCCTTCTGTCTTTTCTTGTAATCCCAGACAGACTGGATGATAATGAGATCAGGGCTCTGTGGGCCCATATCATCACTTCCAGGACTTCTTGTTCTTCTTTACACTGTAGATAGTCCTTAATGACACTGGCTGTATGTTTGGGGTCGTTGTCCTGATGCAGAATAAATTTGGAGCCAATTAGTCGCTTCCTGATGATATTGTATGATGGATAAGTATCTGCCTATATTTCAAAACATTGAGGACACCATTAATCCTGACCAAATCCCTAAATCCATTTGCTGAAATGCAGACACAAACTTGAAGGGACCCCCACCATGCTTCACTGCTGCCCGCAGACACAGATCTGCGACTAAAAAGCTGTTCAATTATTTTCAACTAATTTCAATGTATTTTGGTGCGCTAAAAATGAAAAAAAAAGTAAAAAAAAATCCTAGACGTCAGGATTTAGAACAAAATGCAAAATTCTCTCAAATGTAGCAAATTTTTCTCAATTTTGGGATTTTTTTTAATCTTAAGGTTTTTAACTAAATTTAAAGTCAAAATTACTATTAATTAATTAATTCACATCAGTGCATTTAGAGCTTACTCAGACGACCGTATATCGGCCAGGTATTCATGCCAGCTGATATACGGCGTCCCTCTCTGCAGGGGGAGGAGGCTGGAAGAGGCGGGAGCAGTGCACTGAGCTCCCGCCCCCTCTCTGCCTCCTCTCCACCCCCTCTCCACCCCTCTGCACTATTTGCAATGAGGGGAGGTGGGATGGGGCGGAGCTAATTCCCAGAACTTAGCCCCACCCCGCCCCGCCTTCTCTCATTGCAAATAGTGCAGAGGGGCGGAGAGGGGGTGCAGAGGAGGCAGAGAGGGGGCGGGCACTCAGTGCACTGCTCTCGGCTCTTCCAGCCTCCTCCCCCTGCAGAGAGGGACGCCGTATATTGGCCGGCGTGAAAACCCGCCCTATATATGGTCGTCTGAATAAGCCCTAAGGCTGCTTGTCCACGGGGATCTCCGCTGTGGGAGCCACCGCACGATAGCAGGAGCCAGCAGATGGATCTCCGCTGTCAGCCTATCTGACAAATAGGCTCACTGCGGAGAATTGCGGCAATTCACAGCATGCTGCGAATTGCCGGACGCGAGCGGAGAATCGCTATGATTCTCTGCTCATGGACAGGGGGGCTGTGCTTTCCATATCAACACTATGGAAAGCGTGCACTGCGTTTCCCACGGCCGGGTTATTGCCGAACACAATGCAAAAACGCCCGTGGACAGGCAGCCAAAGATAAATGAAAAGTTATAAGAAAAGAACTTCCAGAGTGAGCTAATAGAAGCCAGCATCAACATATTGCAAGCTGACCGCGCCGGCTCTGACATGCACGGGCTTGATTCCATTTTTTTTCTTAGTTCTCTCATTTGGTGCATATTGGGCCTCACTTATCAAAACTACCTAAAAGAAAAACCATCTTTGTTGCCTTTAGCAACCAATCACAATGCAGAATTCATTTTTCAAATTACTCTGGTAAAATGAAAGCTGCATTGTGATTGGTTACTATGAGCAACAAAGACAGTTCTCCTTTTAAACAGTTTTGACAAATAAGCCCAATTGTGCCTTTCTGTCTCTGGCTTCCATCTGTATAGCTGAATATGACATTCAGATGGAACTCTGAATTGACTCACTGACTTTAATTAGTCAAACAGAGATCCAAGGGTCAAACTTTGGTTTTCGTCTGACATGGTTTCCATTAGTTTCCATCATTTTTGGAGGACAAAATAGCACCTTTGAGTATGCTGTCCAATCATTTCATCCAATCAAAAACCACTGGTGACAAATCCTCTTTTGTCGAGGAACTGTGGTTGATTATTGGCTGTTATTTTATCTAAAAACAATGATTTTTGCATGAAAGGTTTACATAAAAAGTCAAGGTTTTTGATGAATGTCACTCTTGAAAGGCAATTAGCTGGACATAAAAGAAGATACAATTTCACTGCCTAATTGCTTTGCAGCACCTTGCAGCTAATAAATTTGTCACATTGAATTATTAATTAGAAACGAATATTTGACTTGCTGCTTTGAATAGAGAACCGTTCATTATAAGTTGGCATTGTTCCTCCGGAATAATGAGCCTGGCACAATGGGAGCAATGCAAAGGTGAATTAAAGATGTTTTATAATGTGTCTCATTGTCATTCACCACTTGATCCAAAGCATTAATTAAAACTGGGTGTGTTCATATCAATTGTTATTTTTTCTTGAGCTGTTTTTCATCTTCTTGATATAAAAAGGATTATCTGGGTTTGAAAACACATTTTAAAATAACATACCAGAGAGTTAATGGGGAAGGGGCGCTTGTTTAACACTCATTTATTAGGCAGTGATGAAGCAGCTACAAAGAGCAACTCTTGCTTGGGAGGACTCAACATGACTGGGTATTACATAGACTGGCCAATTGAGAAGTTGTAATGCTTCATCTGTCCTGTGGGGGTGTGGCAGTGGACTTGGCCACTTGCTGTCCTGTAGAGTTGAGCAAACGTACTCTTCCGAGCTTGATGCTCGTTTGAGTATTAGCATACTCAATGGTGCGAGTACCGCGCTGTGTTCAACCCTGCCCCAGTTTTGACCCCTCCCCGCATTACGATTTCCTGCTGTGACGTGCATGCGCACGTCCACGGCAGTATGTGGCTGGCTGGGGAATGGGTGGGTGGAGAGAGAGAAAGAGAGAGAGAGAGACAGAAAGAGAGAGAGAGAGAGAGGAAGAGAGAGAGAGAGAGAGAGAGAGAGAGAGAGAGGAAGAGAGAGAGAGAGAGAGAGAGAGAAGAAAAAAAAAGCTTGGCATCCGGCGGGTTACATACAAAAATGCTCAAGTCTCCCATTGAAGTCAATGGGGTTCGTTACTCGAATAGAGCTCTCGAATTTTGCGAAAAGCTCGACTTGAATAACGAGGACGAGCATTTGGGTGCTCGCTCATCTCTACTGTCCTGTTAGGGGTGCTTGCAGTGGGACACCCTGTGTGTCATTGTGGAACCCTTCTAACAAGAAAAGGATGCTTGTCTTTTTGCTTTATTGTCTTTTGTCATGATTGTATGTAATGTTTTGTGCCAATATGCTATTAATTCAGATTTAGGGCTTTTATTTTACCAGTCTTTTAGAAAGGGAAAACTGAAGTGCTCCATAGTGTAGTAATACACCGGGAAGCAAAACTGTACTGCAGTATATTACTGCTGACCTGATTGGGTGGTGCAAGCGGGAACATCGCCAATGCAATGCCTGTAACAGCTGCCTCTATTGGGATGGATGGGTGGGAAGCCTCTATAGTATCAAGACTAGATAAGATGAAGAATAAGGATTCATGGGCATGGCTGGGTAGAGTGCAAACAGGAACTCTACTCAGCAGCACCCATGAATCCTGGTTCTTCCTCTCAACTGTTCACTTTACTGGGCTTGTCAGCCGATGCCTTTAGACAGAATGATTATACAAAAAAATTGTTTAAAGGAGTGAACGATAATCGTTCAGTCTAAATGCAAGCCAAATCATTCACTGTTCATCGTACATTTTCTGCAGGCATATAAATCATCGTTGCCTCGTTGACTTATCGTTCAGTTTAAATAGCGCTCATTCAGTTGTTCTCATTCACTTATACAGTGAATGTTAAAGACTGAACTATTTTCAATGATTTTCGTTTGAACAAGCAAGCAATATATTTGTCTGTCTAAACAGGCTGCACGAGAGCAAACGAGCTAGCGATGACATTATTCACCCGTTCAAATGATAATTGGCTCATCTGAAAGGGCCCTTACATAAACGGTATGTCTTTAAGGCTTTATTCCCACAAGCGTATATCGGCCAGCGTTTTCATGGCCGGCCGATATACGCTATCATCTGGGGCGTAGAAGCTTGTGAAAGGCTGCACAAATCTAACATTTGTGCGCCCATTCACACGGCATGGGCCTTGGCGCATATGCGCTGAGGTCACCATGCTATTGCTCCTTTCCAGTCCCTCCCCATCGCAGGCTCTCCTCTGCTCTCCTCCCCACTCGTTCTTTGCAATGGGCGGGGGCAGAGCTAAGCACCGTCCCATCCCACCTCCTCCTATTGTACGCAGCCAGCAATGGGAGGAGGAGGGATGGAACAGCGCTTAGCTTCGCCCCGTCCCGCCCTCTCCCACTGCAAACAACGAGCGGGGAGCAGAGCAGAGGTGAGCCTGCACGGGGGGGGGGGGGGGGGGGGGGGGAGCTGCTAAACTCCCTCCCACCTCCGGCTGCCGCCCCGCAACCTCTCTTTATACATACCCCGACGCTCCAGGACGGAAATGTACATCCTGGCGCGGGAAGGGGTTAAAGGTGTGACATTGACTTACAGAAATGCTCCTTTTCAAGAGATATCTTCCCAGTTCTACTGCCTGTGCACTGTGATCAAGGGACAGTTGGTGAAGGAGGAGCTCAGCTCTGACCTTTAGGCTCTCATTCTGCAAGCTTCCCCCAGCCTCTTCCATGGCTCCTCTCTCCTTGCACCATTAATCATTTGATATTCAACTTTCTTCCCTCCTCCGCGTGCTGGTGGCAGTGAGATATCTGTACTCATCTACTTCTGTTTGCTCTACTCAGACAGAACAAGAGGAGTGCAGAGATATCAGAGTGACAACCACATGGAGGGTGTAAGGAACCTGTTGAGTATTGTGCACACAGTGTTACTGTGGCGAGGGGGGCCTCTTGGCTTAGGGGCCAAGTCGCAAATGCAACCCCTGCAACCCCTATAGCTATGCCACTGTGATGACTAAACATCCTCTAAGGTGCATTTTACATATGCTCAGTACTCCTTTCATGACTCCCTCTGGTGTAGTATAAAATGGCAAATGGAAGCTGACAACAAATACATTTTTATGTCTGGTTGCATCAGTTGTGACACTGGACATCTCTTTCTGCCAGTCGGAAAGCGTTGCATAAAAGGTGCGCACTTCACCCTCAGGCATGTAACAACTAACCAGAACAAAGTGATATACATGAATCCATCCTTAGTAATACTGAGCAGTCATCAAGAGGATGCCACATACACTTACTAGCTTTGCGTGCCATGCTAACCTAATCAATAGTGTGGAAAGCATTTAGTTAGTGCAGTTGGTTTAGTGGCAGCTTATTATATCCTTAACTAGCATAAGTAACATGTAGTAATTTGTATGCTCTCAATAACGATATACTGGACTTACTATATGGAAGCTTCACTTTTCCTTATTTCTAAACCTGTTTAGCATATGAAGTAACAAGAGATTTCCCAGCAATATGGATGACTGGAATTGTAAATGTACTGGTCATACTCTACTCCATAGAATTAGATGGCCGTCAGGAACCCAACAACATGATTTAGTAAAGATCCCATTATATATACAATGATTTTAGAACACACCACATATTATTCTAAGGAATGTATAGATGCCTCTAATTATATTCAGTAGCTTTCATTAAGGTGCTAATTCCCTGATGTTTTTTATACCAAATCCCATTGTACACCAAACTTAGTGGAAGTTTCATAGTAGAGTCAACCATCAACATTGATATTTGACCCCAATTACAAAAAACTAGCACTAACCTCTGGACATAATGTATGAGTAAGGGCCTGTTCATACTTAGACTAAGGGGGTTTTCGACCTTTTTTTCAACTGATGTCCTATCCTCTGTATAGGTCATCAGTAGTTGATTGGTGGGCGTCTTCCGCTCGGGATCTCCATCCATGAACTCAACCGCTGGCATTCTGTCCAGTGCAGCAGGGCCGGACCTCGTCAACAGCGGTTAGCATAGGAAGTGAGAGTGCCAGCTTCACTGAGAGCACCGCATTGCTATTTCACTTCCTACTTCTCTCCTGGTCAGGACATTAAGTCCAGTCTTGACCAGAAGAGAAGCAGGAAGCGTGGGGATCCCATTTTCTTTCTTGTTCGCTGATGAGAATGTCCGACCCGCTGCACTGGACAGCAAGCTGGATGATCAGCTGATGGACAGGGGTCCTGAGTGGCAGACCACTGTCCATCAACTCCTTTCCAGAGCAAGGGTCATCAGTTGGAAAATGGGCAGAAAACCCCTTTAAAGCGACGCTCTGGTCCAGAAACAAATATGGCCACACCAGCTTCTCTGACTGCCTGATGCACACCGTGTATTAGTATGCATCATTATTCTAAGGGCTCTTTCACACGAACGTATTTCCACATGCAATCCATAGAGAATAGTACCCGTTGATATCAATGGGCGCATACACATTTGCTAGTTTTACGTGCGCATTTTTCGTATGTGTAAAAAAACAAGAGCTGCTTTATTTTTGTGCGCATTTGTGCACCGTAGGGGCCCCATAGAAGTCTATGGGAGGTGTGCAAATATGCAGTCATTGTGCGTAAATATACAATATACTTCGCAAAATGGCAGGGAAAAAAAAACACATCTGGACCTCATCAAGGTGAATAGCCTTTAAAAATCAGGGCGAGGGTGTGTTGGGCACGCATATGAACAGGCCCTGCGTGCGCAAGAAGGTACAGTACAATGGCGCAGACGCATGCACAGATCAACCTCATTCATAGCACAAATATGTTGCGCTGTAGCATGCACCTTTGTGCATACGCCCGAGTGAAGCAGCCCTAAGACATTATACACCTGTTAGGACCAGGTGAGCAGCACCGGCCGGTCACATCAGCACGGAGTAACTTAGACTATAAATGTATCCTAATGCGCAGTGTGCTTCAGGGAGTTAGAGAAGCCATCTTTGTTTCTCCAGGACTGGAGAGTCACTTTAAGGGCTCCTTCAGAAACGCTTGCTTTAGCACGACTTCACAATGCAAAAAGTCACACTTTCGCAATTCTACCTGTGCTGTTTACTGTACTTTCTGTGCTACCCCTATTATGCAATAAATGGCGCACTTTCACAGGGAAATCAACACATCGGAAACTAATAAATGTGTACAGCCTTTTAAATCACACCCGTCTTGATTAGAGATGAGCGAGCATACTCGCTAAGGACAATTACTCGAGCGAGCATTGTCCTTAGCGAGTACCTGCCCGCTCAGAAGAAAAGGTTCGAGTGCCAACGCGGGTGAGCGGTGAGTTGCGGAAGTGAGCAGGGGGGAGCGGGGGGGGGGGGGGGGGGGGAGAGAGGGAGAGAGAGATCTCCCCTCCGTTCCCCCCTGCTCTCCCCCGCCACTCCCCGCCCCCCGCCGCCACCCGAACCTTTTCTTCTGAGCAGGCAGGTACTCGCTAAGGACTATGCTCGCTCGAGCAATTGTCCTTAGCGAGTATGCTCGCTCATCTCTAGTCTTGATGTAAACGGTCCCAGGCAGTGCAGAAAGTACAGTAAAATGCCATTCTGGTATATCTGATGCTAAGAGCAGGACAACCTACAGTCTTTTCCTTGCAGTCAAAAGTACTGAAACCCTGACAGATCCCTTAAAGTCAATGGGATCCATCGGTGCGAATGAGGAAGTGGGATAAAATGTATCTTTTATAGTTTCCTATGGAATATACAGTCATTTCATACACTAGTATTGACGGGTAATGTGTCTCTAAAGGGTTAAGGTATCATCGTGAACGGAAGGTTGAAGGCTAATACTGGTGCAGAAAAATGCTTATGAGACATAATCCTGTGCAGAATAAGAAGTAAGAGGAAGGATCAATACAGGCTGAAGCTCTTACAGTATTTCTAGAGGTCGGATGAGAGAGGTCAGACTAGTCCTGGATGATGAGGACATGTTGTATGACTGTCGCTGACCGCACGTGTTAGCATTTATTTACATAATCATCAATTATTGAGACACATTTAACCTGACTTTGCACATTTCTCTACATGAGAATAGATTTATTCTGTACTATAACCTCCTGCCTTCAGCAGTGTAAAATCTAATTAAAGGCCAAAAGTGGCTTAGATCGGATTAAGTACAGTATGCTGTGCCAGCGTTATACTCGCCATGAAGGTATCAGGCTGCTTTCACACCTGCGTTAGGGTCACTTCAAGATTTCCGTCCCTCTGCTCCGTTTTTTCAATTTCTATCCTCCAAAAACTTAGCAGAGGGACGGAAATCCTGAAGTGACCCTAACGCAGGTGTGAACACAGCCTTATATGAGCACATGTGTAAATGTATCACTTAACAAACTAAGGGCTCCCACTCACTTGCATTTGCGTTTTTTGTTAAGGTGATTGTCAATGGGACTTTCTAATGTTAAAAACGCAACGCAATTGCGTTTTTGGTGCATTGCGTTGCGTTTTTAACATTACAAAAGTCCCATTTGCAATTGCGTTAACAAAAAATGCAAATGTGTGGGAGCCCTAAGGGCTGCTACAGATGAGCATATGCACAAATGTACACATATTTGCGCAGTGACTTCTTTGCGCGCTTGTCTGCAGATAGTCCTGTACTTTTTTGCGCATGCAGGGCTGTTCATATACGCATGCAACACCTTCCACCTGCTCCATGATTTAAAAGGCTATTTAGCCTAATGAGGTCCAGATGTGTTCCTTTTTTCACAGAATTGTGTGCTGCGGCCCGGGTCAGACCTTTGGCCCGGGGAGACAGCGGGAAAGAAAAGATGGTGCAAGGTCACCACCTCCTCCCGGTACCTCCAAACACACGGCCCGGCTACACGCAGGGGAATAAAATTAGCAACCATGCTATAGAACTCTTGGTACTTATCTGTTCACGTGACGCCAGTGCCTCTTCTGAGTGATAAATCACCCGAGCTGAATAAATGAGTCACACCAATGATGTAGTTTTAAATCGGAGGCACACGGTTTTCTTTTATTCGCAATTTTCCAACTTTGATTTTCCAAGAACAACGTACAACAGACAGTCTTAAGTACACTTTGGTAATTAAGAGTCACTGTTCTCCCATACTACAATCATCACCAATCTCAGTTATCTGATGGTAGAACTCTTGAAAGAACACTCTGGACATGGAGGGGAAATACTTATTCCTCAATCACCACTCGTCATGTCCCTGAAATCACTTCTCTAGCGGCATTCTTGCTGTGCAGTCGCTTACGTAAAACTTGCCCTCCGACCTGCAATAGCGGAGTCTGTATCTTCTTTTCCAAGCATGCGGTTGAGCAGGGGAGTGTGTGATACCATCCGCCAACTTCTTAGTATGGTATCCATAGTCATCGAGAGAAGGCCCGGAGCTCGGTCCAGGCAGAAGCAGCAGAGCCCCCTGCTCACACGTCCTCCCCCACTGACTACATCTCTACTTTCTCTTGACACTACTAGCTCCACCACCAACCTCTCTAATGACCAATCACACCACTCAGAGTAGGTTAGGAAGACAAATGGTGGCACTAACATGAATACAGTAAATAGACCACCATACACACAAAGACACGAAGACAATCCAATTGGGGTAGACAAACAGTACCTAGTGGCATCCTAACTGGGCCACTACGTGCACTCCCTGTTGCTTATTGCTTATTTGTGCACCTCCCATAGACGTCTATGGGGCCCTTTGGTGTGCAAATGCACAGGAAAATAGAGTATGTTCTATTTTTTTGTGTGTACATGAAATGCACACAAAAATATTTGATTATGTGAACGAACCCATTGACATCAACTGGTTCTATTCTCTGCGTATTGCACACATATATTTTTCGTGTGCAAAAATGCACACAAATATATCCATCTGAAGCAGTCCTAAATAGTAGTAATAAATAGAAATACATGAGCATAACAGCTAAATCAGTAAGCACCTAGCTGTAGTGACTTTTCTGTCAATACAGCGTCATAGCATGGCGACCTGTTGCCTTGTTATGCAGGACAAGGGTTAATGCTCCATGTGCAGAGACTGCTGGGTGCTGTCTCTCTTTGCTGCATGGATGCATGCTGGATTAGTCATGCCTGGGAGAAGGTTGGAGGTGTGGTTCTCTAATTGCTCTGCCAGTCCTCAGGTGTGCAGTAGCTTTATATTCTCACCCCTCCCTTTGCTCAATGCTGCTTATTCAGCTCCATAGAGGAGTAGTGGAGACCCTCCTCTGTGCTGGGTGTACTGCTACTTCCAGATAAAATGCTGCGGTTTACTTTTCATTTGTATTTTCTGTTTTCTTTTCTGTATCGCTTTGCTGTTTGGTTCATCTCTCCAGGGGCCTCTATAGGGACAATAAGGGCCCAGGAAGAAGAGCCTGGGGCCATCTCTATCGAGGCAATTACTCCGCTTTCAGGCAAGGACCTAGAAGCGGAGTAATTGCCTGCTAGGTTACCCCCCTGCTAGGTTAGGGCCAGGCTTCCTTCTCCCTGGAGTGGTGCTACTGTTCAGCATAGAGTTGTGTGCATCTCTTTCCAGCAGTGTGTACGTTCTCTGACGCCATGCTGAGCATAGTACTCTTGTGTCGCTCGGGCTTCACATACTAGTTTTCGCACTCCTGTTGTGGTGCGCACTGTTCTACAGTGCATAGTATTAACAACTGCAGTGGTTGTGTACAGCACCCTAAATCCGTGCTGAGCGTGGTGCTTGTATGCCGCACGGACGTGACACTAGCCTTTTTGTTGACAGTTTCCACTTCCCAATAAGAGAACAAAGCAATCCTAAGTGAAGTGGAAAGAACACAATATATATAAGAAATCACAAAAATGATGAAGTTATTTGGTCATGAAGTAAAACCAGAAGTACATTCATACGGCCAACCTTTCTATTGTGCATCACCTTCCAGATCTCTGTATGCTGCCATCTATGTGAACAATTGATGTTTTTGTACTATTTGTCCAGACAATGAGCCGGGGACTCTAAAAATGTCAAAATGTGTCCAGAGTACCTTTGAGGTATTATTACTTTGTTGCATTTTACAGTTTCACCAAAAATATATGTACTGCCCCGAGTGGTGGAGCGTTAAATTAAAAGTTCAGTCTTTACCGTCAAAAAGTATAGAGACTCAATATTACAACACGCGCGGTTTATGTGCTGCTGTATCTATAGGGACAGTATGTAACAATCGGTTCCCTGACCGATTAAAGCATAATACACGTATAAATGATTTTTATTTTATTTTCCTAATCTAACACCTCACTCACCAAGTCACAGGGGTACAAGGAAACTAAAGGCGTTGTTTGCATGGTCCTTGAGCCAGAACCGTATTCTGTAAAAGGGCCCCTACTTACTTACCATGTGCCATTTACAAAGCTGGAAGGTTTCTATGTGACCATTATGTCCCTTTAGGCTACCTCTTCACACCCTATAGCTATACGCCTGCCTTCTTCTAAAGAATTGGTTTAGATTTCCTTGTACTGACAGAACTTGCAAAAAGAGAAGAATTACACCATTTAACAAAAAAAACAACTTTTTGATTTTCTGGTTTTATTTTTGATTAGGTCACAAATAAGGGCCCTTTTACTGGGGTCGATATGTCGGATTCCCGCATACAGTGTATGTGCATGCCGTCAACTGAATGACAAACAATAGATTTGTTTGTCGTTTTGCTGCATAAAAACCGAACAACGAATTGGCCCGTGTAACACAGGCAGTTGTGTATGAACAACCGCCTGTTTATTGTGAATGGAGTCGGGTGGGCCAGAATGATTTCCAGCCCACTCATTCGCTAGCGAAAATAGTTCCTGAGTAAAAGCATGGGAACGATCATCACTGGGATGACCTCTTGATCATCTGCACCCAACAGGTCATCATATTTAAAAGAACCCTAAATTTCATGAGTATTCACTCCTCCAACTAAATATTTCTCTCACTGTGGTAGTTGATTACATAATCCTCATTCTTTTGTCAAAGTGCTAACGACCGCGTGTCCGTCAATCCGTGTGTGTGTTATGTGTGAGTTACATGCAGTGCTTGACAGCACCTATTATGAACACATGATAGTGACATCATTGCAGATCCTTTATCCTCCTTCTGCACTGAATGATGCATTATGGGCAGACTACATCCCCCACAAATGCCTGCGGCCTCAGTTGCTATGGATGCAGCAGTACTCAGTCTGGCAGTTTCTAGCTGGTTATGACACAGCTGGACACCTGTAGGGAGACTCCAATAAATGTCCACATACATAGCTGGTGGTGCATATTGACCAACAACATTGAAGCATTGTTCTTTCCCACTATCTTCACGTCTCCTGAACGTGATATCATGTCATCTCAAGTGCTAATGCCACCAACAGAGCTGTGTGTCTTTGACGTGCATGTAGCAGAGCTGTGTGTGTGTGATGTGCATGTAGCAGAGCTGTGTGGTCCATTGCGCCACCAGAAACACTGGTACTATAATTTCCTAATAATTACTAGTCATTTCATAATGCTAACAAGTATCCCACTATTCCGACCACTCATTTAGCACATCTCAAAGAAGACCACAGAAATGTCCAACATGGTGGTAAACTATGAGGAACATCAGTGGGATGTAATAGGCGACTTCAAAATGATCACATTCTCGGTGGGCTTACAAGGTGGATACGGTTATGTAGTACAATAGCATTGAGTAGCCAATGAGGAATGAGTTCGTTGTTGGTGAGAAATTGCCATACACAGAGAATAGAATGCACTAAAAAAACTGTCACTCTTATTTTTACGCGCATTTGTGCAACAAACGTCGCCATAGGACACACATACCTGCGAACATCGGCACCTAATTTGACTTCCTTGCCATTAAAATGTCAACGAGTGGTACCTATGCAAACGTGCAGAGTATTTGCTTGGCAACCACGCAAAAAAAGACTCCCTCACTGTGCAAATATGTTGCGCAGGATCACGTGTTTTTGCCCCTAAGCCGGTCTGCAGGAGCCCTAACTCTTCTTGATATATCAAGCATGTTTTTTTATTGATCAAGAATAACTCTGCTGGATAAAAATACGTGCCGCGATTCGCCAGAGCTGCCTCTTCTACTGGAAGCAATCGGCGCTCTCCTTGTTTTACAAATCACGCTTGTTTTCTGATCTACTTTTTGTGCAATAACCAAGAAGCTGTCATCACAACCTGCTATTTCAACAATGGAAACAAGACATGCAAACATCACATTCCTACAGTGAAGTAATAATCATTGCAGCGAATAATAAATCGCCGCAGCGTCTGAAAACGTAGTATTTTTTTGCCTCGTCTAAATTACAGCCTTGCAATGGTCTTATCCATTTACAGGTGAAGAGTCTTACAAAGAAGGACATTGTGACTTAAATGTTTCATGAAGGAAGGATTCTATTTGAAAAGCATGTCATTCCTCTGAAATATGCCGCCACGCATAATAGCTCTGGACAAAATCTGCTTTCAGAAATGCAATTGCACACGTTGAACGCCATTTCATCTTCTGCTCGCTGGTTATTATTTCATATGGGACAATAGGTTACTGCACCATGAATGATTGCTCAAGTCAAGAAAGTGCTTGCTGAGTAAGGCGCCGCTGTCCGTGGGACCTCGGGGACGCTGGCCTCTCAGCTCCTAAAACTCCTTGTAATTAAACTGAATGTAATGTTTCCAACATCTAAAGCAGATGTTTAAGGGACTGATTTGTAAAATGATTGATTAACGTGTCCAGCGCTCTCTCACAGCTAGCAGATGTCACTTTCTCCTACTAGCAGATGTCACTTGTACTACCACTGCTAGCCAACAGGAGCTGCTCCCACTGGGACTGGGAAGATTATGCTAACAGAAGAAGAAGGCTCGGATGGAAATTTTTAGTGCTTCTAATCATTTATGCTGTTAAACACCTATGTACTATGGGGAACTTCTACAATCCACTGCGAGAGATTCATAAGTAGTTTTTGCAACTTTTCCCTTTAAAAGTTATAATACACTATATTGAAGTTTTAATTAGTTTTGCAGAATAAAAAAGTTGTTTTCATATTCTAAGAGGAATAAGTTTACTATCTTTTTTTTATTCCAATTTTTGGGAGGGGAGATGCTGTTTGGGATATATAACACTGTAATTCAGAAGTATTGCAGTGTATTATTGGAGCAATCAGGAGATTGAATGTTCAAGTGGGCTTTACAAAAATGTAAGAAAAAGTTAAATCAAATGTTTAAAAATATTAAAAACAGAAAAGAAAACACAAAAGTGTTTCCACATTGAAATTGCTTATGTCAAAAGAACAAAAATAATTAAAAAAAAGTACACATAATTGGTATCTCCACATCTGTAATGACCTTAACTATAAATTTAATCGGATTGCTTCAATAATACACTGCAATACTTTCCAATTATAGTGTATTATTGCTATCAGCATAAGGGCTTATTCAGACGACCATATATCGGCCGGGTATTCAAGCCCAGCTGATATTCGGCGTCCCTCTCTGCAGGGGGAGGAGGCTGGAAGAGCCGGGAGCAGTGCACTGAGCGCCTGCCCCCTCTCTGCCTCTTCTCCACCCCCTCTCCGCTCCTCGGCACTACTTGCAATGGGAGGGGGCGGGGCTAAGTCACAGAATGCCGCCCCCTTGCAGAGAGGGACGCCGTATATCGGTCAGGCGTGAATACCTGGCTGATATACGGTCATCTGAATAAGCCCTAACAGTGACAGGCAATTTATTAGTCCTGCCAGGCGATATTTACATGGGTGAGTGCAATATCAGTCGGAGAAATTGGACAGATATTGCACTTATTAACCTGTGATTTTTTTCCTGCGAGCTCAATGTGTTTTGCAAGAGAAACGCATCGCATTGCATCGCTGAACATGTGATTCTCATACATGTGATAAATGCATGTTGTTTTAATTGTAAAACTAGAAAATCAGATCGCGCTCGCATAAAAATAACATTTAAATGCTCCCATAGGAAATAATCGACGATTCATAATCAAGAATCGCCCAAAAATAGGATATGATGTAATTTCTTTTAATAACATGCTCCTGTGAATAAACAGATTTAAAGGGGTTGCCTGGTTACTGGACAATCCCGCTTTAGTAGAGCTTAAGGGGTTAAAATAATATACTGAAACATACCTCTGCCAGGATCGAGCACTGCAGCCTCGCTGTGGTCCCTGTGGTTGTTGTAATAGGTAATGTCACAGGAAATCAGCCAATGAGAAGCTGCAGCTGCAGCATCATGTTCCTGAATTCCTGGCATCATGGTGCTCAGGATATGAGTGCTGATTCTGGGAGCACAAGCGTTGATGCTGCAGCCTTTCATTGGCTGCAGTGGTCACCTGAGTTTCTGTGACATCAGCTATCACAGTAACCACCAGGACCACAGCGGGACTACAGTGCTGGATCAGAACAGGTGGACTACTTATCAACGCTGCTGAATGCATTGCTTTCACTGTTGACCCCAGAGGAATGACAGAGGAGGTAAGTATAACACTTACACCCCGGCCTCAGCAGGTCACCTACTTTCAGCCCATAAACTTCGCTTACAGGGCTAAAAGTACGTGGCACATAACCTTTAAATAAATTAAATAGTACATTTATTTCAAAACTACTATATGTTTAATAGCATATTTTAAAGTAAAGTTATAAACCCTCCAGCGTGAGTAATATGCGCTAACAGGGGACATCTGGAGGGTGGGGGTGACTATTCACAGCAGTCTACAGAACAAGCAAAGATTTGGCACATTCCTTTTTATGTCATTGTAGCTGTTTAGTGAAACAAATTGCATTACCTCTGTAAATAAAATGTACTTGGTGTAATAAAACAAGCCTTTGGATTAACCCGAGGGCACCAGACACATCATAAAACTGTAGTGCTTGGTTGAGTTGGGAGGAATGAATAGAAAGGGTTAAGCATTATTCTGCCTTTCAGTGATGGAAACCGAATAAGAAAAATGCGCATTCTTTGAAAATGTTGTTGAGTATTAATTTAGCCAAAGAATGAAATGTAGGCAGCGGAGCACGGCACCTTCTTGACGTGTCCAATACCTGTTTGTGCTGCTTATAAAGAAGATGATGCGTAACGCTGAAAAGAATCTCTATGTAACTACTGACATTCACAGTCTATGAAAGTGTGAAAGACAAATTATCCACATCAACATGTCACGGCGGCACTGAGAAATGTAAAGAGTCAATGTTTAAATAGCCGGCATTTGTTGAAGTGTGCACATAACCGCACATTTGCTAAGCAGAAATGGGAAAGCTCTGCATATTAAAGGTGCAGGTTATAGGACGACGTGTAGGTAATTCTACACTGACTCTTACACACAGGCAGGGAATTCATTATATTTAGAGATGAGCGAGCACGCTCGGATAAAGCAGGTACTTGATCAAGCATCGCTCTTCTCGAGTAACTGCTTACTGGTCCGAGCAGGCTCGGTCGGGGGGCGGCGGGTGTTAGTGGGGCGTAGAGAGAGAGAGAGATATCTCTCACTCTCCCCCCCGCTACCCCTGTCACCCCCCGCTCACCTTCACCCCCCGCCGTTCCCCCGAGCCTGCTCGGACCAGTAAGCAGTTACTCGAGAAGAGCGATGCTCACTCGAGTAACTGTTTTTTCCCGAGCATGCTCACTCATCTCTAGTTATATTCCTTACAAGTACAGTTTCATGATTGTGTGAATAAACATTTCTTACTCTGCTGTAGCAATGTTATAAGTGTTTACTACTATTTTTGGCAGGCTGCACACGACCAGGTCGGATTCTGGATGTGGGATCCCGCACCAGAGCCCGAAACTGTGCCAGGCCGGTGACCTAGAGTACCTGTCATTTTCTTCTTTCCTCTGTACTGCGGATGGTTTGGCCAGCGATTCGTTGGACATGCGCAGTACAGATTTCCCAGCGCTAATGCTAGGTGATGATATGGGTCCCGCGACGTTTACGCAAATGTTAATTGTGGAAGGGCCACGGTTTGGATGGCTTCAATGGAAGCTGTCCGTGCGGACACAGCACAAAAGTAGAGCATGCTTCAATTTTACCTCCACGAGCGGAAAAATCGCAATTGATTTCCGCTCGTGTGAAACCTGCACCTTTAAAAAGCGTTTTCCCATAGCATGCTAAGAATGGTATTTGCTGCAGAATCCGCCCTCCCCGGATTCCTCAATAACTGGGACTATAAACCAAAGCCAGAATATTTCGCAATGACTGGGAATATAAGCCAAAGCAGGGAATATAAGAAAAAGTTAAAGGTTACCAAGTACAGACAAACTATTTCAGGGTTTTTGCCCCTTAGCATTGTGCATTAGGTTTGTTGTTTTGACTGGGTAGGAGGTCTATAGATGTGGGTCAGGAAGGGGTTTTTTTTTAAAGATGAGTGAGCATACTCGCTAAGGGCAATTACTCGATCGAGCATTGTCCTTAGCGAGTACCTGTCCGCTCGGAAGAAAAGGTTCGGCTGCTGGCGAAAAGATTCGGCGGCTGCAGGTGAGAGGTGAGTTTCGGCAGTGAGCAGGGGTGAGCGGGGGGGGGAGAGAGAGATCTCCCCTCCGTTCCTCCCCGCTCTCCCCCGCCGCTCCCCTGCACCGGCAGCTGAACCTTTTCTTCCGAGCGGGCAGGTACTCGCTAAGGGCAATGCTCGATCGAGTAATTGCCCTTAGCGAGTATGCTCACTCATCGCTATTTTTTTTTCTTCTTATCCCCTTTAGTGGCACGCCCGGAAAATCTCCAGGGGTTGCTGCACTGAGCATGCAGTTAAACCCTGGAAGATTTCCGTGGACAGCTGTAGTGCTGAAATGTGCAGAGCACTGAGCTGTCATCTGAAATCTTCCAGGGTTTTTATTGCATTGTTGACTCATTTGAAAAACCTGCCCTGTGAGGCATGACATGGTAATAATAAACCTGCCACTGAAGGGGCTAAGGAGAGCAACAAGAAGGTGTGAGGAGACTTATAAGGCCATGCATGCTCCATAGAATATGCAAATGTAAGATAGAATATTGTTTCTACAGCGCCACCTATTAGAAGGCAGCATTTGCGCAACTCAATATCAGACCTTTTAACAGGCCTTGTAACAATGACTGGGAATATAAGCCTAAGCCAGAATCTTCACCAGAAGGAAAATTACACCCATGTACACACAGACTGTTTCAGAGTTTCTGCTCCTCATCAGTGTGCAGGTTACTGGCTTCTCTGGAAGAGAAGCCTATGATGTGGGTCAGAAGTGGTAAAGTTTCTCCTTAGGGAGAGGACCTAGTAGATGCAAGAAGACATGTAATATCATGCATGTTCCTCTGGGAAATGTATGCAAATGACAAGATGGAATGCTGGCTTGTCTTGGTCTCCTCCCTCTTACTAGGTGCTCTAAGGGCAAACTTTACCACAGACTGTGAATGATTACACTCTGTTGACAAGGGAAAAGGAACACCCATTTGACAATTTATTCAACAAATGTTCAGGAGGAATGTCAGAGTAAGAGCAAAATAGAGTTCTAGATTAAAGAACTCCAACATTGGTATTCAATGGGGATTACAAGTACATATTTAATAAAACAGACACGTCAGTACTAACACTTGCCTCTTTTAACATTTTTTTGTTTTTTTTCAAACCATACTTTTTACTAGATCTTCAAAGAAGTAAGGAGATTACTGTCAGAATCCAGACAAAAAAAGTATAGTATAGTGGAATAAATTTGGTGACATCTATGGAATTATGCCTGCTAGCCTAATGAAGGACTATTGTGAAAATAGAGTTCAAAAACTGAGAACCAATAACTATTAAAGGGGTTGTCCCGCGGCAGCAAGTGGGGTTATACACTTCTGTATGGCCATATTAATGCACTTTGTAATGTACATTGTGCATTAATTATGAGCCATACAGAAGTTATAAGAAGTTTTTCACTTACCTGCTCCGTTGCTGGCGTCCTCGTTTCCATGGTGCCGTCTAATTTTCAGCGTCTTATCGCCGGATTAGACGCACTTGCGCAGTCCGGTCTTCTTCTTTTCTGAATGGGGCCGCTCGTGCCGGAGAGCGGCTCCTGGTAGCTCCGCCCCGTCACGTGCCGATTCCAGCCAATCAGGAGGCTGGAATCGGCAATGGACCGCACAGAAGCCCTGTGGTCCACCGGTAAGTAAGGTTTGTCTCGCGCCGAACGGGGGGGGGCTGTTAAAAAAAAAAAAAACGTTTCGGCGCGGGACAACCCCTTTAAGTTATTTCCTTACAATTACACATACAGTATCTAATAAGACATCTAATAAAAGCTATATTACCATGGTAACTATTATTCCACATTCACTGATCCTGATTATCATCAGCAGATCCTACTGTGTTGGGGATGAGTTCATGGCCAATAGGTGGTTTCAGATCTCGCCCCCACATATAACCACATACTTTAGATCCTATTCAGTACTTCATTATGCTTCATGCCTTCCAGTGCAACTGTGCTTAAAGGGAACCTTATGCAAATAAGAAAGATGGAAAAATACCTCTACAGCGCCATCTATTGGTAGCATTCATTCAAATCAAAGAGACTTTATAATAAGTCTTATCAATGATTGGGAATAGGAAACCAAGCCAAAAAAACATGCACAGACAGACTGTTTTGGGGTGATTGCCCCTCACCAGTGTGCAGCAGGCTTCTAGCTTAGTCTGTAAGAAGCTAATGGGTCAGAAGTGATGTCGTGTCTCCTTAAGGAGAGCACCCAAAGAGTGCTCCTTGGGAAGAGAGTATACCATCCCCTGACCCACTCACCCCCTAGGTATCTCCACACACTTTTTGGGTTCTCTCCTTAAGGAGACATGACACCGCTTCTGACCTAAAGCGAACCTGTCACATAAGCCCAGCACCATAAACTAAATTATGGTGTTGTTAGCGAAGGGGACACGGAGGTGATGTATTTTTTACTCACCTGTTCCCACGATCCAGTGATGTTGGCATGCAGTGCAAAAATCTGACTTTTTACAGAGCCCCATGCGCACCCTCTGCCTTAGACTTGATAAATAATGGATGAAGAGACACTTGACTTTCAGAAGTTTCCTTCTATAGTAGCATCCCAGTCAGGTGGAGAAGCCTGACCACTGATGGCAGTATTAGAAAAAATGATTGCTAAATGGAGTTCAGTCCAGAGTGAGGACCCAGTACTGTTTCAGGTGCTGAACTTGGTCGCCCAACTAGAAAAACCTGGAAAAGAAAAATACGCCCATCTTAGTCAAGAAATACTCTCTGTAGTACAACAGTGGGAACAACTACAAATAAAGGACAATGCCCTGTACTAAAGAGTTCAGCTTCCTATGGAACTGGAGGCATGGTGGCAGATGGTAATCCTTTGAAAGTTAGTGTAGGACGCTATTCAAGAAGCACATGAGTGAGGAACTTACTTTGGGGCCAATAAGACATTTCAGTGGCTGCAACAGTTCATGTACTGCTTGCAACTGGAAAAGACTGTTGAAATTTGTCAGAAGTAAGCAAAGGTCTGGAACAGCTTGCCCTTGTACAAACCATTCAGATGAAAGAGACTCTTGAAGTCCTGATGATCAACTACCCACTCATTGGACAGTGGATGAATGATATCAGTACTGTTTAATTATGACAGACCATTTCTCAATCTATCAAGACTTCATCCAAGTGTATAGATGCCCAAAATGTATCTATTTAGACCAAGAGTCCTGTTTCTAAGGGAGGTCATGGAAGAGCTGCACCAGCTGTATGGAATTGAAAAGTCTCAGACTACCCCTTATGATTCACAGGGGAATGGAGTGTGCGAGTGCTTTAACTGAACCTTGCTTCAAATGCTTTGAACCTTGGAAGGAGATAACAAGATGACATGACATGAATCCTTGCCTGAACTTGTGTAGGTTTAGAACAACTGATTCCACGAAACCACAGAATAAACCCCATACATGCTACAGGAAATTGTTGAGCTGAATCTTGAACAACCAGGAGCGCCCTCCCTCTGTAAACCCTTTACATGCCATGACCAACATTGATCATGGCATAAAAGGGATCAACAGTGGGGATCGTTGTTCTCACCGATTCCCACTGTTGCAGAGGGAGGCCAACTGTCAGTTGGAAGGATGACTGAGCACACATCATCCATAGGACGTAAGCGGAAATTTATTTGCGGCAACTGCTAACGAACCAGGACATGCATTTACATCCTGGGGTGGGAAGGGGTTAAAGTGGTTTTCTGGGAAAATACTATTGATGACCTGTCCTCAGGATAGGTTATCGACAGTTGATTGGCTGGGGTCTGCCATTTGGAACCTTGGCCGATAAGCTGACTGGACACTTGCTGTAAGCACCACAACAGAGCAGAAGCAGATTGCTCTAATCCTTGTGTAGTGGCCAGTGCTTGCAATTGCAGGCGCAACTCTCATTAAAATCAATAACAGCTATGCTTGCATCAGCCATTATACAGCAGTCAGAGTTAACTGCTTCTGCTCCATACCTCTCTATGTTGTGGCGCTCTGAAGATAGATCATCAATAGTATTTGCCTGAAAAACCTCTTTAAAGACTTGTATTTCCCATGAAAAACCAACTCTGAAGCATCTTCTCTTGGGACCCAGTGTGAATAAATTCACAACTAGGGTGTTACCAATTTTTTCTTTTGGGGAGGATGTTTCTACCTCGCCTAATAATGTACAATCAGAGAATTGCAGAGAATCCTAGACTGTGTAAGAACTTACCCCAACTAGTAACATCCAGTTGTCAATTTATTCATAAGCTTCTAGGAAAAATAGCAGATGAATGGCACAGTACCGAGATCTAATAAAACTGCTCCAGAATTGTTGTTCCATTGACAATTCAAGTATTTACTAGAGATGAGCGAGCACCCAAATGCTCGGGTCCGCATTATTCGAGTCGAGCTTTTCATAAAATTCGAGAGCTCTACTCGAGTAACAAACCCCATTAACTACAATGGGAGACTCCAGCATTTTTGTCTGTGGGACGCCGGGTACCGAGCTTTTTTTTTCCCCCTAGGTTATGTCTCTCTCTCTCTCTCCCTCTCCAGCCAGCCAAAACATTTTGCCAATGACGCTCGCTGCCTCGCTGCGAGGAGAGGCCAAAACAGGCACGTCACAGCGTGGAGGAGCCAAAAACTGCGACGGGGTCGAACGCGGTCTGATGCTCGTTTGAGCAACGAGCACCATCGAGTACGCTAATGCTCGAACGAGCATCAAGCTCGGCAGAGTATGTTCGCTTAACTCTAGTATTTACCAAACTGTCAAGTCAAGAATGCTTAGATGTCTTCTTTAAGTGGCAAAAAAGTATGCATAATGTTTTATATCTGAGAGGACCACCTGAATTGTAGCAAAATTCATTGTGTATTGAGTTACATTATGGACCGGGATAAAGAGGGATTCTGAAAATGTACATCCATTTGGTGTGGGAATTCTGTTCATGACTGTCTGTTATTTGTCTCCGAATGCTTCAAAATGACCAGCGTTCCCTTGTGTTGCATATAGATTTTGTTCTCTGTATTTAGCTACAGACAAACCAAATTTCTAGACAGGATAGGATCAAAGCTGCCGGAGGTCCCTGGGCAAAACATGGGGCTCTGACTGTAGCAGCATCATATAATCTGTGCAGAACTTATGTTGGGTCTAATTAGAAAACAGTTGGTGGGTCCTGATGATGTGAATAGGGGCCGACAGTAATGTGTAAGGACAGCCTCAATGGTCTTTTATGTTTGCTGTTGCGGGAAACAGTGTTTGGTGCACTGAAATTTAACAAGCCTGAGCTTTTATTGAACCAGGGAATAGGTGCTGCCATTGATATTGTCTGGTGCTCTAAAATGTTTTTTCCAGGCAATTTTTATCGATCTCCTTTCTTTAGGATAGGTCATCAATAGTTGATTCTCTGGGGCCTGCCACTCAGTAATATGGTCAAATGGCGGTTTGGATGCCTGCTGTCAGCACCATAACACAGTGTATGAAGCAGAAGCAGATGACTCAGACCTCTGCGTAGTGGCCGGCACTGGTAATTGCAGGTGTACCTCCCATTTAAAATCAATTGTGCCTGAAATTACCAGCATTGGCCACTACAGAGGGATTGGAGCTATCTGCTTCTGCTGTACCCTGTGCGTTGTGGCACTGATAGCAGGCACTGAAAAGCTAAGCAGCCAGGCTTCCAAGCAGCAAACCCTAGCCCATCAACTATTGATGACCTATCCTGAGGATATGCACTGAAGAAAACTGATATTTTCCAGCAGCTTGGCCAGTATATAAGGATTTCTTTATTTACACATTCCAGTAAAAACATGGTTAAAAAAACAGCATTAGTATTTTAAATGCCTACATGTTTCGAGCAGGAGCTCTTAGGTCCTTTTCAATAGGACAACCATTGGACACTTCCCAACAGTTGTCCCAGCGATAATCGCTCTGTACTTCTACACAGGCCAATCATTTTTCCACCTGCAGAAACTGAACGAGGAACAAATTTATCCCTTGCTGCCAGCATTTACAATGAACGATTATCATATATATTCCTGTGATCCAGCGAGAATCTGAATGATAATCTTTCAGTGTAAAACGGCCCTTAATCATGGCATAAATCATCTTACGGCATGACTAAGGGCCCTTTTACACTGAAGAGATGACTTATGCCATGACTAATAGCTCCTGCTTGAAACATGTAGGCTTTTCAAATACTCATGCTGTTTTTTTTATACATGTTTTTAATGGAATGCTGAAATCTCTTTATATCACCTGAGCTGCTGCAAAACTTCTATTTTTCTTCAAGATCTGCATAATGTTCAGTTTTTTTTTAAACTTACTATCTCATATTGTACTATTACAATTCACAGTTTGGCGACTTATACTCCAGGACTGGGTTAACGGCATCCACTGCGCTCAGATCTTATTAAAGATGGGAAATATGTTGTAGACTTTCAGCAAGAATTTCTCTTTGGGACTACAACTCAAATAATGCAAAAAAAGCTGGATTACTTAATGTAAAACATTATTCACTTATCTTACAGTAAAGGAGGAAAAAAAAGATGATAATTTCTAGCTTTTTAGATAAAAATCGAATTTTCTCTAAGCTTCTCTCTACTTGTCTCTTCAAAATTGAGTTTACAACTTTCAGAAAATGTCATCAAAAACTGTTCTGCTGTCAGGAAAATTCAATTACTGCTGTACCACATAATTTTCACAACTGTTATTGATAGTGGCAGAGGGATATTGAATTTAAATTATTTATTTTGATCGATTCACGGGCGGCTTCTTTACATTTTTACAGTAAAGGGAAAAGTGACAAACAATTCAAATTCATATGGTTTGGAGAGAGAATTCATATTAAAATGGAAATTCTACTCATCCTGGTGTCAGTTTATAGGTGAAGGTTCTGAGTCGAAGCAAAATACGAAAACAGACATTTGTGTAACAGTTTTGTAATAGAAAGTCACAATTTATCACAGCAGTTGTTTCAGCGAACAAAATTAAATACATTCGCAGAGCCGGGTTGGTCGTTGCGCTGTGACACAGTATGAGCACCGCATTACCTAGGATTACTGTGTGCTATGCGGCTGGAAATATCGTGCGGGCATTGGGCATTAAAATTGTATGGCGCTGGTAAAATAGCAACAAGTTTACACTTTAAATTGGTATTTTAGAAAACTAATTTATTAGCTGTATGTGTCATGGGGAAGGGTGAGCGATGCAGGTTCCGGGATATCATGCAAAAGTAGTGCACTAGCGAGTGATGTCATCGCTAGTTGTTCGTGCAGAATATTCGGACAGGCAGATCATTGCTGAGAATCGCTAACTTCTAGCTCACTGCTTCACTATACCTATGTGAAACACCGAGCAGGGAGCATTTAGACATAACAAGAAGTGAGCGAACAAGTGATTTTTTTTTTTTTTTTTTTTAAGTCAAAGTTTTATTGGTGTTTTCAACATTTACATACATATTGACCTAAAGGAGGGCACATCATATCTCGGTTTTGCTTAATGGAGTAAATATATAGCAATAAATGCTACATTGCTGAACCACCCCATGGAGCACATAATGTTATTAAGTCAGCCCTTCTGGGCTAGCAATCTTTTCAAATCAAAATATCCCAAAAGAAGGGGGGGGGGGGGGGTAACAGAAGGGGGGGGGGGGGAGGAAGGATAGTGGGGGGTGAATTGGGGAGTGGAAGAGTGGGCCCTAGAATATGTTAGACCAGGGGTCCCCCAACTCCAGTCTTTGGGGACCACCAACAGGTCATGTTTTCAGGATATCCTATAGTAAGAACAGCTGTAGCAATGTCTGAGGCACTGACGATAATTACATCACCTGTGCAATACTGAGGAAATGCTGAAAACATGACCTGTTGGCAGTCCCTGAGGACTGGAATTGGGGAAACACTGTGTTAGACAACAGCCCAGCCTTTATCAATCCAGGCCTGCTCCGCTCACTGTTGTCTACGTCCATGTCCGAGGTCCGCTCAACTACTTTCTAATAATAGGAAAAAGCGGTATGTCCTAAAAGACCAGGAAGGCACTCCACTCAACCATCACTACAACATGTCTAGCAATGCATGAGCTTCTAATACCCTTAAGGTCTCAAAGATCTCCGCGTCTACACAAATCCATCATGGTTGCCTTTCGACCAACTTGAAAGTTCTTCTAAATTATAAATTACGTCTACTTTCTCTCTCCATTGAGCTAAAGTTGGAGGAATCTTCTGTAGCCAGTGGAGAGGAATCAAAGCTTTTGCTGCATCTAGGAAGAATGCAATCAGTTTGTTTTTCAGAGGATGAAAGTTTGCGGAGGGGTTTCCACATCTACTAAGAGAGTCAAACCCGGCTACAGGGACCACAGTTACCTTTCTATGTCCCTCCAGAAAGGAGCAATGACTGGGTATTCCCACCAGATGTGCAAAAAGGAACCCTCGGCAGTATCACATCTCCAACCCTTTCCATGTGGAGCTAACTTGTAAACAGCCATTGTGGGGTTTTATACCACCTCATTAAGAGCTTATAGTGACTTTCCTGAAGGAGAATGCATGGAGAGAGGCCAAACGCAGTCTGCAGAATGAACTTTGTGTCATCCGAGGAAAGCGATATATTTAGTTCCTTTTCCCAAGAAATGAGAGGATGGTTTATAGGTCAGGGGTGTGAAAATAAATCTCTTACGGAGCTTTGCAATTTTCCTGGAATTGGGCCTCCCCTCGTGCAAAAGTTTTTCAAACAGGGTTTTGGGTCTGGTAGAGGGTTAAGAAACCTATTGATCACGTTAGTGACGTGTGCCCTCTGCAAAAAGGAAAAGGTGTGTTGAGGAAGAAGCGTTTGTAGTATATCGGATGCATTTTTATGCGCCTGTGCTTGTAGGTCTCCTATTACCAGCTCAGAAAATTTCCCCCCAATACTTCTAATTGCAGGGTCCATAGGGATTAGAGATGAGCAAGTATAGTGGCTAAGGCACATTACTCTAGTGAGTAGTGCCTTAGCTGAGTATCTCCCCGCTCGTCTCTAAAAATTCGGGGGGCGGAGTGGCGGGGGAGAGCTGGGAGGAACGGAGGGGAGATCTCTCTCTCCCTCTTTCCCCCTCGCTCCCCGCCACAACTCACCTGTCACCCGCGCCACCCCCCAAATCTTTAGAGACGAGCGGGGAGATACTTGGCTAAGGCACTACTCACTCGAGTAATGTGCCTTAGCAGGTATACTTGCTCATCTCCAATAGGGATCTCCAGCAGTTTACAAATAACTCTCAGCGGTGTAATTGGGGATGGATCGGGAGCTCAAGATTCCTTCAGGCTATTCCAGGTATCACATGGGCCTCGAATCAAGGGGTTACATTTATTGGACCTGTATATGTTCCTAGAAGGAAACCACAGTTCTTCCAGGAGAGCAATTCTGTGCGAACCCATAGCCAGTTACCGTAATAGTAGATCTTTTGTGGGGTAAACTAAATCATCGGGTAGTTCAGCTGTACTGCTAGATAAAAATCATGGACGCAGTGCAAGTCAATCCCTCGCTCTTAGCACCTACTTATCATTAGGCTGTAGGTGCAAAACGAAACCATTGATTTCAATGGTTCCGTTTTCACTGTCAGGATTCTCGACGGTTAATAGAATGGGCGAGAAAAGATAGGGCAGGACCAATCTTCCCACAGTTTTTTTTAAACTCCTGTTCTATAGATGGGAGTTTGAACGGCCATAGGAAAAAAAAATATCCCATTCATGCTCAACAACGCTCCATAGCAGCGCACATGGCTGCACATACGGTTGTCTGTTTTGCCCTGAGGGCCGCTTCCCACGGCCGTATGCGCAACTACCCTCGCTGCTACAGAGCGTAGTGACGCATGAATGTTTTTTTTCCTTCTTGGGGGACATTTAAATTCCACGCATAGTGCGCGAGTTCGAAAAAACTACGGGAAGATAGGTCCTGCCCTATCTTTTCTCGCAGGTCCAATTAACCAACAAGAAGCCCGCTGGTCAAAACAAAACCATTGAAATCAATGGTCTCGTTTTATCAGGACGAAATCAGGATTATCTATTTAAGCCCTTAAGAAAATAATAGAGTGATCTGGAAGGGAAGGGAACGAACCTTGAAGCTGGTCAGATACATATATTTATCCCATTCTACATAGTAATTCTCTAATTCCAGGCACATACATACCATTAGGAATAACAATACAACATGCTTGTGGTTTTCGCATTTGTCTTTCTCTGAAACTGCTAGGATGTGAATGCTTTATAAGTGCGGTAATCGGAGGCTGTCAGCAGTAATGTACGACAGAAAGCCCTGTTGTCTGCTGATGTTTTATGCAGCAGGTAGAAACCATTAATGTACACAACTCCCGAATGTTCTCTCTGCATGGACATAATTGGCTTTAAATATAGCAGTTGAACTCCAGTGTACATTTTGCAAGCAAACAAATGCATTTCAATTTCACACCAGCCAGACTCCACTGCGCTTAGCATCCAGTAATACAGGGCAAGGTGCTGAGCCATTCCGGCAGAAGTCACAAACCAACCATTCTGTCACCCCTGTCTATGCAAATTACACGCAATTAGGAAAACAACAAAAAAAAAAAACTCTGTTGAACAACCAAAACCACAAGGAGGCCTTAAATGCTTTGTAAAAATAAACATTTCTTATTTACATATTTGCCCTTCAAGACCAAAATATATTAAATGGACAAACAGGAGAGAAACAGAAAATAACAGGAAAATAAAGAGATTTTATAGTTCAAATATTTTAAAGGGATTGACTGGTTACTGGACAACCGCTTTTCAATAGGACCCCCTGAAAATAATAAATATATACTTACCCCATCACCAGGATCTGGTGCTGCAGCCCCACTGTGGTCCTGGTGATTCCTGTGACAGATGATGTCACCGAACATCAGGTGACCCCACTGAAGCCAATGACAGACTGCAGTGACACTGCCCATTCTTCTGGCATCACATGGGCTCACATCCTGAGTGCCATGATGTCAGGAGTTTAAGAATGTGACGCTGCAGCCCCTCATTGGCTGCAGTGGTCATCTGATTTCATGTGACATCATCGGTCCCAACAAAACCACAGCGAGCTGCAGCGCTGGATCCTGGTGGCCGTGGAGGGGTCAGTAACTGGATAACCCCTTTAAGCATTACAGATGCAGCTGTGCTGGATAATGTAGGGTAAATGACTTGCTTACATGGCATAACTTTAAGCTATCTCTATGCACAAAAGAGTTAAAAGACTAATTCAGCATCTGGATATGTTAAGCGAAACTCTAAGGAAATTTTTATGAATAGGAAAATGGGCATCTTGTAGCTTCAGCCAAAAGCTGAGAACATTCAGCTAAAAGTATACATACCTATATTAATAATGACTGCGTAATGATGACACTGTGGCTCCTCCAAGTGCAGCGTTCGAGGAGTGAGCCCCACTCTAGGAGATGGCGGGGTAGGGTTATCACTTGCCACAGTGGCCCTACCGTCTCCCACCCGAAGGATAACCAGGGACACGTCCAAGGAACCGAGGGCAGGCTATTAAAATGGGGGTAACCCAACTGGTTTACCTTAAGTCCTTTTGTCACTTGTGACGCCATCGTTCCACCCTCTGCAGTGAATCCAGATGATGTTGTAAATAAATCAGTCCACTCACAGGGATAACTTTTAGGGAGCAGAACCAGGAATGGACGGAACGCTTGTTTACTAAATAAACAGTCCAAAAACACTTTACATCCAGCAACAATTGAATAAGCAGATTGGTATGCGGTGTGACAGGGAGGATCCTCGGGTAGGCAGGAGGTACCACAGTCCCGTTATCTGTGGGGCCTGGTCCCGGCGACACTTCCTTCTCTTCAGCTCTCTACTGCTACACACTCCCAAGTCCCATTGCACTCTGTTGGCTGGCAACTCATTCCTCTCTCTCACTTTTTCTCTTAGCCCCCAAGTAGCCATTAGGCCATCCTCTCGGCCTCCTCAATTCTGGGCTTCAGTAAGGCAAGGCATGGTTTCTCCTAGAACTTAGCAGACTCGCTCATGCGCTCCTCTGCAGAACTCCAGACAGACTCGCCTTCTAACTCACTTGCTAACTGACTTACACTCCCCCTCATATTCTGCAAACATTATTATATATAACATGGTCAGGTGACCACAAACTCATAACACAAAATGATACATTTCCATACCGAGGCAGTTTAATTGCAGACATTAACCCTTTCATTCCTGCAAACACCAATACACATTATGCTGAATCATACCACATTCAAAGATAATGTACAAGACAATACAGACTACATATAGCATGCATTTTTTGAGGGCCCCGATGTTCTGGGCCACTACACAAGTAGTGGCTTGCTGTAAGTGTGCCAGCTCTAATGTATGTCTCAAAAGTCTACAATGTCAGCAAAAATGTTTCTCCATACAGTACAAGCCACGGCGCCTCAGACAATAGTCCCAAGCAGTGTCATCCCAATGCAACCAATTTCAATCACCACCACCACCCCTGCTATTAGTCTACCAGGCTTGTAAAAGTGCAGATCAACCAGGTGATTCCAGATCTCTGTCCTGTTGTCCATTGAATAATGCACCACTGTGGCTGAGGCAGCCCACTACTGCTCAAACAACTACTTGCAATATCTTCGCTACCTTTACAGCAGACCTGCTGAGTAACTAGATAGTCCCTTTCCTGGTGTGCACAGTTTTTTAATGAGGCTGGCCTCACAACTCTCTAGTGGGAGGTTCGACCTCAACTGCTGCTCCATACTGCATTCCTTGTTGCTCTGTACAACAGTCTCAGACTACAACTTCAGCCCTACTCCTCAGGGCCCTTTCAATTCTTCATTCTCGGCTTCCAGTCATTAGGGCCCTGTTGGTCCTCCTGGCATTTTTGGCCCCCGGTCATCAGGACCCTTTCATTCCTGGTTGTTTCCCCTCTGCCTGGGGACAGCACAGACCCTGCAGGAAGCAGCTTGCACTACTTCAGTAGTTGGTCTGTCTTGGATGCTGAATCTCACAAATATTGCTGCCCTGTGCTGCTGCTACACTTCTTCTTGTGGCGCATCTTCTTCTGCCCATCTGAGTCTCGAGTCGGAAGGGGCAAAGCTTACCTCTGGTAGTCAGGAGCGCTTGTCACAGCAGCTGTGAGCTGCTCACTGCAAGAGGGAAGCAGGGCACTGCTCACTCCCCTTGCTGTAGTGTGGATGAGTTGGACCAAGAGCACATGCACCAAACTTGAACTTTAGGTGGTGCTGCTTCAACATTGTTTTAGTGCCCTTGAACAGTGTTAGTCACTGCTATGTTAGCCATATTGTCCCACGTAACAAGGTCATTCACAGAAATGAATGTAGTGGGGACACAATTTGGGAGATTTTTCAAAACCAGTGGAAGGGTTCGCAAGGCACGTACCCCTGATGCTAGGTATGTAATGGGTCATGCGACAGGTGCCCAGGTATCAAGAGATGATGCAGTAGTTTTAACAAACAGAATGCAAAGTGTTTATTGGAAAGACGACGATAAAAGCAAGCAAATGAATAGGAATGTATATTTAACTGAGTTTTCACTTTCGACTCTATAGACACTATAAGCTAGTAACTATAGCATAGTAATACCTTACAAAGAGTGGCAATCATACTTTACTAATAATGGTTTGGTCTAGCAGGAGTCCTATAATAATGAGTTTTTTTGTACTCACCAATCCCATAATGACCCTTGGAAGATTGCGTGACATTAGTAGGTTCTAACAGTGCAATTTTTCAACTATAAGCAGTGGACCAAGCAGCAGGCCTGTTGATTACTAATTAACTTTCTCTTTTTCTGTATGCACATGCAGTTCTCTTAGAAACCGGCCTCACTAACAGTTCGTTACATTGGGCATCTTATTCAAAAATCATTCACAACTATCCTCAGTGAGCAGAAACATGATCTTCTACTCTCTATGTCCTTGCTCCACCAGTAGCTGTTGACATTTCTAGTTAAGCGATGCCGTTTACTGTCTTGGTTCCCGTAGCACAAACAACCAGTTGCTGGCCCCCTTGCTCCTACAAGAGCTCAGTACACTCTAGAACTAGCAACTTTCCTCAGCCTGGTGATACTACGCAGCAAAAATTGTCCTTTTTATGCTTCGCGCCTCATCCAATAAACAGGCATCCAATGAGAATGCTCATATCCACCGCTCCAAATTTTGGTGAAGATGGCGATTTTGGCACATCTCTTTATTATTCCTCTATAGCTCTGCCACACAGTAATGTGGGTTCCTAACAGGTGCACTAATAAGCTGTGTGGCCAGGGTATTCGATTCAGGACTAGGCTGGAAAAATGAATATTTCTTCCTTGGCGAAGGAAAGCCTGGCTTTGTCAGCTGCTAATATTCACCGTTTCACTGTTCCCTTGCTGCTGCTCTCCTCCTTTAGTTACATCTCAGCTGGCAGTCGCTACTTCTTCCTCTTTCTAAATTCACATAGCTTCTGCAGCGAGAGATCCGTGGTGCTATATACATCTCTGTACAGCCGTACACTCATTAGCAGAATGCAAGAATGATACATTTATTATGGAACAATATCTATTGCGCAATGATATGGCTTCATTAACAGAGGATTGCACGGCCCTTAGCATGCATAATTGGCGCTGGTAAATTTTTCATCTTATAAGTGAAGTTCATTGTTTCTGGAAATGTAAATTCTTACAGTAGCTATATATATATATCGGATATGATCACCCAAACTCACCGATTGTCCAAAGCACCGGCAGATCATTAATTGTGCATGGTTGCCTTTTCTTGATGGCAGATGTCGGCGGAGAGGAGGATGCCTTGTTTTGTTCTTTAGATATAAGCTGCTGCAAATATAGAAAAAGCAACACTGTAGCAGTTTTAATGACATATTAATAAAGATATCACGCTGAGATGTGCTACTAGTAAGAGTTTAGGAAACAGGCTGCAGCGTGCCGCATCCAACCGCCATCCCTTTGTAACGCTCCGGCTGGATGGCTCTCATTTGCTCATTATCGGCAGTAACATGATTTACAGTAACCTGCAGCTGCACAATGTATCCAGCTTCATTAAACAATACAGAAAGTATATTTTCTATACAATAGTCTATTCTAGAAAGGATTGCGGTGAAGTATAGGTCTTCTTCGGGAAGTGGCAATGAGCCCCTCTCTCCTTTGTTCCTTTTTAGTGACTAGCATCTCCGAAAATACATAAATCTCCCTGCATTCTGCAGAAGAAGAAAAGCATCTGTCAGTGGAAATGTACAAACTAGTTTTATGTAGGACTCATTTCTGTCAGCAAGTGAAACCTTTGTCATGACCTATTGACAGTAGAGCAGTCTGACAACTGTTTTATCATTCCGGAGACAATAGCCAAGATATTTACAGCGGCTCCAATCTCTCACTGTCTGGCTGCATCTAGATTTTTAACCTTGAAAGTAAATATTCTCAACCTTCTCAATCACCATTCTGCCCTTCGCAGCTTGCTTTTCTTTTTAATGGTATTTATGCGAGTAAATGCTATTTCTCAGACAAAGGACACACGGCAATTTATGACTGAAAGGGAAAAAATGGCCTCTTCATTTGAAAAGACTAATAAACTTTTGTCATTGTTGCTGACCTATTGTTTTTTTCTTCTGCTCCTTATTGTCCTGGATTCTTATTTCTTGAAAAAGCTGTTATCAGCTTATAAGAGCCGCGTGGTTTATTTCTTGAAAATCCTTCAGCATTTGCGACTAAAGCAGTAAATTACAGCCTGCATAGCAACGATAAGGATGTCAGTAAGAACTTTATGCGTGCATATTGGAAAACAGTTAAATATCTATTTATGTGCTGTAATTGTTGGTTGCTTGAGGGTTCTGGTCGGAGGGGAACCTATTTTCTTCCCACCATTCAGCCACTTCTGAACTGCTTAGCTAGGTGTAGACTTCATATTACAATCAGGTGAAGCTTAGTTTTTGGTGAGTGACTGTTTTTTTGTTCTTCTGACTTGGTTTGTTCAATAAAGCACTGTAATAATGGTTGTTCAATTTAAAGGGGTTGTCTAAGATAACAGTTTTTATGTAAAAAGGAGAAAATATGACAAAGAGCTTCAGATATCCCTGGTGATGTATTCTTTACAGGCTGCAGTCAACCCGTGACTTCCCATAAAGCTGTTGATGCAGCCAATAGTAAGGGGGTACAGTCTATTGCTGATAAATAATATTATGACGTTGTTTTCTTTGTAATGGTACTGTCTCTTTAGGAGGGGTTGGGAATGGAGGGACAGAGCTGAGCAGGTGTTTCAGATTTTGGAATGTGGACCAATGGGCAAACCAACCAGCTTGGTTTTTATACCAGACCAGGGGACAGGCAGCTGACCCTAGCAGACAGGAGTACATACAAAAGGCAAATTGGCCCTAAGGTAAGCAGGGAGATGGAAGGGGCCTTGCCTACTAGCAGGGTAATCGCCCCGATAAGGTCGGCCCGCGCTGGAACCTAGGGCCTGACTAGCCCTGACAGAAAACAGTACTGAAACACAGAAAGGAAGACACTACACAGAACTAATTTACTACAGAGATGAGAATGAAGCACAGACAAAAGGAAATGGATGCACATACAGATACAGAGCACAAGGCAAAGAACAAACGGGATATGCAGATAAACGTCAAAGAGACAGAAGATCTAGCAGTGGAGTGCCCAGCGGAAACACCAATACTGAGGCAACCAGGAAGTGCATCAGCTCAGCCTAAATAGGCAAGTGATTGCCCATTAATTCCACAGCTAAGCTGAGAGGAGAGGACTGGTTAACCCTCTCAGTGCTGCATGAAAACAGACGGATAGGGTTCATATGCACAGAAATAGTAGAATGATGCTTGCGGCTACCTGTAACCGCAAGAGGGTGGCAGACATCAGTAGCAAAGCAGAGACAGAAAGGAGTTGAGAGTGGTGCTCGGTTCAGGACAGAGGTTGAAGCAGGAGTCTCTCCTAGTGTACTGCAGTGTCACAGATACAGTACTAAAGAATGTTCCCTCTGAGAGAAAGAGATAGAGTTGGGGTAACCAAGGGCAGCCCTGAAGGGTGAAGACAGCGGGGAAACAAGATGGTAGTCAACGGTGGCTCCGCTGCTCCTCTCCAAAGGTAAAATGCGGCCTGCCTTGACTGCACACAGTGGTAAAATCGGGCAGTTCTTAGAACCTGCTACCCATGCAGTCAGGTACAGTAAGATGTCAGTCTGTTGTGACGCTATCCTGTCAACGGGTAGGGACCTCTTCTAGTCAGAAACCATAAATATAAAAAGTGGAGAACTCAATAATGGGGGTAGTAGTCCTTGTCCCTGGAGCGTTAAGTGTAGTACCTCAGTGCAGTCTCCAAAGTTTCTAGAATCCAAGTGTTGGTGGGTCAAATGCCAAGGCTTCATGAGTGGACCGGCTCCAATACTGGAGGGAAAGTAATAGTGGATACCACAGGAGCAATAGCCTTTTATAGAGTTTGTTCAGGCTTAAAGGAATTATCCAAAAATATCCAAAAAATATTTATCACTAATTCACAAAATAGGTGATAAACATATGATCGCTGGGGTCTGACTATTGGAACTCCCAGGGATCACAAGAACTTCAGCGTTAACTTAGTGCAGTGTTTCCAAAACTCCAGTCCTCACGACTCCACAACAGGTCATGATTTAAGGTTATTCTGTAAAGAGGACACCTGAGACAATGTCTGAGCACTGACAATAATTGCATCCTGAAAACATGACCTGTTGGGGTGTTGTGGGGACTGGGGTCAGAGAAACAAAGATCTAGTGAATTAAAAGACCACCACTACATTCACCATCTATGAAGAAGATAGTTGAGTGATGCACTGGGCTATTTACCTCTGTTTAATAGAAGTAAATTGAGCAGTGGTTATGCATGCGCACCCCTGCTCCATTCACTAGGGAAACTCGAGCTGCACAATTCTCATGATCTCTGAACATTCCAATGGTTAGATTCTCAGCGATCATACATCCTGCGGATAGGTGATAAATGTTTTTGATGAGAAAACGCCTGTAATTTAAATCCTTTTGATTTGGTGTGTGCCCACCAAAGATGCCAACAAACAGTCTGCAATATCCGCAGAGAGCCTCAGATGCTCCTTCACAGTGACAACCATGGTTACCACAAGAATGCCTGCAACAAATGTCTCAGCCTAAAATATTGTCATAAAGAGCTTCAGATGTCACAGATTCTCAATGACTCACAAAAAGGTTCGTGGCAGCATCCAGGGCTCAAGCTTGAGAAAGACCCCATGAGGGTCGAAACGTAGCATGTTCTTGGAGGAATAAAGTATTTATTTTTACATTACGCCCTGGATGCTGCCACGAACCTTTTTGTGAGACACTGTGATATACTCTGGGGGGTCTTTTTGAGGCTCTGACCCCCATATTGCTGGCGTGCACCCGTTGGACTTGTTAGTCCCCTTTTCTGTTTGGTTTGAAGAACCCTGAGGTGTGCTGCGAGTTAAACCCGTGTGGATTACAGATTCTCAATGAACCTGCAATAAACCTCCATCAAAGTGCCAACCACATATAACCAACCTCCTTTGGGTCCGCATATGCACCTATACAGTCAGCAAAAGAGAAGGAAAGAGCCAGAACATCGAGGACTGCAGAGACTCCGGATGAGCATGAGGCCAGAATTTAAAAAGAGAAAGACAGAGCGAGTGCATCAAGGGTGGTAAGGCATTCCAATCTGTTGCTGGAAGGTTTTCAATATGATCCTCACAAGGACTACGTTCAACATCTGAATGTTTTTATTAGACAAATAGATCAAATATATGGCTACTGTCCTGCCAAGAAATTTCCAATCTAGCCTCCTACAATGTTCATAAGACTCTTTAAGGTAGAGCTGCAAGCCCAGAGTGTGTTGTGTGCTCCAGCCATAAATAGGACCCAATGACATTGTGTGCTGTTTCCTCATTAAAGGACATCGGTGACCTGCCTAAGGCACCATAAACCAACTTACAGGGAGCCGGATGATGTATTTTTTATGCTCTACCACTCCCTGGTTCCCACCACTGAAGTCCGTGTGGTGCACAAAAATCTGACTCTTTTCGGAAACCCATTCGCGGGCTCACTTATAGACTTTTATGGGAGAGCACATGCACAGCAATCTGAAAAGATTTTTGTGCGACATGCAGACTTCAGTGGTGGACACCATGGGAACCAAGGAGTGGTTGAGCATTAAAAAAAATACATCACCCAGCTGCCTGTTACCTCACCTATCCAGACCATAAGTTAGGTTATGGTGCTTTAGGCAGGCGACAGCGGAGGTCTTCATTAATATAGTATTAATGAAGACTGTGGAAAAACGCTCGTTTTTCCGCGATCACCAGCAGGCAAATTTTGTTTACCACCGTGATACTCCCGCGGCGTAAATCCGTGGACGCATTCCGCGATGGTCGTGGGCATGAGCCCTTAAGGGGTATTCCGAAGACTAGGTGAAAAATTTTTCTAATTTCCCTAACATTTCCACTTATTGCCATCATTCCAAACATCCATCTAAATCATCCAACTGAACTCCAGTATCTTTTTTGCTGACCAGCACCACCACAGCTTTCCAGACAGCTTTAGATTTCCTTATCTTTATTCAAAATGGCCTCTGGGAAGTACAAAAACTACATTTCCCACAATTCCCCATTACTAGTTACTGAGGAGTGCACATTCACGACTGTAAAAACTATGTCATCCTTACAGAATTTGAAGGCACTGACCAGTAAGGCCTCCTTCCCACGGACGGTATTCCGCCGCGTAATACGTGGCGGAAATCCGCTGCGTTGCCCGCAGCTATTAGGTTCTATTGAACCTAATAGCTCAATGCTTACGGTGCAGAATTCCTGTCCTCACCCGCGGCATGCTCTATTTGCTGCGGGTGTACGCGCGGACGGCTTCCATTGCAGTCAATGGAAGCCGTCCGTTCGCACTATCTTCCGCTGTAGCACAGCGGAAGATAGCGTGAAATCGCCTCTCCGCCTACCGCCGTCGCATCATGTGACGCTGTGGGCGTGTCATGTGACGTGGCCAGCGTGTCACATGATGCTGCGGCGCGTCATGCGAGACCTAGGACGCCGGATCCGCAGTTAAGTATGGGGTCTCTGGGGGGCGCCGTGACCGGCTCTGCCGCGGAATTCTGCGTCGGAGCCCGTCACGCTCGTGTGCAGCCGGCCTAAAACAGCGGTACCTACAGGACGTAACCAATGGAGAACTAAGCGGAGGACCACCGGTAAAGCTTTATAAAGCAACTTCTATCATTACATTACATATCATTAAGTTACATTTTACCAACTTGTGAAGCATATAGGTTTCACTTTGAATCACTAGGCCCTTTAACCCTTTCCAATCCACTGTCTGACGTCTGAAGACATTCTGATTGAAGGCTGTACAGCTCCAATGTCGGAAGACGTTCGGGGGGTTATTCTTACTGTATATTACTGGCCGCTCTGTTGTCGGGGGCCTCTCCAGCATGTCCAATACTGCAGTACTGGCTCTAGCCAGCAGGTGGCGTGATTGTATAATGGCAGAAAGAGAAAACCCCCTAGGAAACCCTGAATCCAAAATTGGATTGTAAAGGGTTAATATAAAATTTCAGAATATACATAACAGACCAATAACACACCTCATCCCTGAGGATACCCAAGAGCACGCAGATGATAGATTTAACATCCTAACCAAAAGCTTCCTGGACTTGACACCTCTATGCTGAATGTCAAAAAGATCTTGAGAACGCTAGGTAACAAAGTAACAGTAACAAAAGAAGCAATAGAAATCCACTTTATGTCCAGGTTAGCATGACAAATGGCGGAACACTTATGCCATTGAAAGCAATAACTTTTAATCTAAGCTCCTCGCGGCAATGGAGATGGTATAGATCTTCTTACAGGTCGGGGATTGTTGTGCACGCTATCTACGACAGTTCGGAAGTCTATGAAAGTGCTTAAACTGCAGGAATGTTCAATAATTTCAAATGGAATCATTTGCATTCATACTTTGTATTAATGCAGCCACTGTAAAATGCTCGGTATCGTGTTGCTTTCAATTCTCAGCCTAACGCACTAATATTTCATACCGCTGACTTCATTGCCTCGTTGTCTGTCTTTTGACAACACCCGTGTGTGTGATACAAAAACACCCCTGACTGATGTATAATTACCTATTAAAAATCCCTCCTTTACCCCTCGCCTTAAGATCCCATCTCTGTGTTCTCAGCACAGACCCCGGTACTTGCTCCTTGGAGCGATGCTGCATTGGATAGTGTCATTGCTGATAATTATAGATTTCTCCTGTGTCTACAGAGCCGGAGATTCTATGATGTTCTAACATCTGGCGAGACACAATTTTAATATCACAGTGAAGCAGCATACTGTTTTTATTTTCTTACTGTAATAAATCTTGTCTACCCAGGCTAATCATGTGTCATAGTAAAGTCCTCTGGTGGTTTATAGCATGAACAATAGCATCAGACTAAAGGATGTGGAATTCATTACCTTGTGATGTTCCTCTCAATAGGTGTTTTTTATACTAAGGATTTTCATCATTGCGCTGGTGTTCTGTCAGAGATTAAAGGAACCTAGTGGAGATAGAAAGCACTTTGTAAAGTTGATTTAAGCAGCTTTATCAAAGTTTACCGACTTCTATTACCCATCGCAAACATTACTGATGGTTAATCTGTCTCAGTGTTTCCTAATGTCCCCAAGCTATATAGCACCCTACTTAAAAAAAATTTCATCAAAGTGCCCCAAGGGCTATCATGCTCAAATGTACAAAAGAACATCAGGCAGTGAAAGTGAGTTTCCCATGGAATCTACCCCTTGGTGAACACGTATTGCTGTTTGAGAATTAGGTATTTAACAGTATATATGTGACATTGGTCCAAGGCACAACTGAGATGCCCTCCACAAATGTCATCGACACATCAAACCATGACATTATAGTGTCCATAATGGACCAAAATATAGATATGTAACAACAACAACAAAGAAGGAATAACTAAAAGACAGGAAAGGGAATGCTATTCATAACCAACATAGGCTTGGAGGACACTGCCTAAAAGTAGGGTGATCGTCTTGATAGGGAGGACCCCACGACTCAAAGCTAAAGAAGCTAACTTGTCTGTAGATGGAGGATATGGAAGGATGTACAGCAGATGGAAATGTCAAAAGGGCTAGGGAAAGGCACATAACAGAAAGGAGTCCACAGCCACACCACACACAACGTACAGGATAGGATTCAGATGTCCACATACCAATGGATGGAGGGGATACAGACATGATTCGGACAGGACATATGTCTCAGACATCTAACGACCATCAGACAGAGGAAACAGACAGAACTAGACTGAGTCTTACCACCATAATAATAAATAATAATAATCTTTATTTGTATAGCGCCAACTTATTCCGCAGCGCTTTCAGGCATGGATAAATGCAAAACAATACAACAATTACAATATAAGGTACATTGGGTTAGACACAAATGGGTTGAGGGTGGTACAGGAGGTGCAGGGGTTGGGGAACATAGGCAATAGGAAATTTTATGTACAGATCATTTATCAGAAGGCAAACAGGGTGGAGCACCATAGGGAGGGGCGAGGGACTAGGTCAGGAGATTTGGTATGCTTCCCTGAAGAGGTGCGTTTTTAAGGCACGTCTGAAATTTCGTGCATCGGGAATTGTCCGGATGCCTTGGGGTAGAGCGTTCCAGAGGATGGGTGCTGCTCTGGTGAAGTCCTGTAGGCGAGCATGAGAGGTTCGTATTACAGGGGTGTTTAGTCGGAGTGTGTTAGCCGATCGGAGTAAGCGCGCTGGGTGGTATACTGAAAGTAGGGAGGTGATGTATGGTGGCGCAGCGCCATGCAGAGCTTTGTGAGTGAGGCAGAGGAGTTTAAATTTAGTTCTGCAGTGGATGGGCAGCCAATGCAGCGACTGGCATAATGCAGAGGCGTCTGAATAACGACTGGATAGAAAAATGAGTCTAGCTGCTGCATTTAGTATGGATTGGAGCGGAGCGAGTCTAGTGCGGGGGAGGCCAATGAGTAGCGAGTTGCAGTAGTCAAGCCGGGAGTGGATGAGCGCAACCACGAGCGTCTTTAGCGTGTCCGTCGTTAGGAACGGACGTATTTTAGCAATATTTCTGAGGTGCATGTGGCATGTTTGGGCCAGAGATTGGATATGGGGGGTAAAGGAGAGGTCAGAGTCAAGTGTGACCCCAAGGCATCGGGCATGCCGTCGGGGGGTTATGATGGTGCCAGACACTGGAATGGAGATGTTGAGGGGAGGTCGGTTAGAAGGTGGAAAGACAAGGAGGTCCGTTTTAGAGAGGTTTAGTTTGAGAAAAAGGGAGGACATAGTGTTAGAGACAGCGGACAGACAGTCGGTGATATTTTGGAGGAATGGTCCAGAACTAGACTGAGTCTTACCACCACCATTGGACGGGTGGAAGAAATAAGATAGGAATCAGGCATCTGATCACCATCGGATGGATGGCTCAAGCAAGACAGGAGTTAGACCAAACATAAACAACACCAGACAAACATAGGAACATCATGCATGCACACAGCAGAATAAGCGATGCCCATGTGATGGCGGGGCAGGAATAATTGCACATACATTATCACTGATTGATATGTGTCTCTCCTAGAAACCAATCAGTCCATGCACCACAGGAAATATTAAAGCAAATAAGAGGGGAACATGAGACGTCAAGGGATTCCCCATGGACGACTCCATGGGAACATCTGCAAGAACAGAAGACCCGTAGGGATTTCCGAGAGACGACACCTAAAGGACCTTATGCAATGACAGTAAAGAGGCATTCAACAGTGCCCAAGATGGGTTGCCTAAGGTGCGATCACGTGGACCAGGCTAACCTAAAGACACTGTCCTGGTTCCATTCCTTGACTGCAGCTGGCACACCGCAACAATAGAGATGTCTGTAAGAACTGAAATATCAAAATGCATAATCCAGCCCTGGATAAATGTACAAACCATGTAGTCTACCAGCAATCTTTTTCTTTCAATCTAGAATTCATATATGAATCAGCTAAACCTATACAACTGTAATACAGGAGCAGGCCTCATGGTGTCCATTGAATACTGGTGGGCACCATGTTAAAGTTTGTCTGACATTTTTTAACATTTGCCAGGGAGCAAATAAGTGTAGAAAAAAATAATACTCACCTTTGAAATGTCTCATTGCTCCAGTCCTTGCTGTTCCTGTCCCAGAAGTTCCAGCAGCATTCATCATACATGTGACCACTGCAACAAATCATTGGCCTCAGCGGCCTCTAGACATTGCTGCACACAAGCCCGCCGGGGCCAGTGATTAGCTGCAGAAGTCAGGTAAATGATGAATGGCATATGACTGAACAGGACCACAGCAGCTTGGACGGGGGAGCAGCCCTGGACCAGAGGAACATTTGAATGGTTACTACAGTTTTTTTCTTTCTTCCTTTCCACTTACCTGCTCTCTGACAAATTGTTATCTCATTTTAAGAGGAAAATGTATATTTCAAACAAGTTCATTTCAGATTCAACTTAATGGTATGCAAATTAATCCACCGAATTAGCAATAATTGAAAACTTTCCAATACCTCCAACGTTCAACTGCGATTTTAATTGGTCCTGAGTGGCCATAACTACCATCAGTGGACCATTGGTTCAGGAGAAAAGAGAAGACAACGGGATACTCTCTCAACCTGTTGGTCTTTTGAAAGACCTAGAAGAAGTGTGTGGTTGCGGGAGTCTAGAAAAAATGGGCAAGTTTGAACTGCAACATCCAACAGTATAGGCCCGGTCTTTTACTATCAAATGGGCGCAGGTAAGCACCTGGTATTCAATCCCTTAAAGGGCCACTCTGGCAAAAACATATTTTTCCTTCCTCACTCCTCTCACCTGATTACTGGTCGTTCTCTGGAGGGCTCCTCTGTATATTACAATCACTTTCATATAGCGCAGCTTCCTGTCTGATACTTTTCAGGCACCATCTCAAAATTTATGCTATCACTTTCACATCAATTCTTATGATGCATCAATACTGTACTAGTTAGAGGCTGTTTCCCTTAAAAGTGACCCTCCAGTCGACAATGAAAATTTAGTTATACGATGCTAATGTTTAGGAAATAAACCTGTCTCCCCAGTTCTGGTCCACCCAAGCCTTCATCATCCGCTTGAATCAACACAGTAAACTTTCTACACTACATACAGGTAGGCAGCATACAGCATCTCAGCCAAACTATGCATCCATGTAATAAACTAGGTAGTGTATTCATCAAGCTACGGAGTTTACCAGGTTAATATGGTAGGCATGGATGCTGGCTAAGAGGACATCTAAGTGAATTTGGAAAGTTGGCTGTTACGATGAACAGGAATTCTCCTGTTGTGTCTTTAATTCCTGTCTTCTTTTTTTATGAACAGTAATTTTTTAAAAGTTTTTTTGAAATATTGAGACAAAAAAAAACTAAATGAAATAAGAGAATATAACACCAAGAATAATAAGCTGTGTCAGTGTCAAAAACAAAGGAATTAGAAATGTCTCGAAAATAAACAAGGAGGGAAACGCTCCATAAAAGTGGGAGAAAAGTGCTTGCGCTGAACTGAGAGGTGAAAATAGTAAGTTTTTGCAGGAACATTAAAGCTTATATCCTGGCTGTAATCATGTATAAGTCCCATGGAGACACTTGTCTACGGCATTGTGAATAGAGGTGGTGAATAGAGATGAGCGAACGTACTCGGTAAGGCCGATTTCGCAATCGAGCACCGCGATTTTCGAGTACTTCACTACTCGGGTGAAAAGATTCGGGGGTCGCCGGGGGGCGTGGCGTGGTGGAGCGGGGGGTAGCAGCGCGGAACAGGTGGGAGCTCTCTCTCTCTCCCTCTCCCCCCCACTCCCCTCTGCAACCCCCCGCTCACCCACAGCGCCCCCGAGTACTTTTCACCCGAGTAGTGAAGTACTCGAAAATCGCGGTGCTCGATTGCGAAATCGGCCTTACTGAGTACGTTCGCTCATCTCTAGTGGTGAAGTATTCCTAGGAATGAACATCTTTTACTTTTGTTTAGAAGTCAACTAGTGACAGTGATGCTGTATATTTCCAAAACAGACGTTTAGCGGCTGTTAGGATATGAAGGCGTCCTCATTTTTTGAAAAACCTTTGGGGACACATTTAGCATATAAATCCAGGGATCTATAGGGCTATCTCTGGGAAATATCTTTTGCAATAAAGACTGTACCAAATGCCGGAAAGGTTGTATTGGAGGACATTCCCAGAAGAGATGCTGGAGACTACCCCTTTGGGGACAGCAATAGCCGATACTGCACATGATGCATTAATCCTTGACCTGCTTAACCAGGCAACCAGTAATAGCCTGTGTAAAAGCCACCATGCTACGACAAGATGTCTATCCCAAATATATTTCAAGCCCTTCTCCGAAGATCATACTGCAGGGTTTGCCAAAAACCACTGCTTTCAATGGGACCGGCAGCAGCGCCGATCCCATTGAAAGCAATGGGATAGCATGCTGCACTTCTGCCACAGCTGTGACAGCTGTGGCAGAAGTCTGCGGTATTCTCCATATCTTTTTAGTGGGGCTAGCGCTGCTGCCGCTGACCCCATAGAAAAGACTGGCGATATCCCGATGTCATCCCGTTTTTTTTCTCGCACTGCGAGGCGAGAGTTTTCACTTGCTCTCGCAGCGCAATGGAGAAAAAAAACGCCAGTGGGTGTACGCCCTTACTCATAAGAATTTTTATGTGGGGGAGCTGTACATGTCATGCTAAGTATAGTGTCATGTCCGTGCGGCACACGAGCACAACTCTCAGCACTAGAGATGAGCGAGTATACTCGCTAAGGCACATTATTAGAGCAAGTAGTGCCTTAGCCGAGTATCTCCCCGCTCGTCTCTAAAGATTCGGGGGCCGTCGAGTGGCGGAGGAGAGCGGGGAGGAACGGAGGGAAGATCTCTCTCTCCCTCTCCCCCCCCCCCCAGCTCCCACCTGCTCCCCGCCGCAACTCACCTGTCACCGGCGCCGGCCCCCGAATCTTGAGAGACGAGCAGGGAGATACTCGGCTAAGGCACTACTCGCTCGAGTAATGTGCCTTAGCCCAGTATACTTGCTCATCTCTACTCAGCATGGATGCAGGGTAACGTTCACACTACTGCAGTTGTAACACTATGTATTGTAGAACAGTGCACACCACACAAGAAATCTGAAAGCCAGTGTGTAATGCCTGTGCGGCACAAGAGTCCCACGCTCTGCACGGTGCAGGATAATGTAGACATTGCGGGAAAATAGGAAAACACCACGCTATGCAGATTAGTAGCACCACTCCGGGGAAAAGGAAGCCTGGCCCTAACCTAGCAGGTAGGTGATGGGTCCCTGCCTAAAGCGGAGTCATCGTCTCGATAGAGGCAGCCTTACTGTCTTCTTCCTGGGCCCTGATTGTCCCTATAGGAACCCCTGGAGAGATGAACTGACAGCACCAAACAACAACAATAAGGGAAAACAAAATACAACAGATAGCAAACAACAGCACTTATCTGTATATGTAGCAATTCATCTAGTCTAGAGGAACGCCAGACTCCAGCCTTTCCTCTAGGGAACTGAGGCAGCATTGAGCAAAGGGAGGGATGAGAATATATAGCTCTCCATACCTGATGATTGGCAGAGCAATCAGAGAACCACACCCCCAACCTTCACCCAGGAATGACTAATAGTCAGCATGCACCATGTAGCATCACAAGACAGCAACCAGCAGTCTCTGCACATAGTGCATTAACCCTTTACCTGCCTAACCAGGCGATAGGTCTTGGCTTGCATTGAGGCCAACATGCCACAACACGGTCGCAACCGACAAGCCACAACATATAGCTTATATAAGGAAATCAGGCCTTTGAAGGAGGGTCTATAGAGAAAAAAAGGCTCAAATGGAGTCCATGGTGCAGAGCCCTAGATGGAATGGTAAAAATGGAGAAATTAGTCGTTGGAGGAGAAATATATTTTTTAGACAGTATATATAATCCTGCTAGGCCTGACAAACGAGGAGCCACAAGATCACTAAATGAAAATAGGTTGGCCGCATACCACAAACTAGACTTGTTGTGAGTAAGACTATCTGGCAAGTGAGGTGTATATAAGAAAGGCATTAAAAGAGACTGAAGGGTTGGTAATTGAAACCATGCTCTATAGCAGTGCCAAATCTTATGAATAGGACCCAGAAAGGAGTTTTGGGGTACTGTCGATACCGGTCCCCAAATTAAGGAACTGGGGTGGATTGGAGCCAGCAACAGTTTTTCAATTTCAGTCCATTTACTAAACAAAGGCAAAGTGTCACGTCCACCCAGGATGCACTGGATCCGTACCCTGCAGATCTCACACAAATGCACACCGAATAGTGTCAAACAATACAGAGAACCGCAAAATTGAAAACTCTGTACCTAAATAACCTTACCCAGGGTAGGGAACTGCTTAAACGCAAACCTGGCCACGTACCTGGGCCACTAGCTGACCCTATATGGGATAGGAGAAAAGCAACAAACAAGATGAAAAGATAAACTTAGTTTTAGAAGACACAGGCTAACAGGACCTCCAGCTCCCAGCTCTGACTACACCCAAAGCCAGGAATATTGTGAGATAAATCAGCTCAGAGCTAAGCACAAGACCAGGCTAAATAGACCAGACAAATACTCACAGTTGAGGCCAAGCCTATCTCACCTAACACCACTCCCACCAGGCCAGAAAACAGAGAAACACATTCAAAACCTGCACCAGACTACCTAGAAAGGAAGCGATCCCAGAACGGCTGCAGCACAAAGTATTTCATGATACCACATGCCAGAGGTGGGCCGCACTGTAGCGAAGGGCTATATTAGGAGGTCAAGGCCCCCATGCAAGATGTGTGTCATCTAGAGATGAGCGAATGTACTCGGTAAGGCCAATTTCGCAATCGAGCACCGCGATTTTCGAGTACTTCACTACTCGGGTGAAAAGTACTCGGGGCGCTGTGGGTGAGCGGGGGGTTGCAGAGGGGAGTGGGGGGGAGAGGGAGAGAGAGAGGGCTTCCCCCTGTTCCCCGCTGCTACCCCCCGCTCCACCACGCCTCCCCCCGCCCCCCCGACGACCACGACTACTTTTAACCCGAGTAGTGAAATACTCGAAAATCGCGGTGCTCGATTGCGAAATCGGCCTTACCGAGTACGTTCGCTCATCTCTAGTGTCATCCAAACTGATTTAGCAATATGATACCGTCCATAATTCTAGACAAAATCTAGAAAGGAAGCTTGTACAGATTTGAGGGTAGTCTCTGGAACCTTAACCAGCAGGATCTCGAAAAAATATATGAATTTTGGGAGTATTGAGTATTGACATTTTAATTGTTTCAATACAGCCTAGAAAGGAAATCGAAAGGTGCATTCACTTCACATATTATGGCTGGGAAATTAGATTGTTCAAATTTGTAGGCTGTCGAAGTTGGCATCACAGATGGTCCCATACATGTTCTTTTCACGATAAATTTGGCGACTGGGCAGGCCACAAAAGTGTGGTAATGTTGTGGAGGCATTTCTGTGACACCCTTGCTGTGTATGGCCAAGCATTATCCTGCTGCCTCTTGGAAGCCGCCATGAGAGGAACACATGTGGCTGCAGAATTTCCTGAACATATCGCTGAGCTGTCATTGTCCCTCGTACCTATACTAGGTACCTCTACTATAGGCAATGGCCCCCCAGACTATCACAATAGCGGTTTTGGTAGTATGCTGCTCCACAGCAAAGGCAGGGTTGAGGCTCTCACCCCTAGGTTTTCAGACAAGAACTCAGCCATCGTCAGTTTCCAAACTAAACCTGAATTCATCGCCAAAGACAACCTGATTCCACTCCATAGCAGTCATGACACCACTGCAAATGGAGGCAGCTGAGTCCAGTACACATAATGGGAGACCAAATGTCCTTCAGCCAAGCACTAGAAATAGCTCTGATAGACACTGGGTCCTGTAACAATGGTACCACCTATCTCTAGATGGCAGACAACAAAACAGTTGGAGCTGCTCGTACTTGTCAGACGATCAGACTTTCCTCTCTACCGGTGGTCTGTTGAGGGGGTCCTGAGTCAGGTCACCTTGTGTGCATGCCCTCACTCATCCACTGGTCCCAACGCCTCCTAATAATCTGGTCATAACGGTCAGGTGGTGGTCAATTCATTGATATGACCATCCAGTTTCTCACATTCCAATAATGCGCCTCCTCTCAAACTCTGTCAACTGGGTGAAATCTCTTTGATTGCGTTGTAGAGGCGTCTAGTGGTCAACAAGCTCTACATAAGCGGAAAAAGAGGTCACTACACACGACTAGCCTCTGAGAGCCTTTTTATAGCCAAGGAGGGGAACCACTTTTAGGGCCTTAGGTGGCAAAACCGTTCACCTAAGCACACCACACGTCTGATCCTTTGCATTTCTACCTGAGATGAAACTGCATGCCAATCTTTCTAGGCGATTGATTTTTTTTTGACAGAGTGTACTTCAGTGAAAACGTGGCTACAGGCATACACACATGCATGCATACACTGTATCAAAGTGTATAGAGAATGTGGTGGCCAGAAATTTGCAAATGAGGATCAGGTAATGTTTGGATGTAGCTGTATAGTGGTCATCAGAATGAAAGGTTATCTTAAGAGTGCAAGGTCAGGTAAGAGCGCCAGCCACCCCACAGGTGAGCAAATTTGTCAGGGCACTTTCGGTTTTTATATAGAATTTTTTATTTAGTTTGTCATAGATTTCCAAAAAGTTAACATTGGAGGTTGAGGATCAATCCATCGCATAACAATGGCTTTTCTAGCAAAAAATAATGTTTCTCTAATAAAGACGCAATGGTAGTGTCACCACTGCTCAGTTGGTGGTGTAACACAAACTAAAGGCTCAAAAGGGCTGGAATCTCTAGAATAGAAGAGATAAGATGTATTACCTGACTACAGAATATATTTATAGAGGAAGACCCACAGATCATTTGCCAAAAATCATCAAGAGTGTGATAACATCAAGGGCATGATGGCTATGGAGCCGTTCAGGGGTCAACCATGCTTGGTGTATAAAATATAACTGAATGATTTTGTGTGTGACTCCAAGATCTTGGACCATAAAGCATCATCAATTTATCAATTTCAGCTGTTTGGAACTGCCACCTAGAGCATGCAGGCAAGGAGGACATGCTAACATTGAGGAGATGTGTTTTTATGGCAAGACAGAAACCAAACCACGAGGACCTTGTGAAAGCAGGACTGCTATTGAGGGAAAGCTGGAGATAGGTTGATGATGTGCAAGAAGAGCGTAGTGAAGAAATGTTGTCGTTGAAGAAACCTATAGAACCCAAGCCTTGGGACTAAATAGTTGCACATGGAAAGAGCCCATAACACCGTCTTGGTTGAGGTCTGCTAGAGTAGTAACGCCATGTGATATCATATTTTTAAGCAATGCAAAGAGATGCACTAAACCACACTTGTCAAACACAAGGCCGGCGAGCCGAATGTGGCCCATCACCTCATTTTATGTGGCCACCAGCCGTGCATCAAAATAACAGAAACTATGCTCATCCTGCTTGCAGCATTAGTCCAGCGTTAGCTGCTGCTGAGTCTGTGACCACTGACTTCTCTCCGCCAGCGCTTGTGCTGAGGTGAGAGGTCATAGACCCAGCAGTGGCTGCTGCTGGACCGGGGCTACAGGCAGAGTGCGTATAAAGCCTGCAGGGATGCTGCCCGGCCAGAAAACAGCAGGGGGAAATTTATTTTGGCTTCTAGCCAGGCAGCATGCTTGGGGATTACTATGCGGGTCATTATAACTACTGTGACCACTATGGGGGTCACTGTTACTACTGGGGCCTCTATGGGGGTCACAGTTACTACTGGGGCCACTATGGGGGTCATAGTTACTACTGGGGCCACTATGAGGGTCACTGTTACTACTGGGGTCACTATGGGGGTCACAGTTACTACTGGAGCTCCTATAGGAGTCACTGTTACTACTGGGGCCACTATGGGGGTCATTGTTACTACTGGGGCCACTATGAGGGTCACTATTAGGGCTCATTCACACAGACATAAGCACATTTCTTTCATGCAAATCTACAGAATATTTAGGCTGACATCTCTAAGATCTCCTGCGATGAGCATAGGCGCAAAAATAGTGCGTATTTGCGCAGTCAAGGAGTCTTTTAACGTGTGTGCCTGCATTAATATTGTGCGCATTTGCGCAGGCACCACTTGTTGACATGGGAGGGGTAACCACCCCCACTCTGTTTTAAATGGCTATTAAGCCAAATTAGGTGTTGGTGTTCGCGGGTATGCAGTGTTTTACGCACACCCGTGCATACATATATGAGCATTTGCGCACCCATATAGACACCTATAGTGACTTTTGGTACGCAAATTTGCACAAAAATAGAACACGTCACATTTTTTTTCACGCAACATGCCACTCTGGCATGTTTTTATATGTGCAAATATACTGCATATTTGTGCACACAAAAAAATACGCAGACACGCCATCACAAGTACGCAGTGCTTTCGCAGGTTTCCTGCGTGTTTGTCATATTCATGCAATGGTCTACTGCAGTGCATATTACGCACCAAAATAGATCACGCTGCGTATTTTTTCACGTGACGTCGCGTGAAAAAATATGCTCAAGTGAACGCACCCATTGAAATCACTGGATTCTATTTACTGCGTATGAGGGCAAAACCACATGGGCTACGGAGCCTATTAGCACATGCACCATGTTTTTAACATTTTTTTCTGTACTATTTAAACTCTGTGCTATAGCGTGTGAGTTTGAAAAAAAAGGAGGAAGATAGTTTCTTTCCCGCATGTAGAAAATCTACGTGCAAGAAAGATAGGGCAAGTCCTTTCTTTTCTTGCTGGTAGTAAAAACGCGCGGGAATCCCAATAATAGAAACGAAATCATTGAAATCAATGGTTTCGTTTCATCTGGTGTTTTGTGTGCGCATTTCCTGCATTTGCAAAATAGGTCCTGCTCTATGTTCCTGCGTTTTGCGCAGCGAAACTGCCATAGAAACCTATGGCAGGGGCGCAATTATGCAAAAGGAAGGGTGTGCCACTGTGCAAAACACAGGAAAAGAAGGCAGCTGGGCCTTATTAGGCTTTAAATACTCATCAAATTCAACGGAAAGGGCGTGTCGCGCGCGTATGAACTGTGCGTTACAAAACATGCAGTAATATACGCTGACTCGCGCATAACAGGCTGATTTCATTGCTCTTTGAACCTTGTCCATGCCCAAATATGATGCGCCGCAGGAAGCGTATTCGCACATACGCTCATGTCATTCTGCCCCAGGGGCGGACTCACATGGGTGTGTTTACGTGTGCAAAATCTGCGCACACAATGCGCAGAAAATAGAACCCATGGTTTTTAATGGATTAATTCTCGCTTTTGCACGTGCGCAAAAAACCTCCTGCTATATGTTCTATTTTGGTGCGCAAATGCGCACCAAAGTCACCACATGAGTCTATGGGGGTGCACAAATGCGCACCCGATACCCGCGACAATTGCGGAATGCAGAGTTCTGCAGGGAAATCAACCCACTAGGGACTAATTAAGGCTGCACTCCTGTTTTGTGTAGTTTTCAGCTGTGCACATAGTCAGGAAAATACGGTAATTTAATACTTCTTTAAGGCTTTAATCTGGATACACACTGGCAGTTATGATGACATCACAATGCACATGACATCACAGACATCATGTGACATCACAAGGCACATGACATCATAGATATGACATCACAATGGGCTCAGAATGTTTAAAGCTCTAACCAGAGCCAGCTTGTGTCACTTCAGCGTGACATCTTGAAGAGGCCAGGTGCAGGTAAGTAGCTCCACAGTAAATGGACTTGGTGACCGAGGATGGTCTGTGGACTTGGTGGCCAAGGACAGTTTGTGGACTTGGTGACCGAGGACCGACTGTGGACTTGGTGACCGAGGACAGTCTGTGGATTTGCTGACTGAAGATGGTCAGTGGAGTTGGTGATCAAGGACAGACTGCGGACTTCAGCGTGACATCTTCAAGAGGTAAGTGCTGAGGCCTAATTCATGCATCGTATAACCGAGGACGAACTGTGGATTTGGTGACCGAGGACGATCTGTGGATTTGCTGACTGAAGATGGTCAGCGGAACTGGTGATCAAGGACAGACTGCGGACTACAGCGTGACATCTTGAAAAGGTAAGTGCTGAGGCCTAATTCATGCATCGTATAACTGAGGATGAACTGTGGATTTGGTGACCGAGGACGGTCTGTGGACTTGGTGACTAAAGATTTTTTTGGACTTAGTGACCGAGGACGAACTGTGGACTTGGTGATCGAGAATGGTCTGTGGACTTGGTGACCGAGGATGGTCTGTGTACTTGGTGACCAAGGACAGTTTGTGTACTTGGTGACCGAGGATGGACTGTGGACTTGGTGACCGAGGACAGTCTGTGGATTTGGTGACTGAAGATGGCCTGTGGACCTGGTGATCGAGGACAGACTGTGGACTTCAGCGTGACATCTTGAAGAGGATTGGTGCAGGTAAGTAGCTCCTCAGTAAGTGCTGAGGCCTAATTCACGCATCATATAACTGAGGACGAACTGGGAACTTGGTGACCGAAGATAGTCTGTGGACTTGGTGACCGAGGATGGTCTGTAGATTTGGTGACTAAAAAGATTTTTTTGGACTCAGTGACCGAGGATGGACTGTGGACTTAGTGACCGAGGATGGACTGTGGATTTAGTGACCGAGGATAAACTGCGGACTTGGTGACCGAGGACGGTCTCTGGAGCTGGTGATCGAGGACAGACCGAGGACTTTAGTGTGACATCTTGAAGAGGACGGGTGCAGGTAAGTAGCTCCTCAGTAAGTGCTGAGGCCTTGTCCACACATCGTGTGACCGAAGGCGGACTGTGGACTTGGTGACGGAGGACAGTTTTGTTGACTTGCTGACTGAGGAGGGACTGTGGACTGGCTGACCGAGGACGCACTATGGACTATCTGATCAAGGCTGGACTGAGGACTGGCTGAGAGAGGTTGGACTATGTACTGCCTGACTAAAGGTGGACTTTCGACCGGCTGTCCGAAATTTAGACTGCGCACTAGAGAGTAGACATACTGTAGCATTACACTGTCCTATAGACTGACTGACTACAGAATTATACTGGATAGTACACTGACTGACTACAGCATAACATGGGACTGTACACTGACTGTCTTCTATAATTTCAGGAATATGCAGCTGCACAGATTGGATCCAGGGTGATAGCCAATCGCCACATCTGGGGTCAGGAAGGAATTTTTTGCCCCCCTGAGGTAGAACTCTCCGGTGGGGTTTTTCGCCTTCCTCTGGATCAATATAACTGCCAAACCCCTCCCTCCCCCATTTGGCCACTTCCCAATAAACGAGTTATTCATTGATTCAGGGACTGTTCTGGCTGCCCTATGTGGAGTCGGGAAGGAATTTTTCCTCATTGAAGCTGAATTGGCAGATGGCTCATTGAGGTTTTTTCGCCTTCCCCTGGATTAATGTATTTCAATAAATGTTCCAGGGAGCTTGTCTGACTGCCCTCAGTGGAGTCGGGAAGGAATTTTTCCCCTTACAGGGTTTTTTCGCCTTCCCTTGAATCAATGGAAGTCAATGGATCTATCATATCCTTGACTTTTATTTAAAATACACGTCAAATCATCCTCATTAATAAAATTGTAAATCAATAAAATTCTCTGTTTTCACCCCAATATCTTTGTGTGTCTGGGTTTATTTTCTTTGCATCCTTACCCTACTACTTGTATTATTTGGGTTCTCTGGTCTCGTTGTATGTACTTAGCAGTTTTAGCACAGCGAATATCATTAGACTAGACATACATGTAATTCAGAGCAGCACAGTTAGGGCTCATTCACATAAGGGAATTTGCACAGCTAACCTACATGCGCAAAAAAATTGTGACTATTAGAAAAAATGGTAAGAAGACACTGATCAGAAGGATCACTTCTTCTACTCCAGTTACACCCAGAGCTACATTCACATCATGTCCCCTACTCCAGTCGCATCTAGGGCTGCAGTTGCATCATGTCTTTTACTCCATCACATAATATTTTCTGCTGCAGTCACATCCAAAGCTGAAGTCGCGACTTCTACTCCGTTTACACCCGTAGCTGTGATCACCTCATGTTTTCTTCTCCGGTTGCACCCAGAACTGCGGTCACTTTGCGTCTTCTACTCCAGTCACATCCGGAGCATATGCTATTGAACCAGGAAGACGTGTTGGAAATTTTGGGAGGTCAGAATTTGCACAAGCAGCATGAATCGATGACCCCTTCCTGTCAGCTGGACAGAGTATGCCAGTACCTCTATGTAAATACTTACTGTAGTGTACCATCAAGGCTACAGGCCATTTCACATTTTTTTTAATTAAATCTACTGTTATCCTGAGCAATCAATAGTTAGGCAGGGAAATAGATCTGGTGGCGGAAATCTCGCGGTTCTGCTGCAGTGAAAAACGCGAGATTTCTGCTGGAAAAGCGCTGCTTCAAAACCTCCGGCACTTAGCCGTGGGTTTTGGAGCGGATTGGTTGCAAGCTTTCCCATTGCGTCCGGCGCTCTCCCATAAAGGAGAGCATGGACGCAACATAAAAAAAAATTTACATGCTGTGGCCGGGGAATTCATGCCGGCTTTGCTGTGACTAATTGGCCGTCCTGTATGGCCGAGATTTTTCTCAAATCTCATCCACATGGCTGGCTAATCCCGGTATTAGCATCCGCAGGCGGATTTGCCGCAGGGTAATTCCAAATCCGCCCTGTGTGAACCCAGCCTAAAAAGCACAGCTACACGCGTGCGTCCTTCATTGCGCAAAATCCGCTCTATCGTGTGCATTTTTGCGCTTGCGCTGGTGTGCAGACGCCCTGGAAGAATACAGTATGTCTGCAGAGCAGCGCTTCGACAGACCAGCAGTATTCAAGTCACATAATAAGCAGCTTGACCCTCTGTAAAATATTTGTCATGTTTAATGTAGGAAATGCCGTATAATCTCGGAATTCTGTTTGATGCTGTGTTTAACGCTAAACGCTGCTGCTCGCCATATACCCTCCGGGCGTTTTCGCATTATTTGTTTATAGGTCGAAAAAATTGTACTAGAAATGAATGTAAATTGTTTTGCTTTGTTTAACTGCAAATCAATATGTGAGCTTATTGGAAAGTCGCAGCAACAGAACAATTGGATCAAGGAGCTGGAGTCCAATTATCTGTGATAAACTATTTGTTGCAGCCAGGACTATGTGCTGGGAGGCTTCCTGCCCCGCTTTATTTCCTGACCAATTTAATTACGTTTCCTGTATTATTTTTCGATTGCTAATCCCAGGTCAAAGATATTGTGAACATTACAATCATCAAACCGGTTTGTATTGAAAAACTAGATTTATTCATTTCACATCAAATACTGAGGATGGAGAAAGAACTGCGGGGATGTAAGATGCAAAGAACACAGTTGTTTACTGTGCGAATTAGATGAATATTAATTTAAAACTAGTAGCCCGTGTTTTATATATCACCAATCCCCCAGAGGAATGCAAAAAAAAAATCTCTAAAGACCCAGATGGCAGCATGGAAATCTTATATACTGCTAAAAGAGGTTTGGGGACTCGAATACAAAGTAAAATAAAGTGATTCTTGTAAAATATATTCCTATATTTCTTGCGTGTTCCAAGATTACAAGGTTATTCTCTATTCTATGACTTGGTTTTAGAACTGAGATCCCTGCCTATCTCTGGAACTGGGGTCCTGTGTCCCCCATCTTCCTCACTGTTGGATTACTGCAACCCCTGCAGTGAGGAGGACACTGGATGGAGTGCTGGTTGCACAAGTGTGTTGGTGCTCCATTCACTTTCAATGGGACTGCCGGGATACCCGAGCACTCAAGTGTTCGGGCATCTCAGGACTCAAGTGCTCAGGCATCTTGGCACTCAAGCTCAGGTATCTCAGCACTCAAGTGTTTGGGTATCTTGGCACTCAAGCTCCGGTATCTCGTCAATCAAGCTCAGGTATCTTGGCACTCAAGCGTTGAGGCATCTCGGCACTCAAGCGTTTGGGCATCTCGGCACTCAAGCGTTTGGGCATCTCGGCTCTCAAGCGTTTGGGCATCTCGGCACTCAAGCGTTTGGGCACCTTGGCACTTAAGCACAGGTATCTCAGCACTCAAGCTCAGGTATCTCAGCACTCAAGCTCAGGTATCTCGGCACTCAAGCATTGGGGCATCTCGGCACTCAAGCATTGGGCATCTCAGCACTCAAGCTCGGGTATCTTGGCACTCAAGCCTGGGTATCTCGACACTCAAGCGCTCACGTATTTACATCCGCCCCATGAAATGAATGGAGTGCTGACCGACATGCTTTTGCAGCACTCCATTCATTCTGATGTCACTACGGGTGGAAAAGTTATCCCTGCAGTGACAAGCAGAGGTGGGAACAGTACCCCTGTTCATGAGATTGGCAGGGGGCTCAGCATTGAGACCCCACAAATCAGCAAGTTATCTCCTATCCTTGGAAATAGACTTGGCCTTTGCAAGTGACTTACCTTTGATGGCCTCATACAGACTAGAACCAGAGCCTTCCCTGTGATTGAGCTAGAAAAGCACTTGCCCAAGGACTCCCCTGCTCCGAGGACCTTTTCACTGGCACTTACTCAAGCACAGGTGCCACTTTAATCAGCTAATTGGGGGCTCCTGAGCAACAGACCTCCACTGATTTGATGTTAATGACCTATCCTGAGGGTAGGTCATCAATAATAGAATACAGTAAAATGCATTGTTCATTGTATGGTCATGTGCTCCACATGCCCTTAAGTTCATGTTCTCCATATGCTCTTAATAGAGAACTGCTGCAAAAAGCACCTCCTGATCTGGAGGAATCAACGTGACTATTTATTACATGGTCACCTATTAATTATGAATAGGTTCAGCTGTTGGGGTCATGTTGATTTGATGATAACCAGTAAGTCCAAAATTAAAAAAGGGTCTCTCCAAAATGTAATGATTGTATAGCAAGCATCAAGACTGATCGCATCATCAAGACAGTTATGACTGAACCCCCCCCAGTTCCGCATCTTCGTCTTTGCTGCCTCTGGAACAGCTGTGGATAGAATTTTATAAGTAGCAGATAGAGTTTCAAGTCAGTAGCATTTAAAAATTACAGTTATGTATTTAGCAAGAAGCAGCTGGTCTCTTCAAACCATGGTGGGGATTGCCATGAGAGGTAATTAAGTGTGAAAAAATGGAAAATTGCTTCCGTGAAAACATACAGCGCTACAAGCACATTTTCAGTGAAAAAGGAAGAAAATGTTGTCAAAGTTTTCTCACTACGCTTCGAAGCATCTGATGCTCTAAATTGATCTGTTATAGAAACAACATGGAGGCATGTTGCTGTAAGCGTAATACGCCATAAACATGACTCTACTGCTGGAAAAATTATATCCTGGGTGACAATGTATTATGTAGAGATGAGCGAGCCTGCTCGGATAAGGCAGTTACTTGAGTGAGCATCGCTCTTCTCGACTAACTGCATTCTCTTCTGAGCAGGCTTGGGGGGCGGCGGGGGGGAGCAGGTGGGAGAGTGAGAGAGATCACTCTCTCTCCCCCCCGCTCACCCCCACCGCCCCCCCCGAGCCTGCTCGGACGAGAATGCAGTTACTCGAGATGAGCAATGCTCGCTCGAGTAACTGCCTTATCCGAGTGTGCTCGCTCATCTCTAATTATATATATATATGGAAATGCGGTGGCCTGGCTCTCCAAGCCATCTCCTTTGGCTATAGGAGCAGCATGATACCAGCCAAAATAATGGGCCCCGATAGGAAAGTGTAGAAAAGTATGTCCCCTTCCCTAGTGATGCGCCTAGCATGTCACCAGGGACATCATCAAGCAGGGGGCCCATATAAGAAGTGCCAGCAGCATCATTTTATAGGACTGTGTAGTGTGAACTGTGTGTATGGCCACATTCCCCTGCTGGGGTGTGGTGAGAGGCCCCATCACTAGACCCAACAGTGCCTAGGAGTAAAGAGGTGCAGAGAGCCAGTGATGGAGGACCAGTGGCAAGAAGGGCCAGGGAGGCTGTTGAGCAAAGACTTGCTGCTGTGGTTTTTGCAGCAGGTATAGGAGCAGTGATAGTAAAGCCCAGTAGTTTAGAGGACCTGACTGAAAGCAGCAGGGACCAGTAGACCCAAGTCCCTGGCTGAGGAGAAGAAATAGCGGTCATCGAGGCTGTGATGATGGAAGAGTGGCAGATGATGATCGTGTGGCCCAGAGAGGTGACAAATTGTCCCAGATGTATGCAGGCCACTAATGATAATGGGCAGCCCAGAAGAGCACTAGAGTATCTCTCCCCGCCATAACCAGAGATGACTAATGATAAGGCTGACCAGATGTGCAACAGCACGGTGATGACCAGGCTGCTGGCACGGTGCAGATTCCTGATCAAGAGACATTGTGTGATGTGCCCTCGAGAGTCTGCATCCATTCATACAGAGCAGAGAGCAGTGCCAGGTCTAGTTGGAGATTACACTTGGAGTATGTAAATAGATGCTGCTATGAGGAGAGATGATCCTGAATAGGCCAACCAAGAGACCAATGCCCCTGTATCAGGGAGGTCTCTCTTGGGACTTAGCACCGAGCAGAAACTGGTCAGTGAAGAGACTGTAAGGTCCTCATGTAAATAGTCAATCTCTTTAGGCTGCAAAGCCTAGGTATATACCGTAAAGACTGCTTGTCCCGGTGGGTGTCTACTGCCATGCTATTGCAACATCTCACCTGCACCTTACACACGGTGCCCTTTAGGCTTTTCGACAGAAAAACTCAGTATTTCCAAAGACCTCCAAAACTAATACTGATGGGGCATAGTAAACTAAATTAGTCTATCTACAGTATTTTAGAGATCCTCAGAAATGGATATATAGTTGAGTTAAAATCTAAAGCAATGCAGCTTGATGGAGACAGCGAATAACATGGACTGTCTCGTATTTTGAAGGACTGCTCTCTGTATTAGTTCATTATGATACTACCATTTGCACATAAGGAAGTCACAGTGGTATGAAAATCTATATGTAATTCCTTGGAAACCCTTCACAGATATAGATAAAAATTAATAACATTTATTAAATTATTTTAAAAGACATTGGTTTACGCTGACAAACACACAAAGATCAAGACGAAACAGGAAAAACCAAAGAAAAAACCCTGGTTTAGAATTGAGTGGGGGATTCAGCACCTCGATAGTACGTAGAGGTGAGTATATTCATCCCTTGTGATGCATATAGGGATAGCCCATAGGGATTAATACAGACACGATTTGTTGAGGGGTAGATGATGTAAGACACGTCGGATATAAATACACAGATCGTGCTAAAGTCTACTCAAACGGGGTGTATGTATACCCTTAGGCGATTGGTGGCAGAACACCTGTATAGATATGTAGTCATATAGTGAATCCCCAATGATGCCACAATAATTATTCGTATATATAGAGTTTTTGTTTCAGGGTCTGGTTATGGTGCATTTAGATATTATTGTTAACCAGAACCCGCAAAAACAAGCTCTTTGCACCTTGGTAGTGTTGGATCTACCAGTACGAGGCCAAGATTGGCCCTGGCATTCGGCAAGTAGGGATCTACACTTCACAGCTTGCCGTAATGCCATGTAGTAATGTTTAGGAAATAGATTCATGCTCAAAGATAGGCTCGACGCGTTTCCCTATCCGATTTTTGGATAGTTCCTCAGGAGCAAAAAGGTACGTATACCATCAGTACATATTTAGTCCTTTTACTGTGGACCAGTCAACACCAGGGTAGGTGAAAGAAAAGATGTCTAAATGATAAAATGGTTTTTCGGTGGATTTGCGATTTAACCACCAGTTTCTATTGGAAAAATACTGTGAAATACGGTTGTAAATTACTACTCTTACTCTCGATAGGCGCAAACAACGTATCCACACTGACTGTCGGACCGACTGGTGTTAAAGTATAACCGTCGGTGCTGTTTCAAGATCAGTCATTTAGTGGGATAGGTTGGAGCCAGATAACCTTCGATGCATATCAGTTGCTTCACAAGAAATTGTCTCAAAATACGAGCAATCTCTATTGTGAACCTGGTTTTGGAGGGTTGTTTTTTATCTAAGTGCTCAGTCCCTCCATTAATCCTGTAAGAGATTGCGTGAGCAAGTCCCCTACAGGTCAGTTATTAACACCTGATCTATCAGTGATATGGCTGTATGTCAATCTCTAAACAGCCGGAGTAAATACTCCATATATCACTCAGTAGTAGCTCTGTAAAGTTAGAAGAAAGGGAAAGATGTACCCAGATGGCAACTTCCAGGGTTAGATCCCAACAGAGCAAATACAGGGAGAGCCTAAATAGAGAGGACAACAACACCCCTAAAGATAGTCCCATCCACAGTCAGATGGGGCCCGGGTGTGTGGTCAGAATGAGGAGAGCAAGAGATAGTGCCTGCGGCTCTGATGGTGTTGTTGTCCTCTCTATTTAGGCTCTCCCTGTATTTGCTCTGTTGGGATCTAACCCTGGAAGTTGCCATCTGGGTACATCTTTCCCTTTCTTCTAACTTTACAGAGCTACTACTGAGTGATATATGGAGTATTTACTCCGGCTGTTTAGAGATTGACATACAGCCATATCACTGATAGATCAGGCGTTAATAACTAACCTGTAGGGGACTTGCTCACGCAATCTCTTACAGGATTAATGGAGGGACTGAGCACTTAGATAAAAAACAACCCTCCAAAACCAGGTTCACAATAGAGATTGCTCGTATTTTGAGACAATTTCTTGTGAAGCAACTGATATGCATCGAAGGTTATCTGGCTCCAACCTATCCCACTAAATGACTGATCTTGAAACAGCACCGACGGTTATACTTTAACACCAGTCGGTCCGACAGTCAGTGTGGATACGTTGTTTGCGCCTATCGAGAGTAAGAGTAGTAATTTACAACCGTATTTCACGGTATTTTTCCAATAGAAACTGGTGGTTAAATCGCAAATCCACCGAAAAACCATTTTATCATTTAGACATCTTTTCTTTCACCTACCCTGGTGTTGACTGGTCCACAGTAAAAGGACTAAATATGTACTGATGGTATACGTACCTTTTTGCTCCTGAGGAACTATCCAAAAATCGGATAGGGAAACGCGTCGAGCCTATCTTTGAGCATGATTCTATTTCCTAAACATTACTACATGGCATTACGGCAAGCTGTGAGCTTGTAGATCCCTACTTGCCGAATGCCAGGGCCAATCTTGGCCTCTAACTGGTAGATCCAACACTACCAAGGTGCAAAGAGCTTGTTTTTGCGGGTTCTGGTTAACAATAATATCCAAGTGCACCATAACCAGACCCTGAAACAAAAACTCTATATATACGAATAATTATTGTGGCATCATTGGGGATTCACTATATGACTACATATCTATACAGGTGTTCTGCCACCAATCGCCTAAGGGTATACATACACCCCGTTTGAGTAGACTTTAGCACGATCTGTGTATTTATATCCGACGTGTCTTACATCATCTACCCCTCAACAAATCGTGTCTGTATTAATCCCTATGGGCTATCCCTATATGCATCACAAGGGATGAATATACTCACCTCTACGTACTATCGAGGTGCTGAATCCCCCACTCAATTCTAAACCAGGGTTTTTTCTTTGGTTTTTCCTGTTTCGTCTTGATCTTTGTGTGTTTGTCAGCGTAAACCAATGTCTTTTAAAACAATTTAATAAACGTTATTAATTTTTATCTATATCTGTGAAGGGTTACCATTTGCACATACTATGAAGTCATTTTGTGTCCACCGATACCACTTTGCCTGAGTTTAGACATTGCGTGCAAATTGTGGCACAATTGTAGCAAAATCACATCATTTAGCAATGATTTGACAAATCCCAGTTTGACTGCTATATATTGTTCTTCATCCTAAGAAACCTGGTTGAGCTCTTTAATTTACTATATTTTTTACTGTATATATCGAAACAAAATAAGCCACATATACAGATAATATTCAACGACTTTACATAACGAGGACATAACGAGGGTGCAGCTTTCCAGATGCAGCTGTGCATAATGTTCATGACAGTAGGGCTACCTGTTGATATTTGGACTACTGTAACCTCACTGTTTCCAAATGGGAATTCCTATAGAGAAACAGTGCGGTCTTATCCAATTGCCGCTATATAGCCCTAGCCATAAGGTCTGAATACAGAAAGTTATTTTACTAAATTGGAGCACATGCATGAGAAGTCAAAAACTAGAACTATCAGATAGAACTATTAATAGTTTTATAGACATTTAGCGTACAACACTTCAATAAATATGTCACATTGATCAAGTGAATGATAGCTATTACAGAGTACCAAACCTGTGTCTGTGATAGCATTAATAAATCTTCCAAATTATGTTTTAATTGCCATCAATACATCACTGCATGTTATAAATAATGGGACTTTCAGAAAACAGCCCAAATTACAACTACAAATTGTACAATTGTACAGTAGCTCCTATGTCACACAATTCTTCTTCCTGGGTTATAAATGTAATTTCCTAATTGGTTCAATCATAAAAACATGAAAAAAGTTTATTAAACTGCAAAATTTTGTTTTTGCGGCCGGCACATTGTAGGGTTAAAAGTGACACATTTTCATTAAGGAAAATCAAAAACTTTGGGGTTTTAGCTAAGAGAAGGATAACAAACATTATTTATCACCAGCCATATATTTTAACCAAAATTCTACAAATGGATGAAAAGGAACCCAGAAATGTGTAGTTTTCTGAGATTTATGAGGGTATATCAGACCGCTTTCACTGATTAGTCCCCAAATGTAGACCCCCATCATGTTTTAATTGCTGTTTCCCTGGTAGCGACATACAAATTGTTGGATGTCTTGATGAAAGCATTCTCCTTGCTCCTCTGAATAGGCACCCATGTTCTCTTTAAATCTGCCAAGAGAAGCATCAAGGATATGCACTTTTATTGCATAGAAGTGCATCAACAGCATACGGTAGTTCCATTTCACTTTGGATCAGACCACCAGATGCATACGCCAGTAGAGGGCCTCAAACCTATGGCTCAATAGAAGATCCACTTTTCAGAAGAAAAAACTGGCAGCATATCCGGATGCAGAAGAAATGAAGTTTTTTGAAACCTCATCACCACAAATAGCAGCAACGTTTCGGCTAGATAGCCTTCTTCAAGCTTAAAGAAAGCTATCTAGCCGAAACGCTGCTGCTATTTGTGGTGATGGGGTATTAAAAAACGTCATTTCTTCTGCATCCGGATATGCTGCCAGTTTTTTCTTCTAAAAAGTGGATATGTACTTTTAAAGATATCCTGCAGCCCATTTTGCTATACTTTTTCACCAGAGTCTCAACATAGTTTTCAGCTTCATGATTTCTAAGGAAGCCTTTAACGTCTTTAACAAAACTGATCCAGACTTCCTTTTTTTTTAAGAAGATTGGGAAAGTCTTATCACTCAATGACTTTCTTGAGTTGAGGTCCAACAAAAACGCCAGCTTTAACTTTTACTTCCAAAAGCTTCGGGAAAAGATCTTGTTAATACTTGAATGCTTCCTTGTCCAAAGCCATGACAAATTGCTTCATGAGGTCTAGTTTCATGTGCAAAGGTGGCATTAGCACATTTTCAAGGGTCTACAAGTGGCTCCCATTGAATGTTATTCTTACCCACAGAGAACTCTATATGTTCAGGCCAATATCATCTGTGGCAGTGTGCTCTAGTGTCTCTGCTATCGCAAAGACAAAGATAGCATGCAAACTTAATGAACCCTCTTTGAAGACTAGGTCTTGTCGAGTAACTAATTACCGAGCACCATGTGGGGGGGGGGGGACAGCAGGGGGGGAAGCGGGGGGGGGGGGGGGGGGGAGAGTGAGAGAGATCTCTCTCTTTCCCCCGATCCTCCCCGCTGCCCCCCTCCGCCCCTCCCGCATGGTGCTCGGTCGAGTAATCAGTTACTCGACAAGACAGATGCTCGATCGAGCATCAGCCTTAAACAAGCATGCTCATTCATCTCTATTGAAGACCCATCAGGAATGCAACCATTTGGAAGTCTCTAATAAATTCCCAACCATTTTCCTCATATTTGAATGCATTTAGCAATCTCCAAAAGTTTTTTTAAATGTATAGTGGTATTTTTTAAATTAGTATATTTACAAAGAATGTAAAGAATTTTGTTTCAGACATTTTGACATATAGCATGTATAGTTTTAGATTACAAGGCGCATATGACGATGGTTTGGGTTGGCGTTGGGTAATTTTCTTTTTTATGTATATATTTAGTGCTATGTAGCCACTTCATCTTAGTTTCATCTGTCCAAGGAATCTTGTTCCAGAATGTGGTGGCTTTTTTAGATGTCTTCTAGGCTTTTCTGCTCTTGAGTGTTACCAGAGATTTGCATCTTGAGATAAACCCTCTCTATTCACGTTCATGAAGGTGTCTCTTGATTGTTGACTTTGATAGGTCTACCTCCTTGAGAATGTTCTTGACTTGGCTAGATGTTGTGAAGGGAAGAACGCTGCAACCATCCACTTTAGTTGTCTTCTGTTCTCTTCTGGACCTTAGGTGTTGATGAGCTAGCCAGGGCCTTTCTTCTTTCTAAGAATGTACTAGATTCTTGACTTGTTCACTCTTAAGATATGTTTACATGGGGAAGAAATACTGCAAAATATCTATGGAGAAATTCCTCAGCATTTCCGCATCCAAAACAGAGTCAAAATTGGTGCCATTGGTGTGACCTATGACTCAAAATCAGCTGTGTGCCCGTAGCTGATTTCAGGAGGTACTATACTCACCTTCGAAGTCTTCGGCTGTCAGCACATTTTTCACTGGTCACCCGGCAGCCTGTACTTAACGCAGCGCTGCTGGTCAATTCGGCATCACCTGATCAGCGGCTCTGCACTTAATACAGGCCACTGAGTATTGGATAAAAGAGTGCGCAGCATTTCCGCCCCATGTAATCATACCCTTAGGGCTTCTGCATACGTAAAATCACTTGCGCAAAACACAGAGCCTAGAACCCATTCATTCCAATGGCTTCCCTAACATTCTGCATTTTTGCACATGTGAAAATATATGCAACATGCTCTATTTTTGTGCACATTGATGCACCCCAGACACCATAGAAGTCTATGGGGGTGCGCAAATGCACACCCTGTCTGCATTAAATCGTGCACTGAACTGCGTGATTTTGCTGTGTTAATCAACACCTATGGGAACTAATTAAGCTGCACAGCTGGTTCAATCATGGCACATGTGTATCCCACACCGATGTGAACAGTTCAAGCAGAGCAAAAAAGTACAGTAAAGGCACGAAAATGTGTGTGATAGCCAGCAAAAGTGGTACCATCACAGCAATCACGTCACGCTATCGAGAGCGTGTGTACACCTACACTCAGGCGCCCTTAAAGTTTTTTCTCCATGTCCCACCACCTCTCCTGGCCGACAGGCCTCTCCGTCCGGCACCCTCCCCTTAACACCTGTTCACGCTATGTTTGTCCTCGCTGTGGCCGTGACACGGCTGGCCAAAAATCTTCACGCCCGTGTGAAAGAGCCCTAATTTTGTTATGAACTAATGAGGGAACAGACCACATTGGAACATGAATCTCCTTGTCAGTCATTTGTCCACTGTATTCAGCTGCAATTCATCAGAATAATTCTTGACATCCTCCTCTGACCCCTTTCATTGACAAGTTGTTTTACATCCACAATATTCCCTGGATATTTTTCTTCAATTGCACCATTCTCTGTGTTCTCTGTATACGGCTGCATGAGAAAACCCAACAAAGTTGGCTGTTTTTGAAACACTGGACCAACTAGTCCAGCACCGATGATCTGACCTGATTCAAAGTTGCTCAGATCACTCGATTCTCTAATTTTAATGTGGATTCCCAGTGAAACTGATCAAAGGGAAACTTTCTCACTTGCAGGTATCCCTAATAAAGTGGCCTTGCAGTGTCTATACACAGTACATAAATATTTTCCTAACCCATCAGTTATGTTCTGCGTTTGGCCGCTTAACTTCAATGCACTAATGAAAATAAGCTTTTATGGAAAAGATGGCATGACGGTGGGTGCAGCACAGGTCTAGCAAACAAGAAACTCAATTCAATTACTCAGACACTTAAATAAATCCATGTTTTCCTCCAGCTTCGTTGGACAATAAAATGGAAGATTAATTACTGCAAGTAAATCATAAAAAAGAATTAGCAGAAAACCAACAAAAATCTGCTTTCCTGGCAGCAGTCTGCGTTAATCAAAACTTGAAATAGAGGATTGAAAGATCAATATTTCACTTCAGAATGAAACATGGCAGAGCTTCCACCTAGAGAGAGAGCTTAAGCTCTGAAGAGAACATTGGCAACGGTAATCGAAAGACACCATATGCAAAAATCTATTTGCTTCTTTTGTGATCTCTAATAAACAGATCACATTAGTGACTCATAAATAATCCTGTGCACATAGCTGGCTTCACCTTGGATACTTTGTAAAGGGGAACAACAATTTAGGAAGTTTATTTTGTAGAAATAATTCACAAAAGAGACTTGAACTTTCACCTCCTGCCCCTCACTCCCTCAATGAAATATGCGCAAAGTGGGTCAGGAGGGGTGTCGTGTCTCCTTAAGGAGAGCACCCAAAAATTGTGTGGAGACACCTAGGGGGAGAGTGGGTCAGGGGAGGGTATAGTCTCTCCCCAAGAAGAGCACCCAAAAGGAGTGTGGGGACACCTAGAAGGTGAGTGAGGAGACTTATAAGGCCATGCAAGCTCCTCTGGGTAATTTATGCAAATAAGGAAGATGGAAAAATACTTATGGATGGCAGCATTCTTTTAAATTAATGTGACTTGTTAACAAGTCTTAGCAATGATTGGGAATAGAAAACCAAGCTAGAAAACCAAAGATACAAAATGACACACTAGTTGTGTTGTGGTTGTGCACAATACTATGCGTTTGGATTTATATGAACACGGTAGATGTTGGCTGCTTGTAAACCACAATATGGGAATTTAATAAAATATTCACTGCTGGAAGATTTAATTGAACTTTTCACAACTTTTGCAAAATGAATCCCTTTTCTTAAGTCTTTGTGTGTCTCAGGATTTTCTTTACATCATCAGATGTGTTGTTTAGGTTTAGCATCCTTGATAAATAATACGAATTCTTAGTTATATTAAAGTGCTGTTAATTCCAGGGCTCTGTACATATGAAAACAGGATTAAATACATTACTTATAGAGTTGAGCGAATGTACTCTGCCGAGCTTGATGCTCGTTCGAGTATTAGTGTACTCGATGGTGCTTGTTACTCGAACGAGCATCACGCCGTGTTCCACCCCGCCCCAGTTTTTGGCCCCTCCTCGCTGTGACATGCCTGTTTTGGCCCCTCCCCACCGCGACGCAGAGCACGTCAATGGCAAATTTTTGGGCTGGCAGGGAAGAGAGAGAGAGAGAACACGAAACAAGAAATAAAAAAAAAAAAGCTCGGCACCCGGCGTTCCACATGCAAAAATGCTCGAGTCTCCCATTGTAGTCAATGGAGTTCGTTACTCGAGTAGAGCTCTCGAATTTTACAAAAAGCTCGACTCGAATAACATGGATCCCGAGCACAGGTGAGGGGAGAAGGTGCTCATCTGATTGAGGCAGCAGGGTTACTATTAGAGATGAGCGAGCACCCAAATGCTCGGGTCCGCGTTATTCGAGTCGAGCTTTTCGTAAAATTCAAGAGCTCTACTCGAGTTTCGAACCCTGTTGACTACAATGGGAGACTCAAGCATTTTTGTATGTGGGACGCCGGGTCCTGAGCTTTTTTTTTTTGTCTTGGTTATTGTTCTCTCACTCTCTCTCTCCCTGTCAGCCCAAAAATATGCCATTGACGCGCTTCGTTGTGGTGGGGAGGATCCAAAACAGACGCGTCACAGCGGGGAGGGGCCAAAAACTGGGGTGGGGTCGAACACGGCGTGACGCTCGTTCGAGTAACGAGCATCATCGAGTGTGCTTATACTTGAACAAGCATCAAGCTCGGCAGAGTATGTTCGCTCGACTCTAGTTACTATAGGTTGTAGACTTGAGGTGGGTTTTCAGGTTCTTTTTTGAAGCTTTCTCAGGTGGTGGAGAGTCTGATGGGTTGAAGTAATAAGTTTCAAAGTATAGGTGACGCATAGTGGAAATCCTAAAGACGATTATGGGAGGAGCATAATAGGGGATTGCAGAGGAGGGGGTCGTTGTGAGGGTCAGAGATTATGTATGGGGAGATACCGGTATATTGGGCCAGAGATGTATAGAGGAGTCATGTTGTGGACAGCCTTGTACATTATTAATAATAACTTGGACTGGATTCTCTGGACAATAGGTAGCCAGTGAAGGGGTTAGCAGAAGAAAGACCAGGGAATAACGAGGGTTGAGTAAAAGGCATATGTAAGAGATATTTTTGAGCTGGAGCTGGCAGGTAGTGGCTAGGGCTTGCATGGTTTGAAGGAGAGAGTGGAGTCAAATGTAACACCGAGAGAGTGGACTTGTGAAACTGGCGAAAGAATGGAAGCATTGATTGTGATCAATAAGTCTAATTAGGCTGTTGACTGATATGGGGAGAGATAAAAAAGAAAAAAAGAGGAAAAATAAAAATAATCTGGTTTATGGCTACTATTACATTAAGTCAAAATGGGAAATTTGCAAAGCATGTGAAAATAAATGACTGAACCAGAGGATATATACATGAATCAAAACATAGAAGGAAGCCAGAAAGAGCAGTCCACATGTTTAAAAGAGATTCGTTACAGTTCTTCTTTTACCGTCTAACAAAAGTCTGTTTTTTTGACTTCCTGGTGACTTTAGACCCTTTTACATGACAGCTAATGGATAACAAATGTTAGTGCAGTGTCCCAACGGCCACCTAGACACGAGGCCCACAACACTGACGAGCTGGCGGGGTAGAGTTTGCACTTGTCACGGTGGCTCTACCAGACTCCTCCCTGGATGGACGCACAGAACCTCGGGCCAAGTACTGCTAGGCCTCTTGCATTAAACTCTGGGACAGCATTACCTTTATACATGTGGTAGACTTTAGATTTGTCACGCATGACACCACAGTTCCTTTCATACTGTTGAGTATCCGACAGTTGAATAAAGAGAGTCCACACACACAGTTGAAACTTGATTACTCGGTCACTGGGAATGGGCAATGGCCGGTGAACTTTACTTGAAGCTTGGCAGAGTACAGCTTTACACATGCAAGTGCAGGAAAGACGGAGAATGTGAGTTCAGGGAGGAGACACAGGATGACACCGCTCTTACAAGCCAAGTTATCTGTAAGGTACTGCTCCTGGAAGGGGAACACTCCGAAGGAGGATGGGGATAGGAACACTTCACAGACACTCACTTAGTACTTGTAGACAGCTCTGCATGATGGACTCCTCACTTCACTCTCTCTTCAGAGGCGGTTCCTGGCATAGAGAACTTCAGGATACCTCTCCTCCTCTTCCATCACTTCACCACATGAGGGTTGAAGGTACCCCCATGTGGCCGGCACTCCACTCTCAACCATTGAAGATCAGGAACTCCCTCTACCACACCCCAATCACTTACGTCTATAGGGTACAGACACCACATGACTAGATAGATATTGATACTTTTCCAGGCATATCCTAGCCACTTTCAGACATTAACCTCTTGCATGCTGCACCTGTGCAATATACATAACAAAAGACAAGACACTTTGCACAGTGCATCCACATTGAAGACATGACATGTATGACATTTATGGAGGGGACAGAAATAAGTGTTTCGGGCCACTACATTAATCTCACCCAATCATTGCACCGTGTGAACATGCCAACGATCAGGTGACAAACCAGCAAACGCTGATCTATTGGTGATTACATCTTTTATGCAACATCAAAAATCAATTATTGTTGGCAGCACATCAAAAAAACACAACAAAATAGAGCATGCCATATTTTTTTCCCAGCGCTAGAAACGCGCACGAAAAAAAAACACATGTGAAGGAAACCATTTAATTCAATGGCTTCTATTTGTTGCACCCGGAGAAGGCCGCCCTTAGGACCGAGTAATGAACATACCACAGAAAACCATAAGACTCCTTTGTGGCTGCATAATCTGTGCGCCGAGTGCGCAGCGAATAGAACCCATTAAATTCAATGAACAGAGTAATTTCGCTTAAACAAGAACACCTGCGCCTACCAGGTCAGCTGATCCGCCTAACGAGTTAGCTGACCTGCCTACCAAGTCAACTGACCTGCTTACTAAGTAGACAGACCTGCCTATTCAAACATGGCCCTGCCGGGACGAGCGGTCCCCGCAGCTCAGCAGAGTAGGTAAAAAGCTCTGATACGGGCACAATAGCCTGCGATCAAGTGCCCTGCATAGCGCATGTACGTCTCGTGACAGCAAGCATATATGTGCTTATGCCCATGTGAGGCTGTCCTAACTCACTCTATAGCTGGCTGTGGCCAACCCAACAAACTGTAACACCTTTAGGGCGAGCACCCACTGGCGTTTGCGTTTTCCGCGGGAAAAAACGCAGCGTTTTCGCATTTTTCGCGGCGTTTTTCGCGGCGTTTTCGCGGCTTTTCCATTAATTTCCATGGAGAAAAATAAGGACACATATGCAACTGACAGTTCCTATGTTAAAAACGCAAACGCAACGCAAAAAAAAACGCCAGTGGACAGGAACACATGTTATCTCTATGCCTGTGCAGGAAAAACGCAAAACGCAAAACGCAGGTAAAAAAACGCCAGTGGGTGCTCGCCCTAATAGTGCATTTATAGTGACACAAATTTGTCACTGCTAAGTATTAATCAAGCAAAAAGATAGTGACTGGCAGCATATAGGATGTAGAAAAAATGCAAAAACACTTTATTGCCCCATTACAGATATAGTAGCAACGTTTCGGCCGGATGGCCTTCCTCAAGCTAATACACAACAATACAAGTGCACAGTATATATAGACAGAGTGTAATACAATTAGACCAATAACCACACTCAATAAGCAGGTGTACCTCCTCCGTCGTTGATTGCCTCGTCACAAACGTTCTGACTGATATCGGGCGCATATCTAATGACGGCATCTAATGGCCGACAGTGTTACTTAGCAAACGTATGTGCGCATGCGCGGGATCCTAGTCATCGCGAGAAGACGGCTTCTAGCTAAGATGGAGCGCAACAAAAGCGGAAGATCCAGTGAATTATCGCTGCGCATGCGCGTGATTACCGCTATCAAGAGAGGATGTTTCTTACTCCGTCACTGTATAAAAACAAACTAGCGAGTTTTCATAGCGCATGCGCCAGAACATCGCTGTCACAGGAGAAGTGACATCACGCAACCAATCTATGCTATAGTCATGGATGTCATGCACCCTAATATATGTACACGGGGACATGTTACCAATAAACGAAATGTGCATAATGTATGGAAAAATCGCATGATATGCAGGGATGGAGATCGCTACCTCATATTATATGTTTGCAACGGCTGCAGATTAAAGTAAACATGGATTAGTTGAATAGAGTGGACATAGTTTAAGTACAAACAATCACTATTCTTGTACATATCAAACAAAGATGTTAATTATTCATGAAGTGTCTAAATAGGGAAAGTATGCTCAAGTAAGAGTATCGGTATGTGTTTACAATTCAGTCGTGGCAAGGACAGCCCAACATGGGTAATGTCCATACTGTACCCAACTGATATATATATGATCCAAACGCTTACCATAGACACATTTTACATAAAATTTATTATCCTTGCTATATAAAGGCACACCTGTCCAAAACCCGTAATGAGATAGCCAATCTACAAAAAAAAAAAAATTTCAAAAAAAGGAAGAATTTTTGAAATGCCAATTAATTAATTTATTGATAATAGAGCCAAGTGCAGAAAAAACATAATCACAATGTGATCAAAATCATGAACACGCTTGACATGAGACAAGGAGACCAACGACGAGGGGATCCTGCAAAAGATAAAAAACGGAGTGAGTATGCATACATACAAACATACAAGGACAAAAACATCTTATAAACATCATTAAAAGATATATATACATAAACATATCCTGATGTGAGCTACAAGAATCTTATAAAAATGGCTGGAAGACATATTCTTGATTGAGTCCTTTTGGGGACATGGTATCGAGTTCATAGATCCATTTGAGCTCACGTTTTTTAAGCAATGCCTCCCTATCTCCGCCCCTAGGTAGCAAGGGAACGTGGTCAATGACCCTGTATTTAAATTGGCTAATGGTGTGTCTAGCCTCTATAAAATGCCGGGATACAGGCAATTGCATATTTTTCGTCCTGATAGTGCTCTTGTGCTTCACCATACGTGATCTCACCTCCACGGTGGTTTCAATGTCTGAACTGTATTACATGTTCTAATGGTTTAATATATTTTTACATCCTCTATGCATGAGCTGAATTGATGTCTATATTGGAGTTGGTGACTGCAGGAATTTAATATAGAGGGACGGAACAGCCACATTTAGCATGCTCAACATTATTTAGTGCATTTGTCGTATCTTTCAACCCCTCAGCTCTATACTGTACTTCTGAGAGAAGCCCAGAAGTTTGTAAAAACTTTTGCATAGTTCCAGAAGCTAGAAAAGAGAGAAAGGAGAGCGCATGAGGTGCAGCAACAAGTGCAGACAGCTGGCAACTTCAAATCCCAAAGACACAGAAGCCTGTGAGAATGTTCGATACTTTGACAACAAGACTGAATCCCTCCAAAGGATTTACTATAGGGTATAACATCTGAGAAATCTGGTCCAGGGATGGTGGGGGCACCAGGTCTCTGAACTAACATCAATTTAGGACCATAAAACTCTCACTCTCTTATCATTGGACTACACCACTGGATTTGAATTGAAAAATCCGTGATCGTCACCCATGCAGATGATCCACGGTATCCCGCATCCATTCAAAGAATAGAACATTGGCATGTCTGCCCACATGAGTGGACAGCGATTGTGATTCAGCAAGCAGAAATAAAATGGCAGGACATTCTGTTATTGTGCGGATTCCGCACAGACGACTTCCATTGAAGTCAATAGAAGCCGTATGACCCGTGGCCCATCCGCAATTCATATTGTGGGTAGGTCATGGTTACCCGTGTCATCGCCTAGTGACGGCGTGGCACAAACGAAGATTTTAAAGAGAAACCTGTACTGCGCATGACCGACTGGCTTTTCTAACATGGTGCAAAATGTTTTTCTTTATGAAATTTAGGAAAGTATGGTCGACACAAAAGTTGAGCCTAAGGTAAGTAGCAAGGGATTCCAAAAGGAAAAAAAAATTCAATGGGACTAACATATAGATGGAGCGTGCAAAGGAATAAGGTCACCTCCGAGATGCTGGAATCTGGATGAATACCACAAAAAGTTGCAAATACCGAATGGAAGGAAAGACTATAATTATAGATGCTGCCTTAACTATAAAAGTGTCAAGGCAGCGATTGTGGATATGCCATGCCACAAAACTGACTTGGCTTAGGGCTACATCTGGGAGCTGCACCCAGGGTACCTTTGCTTTTACACCTTAACCCCAGCATTCAGGATTTGATATTCCCCTTATCCCAGACTGATACCCCAGAAATAGTCTTGGCTAAAAGGCAGCTAACGCAAATTGGTCCGGTTTACTGTAATGCGGTACCAGAGAGAAGAGACAACAACACAGACATAGAACAAAACTGAGATCAGAACAGGTGGAAATCTTCAGGTTAGGGCAGGCAGCAGACAGTTACCATGGTCAGTAAAACAGCCAAGGTTGCCAGACTTTTGCAGGGGACTTTCATTCACTCTGTATGGCAATGCACCTAAGTGCAGCTCTACTGATCAGCTATTCTTCAGTTCATGAATGCTCATTTTGACTTTCACAGAATTGCATTACCACAGCTTTGTCTATTGGGTATAAACGACTCAATTATCATGACCTGGAAATCTACTGAGCCTTCATCCTTGGATTGAAAGGGTTTTCAAAGTAATTTTTATTGATGTCTTATCTTCAGAATAGGTTATCAACAGCTGATTGGCTGGGGCTCGCCACTTGGGACCCAAACCTATTAACTGTTATTGACAAAGCACAAAGGGTACATAGTGGAAGCAGATCAATCCGACCCCTGTGCAGTGGCTGGCACTGGTAATTGCAGCCACAGCTCCTACTAAAATCCACACAATTACCAGTGTAGTGGTCCGGGGGGGTCTTCCAGGGTAGCCCTACAGTCACAAGTCCTGCAGCACCTTGCTATGTGCTCATACTGAGACATAGACGGTGCCTTACATCTGAAAGACCCTGTCTTTCTCCTTTTCCTCATGAGCTTAAGCTAACTACTTGGCAACAATTGGCGGCTGATTGGCTGCTTGTCATTCTATCCCTGATTAGTAGAGGAGGAAGGGTCAGAACCAAGAGCAGGAAAGTGAGCAGGGCGAGGCAGGATCTTGGGAGGAGTTCAGAGAAAGTGCAGGAGTTAAGACAGGAAGTGAAGGAGGAGTTAGAGGGAGTAGTGAGGAGGTTGTCGTCGGAGTAGAATGTGAGAGGAAGTGCACAGCAGTGTGAAGAGGATTGACATTGTTTGGAGTCAGAAGCAAGCATTTACAAGCTTCCAAACCAAGCACAGTGTAGTCCTGAAAGATTGGGACCCATCTACACAACTGTGAGTTGCACCCGCCCCTGTTAAAAGTAAAACCAGGAAAAGTGAAAGTGGCCCACTTCTAAGATAACTTCACAAACTGCATAGTAATCTTCAAGAAATCAACCCTCAGATAACTAGGACTGTGGGAATTCTTACTGAGTAACCTTTAAATGCCGAGATGGAGAGAGCACTGAAGTTTAAACTGTAATGAACTAAACTGGAACTTGGAGGAACAACAGTATTGTCTATGCAAAGCAATACCTCTGCCATTACTGATGCACTGTACCTGTTGTTTTTGAATGTTGCTAAAAGCTAAAGTAAACTGAGTATCTCCAGTTTGCAAATCAAAGCTACCAGGACTTGTGTCAATTATTTCTTCATTAACCCTTTGAGTCCGTTAAGGAAGAGGTACTGGCATCATATGACAAACCACCATTGATAATTGCTACCGTGTTTCCCATAAAAAACCCACTGTCTTATATTAATTTTTTTTGTAGTGTAGCTAGGGCTTATTTTCAGGGGTGGGCTTATATTTCAAGCACTCCCTAGAAAATCAAGGTAGGACTTATTATTAGGGTAGATCTTATTTTCAGGGAAACACGGTAACCCTTTTGCCACTGTGCACAACCGAGTCCGGTCCTCTGCCATTATTGCAGGGAGAGATTGCAGAGCCACCCATGACATCCATCTAGTTTACCCGTGGTCTCCCCCACATTGGCGCGCCTTCTCTTGGACACTGCACCAGCCCCGCTCACTATACAGGGGTCAGAGCAATCTGCTTTAGCTCTGTACCCTGTGTGTTTTGCTGGTGACAGGAGGTGATCGAACAGCTCTTCAGTTTGGGTCCTGAGCGGCGCACCACAGCTGATGCGTCATTGACGAGCTACCCTGGGGATTGGTCATGAATAAAAATTGCCTGAAAAACCCTTTTAATCTTGTTAATGCATATGCCCTAATATCTGGATAACATTCTATGTGTGAGTAGAAAGTGACTACAAAAATTGGAAGAGGTCTGGGCTGATTGGTGTAACACTCCAGCATCCACTGACATCCTAAGGGACTAAATCTATGGGTTGGGACTGTGGGAAAGACAGGTACAGGTTAATGTCTGTGTATCAGTGGTTTTCGTTTCTGTGTGTCTTATCGAGCAATGAAGGACAATACCATTTTCTTTTTGGTTACGTTTCCTTTTAGAAAAAAGCTGAGTGGAACAGGCACAGATCAAAACCAGGAGAACCATAAGAACATTAGGCATCTTTGCACACAATAGAGACTTATTACTTAGGCACCTTCTAGTGAGAGGGGTAGAACTAAATAACCCAGGGCCTGTCAAGATTGACCAAGGACTGAAAAGCTGTATGCATGCGCTGCCCTTTTAAGAGGCAAGCCATGCACCCTAAGAATGGCAAATGGGAAAGTGGAACAATGCCTCTGCAGCGCCACCTATTGGAAGGAAGCATTCATGCAAGTCAATGTTAGACTTTTTAGCCTTGTAACAATGACAATGAATCGTATGCCAAAGCCAGAATAACCATACACAGACAGCTATTTCATGATGGTTGCCAGTCATCAGTGTACAGTAGGTTTTTTGCTTGGCTAGTGAGAGGCCTATGGATGTGGGTCAGGAAGGGTATCGGTTCTCCTTAAGGAGAGCACCTAGAAGGTGTGTGAGGAGACTTACAAGGCCATTCATGCTCCTATGGAAAATATGTAAATAGAAAGAAGAATAATACCTCTGCAGTGCCACTTATTGGAATGCGGCATGACAATACCTTTCTGTAGGCCTCTCACTAACTAAGCCAGAAACCTACTGAACACTGATGAGGGGCAATCACCCTAAAACAGCACTCTGTGTGGCTTTGGCTTACAATTCACAGTCATTGCTACCTTCCAATACGTGGCGCTGTAGAGGCACCGTTTCATCTTCCATTTACATATTTGCATGGATGACCTTATAAGTCTCCTCACACCTTCTAGGTGCTCTTCATAATGATACCCTTCCTGACCTGACAGGAAACCTGGGTTGGTAAAGAATTTGGCATCTGCAGCTGATGACAGGAGCAGTGAAATGGGAGCCACAGCTGCCGGAGGGAGGAGATGATGAAAGTCGGCAGCTGCAGGTCTGGATAATGACAAAATGTTTGCAGTTTTTGGAATGGCAGGCACAATTTTGCCATAGCTTCATGACCGTCAACCTCTATAAGATCATAAATCATTAAACCTCATTTCACACTTAATTAGGTCATAGTTGGCAACACTTTAATGTTGTCTATTGTATATTCACTTTAGATTTATGACCAAATGTGAAAGCTTTTTTATTTTATGGGATTTCTTTGTCTTCTCTTTTGAATATTTGTAACTTTTCGTATCACAATCCAATATTAGATTGAATTAATTTGGGATGTTACGGCTTGTTTGGTTGCAGTTATGTTTTATCTTCTGTAAAACCCAATAATGACCTTATATATTCAATTGTAAATTTCATTATTTCAATGGTTCATTCGCACTGGAAAGTGTTAAGTTTACAAAAAAAGTAAATTTCGGAAAAGAAAAACATACCCATCATTGCAGAAATGGGTTCTAGCACACTACAACACAAACTGTGTGGTGACGGAAACAGAACAAACAATAGATGGGAGATTGATCTGACTATCTTCTTGTGTGTGCACATCGGAGAAGTTACTTTAAAGCCCACAGTGACAGCGATATTACTGCACCAGACAATCTTCTTGATGTCCTCTATTATTACTTCTTTGTCAAACTGAGTGGCTTGGAACTTTTAACAGAATATAATAGTAGCAGAAGGAAGGGAAGTGAATAAATAACAGAGTTTCTGAAATATTAATGCAGTTGCATACCTGTAGGCGTCGCTGAAGTAGAAATCGCCTCAACGTCTGGAGGATCCATACACCACAACAACATAAAGGCAGTGCTGCCGTGATGAGACAAGACAGAGTTTGTGGGACATGAAATGAAACAGGACATTAATGAATTGGTATCTTTAGAGCGTACCTGAGTTTTCAACAAGTTTTCAAAATTATACCAGGTTCTGCTTACCCTCTCATTTGCTGTTTGCACCCTCTTCCATGTTCGTAAGTTCTGACTTTCAGCTGGTCTGTTGCACTGCTGTTTGCAATCGATTTTCAGGGAGGGGGTGTGAAGTATTTTCCCTGATGTTCACTGTCTTGACTTCCTTGCCCTTACTTCCCATGCTATTTTGTATTTTCTCATGTCCAATTAGCAGGTAGGCAGCATCTGAATGCCACCCCTCTGATTTCCCAGGATGATCAGGCACATAGAAACATTCTAGGCAAATGGTTAGAAAACCCACTATAATGTGAGTGAAGAGATTTATGAGGACCATGCATGCTCCTCTGGGAAATATATGCAAATAAGGAAGATGGAACAATACCTTTGCAGCAACACCTATTGGATGGCAGCATTCCTGCAAATCAATGTTAGACCCTTTAAACAAGCCGAGCCAGAAACCTACTGCACACTGATGAGGGGCAGCAAAAGAGCTGGGTGTGTATGAATTTCTGGCTTGGTTTTTAATTCCCAATCATTGTTTTAAAGACATGTTTAAAGGATCTGACATTGATTTGAAGTAATGCTGCCATGCAATAGGTGGCGCTGCAGAGGTATTGTTCCTTCTTCCTTATTTGTAATGTGTGCACATGCAGTCTTACACCAAGAGAGGCAGAGACTGTTATCACAGTGTCTGCAGATCTGTCATCCTGCAGACTATAAATGTGAGGTAGCCACCTGTGAATAAAACACCTTCTCATATTGCTATGGAAATATCCCTGTGTCCTTGTTACTAAAGAAGCTCTATACCTAACAACATAGAGTGGATTTCAGAGAAGCTGGAAGTGTGACCCCTAGTAAATCCAAAGTGGAACTCTTTGTAACAGTTGGGATGCTGTGATGGTGCAGTGGTTGGTGTCGGAGGCAGTTTGTTGCAGCAATAAACACTTTTACTAAAGAAGTGAAAATGTTAATTATAATCTAGTCCTCCAGAGGAGGTTGTGTGCACTGGAATGTTCCATCATAACATTATATACTGGTAGCATCTTCTTAACCCATTAAGGACCAAGCACAGTAAATTTACAGCACTTGGTCCTGGGCTTTAATCCCAGCGGATAGCAAAAATACGGTGGGAAATTAAAGCCCCTGGTTCTGCAATAAATCAGAACAGGTTGGGTTGTCAGCTGTTAGTCACAGTTGAGAACCCAAAGGAGAAGGCAGGATAGGTTTTTTAATCCCTTCTGCCTTCTCCTTTCTGTAGTACAATGAATGCTAAGTAATAAAAAGTGAAAGTGGAAGTATAACTTCCACAACATGAGCCGTCGGTCACGTGACCCCCTGGCACAGCAGAGCTACAGTGTCCTAGCAGACCCTGATCAGCTAGCTCTGCCAGTGATTATTGTCACTACAGAGGGATGTCCCAGCTACAGTGGAAAAATGTCAAATAAAAAAAAAACAGAGAAAAAAACATGTAAATGTCCCACAGAGGTCTTATATGACATCATGGGAAACATAGATAGTAAAAAAAATAATAACATACATAAGTAAAACAAAATTACAGAATAAAATAAAAATATATACATAAGAAAGAGGATAACCCAAAGCCGATGCCAACCAAAACCGTCGCCCTATGCGCCCTGTAATCCAAAGCCATACATATTATATATCAAAACGTCCAAAACAAAATAAGGAACCCGTTCTCATAGTTTATTTCAGTGTAAATATACTAATTAAAAAACAAACTATAAATGTGAAAAAAAATGTGACAGAGTCTAAGCATTTACTGAAATCCAAATTGTTACTTAGATTATATTGCATAATGCATTAATTTGTATATCACTTTTCAGTTTCTCTAAAGTGGCAGCAGCAAGGCCCATATCAACTCGAGTCCTTCCAATATATGCCTGATCTAGCTAGAGTTCAGCAACTCACCTCTCAATAGTTCCAGTTGTTATACATGCAGGGCTCTAATTGGAAATTACTCAGATTAGCAGCTGCTGGGAATTCGCATCCAGCCTCCTTTTGTCCATGTTGTGTGGAAGCTGGCTAGCTACGCACACTCAACACACACAACAAAAAGGGACTTAACTAGAGATGAGCGAACGTACTCGTAACGAGTACTTACGCACCCGAGTACCGCCATTTTCGAGTACTTCAGTACTCGGGCGTAAAGATTCGGGGGGCGCCGGGGGGCTGGGAGAGGCGCGGCGGTGCGGGGGGGAGCAGCGGGGAACAGGGGGGAGCCCTCTCTCTCTCCCTCTCCCCCCCACTCCCCACTGCTACCCCCCGTGCCGCCACGGCGCCCCCCGAATCTTTACGCGCGAGTACTGCTGTACTCGAAAATGGCGGTGCTCGGGTGCGTAAGTACTCGTAACGAGTACGTTCGCTCATCTCTAGACTTAACACATTCCTGACTCCATTTCAACACACAGGAAGCCTTCTCTCAAATATGTGCTTTTTGTGATTTACTTCAAAGAATCACAGAATTGGAAAGGTCCTCCAGGGTCATTGGCTCCAACAATTCCCACTCAATGCAGGATCACTAAATCACTCCAGACAGATGTCTGTCCAGCCTTTGTTTAAACACATCCATTGAAGTAAAATTCACCACCTCCCATGGCAACCTGTTCCACTCATTGATCACCCTCACTTCATAATATCTAATTTGTGTTTCCTCCCTTTCAGTTTCATCCCATTACTTCTAGTCTTTCCTTGTCTAAATGAGAATAGAGCTGATCCCTCTGCACAGCCCTTCAGATACTTCAGTTTTGGCCTCTTTTAGACGAGTGTATTTTTGAACTGTATTAGGGCCATGTTGAGGTGACCGTAATATGGAGCTAATGTGAATCTATATGGCTAATCACATGGCAGTATATTTTATGGTTGTTTTTTTTCTAACACTGCATGATCTAATTTCTGCATATTTACCTCCGTATTTGAAATATTTTCTATTAGACAAATACAGATTAGTAGTTGCCCAATAGAAAATAATAAAAATATGCAGACAAATATGGATGAAAAACTGATCTCATACAGATGTAATGGCTTTGAAAACACATCCATGATACTAATCCGTATTATGGGCATGTTTTGTATGCTTTTCTGAAATCAGACTTAATCATTCAGCCCACACTTCTCAGAACCAAACATTGGAATGCCTTCGATAAATGTGCGTGAGCCTTGTCTGGTATATTGCTGTCCGCGGCTTTATTATTACATCATATATAACTCAAAAAATGCAATACAACTCACTACGGGTCTTTACTTTCATTATACATCTAGTGCCTTGCTGCGCCACAACAGCCATAACAATATATGACCATTACATCATTCCACTAACTAACTATGCAAGCTCTAGCACTAAAGATGGTCCTAATTTTAACATTGTTCAGTAGCATTAACCCGTTTTATTTAAACTTAAACAGGTCCAAAATCTAGTGTTGAATAATATCTTAAAGGGGGTTGTCCAGGTGGGATATTATTTTTATTTAACTGGATCCCAGTGTGTTAAACCAGTCGGTCCAGTGCTCCAGCCCCACAGTCCTCCTGGTCTTTTTTAAGCATGGCTACCGCCTGACTTCTGCAGCCAATCAGAGCGATGTCAGAGGTGATGCCAGATGAATAACACATGACCGCTATGGCCTCTGATTGTTTTCAGAGGTCGGGTAGTAGCTGTTTCTCAACAAAGCCTGAAAGGACCATGAGACCACTGGATTGTTGGTGGAAAATGCGGGCATTTTAAAACCTCATCTCACATGCAGGCAATCCCTTTCATGTCTTTATTGTCACTGGAGTATTTTTTCACTGACACAGAGATCTAAATACACTGCATAGAAATAGTGAAAAGGGTAGTCTAGGTTTAGAAGAAAAGGAGTTTCCTTCAAAAACAAGACCAGACATGTCAACTGGTAATGCCTGATTTTGCAGCTCAGGTCAGGTTCACATGTGCACTAGAAGAAATAGCACTGCATGTTGTATTTTTTCTTCCGGTAAAATGCCAGGCAGCTGAGCGCAAACCAAGTGGACTCCATTATAGTCAATGGGGTCCATTCGGCCCTGTTCAGTTCCATCATAAATTGGACCTGTTTGGCCAGGGAATTCATCTTTCCTGTTCCCTAAACGGAACAGGAAAACAGGCCCTCTATCGCCGATGTAAAAGTAGCCTTAATCACTTCATTGGAGCTCAGATGCAATTCTATGGACAGGTGTGGGTGGCTCTGTTTTTGAAGTCAAAAAGCCATGTTGTTCGAATTATGTACAACCCCTTTAAATGATAAACTCTGGCTACCTGCAGCTGCCAATAAAGGAAATCTGCATACTTTTTGAGTCCAATATGTAAACAGTATGCAATATCTTATTAGGATCCTTCTAATGATGGATGCATGTAGCCTGGAGTTTATCATTTAAATCCATGTGTATGTGGGGAATTTGGAGACTCTATCAGAAAAATTGAGCTCCGATTGCCATAAAAATATATTAAAAATGAATAAGAACAGAATTTTAAACCTAAAAATGAAATGGTAACTTTTAGTAGGCAATTACACTTCCATATTAACATTATTCCTTAAATAAATGCAGTAATAATATAAAGTATGATTATGCTTCAAGACTCCTTTTCTTAAATATTACGTTTAGTTATAAAGTTCCATTATGATAAATATGCTAACATTAAGGTTCCTTGAGAGGAAGGAGGTGTCACAGTTCTGTATGTAGCATTTTCCACAGCTAATAACTGCATTTCCTTCTATATAGCATGGAAGTCAAGCTACTTTTCATGAAGTTATTTTGTGTCAGTGAGTCATTTGATATTTTTATGATGTCAGGTACATTTTTATCTGCATGGCCTGATGCTATGTCACTGCAATTACATCCAAGATAATCCTCAGGTAGTTGAGCAGTTCTGTAGCTGTCTGGGCTTAATCCTTCATGCCAATTTTCAAGAGTTATTTCAACTGAAGAGTGACGCTAAGAGTGACTGACCTTCAGGATTACAGAGGAACTGTCCATCATAATAGGTATGTGTCTTGTTATTGCCATGGCCACTAACCACATGTGATATTCCCATTGCATTTGTGATGACAGATGATACTTCTTGCACCTGTTGCTACAAATATTCAGTTACAGTTATAGGATGTGGTGTTCTGTGTTGCAGCATTTACTTCTACTTTCTGCTGTAGGTAAAAAATGTGTATTTATTGTCAAGAAAAATCAAGCACCTAGAAGAAGTTGTCGGACTAGAATGAAACTTTCTCTGTGTGATTGCGACGTTGATTTAAGTTTATTGTAGAAAACTGACCCCTTGAAGGGGGCTCTAGTACCCTGTTGTACCGCCTCTAGGTTGGATGCAAGATAAGATACGGCCGGGCATGGAGGCTCTAGTACCCTGTTGTACTGCCTCTAGCTTGGATACAAGATGTGATACGGGTGGGCATGGAGGCTCTAGTACCCTGTTGTACCACCTCTAGCTTGGATATAAGATGTGATACCGGTGGGCATGGAGGCTCTAGTACCCTGTTGTACTGCCTCTAGCTTGGATACAAGATGTGATACAGGCGTCCATGGAGGCTTTGGTACCCTGTTTCACCACCTCTATCTTGGATGCAAGATGTGATATGGGTGGGCAAGGAGGCTCTAGTACCCTGTTATATGGCCTTTAGCTTCGATTGAAGATGCGATAGGGGTGGGTATAGAGGCTCTAGTACCCTGTTATACTGCCTCTAGCTTAGATAAAAGATGTGATACGGGTGGGCATGGAGGCTCTAGTACCCTGTTGTACTGCCTCTAGCTTGGATACAAGATGTGATATGGGTGAGCATGGAGGCTCTAGTACCCTGTTGTACTACCTCTAGCTTGGATACAAGATGTGATACAGGCATCCATGGAGGCTTTGGTACCCTGTTTCACCACCTCTATCTTGGATGCAAGATGTAATATGGGTGGGCATGGAGGCTCTAGTACCCTGTTATATGGCCTTTAGCTTTGATTGAAGATACGATACGGGTGGGCATAGAGGCTCTAGTACCCTGTTGTACCGCCTCTAGCTTGTATGCAAGATGTGATATGGGCGGGCATGGAGGCTCTAGTACCCTGTTGTACTGCCTCTAGCTTGGATAAAAGATGTGCTACGGGTGGACATGGAGGCTCTAGTACCCTGTTGGGCTTCCTCTAGCTTGGATGTATGATGTGATATGGACGGGCATGTTGGCAAACAGCTTCCATATGTTATCCTGCAGCATATCACTCCACATTTGCTGTTATTGGGTTGGCATACCAAGTTGTCCCATACATGATCTATTGGTGATAAATCTGGTGACTGGGCAGCCACAGAAGTGTGGCAATGTTGTGGGGATATTCCTGTGCCACCCTTGCCATGTGCGGCCGAGCATTATCCTGCTGGAACATGCTTTTTAGAAGCCGCCATGAGAGGAACACATGTTGCTGCAGGTTGCCCTGAACATATGACTGAGCTATCATTGTCCCTCCTACCACTACTAGGGGTAACTGACTGTCGTATGCAATGGCCACCAGACCCGCACAACAGCAGTGGGGCAGTGTGCCACTCCACAGTAAAGGCAGGATTGAGGCGCTCACCTCAAGGTCTCCAGACATGAACTCAGTTGTCATCAGTATCCAAACTAAACTTGGATTCATCACTGAGGTTCCACTCCATAGCAGTCCAGTTTTTTTCATTCACAATAGCACTGCAAATGGAGGCAACAGTGGATGTCAAAGGCAGTACATGCAATAGGCACCGTAAGACCAAATGTCCTTCAGCCAAGAAAATGGTTCTGACAGACACAGGGATGTAACAATGGAGCCACCTGGCTTTAGATGACAGACAATGAAACTGTTGGAGCTGCTTGTGCTTATGGGATGATCTGGTGGTCTGTCAAGGGTGTCCTGAGCCCGGTCGCCTTGTGTGCATGTGCCTTTATGTATCCACTGGTCCAACACCTCTTAACAGTCTGGTCAGAACAGCCCAGGTAACGGGCAATTCCAATAATGCGCCCCCTCTCAGATTCTGGTAAAATCTCTTCTCTGCATCGTAGAGGTGTCTAATGGTCAACAAGCTCTACACAAGTTGAAGAAGAGGTCACTACACACAAGGAGCTTCAGAGAGCCTTTTATAGGCCAAGGGTGGAAGCACTTTTAGGGCCTTAGGTGGCAAGACTGATTATCAAATCATGCCACAACTCTAATCATTTGTATATCTGACTGAAATGTAACTACAGGCCGGGTTTTGCAGCAAAAGGACAACTTCTTCTAGGGGCGCAATTTTTTTCAACAATGAGAGTATATCTTTAGATTTGCATATACAGCAAGGCCTCTTGCAAGTTTGGGCTTCTGCGATTTTTGTGCGATGCGATTTTAACATTAGAAAGTCCCATTGACATTTGCAGTAAAAAAACCGCAGCAATTTCGCAAGGTTAAAAAAACGCTAGCGGGTAAAAGCCCTTAGTAGTATAACAACAAGGTACCTTATCCTGGGTGATATACTCAAATAACATTGCTAAGTACTTCTGCTGCCTATTTAAATCTCAGATTCTATAGTCAATACAGAAGGACACGTACTTCAGAGCAGAGAAAAACACAAAAAAAGAAACACTTCACTTTAAAGATTATACCAAATTAAGATATTCTCTGTCTATCTCAACAACAAGAAAGTCTGAAGAAACCCTTTCTTTGGTCAGATACAATATCTCAAATACATTTATATTTGCCAAATTCAATTGCTATCCCCTACAGTGTTAAATAGTCATGATTGTCCGTAAATTTACAACATAGTAACTACATACTAGACATTCACAAGTTCACTGTCTTATCAGGAATGTTAGTTAGAGGTTGAAAAAGAAGAAGAAGAAGGAGAGGGGGTAGAGAAACATCACCAAACCCATGCATTCCAAAGCAGCACATAGTGTATAACTGTATCACTCACCTCAATTGTCTGGACATCATTCAAGCATTTACATAGAGACTCCAAACTCTACCCCAAAGCATATCAATCTGCTGGGCTCTTTCCATGGATCAAAAACATGACTGGTGTGCCTTCCTTCCCTAGCGCAGATGGACAGTCACAGCCTAAGGGAAAAACAGACACTTTGTAAGTAATCTTACATTTTTGTATAGCATTCTCAGCGATTTTTCCTGGGGGTGTGAAAGTCACTGAATTCTTTGCTGGGGTCCAGAGTCAATCCAAGGCCCCACGTTGGGCGCCAGAAATGTTAGTGCAAACCAATATTTGCTACACAATATGCTATTTGGGTCCAAATTCTTAGTTTGTTAGAGGCAAGCTGAGCTCAGGAGATTAACATTAAATCACACAGCAGAGGACGTGATCCAAAGTAATCTGTTTATTGATTGACAGACCACAACTTTTATAGAAGAACATGGTCTAATTACAATAATTCAAATCTATTATAATTAATTTAATACCATTGGTCAAAGAAACATGAATATGTAAGATAAGGAATTTAACATCTAAAATGCCAACCAAACGCATACAAACGCAAAGTTGAACATACCTGATTAACTTCTTGGAACATACTCTCTAAACAATAAGTTGGTTAGGGAGAACGTTTAGGAACATATGTGAACAGTTAGGAACAGGTCAGTTTGACCGACGGCCAGTCTAATTGTCACCGTAACTGTCTTCTGGAACAAAAGCCTTAGTGATTCACTCAAGGCTTATTAAATAACCACTTAATATCCATAAATCCTCCAGAAAGAGGACAAGTAAATACAGTGAAAAGAGACACAGAAGATGGCTACAAGCCTACAAAATCACTATACATAAGATAGAAAATGGAGTCATATCCATTTCACTAACAGGCTTAAGCAGACAAATGTGATTTAGTCCTGTTATGCGGCCATGATGATTATGGACAAAATGAAACCACTGATTTCAATAGTTTTGTCTTCACTAGCTATTTTGTCAGGCATGAATACTGCACCTGAGCAAAGATAGGAATTGCCCTAACTTTCACATTGTTAATACTACATACGGGAAAGATAGGGCAGGACCTATCTTTCTGCATTTTTTTTCAATAGCCCGAGAAGAGGAAAAAAAATTGTTTCTGTGCAACTACGCCTCCCCCCCCCAGCGGCGTGCATAGTTGCACATATGGCCATGTGAAACCACCCTTAATGATAGTTACAGTTTAATCTCATATACACACACTAGAGCCACTTTCATAGACCTTCAATTAATCTATCAGTATATTTTTGAGATATGAGAACAAACTGGAGAACAAATACCGTCAGACAATACAAATTCCATTGAGAATTTGGATTCAGAACTTAGCACCCCAGGGGTGCTGTAAGGGAGCAATGCTAATCTCTCAGCCACCATGCTTAGTGGTAAAATGTGATACACACATAGGTATTAAGGAATTGCATAAAGTGCAATTCTTCAATATATTCTGTAACTTCTATTGTTCCTTTCTGAGAATGCAATCCAAAAAAAGCACAACATTATAGTAATTGAATCAACCCATCTACAGCATCAAAAGCAGAATTCAGGCAGCTAGAAATGGTAGATTGCATTCTACTGACTATTTTGCAGGCCCTTAGTGGGTACTCACCAGCTTATTCATAAAGTGAGTGATTGCAAAAATAGGACTATATTAATACTATAGACTAGTAAATAGACAGTGGGCTAATATATAGTACATATAGTTTATTCTGTAAATACCTAAAAGCACTAAAGGTGCCTATAAACCTTCAATTGCTGTCAAGTGCTCGCTCATTTGGCCGATGACTATTTCTCCTAACTCCCCCATTCACATGAACGTTCAATTCAGCCTAGCTTTCATGTGTTGTTCATGAGGCGAGGGGAGTAAGCTGCTGCCAGGCACCTCTGGTAGCAGCTTATCTCCAGAGAGAACAATAGAATTGGGCATGCCCAATACTTTTCTATCTGACATCATTTGTCGGGGAAGGGTCAGAAGCCTCCATACACATATCAAAGTTGGCTGCTCCCACTATAATTGCTTGATTAGACTATTAGGAGGGGGTACCCAAAAGAAATAGGAATCCTCTTCTGGTGGGCAGGGTGTTAATAGTACAGGCTTCTGTTTCTAGGTGAATGTCTGAGGAATCTTATGCAGCTGAGGTTTTTGGGGAAGGTTGCATTTTTTTTTCAACAGGTTGTTCAGTTTTTCACCTATTTTGTGATGGCTGATTCGCAAGAACAGCATGCATCTGTGAAATTATGTTTCTTTTTCCACTGCTCAAAGCATTTGTAAAAAAAAGTCACACAGAGCGAGATCGGGTGAATACGGAGGGTGAAGCAAGGGTGTCACACTAAATTTCGTCCAAATTTGCTTAACTCTCAAGATGGAAGAACCTTCCCCAACAACGTTGACTGACATACCGACTCATAAGGGTTCTACAGACATTCAACCAGCAGCAGAAGCCTGTAACAGCAACACTCCACCTGCCAGAAGAAGATTCCTGTTTCTTTTGGGTACCCCCTTGTACTTCCATAATGTGTATGGAGGCCTTAAGATCTCCTTTCAGTACCATGTAATTTACAAGACGCTGTTTTACATAAATGTTGTTTTTTTCTTTAGTCATGCAGTCTTTCTTAATTTAATTGGATTTAATTTGTGATACAATTATAGATATCACTTTCTCTGATAACATTTCATAGGCCCCCAGGCTAGGATTTAAGGCTGAATGCAGGAATATTCATCAGAACTGTCATTATTTGCATACTTTATTTCTGTTAGAAGAAACCAAGAGTCGGAGGCACACATAGCTAGAAATGATTCCTGATATAAAATATATTTTGCCCATAGAGGAAACACATACTTTTAAAACCATCAAACACAACTTTGCCTTTTACGTGTATATTTTTGAAAAATACTACTTGATGGAATGAAAACTAGGAAGTAGAAAAAAAAGGAACCCAGGTAGAACAATAATGGAAGGAAGAGGCCTTTGTAAACGAGCTGCCAAATACAAAAACAAGCAGCTCACCTGAATGTAGCAGGGCATTCCTTCCAATAGTCTGCTAAACGCATGTGTGGAGCCTTGGCCGGCTGCAAGTCCCAGCAGCAAAGAATATACTTCAGGAAAAAAGATAGAAGTTGTGTGAAAAAGCTGGCAACCTTTCTTTATTGAAAATTCATACTTAGAACACAAGACAAATAGATAAAAACGCCTTGTCCGCAGCGACGCATTTTGGCAGCAACTTCTGCCTTTGTCAAAGCTGATTAACCCCTTCCCGCTACAGGGCGTAAGTTTACGTCCTGGCAGCAGGGTACTTCCCGCAACAGTGTGTACACTTACATCTTGTGGATAGCGCCAGATCAAAAGAGATCTTGCACTATCCGGCAGCAGGAGACGGCTGTCACTGATAGTGGGGCTCCCCCTCAACAGCGGAGGTGCATCGGAGCAGCGAACCCCACTGTTAACCCCTTCCCTGACGCGATCTATGTAGATAGTGGCATGAGAAGGGTTCACAGAGGAAGCGCGCTCCCTCTGTGACGTCAGCGGACTCTCGCGATATATTCACGGAGAGCCCGACTGGTTGCCATGGCAACAGGATGCAAGATACCAGCGTCCTGTATTGCCTATGCCTATGATCGTTGTAACAAGCGATAAGGCATTGAAGGAGAGAAGTCCTGCAATGCCTTATCATAGCGATCATTGGTGCTATGATGTTTGGCCCCCACAGGGACACAAATGGTGTAAAAAAGATAAAAATAATGTACAAAAAGTTAAAATTTAAAAAAAAGTAAAAAACACCCCTTTTTTTGTGTTTTTTCTTATATTAGTATAATCCCACATATTTGATATCGTCATGTCCATAACAGCGCGTAAAATAAGTTGAACACACTTTTTATCTTGCATGGCAAAAAGCGTTAAAAAAATGCTAAAAAACTGAGGCGAAAATGCTAATTTTTAGCATTTTGCCTCCCAAAAAATGCAATAAAAGTGAGCAAAAAAGCCATATGTACCCCCAAATGGTACCAATAAAAACTACAGCTTGTATCGCAAAAAATAAGCCCTGACTGAGCTCCCTCCATGGAAAAATAAAAATGTTATAGGACTTTGAATACAGCGATATAGTAAAAAAAAATCCAAAAAAGGGTTTTTATTGCAGAAAAGTAGAAAACCTAAAAAAATATAAGAATTTTGGTATCATTGTAATCGTACCAACCTGCAGAAAAAAAAGGAATTGTGCCAATTATGCTCCATAATTAATGCTGTAAAAAAAAAAAAATCTATGGTAGAATTGATGCATTTTCTCTCCCTGCTTTCATAAAAAAATAATAAAAGTTTTACAATATAGTCTATGTATCCAAAAATGGTACCAATAAAAACTACAGTTCGCCATGCAAAAAAACAAGCCCTTATATGGTTTTTGAAAAATGGAGATGAAAATCCGCAAAAAATCGTTGCATCCCTAAGACCAAAATAGGCCGTGTCCTTAAGGGGTTAAACAAGGGAATACAATGGTTTTAAAAGAATAAAAACAGCTGAATGTCTTTGGTTCTTGATAACCAGCCGTGTCACTCCCCTTTACTACCACATGGATACCATGCCTCCTTTACCTAAGCATATGTTTAGAATAATCTGCAACTTGCCACGTTCTTACATACAGATAGAAAGGGTATTTGTAACATGTGTTACACTATAACATAAAGCCTTGTTGGTGTAATAGGCTAGGTCACAACCGCCTCCCTCTAGGAGGAAAAGATAAAATCATAATGCCTCAACATAAACGCAACAAAAACATGACAATTCTTGGCAAACAGTCTTATAAAAAACCAATGTAAACTGCTGCTTTGGTTCATTGCCAGCCAATTTTTAATTAACTACTAGTGCTTCGTCTGTGGGTGCAGGTCAGAGCTCACAGTCCATGCTCACACGCAAGTGTGTCTGCACCAGCTGGTGATGATGCTGGCGGATAAAAGGAACCACGTTGAAGAGCAAACAAGGGAGGTGGTGATCTCCTTTAACCCAAACAGATGAAGGAATGGCTCACAACCATGGGAGTCCATAAAGTCTTTACACAATTTGCTCGACCTTAACTCGGAATCCATAACTTCACATACATATAGAAAACATATTTACACTAATGAGTCTCCACCTCAACAGGGTGTCTATTTTTTTTCCACATACTCAGTAGGAGTCTGGTCCATCTCAAAGGAGCTAATCCCAATAGAGGAGCACAAGGACGGGCTTGGGTACCACAAGTCTCTACATCCCTGGTCCAACTCTTGGGTCAGGTCCTCTTCTGCCCCTGGGACATGGTCCATTTTTTTTTCATGCTTAGAGTAAATTGCTTTACTTTTGCCTCGATTTAACAAAACATGGTAGAATTGGAGTATCAGAGTATGTGTTATGGTATACTACCCGTGATACGCCAGGCCGGGTGCCCTAGATCTTACCCACAACCCCTGTCCCTGCCTGCTTGCCTCCACTCCTGGCTAACCCCAGCCGGGCAACTGGGCGGTGGTCTCTACTCTAACTAGGGACCGAAAAGGGACGCTGACGTACCTAGATGGAAAGGGTAGAATACCGACAGAAAAAGCAGATGTAAATAACCAATACAAACAATATTAAGCAGAACTGAGGCAAAAAGAAAAACCTGGCGGATAATAGCAAGGTATAGCAGACAAGCTGACAGAAGCAGGCGACCAACAGAGGAAGACTAGCTAGCACACTGAGGGAAACCAATAACTGGCAGTGATTGCAAGTCTCTGCCCGACCTTTAAACAAAAGACTCCGCCCAGGGGTGGAGAAAGGGAGACAGCCAAGTCCCAACAGAACATAATAAAAGGGAGCTCATGCACGGCAGCTGCACTCACAGGTGCGCGCGTGCCACTAGCAGCACGCTGGCCAGGCACCCGCACTCCCAGCAGCCGAACAACAAGCCGGGGGGACCAGCAACCGCCGCATGGTAACAGCATGTATGTAATATTGTTGATGTGTCCCTGCAGGTATTGGGGAAAGAGGAAGCTGAGGTTTTAAAGTGAGGCTCCCTGTACAAGAAAAATCCTATGTTAATTACCACCTTTGTAAATTCCAGTGTCAACATGTGCAATTCCAATGAGGTCTATTCCTTGTGCACATTCATTGTCTGGGGTGTTGAGGGTTCCTGCTATTAGAGCTTAGAAAGAGTGTAGAGTATTCCACTCTTCTGGGGGAGGGCAGTTTAGAAGTTTTCTGTGATTTTGCTCCTATGCATCGTAAGTGTTGAGTCTAGGAGAGTGTAGACAAATTCTGCTTTCCTAGTCTAAGGGGAAAATGTGTCCCATAATGGCGTCTTCCCATTGTAAATGTACCTATCAAGATATTTACTTCTATCTGTGTGTCCGCTCCAGTGTGTATCTCTTTCAGGCTTTAGAGTGAAGTGTCATGTAAGGGCCCCATGTACTGATCAACCTCTTGTTTTGTATGCTGTTGTATTCAACGCTGATATCATAAGTGAGACTTTGGAATTCATGCCGAAGTGGGTTGCTTATGTCAAAAGCAACCAGGGGAGGAGAGTGGTATTGTAATGACATGCCCTCACCAGTCTAAGGCCTTATGTCTACGGGCAGGTTTGATTTGCAGGAGATCCGCAAATCAAGCCACCCATAGGTAAGCATGGGCATTTGCAAATTAATTTTGCATTCAAATTTGTTTTGCTGACCATTACGTCCAGAAAACAAATAGCAGCAAGCTCCATTTTTGTATGGATCCCGCACTGACGGCTTCCATTGAAGTCAATGGAGGCGAGTTAAAGTCGGTCTGGGGGCTGGGTCCTGGAGGCTATCCAGCCAGAATGTGTAGTTGCTGAGTCAGCTGGAAGGGAGCACTAAAGGAGAGTGGGTGTTTTACATCCCTACTGGAGAAGGAGTCCAAGTCAGGGCAAGCCCTGTGAAATCTGGAAGGAAAGCAGCCAATTCAACTGTAAGTTTATCTTGACCCTGTACATTCAGCAGTCAGTGTGTCCACAGGAGAGCTTGCATTATTCCCTTCATTACTCCACAAATAACTTCCTAGTATAGGCACCAGATAACTTAGCCTGGCAGCTCCTGTCATTCTTGAGAAGGGAGAATTAAGGAACAAAAGTATGTTATGTCATTTGTACATGTTCTTGTTGGAAAAGTCATTATTACTGGAGAAGAGTCTAAACATTGATATTTCTTTGCAACTATTCAGTAAACTGTGTGCCTTCGGTTATGCCAAATTTATCTGAATTGCCAATTTATCTGAAATGGTCTCTTCATTTCCATAAGCTAACTCATTCAAAGACACTGGCATCACATTAGACAATACACTGAATTGCTATTTGTTGTTTCTAAGAACTCAATTGCAATCCGCCTGCTGCATGACCAATTATCACAGGCAGAGTAGCCACCACCGTGACACCGTTAGAAGTGGCGGCAGACAGCAGGCGGCCCAAACAATACAGTCTCATCTGTTCCAGGGTTCCCAACTAAGCAACAACTTCCGCAGAGCCCACAAGCTGGTTAACGGAATTCTTATAGGTAGTCCGTGCCAGATGACATGGTACATTGCAAAAGAAATCAAAAGCAGTAACATTGAATAACCACTAGAGGTCAGCGATCATCCACAGTTTAACATAAATAACATACCATATCTGAAAATAAGAAAACAAGATAATAACAAACGAGGCATGTTCCTTCACAATCCCCCCCCTTACAAATATATGTGTGTTATATGAGTGCGTGAGTGAATGTATATGTATAAATATACTTATATATACACACACATATACCCATGTTTGTTTGTATGCAATGTATATGTGTCAGTTTGTTTATGTGCTTGAATATATGTACAGTAGTGTTCAAAAAATAGCAGTCCAACATCATTAACCTGATAAAACACTGTTTCTGGTAGAAGTAATTTACTTGCAAGTGTGGTGGAGTAATAGAAAGAAAAGAAAAAAACAGATTCAGCCGCTCATTCTGAGTAATTGAATCACTAATTGAAATGGGAGTTTTCAAAATAGATAGCAGAGAGGAGTTAAATTGGGGAACTCATTAATTCTGTGGAATAATAGGGGTTAATTTGGGCCCTTGATTAAAATAGGAGGGCGGCAAATGTTGCACATGTTGGTTATACTGCATTTCCTTCTGAAATACTGGCTGTTCTGATACTGGACATACTTTGATTAAAAAGTTGATTGGAGAAGGAAAAACATACAGAGAAGTGCAGCAAATTATATAGGCTGCTTAGCTAAAATGATCTCAAATTCCTTAAAGTGGCAACTCAAACCTGAAAGACGTGGAAGGAATCGGGGAACTACTGTTCGAATGGATTAAAGAATAGCCAAAATGGCAAGGACTCAGTCAATGATCACCTCCAGAAAGATCCAGTTACTCTCCTCAAATGTCCCTTTATTGAAAAAAAGAAGTCCTAAGTGGGTTAAAATTAACAAAGGAACATATTGACTGGCCCAAAGAGAAATGGCGCAATGGTTTGTGGACTGATGAAAGCAAAATTGTTCTTTTTGGGTCTAGTGGCCGCAGACAGGATGTCAGATGACCCCTGAGCACTGAAGTGAAGACACGGTACACTGTGAGGACAGTAAAGCATGGTGGTACAAAAATCATGACATGGGGATGATTCTCATACCACGGTGTTGAGGATATTTATCGCATACAAAGGATCAGGGACGTAGCTAAAGGCTCATGGGCCCGGGTGCAAAAATGTATCTTTGGGGCTCCTCAACTACTTTTAACCCCTTAACGCAGAGACGTAACTTGAAGCTCCTGGGCCCCAATGCAAAGCTTGTAACGGGACCCCTCAACTATAATGCTTTATTCATAGTACTGGGCTCCCTATATGGCTCCTGGGCCCAGTTACAACCACATCCGCTGCATCCCCTATAGTTAGGGATTATATATATATATATATATATATATATATATATTTATATATATATATATATATATATATATATATATATATAGTATATATCAAAATACTTGAGCAGATCATGTTGCCCAATGCTGAAGAAGAAATGCCCTTGACAATGACCCACAACACACCAGTAAGTTGACAACATCTTGGTTACAGACAAACAGGATTGAGGTAATAGACTGGTCAGCCCAATCCCCTGACCTCAATCCCATAGAGAACTTGTGGGGTGACATTTATCAGGCAAAAAAAAAAAAAATGCAGAACTGTGGAACGTAGTACAATCTTCCTAGACTGGAATACGTTGGTAGACTCCATGCAACACAGATGTCAAGCGGTTCTCAGAAACAATGGTTATAGCACTAAATATTAGTTCAGTAATTCAAAGAAAGGGATTTTTGAAACATTTTTCTTCAGTTTATACATTAGAATTTTTTTAGTTTTTATAGAAAAATACTGCACTGTTTTTTTTTAACAACCAAAAAATTCCTTTTTCCTTACTTTTTGTAAATGATTAAAGGGGTTTTCCAGGCAGCACTGGTTGTCCATGCTGGGCTACACCTGAGTTGGAGCGGAAGCTGCTGCTCTGACCCTTATATGGTGGTCGGTGTTTGACATTCCAGCTGCAGCCACCATTGATTTAAATGAGATGTGTGCCTGCAATTAGGAGCGCAGGCCACTACACAGGCATTGGAGCAGTGGCTTCTAATTCGACCCCGGTGAAGCCCAGCCCTGACAGCTGGTGCTGCCTGGAAAGCCTCTTTAACACACATTGGATACAGTGCCAACAGAAGATCGCTTGCTGGTAACAGAGTTTGTAAACCCCGCCTCCAGCAAGCAATTGCTCTGATTGGTTCTCGAGCGCTACGGCTCAGCTAATCACTGCTGCGCTCGTTGAACCAATCACAGCCATCGCATTAAATGGCTGTGATTGGTTCATCAAACGCTGCAGTGATTGGTTCTCAAGCACCACGGCTCAGCTAATCAGAGCAATCACTTGCTGGACGTGGGGTTTACAAACCCTATTACCAGCAAGTGATCTGTTGCCGTGAATAGCTGGAAGGAAGCCTGCCAGAACTGCGGAGACCAGCGGAGGGACCCCTAACAGTGCCTACTAGGTAAGTATTGCTTCTTTTTTCATGTAGTGTAGCTAGGGCTTATTTTCAGGGTGGGGCTTATACTTCAAAGCTTCCCTTCCTGAAAATCAGGCTAGGGATTATTTTAGGGGTTGGTTCTTACTTATATGGTATATGTACTACGCAAGTTGGTCCATACTTATTGACATCTTCTCTTCCCCCTTTATGAAATCATGTGTACACCCCACTAAATGTGAAAGCCACCAAAACGTGTTCTACTGTATAAAGAAAGTGGCATCCATAAACCTGAAGTAAGAGTCCGCTGTGACTATGTAACAAAATCTCTGCTTCCTACTGCAAGGGGGTTTTAATTTAAGTCTGACTATTCCACTGTGGTGCCTCAATATGCTTCTCAGCAATGCTACATAATTCTCTCTACTTTCCTGGTTAGAGAGAAAGCCCTATTTTTGGGGTATATAACAAAAGTATTTCAGTATTCTAATGCATGTTCATTTCTTTCTATTTCATTATTGGATCTCAGCCAATAGACTTTGGAAACAGGATTTCTATTTTTATGCCCATTTGATTTGATTGCTCATGACTCCTTTGCTTTGTAATTTGGAGCATTTACATTACTGCTGACCAGCAGCTCTCTGCATCGGCTCAAACTTCCGCTCTTTCCTGCCATCGTAAGTTTTTTAAGTCGAGTCACATCGAGTTATGTCCATAGTATTACATTACAGGCAGAGAACGATAAAAAGATGGATGGAGGCAGACACAATGCATCATCACTGTGATGTGTCATTGTAATAACTTTGCAGAAAATGTGAAGTTGGACCTCTCATACATCTACTGTAGAATAATATAGAGTTTGGCATACATGGTAATAAGAGGCTCACAATTCCTCCACCCTCAACTATGCTTTCAATTGAAAATGATTGTGCACAAAATTAAAGCCATAGGTTATCTGATGCAAAATTCCAACATCTAAGGCTTTGCAGTGTAATTATATTAAATTCTCTATTTTTTGATTTTCCTTTCAAAAGTGCGGCTATATCTTGTTCAGGATGCATGAGTATTAAAAGTGGCATAGCTATAGGGGTTGCAGTGGTTACAGATGCGACCAGGCCCCCTCAGCACGCTAATGCTGGCAGGCTGCTAGCAATGGTGTCACTAGGCATTTTACCCCAACAGCCGGGCCAGCAGTGCATGCATTTAACCCCTTTGCAAACTCAATACATCTATGTCCATCATTCGGGGAGAAATTTCCCTATAGACGAAAAAAGGCCTGTATGTCTGGATGACCGTGATTGTTTCTTCGACCTCTGCTCAGCCAATCAAAGCAGTGGTTGATGAACCAATCACAGCCATTGCATTGGTTCATCAAGCACAGCATTGATTAGCTGAGTAGAGGTCGAGAACCGTTAAGAGCCATCGCTTCCTGGAAGTGGGATGTATGAATCCCGTAACCAGGAAGTGATCTTTTGTGGGCGGCGGCGGACTGCAGGAACCGCGTTGTAGCTCTGCAGACCAGACATGGATCGAGCCTGCAATGTAATGTATTCCTTTTTTTTTCTTTTTTTTTTAATGCAATGTGGGTAGGGCATATTTTGGGGAAAGGGCTAATATTTCAAGCCCCCCCCGAAAATCCCAAAAATTCAAGGTAGGGCTTATTTTCAGAGGGAAACAGGGTAACTACGTCCGAGAAAAATAGGGCAAGTCCCATCTTTTCTCGCGCATGGTATTAACACTGAAGAATCCTGATATTGGAAACTACACCATTGAAATCAATGGTTTCATTTTGTTCGTTAAGCGGCTGAGATTTTCATGACCACATAACGGGACCAAATGACACCCATGTTCTTAAGCCCTTAATGAATATATTAATTCATTCCATATTCATCTGATGACTATGCCTGATCTTCTAGTATGTACAATATATTACTTTTATCCTTGGCAGCAACCAAACTCAAGAAATGCCTGGAGATCGGTCTAGAAATAGACTAAAAAAGCCATTAGTAACTGGTTTCCTCCGGCATCTATACTTAGGCTGACTTTGTGGTAAATAAAGTACACAAGATGCTTAATTTTTTCTCATTATATGCAAGAGGAAATGTACTTACTGTAAATGGAACTTACCTTTTCTGTTAATCAATAGTGACATTAGTCTTCAGAAAATACTTTGGAGCTTAATACCATGGAGCTGCTGCCATGTGCCGAAATAGGTAATTAACAATGTATCATCATCGTAATCCACATTTGTCAGATGCATTTGCCTAGTTACAAAGTACATGAAAAAACATCAAAATGATCATTAAAATATAAGTTTTTGATCTCAAATTCAGAACAGAAAAAAGCGAAACAAATGTGTTTGAAAAGATGATTAGACGCAGTTATTGCCTTATCTACTGGGATCGTGCATTCAAAATGTTTCTCTTGTTTAAACAGGATATTAGGCTTAACTAGTCAACACATTCTTAAAGACCTGAGAGATTTTCTTTATTACTTAACAAGAAAACCCAACACCTAGTTCTGAGTCTGTAATGAATGCAAACTCAATTACAGCACACAGTAAGCAGAATTTATCAGGGGATTAGGCAAATGTGTTTATTTTATTTTATACTCAGAGGCAGTTCTATTTCCAAAATATGTTACAGTGTTGCAAAACATTTTACACCAAGGGCTCCTTCACGTGTACGTATTGTTATAGCGTATTCTGCACACAAGTTTTGCGCACAGAATACGCTGCACCAGTCTGCCATAGGCTCACATGGTGCCAATTCCACATATTACATGAAATACGTGCAATATAAAGATCACAGTATGTTCTATCTTGCCACGCATTAAGGCCCAGTGGAGGATGCAGAAGAAAAGCGGGGTGTCCCCGCCTGTCTTCTGCATCGAGCTGTTCCCCCGTTCCGAGCGACTGGCTGTTATACAGCCAAGAGCTTGGAGCGGAGGATGCAGAAGACAAGCGGGGTGTTCCTGCTTGTCTTCTGCATCCAGCTGTTCCCCCCGCTCTGAGCGCCCGGCTGTCATACAGCCGAGCACTCCCAGCGGAGGATGTAGAAGACAAGTGGGGTGGCCACGCTTGTCTTCTGCATCCAGATGTTTCTGCACCGATCGCCTGGCTGTTATACAGCCAAACGCTCCGTCCTGGGTATGGAGAACAGAGCTGGACCGCTCTGTTTTTCATACCCAGCCCGTTAACAGGGAGTGGGATAAAGCTGAAACAATAGTATCAGCTGTATCCCGCTGTGAATCCTTGATAAGGCTCATCGTTGTCTTTCAGCATGCTGAAAGACGACGATGAGCAACGGGGGAATGAAAACTGTACGTCTGTATGTCTGTGCAGTCACACACAACGATTATCGCTCAAAATATGGCTTTTGAGTGAATTTTGAGCAATAATCATTGTGTCTAAATGGGCCTTTACATACGCATACATGCCAAGATAATGCACGGCGATTGGGGACCCACAGCAAGTACGCAATGTCATTGTGTACTTGCTGCATGCCGTGCATGGGAATGTCATATGTGGGTGGCACGCAGTCAATTACACTTTAGTGCAGCCCCCCTAACGAAGTCATCTGGTATATGGTTTAATTTTACATATCCGTTTATAACAGTTTAATGGTTTACCTTAAAGGGGTTGTCCCGCGCCGAAACGTTTTTTTTTTTTATTCAATAGGCCCCCCGTTCGGCGCGAGACAAACCCCATGCATGTGTTAAAAAAAAAACCCGTTTAGTACTTACCCGAATCCCCACGCTGCGGCGACTTCTTCCTTACCTTAGCAAGATGGCCACCGGGATCTTCACCCACGATGCACCGAGGGTCTTCTCCCATGGTGCACCGTGGGCTCTGTGCGGTCCATTGCCGATTCCAGCCTCCTGATTGGCTGGAATCGGCACCAGTGACGGGGCGGAGCTACGCAATGATGCGTAGAAGGGGCGGAGCCAGAACTCCGCTCGTGCCGAGACCCAAGAGAAGGGAGAAGACCCTTCTGCGCAAGCGCGTCTAATCGGGAGATTAGACGCTGAAATTAGACGGCACCATGGAGACGAGGACGCTAGCAACGGAACAGGTAAGTGAATAACTTCTGTATGGCTCATATTTAATGCACGATGTATATTACAAAGTGCATTTATATGGCCATACAGAAGTGTATACCCCCACTTGCTTTCTCGGGACAACCCCTTTAAAGGATACTGCACTTCCTTTGGAATCCCCATTCTTGGGACGGGTAGGGTTCCCAGCACTCGGACCCCCACTAAGGTAGCTCTTAACCTGTGGATAGGGGATAACTTTAAATGCTCGCAAAACTCTTTTAAGAATGCCATACACATTTGATGTACACTACCGGTCAAACATTTTAGAACACCTCAAGTTTTCCTGTTTTTTTAATTCCTATTTACACACCGTAATTTTTCAAATGCACTTTGAAATGAAAGCATAGAACAAATAAACAAGTTAGGAGGAATAAGAAAAAGAGTTAACTTTGTTTCACCAAATTAAATCTGGATGTTTGACTCTTCAAAGTAGCCCCTCTAGCGGATATAATAGCTTTATGCAATCGAGGCATTTTTTCTACAATTGCATCCAGATATTTCTCAGACGTTTCTTCCAAACATTGTTGCAGAAGTTCCCACAAATCTGCTGCACTTGTAGGTTGCTTTGCTTTCACCCTTCTGTCCAGTTCATCCCAAACAATCTCAATAGGATTTAAGTCTGGAGACTGTGCAGACCATTCCATTCTTTAAAGACTACCGGCTTTGTCTTATGTAGTTCTAACATAACCTTAAAGTATGTTTTGGATCATCATCTTGTACTATGGACCAATGACCAGCTAGATGTACACTAGAGGGCATTGCATGGCAAATCAATAGGCTGTGGTAGCCTTTTTTGTCCAGTGTGCCAGTAATCCTGTGCAAGTTGCCAACTTTGGATCCAGCAAAAAATCCCCATACCATTACGCTTTCTCTGCCATCTGTGACGGTTTACGTCACACACTCAGGAACCATCTTTAACCCTGCGTGATATAAAGATGTTAAATTTTGAATTATCAGTCCATAAGACTTTTTTCCTCTCTTCAGCAGTCCACTGGAGGTACTGCTTGGCCAGGCAAGTCTTTTTATTTTGCAATCTTGGGAGTGGTTTTCTTACTGATCCTCTACATATCAAACCTGCAGAGAAAAGTCTTCTCTTCACCGCTGAAATAGAAAGTTATTTTTGCTGTATAAGGGCTCTTGCACAAGAGCGTATATCAGCCATTGTTTTCACGGCCGGCCGATATACACTACAATCTGATGCATTGGATTCCAATGCATCAGATCAAATGGCTGTATTCCCGTGGCATAAAAGTGCCCGGCCGGCCAATATAGCGCCAGGCGCTTGCTCACTGGGCTGAAAAGATAGTCCTGGAACTATCTATCTGGCCGGAATACGTTGGCCGCTGCATGGGCTCCTATAGGAGCTAATGACAGCAGCTGGAGAAGGGAGGTGGGAGGGAGTTTAGCAGCATGACTGGGGCAGGAAGGGGGCGGAGCTTAGCTCTGTCCCGTCTCGCCCACTCCTGTTGCAAACAGCCGGAGGAAAGGAGAGAGGAGGTGAGCCGGTGAGGGGGAGGCAACGCCATTGCAGCCTCAGCGTATATGTGCTTTCTGTGCTTCAAAGACGCTGTTCTTGATGTGTTTCTTAAAAAGCCCATTAGTTAAAATCATAAGCTCAGACTATTGTTATGTTTCAATGATAAAAATTCATATTTTTATGTCTAATTTTTGAACTATTGAACCATTTTATGTTAATTTCTGGACTTGAATTGTATGGTTAGAAGTAACTGGAAAAATTGGGGTGCTCTAAAACTTTAGACTGGCAATGTACAAACTTGCTGAAGTTGGTATGTTCGGACAATCATCTTATGCACATGATAACCTCCCAACTTTCCTCACATGACAGATGTTGGCTGAGATAGGGATTGAGCAGTTTTATTTCAGCTGCCCTATTCTTCATTTCTCAGGACATAAGCTGCTCACAGAAGTGTCTGGCAGCAGCTTTCTTCCCTCTCTATTTTCAGATCACATGCACACTTGGCTAAATCGACCATGCATGTGTATGGAGGTGTCAATTACTCTTTTGTCCCATATTACTGACCATGTGGACATCGGATATTGTTCATAAATGGTGGTAGGATATATCCATATGAAAGTACATGGATCAGCTATAACCACTGACTGGTCTGAAAGGTGAAGTGAGTAACATCAATTATCTAATTACATTGACACCTTACAAGGGCTGGCATGTAGGCAGCAAGTAAACTGGTAAAATACAGTGAGGTATTGAAGTTGATGTGTTGGAAGCAGGAAAATGGGCAAGTGTAAAGACCTGAGAAACTTCGACGAAGGCCAAATTGTGATGGCTAGACGAATGGGTCAGAGGCATCTCCAAATGGCTGACCTTGGGTGGTGTTCCTGGAATTCAGTGGTTAGTACCTACCAAAAGTGATTAAAAGAATGATAACCAGTGAATTATCAACAGGATCATGGGTGTATAAGGCTTGTTAAAGGACATAGGGAGCAAAGGCGAGATTGTATGAGCCAATCCTATAGAAGCTACAGTAGCATAAACTACTTCTCTCAACTTACAGGACTTAAAGGATCTGCTGCCAAGGCCTTGGTGCCAGATACCACATGACACCTTCAGAGGCCTTATGAAGTCCATGAGTCAAAGTTGCTTTAATGCAAATGGGAGGATGGTACAATACCTCTTCATCAGCACCTATTGGAAGGCAGCATTCCTGTAAGTCAATGTAAGACTTTTATAAACAAGTCTTTTAACAATGACTGGGAATTGTAAGCCAAAGCCAGAATACTAATGCACAGGCAGCTGTTTCGGGGTGATTGCCCCTCATCAGTGTGCTGTAGGTTTCTGGCTTGGCTAGAGAGAGGCCTATAGACGTGGGTCTGGAAGGGTATCGTTTCTCCTTAGGGAGCGCACCTAGAAGGTGTGTGAGGAGACTTATAACAATGACTGGGAAATACCCTTCCTGAGCCAGTTGCTTTGATGGTACAAGTAGGACCAGCACAATATTAGGCAGGTATTAGATCAGTGTAGTTAAAGGGGTTGTCAGGTTACCGAACAACATCCCTTTAATTGAGCTGTCTGTAGTAAAATAACAAACAGACTTATACTGACCCCTCCGTGCCCGGGATCCAGTGCTGCAGTTCTGCTTTGAAACTGGCGTTTGTTGTGACAACGGCCACCACTGGAAGTCAGGTGACCACTGTAGCCAATCAGAGGCTGCAGTGTCATGATCCGGATACAAGCACCGATGCTAGTGAAGGAACAGTGATGCTATAGCCTCTGACCCCCAATGATGACCACTATCACAACAAACGCTAGACTGAGAGGAAACCTAAAAAATTTGGCACCTTATCCCACGCCTTACAAGGAAGGTTAATCTTCCTGTACACTTATAGTAGAAGGAGCTCCAACCGTCTTTCTTCTTGACTTGGGCGACAAACGATGGGACCCCAATGGGGCTGCATCACCAGATCGCGGTGGCAGTGGAGGGATGAATATATCTGTTTGTTATTTTTACTACAGACAGCTCCATTAAAGGGATGTTTTCCGGTCACCAGACAACCCTTTTAAAAAACTTTCCACGTGGCTTGAGACTATTATATTACCATACAGCAAAACGGCAGCATAAAGGACTTTTGCCCTAGCTTTTCGGCGCAGTCACTTGAGAAGCTCTACAAGAAAAACAACTTAAACAGGCTTGGAAACTTCACTCGTGATCGACTCAAGTGTGTAAGAGAGGCGAATGCATTTTCCCTTTTCTGAAGGAAAACAAAGGGAAAACAATAGCAAGCAAGTCCAATTTTCCTGAATAATGAGCTGTACATGCCACATAATATGAACACGGTGCTATTACATTATTGTCTATTAATCCCCTAATTAAAAATAAGAAAAAAAAGTGGAAAGGCAGTGAAAATACCGTTATTGTTTAGGACAAAAATAAAGGTTTTTACGCAATGCAATTCTAAAATAAAACCCCCTTGTTAATTAGACACAGTGCGGCCCGGGAAAATCTCATTGAGGCTTTTATTTATATTGTGTGATGTTTCAGACTTCTAGGTATTTATGTTTTAGGAAGATAATCCCAGGGGGAAACACGTGAATTAGCATTTTTAAACAACTTCTCATCTTAATTTTTGGCAGGATGTCAAAAATAAATTTGTCATAATTTATACTGCTTGTTAACGAATACCATCAAAAATTAATGCTCATTAGAGTGCTCATTAATATGCATGCTGGTCTTAGTTTTGATTTAATTAAATGGAGCACCACTTCACAATTACATTATGAGACTGTAGTAAAGGGAATGTTCTGAAAACACCCAGTGATATGCGGTTTCATTGTTGTTCCCCCAGGATACCGATAACCTATATTTCACTGCAGATACCTGCTGCTTCTTCTGCTGCTGTTTTATTGAAGCTTTCACAATCATTTTGCTTTTTTGCTGCATTTTGTTTTTTTTGTGTGAAATGCAAACACACATTTTTTTCCGAAAGCATCGTATAAGTCGAGCTGTAATTGTCTTTTTCACCAACTATTGATGAATAAATAAATTTAATCACAGAGGAAGACAACTTTACATTTGAATCATAAATTAAACCACAGTAAATATCTAGAAGATGGAAGATGGAACAAAATTTAGATTTTTTTTTGTAATAAGAAAAGGGGCCATTGTTTCAGAAGGCTCTTAGGGTTTGTATAATGACTGCCTATTCCTAAAACTCCCGAGTTGTGAGCTTTAGGGCTTACTCACATGAGCGTATATCGGCCAGCCGTGATATATGCTACCATCTGATGCATTGGATTCCAATGCATCAGATCACACGGCGTATTCCCGCTGGGTGTAAAAGTGCCCAGCCGGCTAATATAGCGCCGGATGGTTTTATGCTGGGTAGGAAAGATAGTCCTGGAACTGTCTTTCCTGGCCGGAATACAGCTGCTGCCATAGACTCTTATTCCAATGATTGGCATGACTGCTAAACTCCCTCCCTCTTCTCTCCTCCTGTTTGCCCCTTGCTGGCTGTTTGCAATGGGAGGGGGTGGGATGGGGGCCTAGTTAGTTGCTAAGCTCCCCCCTCCCCTTCCATTGTTGGCTGCCAACAAGGAGCAGAGAGAAGGCGGGAGCTTAGCACATTAGCTACCGCCCTGTCCTGCCTCCTCCCCTTGCCAAGAGCCAGCGAGGGGGAGGGAAGGGGGAGACAGCTTAGCAGAGCTAAACTGTTTCACCCTGCCCAACGGCATTGCGGGCTTGGAATATATACGCCGGGCCCTTGCTGTCTGGAGGGATATCCACAGCAGCTCAGTGAGGAGAGTGGGGGGTGGGACCTGCTGCTGGGGAATTCCTTCTTCTTCCCTGCAGGGGAACCCTCTCTCCGTACTATGGGGGAATTCCTTCTTCTCCTCTGCAGGGGAACTCTGGCATCTGCGCTGCTGAGGAATTAGGCTTCTTTCCCATGAGTGTATATCGGCTGGCGTTTTCCTGGCCGGCCGATATACGCTCATTTTCACGGCTGATATATGCTACCATCTGGGGCATAGAAGCTCGTGAACAGGCACACAATCTAACCTTTGTGCACCCATTCAGATGGCATGGGCCCCGATACATATATGTAGAGGTCACCATGCCATTGCCCCTTTCCCCTCCCTCCCCCTCGCAGACTCACCTTTGCTCTCCTCCCCACTCGCTCGTTGCAATGGGAGGGGGCAGGATGGAGCGGAGCTAAGCGCTCAGAGTAGTGCAGTTGGGGTGGGATTACTAATGTCTGAGGCACTATGGATCCAATGTTTGTGTAGAGGTGGAGAAAAGTGAAAAAGCAAAGATCTTTGAACATTAAATTGTGCAAAGACAATTCATGGCTGGAAGAACATGGCATAACAACAAACCTGACAAGAAGACCGCCTTCCAAAACTCACAGACCAGGCAAGGAGGGCATTAATCAAAGTCTCAACAAAGACACCAATAATAACTCTAAAGAACCTCCAAAGATCCAGTGAAGATGGAAGTATCTTTCCATCGGACCACTATAAGCTGTGCATATCACAGAGTGGGTCTTCATGGAAGAGGCTAGAAATAAGCCATTGCTTGAAGAAAAACTAATAAAAAACATACGGAGTTCACCAAACAGTATGTGGTAGTCTACCAAAAGACATGAAAGCACTCCATTCAGATGATACTAAAACTGAGCTTTTTAACCATCATCAAAAACACTATGGAGGGCATTTACAAAGTAGTTTATGCCAAAATTCTGCTGTAGAAGTACCAATTGGGCAACTTTTCTTCTTTCTGCACTGGCCTCGTCACTTTTCCAACAAGTGTGTAGGCTTGTCAGGAAGGAGTGTGGCCACCCCTTCTGACAAGCCTACACACTTGGCATACATTTCTGTCTAGGAGCACAGAGGTGCCATGATGCACCTATTACATGAAGAGTTGTGCGTCTCTTGATTTATTAGGTGACTGTACACAAGGAAAATTATAATAAGACTGAAGTTGGAAATTCTGGTCTTAGTAAGTTCATTTTGCTTAAATAGGTGCAATGGGCTTTGTTGCCCATTTAGTCCCATGTTATGGTATAGAGCAATATGGGAGGAAGTATGTGTCTGTGTTTTCAATATAATAGAATTTCATATGTGCATAATACCAGGGGGCCTTAGGATGGAAAAATGTTTTCAAGTGTTCTCTCGAAAGATTTGGAAACACTGCCCTACATAGCTTAATTCTTTGGTGAATCATTGTAATAGACCATGAAATTGGCTCAGTACGACTGCGACACTACAACATTTTAGAGTTATTGTTAAGAAAAACAGCATCTGATATCATTTTTAGCCATCAATGTTTGACTTCCTACGCCTGCTACTGTTTGTCCAGCACCTTAAAGTTATCCCGGTGGCTTGCTGTGGTTCAGATTACTGCAGAGATATGTTCTTTTTTCTCTTGTTTAGCTAGTTGGCAAGTCGTATCTTCCAGTACTGTAATTACATGTAATTTTAGAATTTGAGTGAATGCCGTACAGTGCTATTGATGTGGGCTTCTAAGTTACACTTGAAGGCTTTTAAGAGTTTTCAAAAAGCATTGCTGCATTACCTTTTGCCTGAACTGAAATGAACCGTCTTAGACTAGAAACATTTCCTTAATGAGACCAGCAAAGAAGTGATGTATGAAATTATTGTCTTACAAAGAGATTTTTTACCCTTATACTCTGAATTTATTTCAACAGTGGTTAGTAGTGGGAGAACCATTTATATTTTGGACAGGGCTAGAGAGAAGTAAGTAATCAATAACATTGTATGTACACATGCATGTATATTTTAAACATCCCTAAAAATGTATTTCATTGCATAACCCTACAACCTTGTGGTTCCCTTACATCAACTCCGCTGCCTAGACAAGATGGGGATTGTAGTCTCGGAACAACAACCACCAGCTGTAGTCTCAGCAGCAGATATGTAGAGGTTGTATCAGTTGCACAGTTGCTAATTTGGCAGCACCTGGAACTTGTTGCACCTATTCCTCTTCCCCACATACGGAATTAAAGAACTATATATTGGAAGAATTACTCCACCAATCTCCTCACTAGATCTTCATCGGAGTAGCTCCACTTCCTTATAGAGGTTGTCCAGTCAAACTTGATAAAGACTAGGGATGAGCGAGTATACTCGCTAAGGCACTACTCGCTCGAGTACTGTGCCTCAGCCGAGTTTCTCCCCGCTTGTCCCGAAAGATTCGGGTGCCGCCGCGGGGCGGGGAGCTGCGGGGGAGAGCAGGGAGGAACGGAGGGGAGATCTCTCTCTCCCTCTCTCCCGCCCGCTCTGCCCCACTCCCCACCGCAACTCACCTGTCAGCTGCGGCGGCCCCCGAATCTTTCGGGATGAGCAGGGAGATACTCGGCTAAGGCACATTACTCGAGCGAGTAGTGCCTTAGCGAGTATACTCGCTCATCCCTAATAAAGACCTTTTGGATAGGTTGAAACGTCGCCAGTTATTTTATGGAGGAATAAAGTGATCGTTTTTTTATTCATCTGATGCTGCCTTGACCATATTTTTCTTTGTGGATCTTCATTTGGGTCTCGATCCGGACCTCAGTCGGGCTGTGCATTTCCCTCCTCGCCTTGGAATAAGATTTGAGAAACACCAAGGGATTCTGTCTCCATATGCTGCTGTGTATGTAATATTTTCTACAGCTTAAGGGCTTAGTCACACTGGCGCATCGGCGCCCGTACATGGGCTCCGATGCGGCCCTGTGACTGAGCCTTTACTGCAGGAAGAAGACGGACGCACTTCAGGACGGACGACTCCCCGCAGCGCCGAAGAAAGAACACGTGACCGGCATTGAAGCCGGTCACATGTTCTTTCTTCCAGCGCTGCAGAGAGACATCCATCCTGAAGTGCGTACGTCTTCTTCCTGCAGTAACACGCGCGCCGATGTGCCCGTGTGACTAAGCCCTAAGGTGCAATTGAACTGAAACATGATCGCCCCAAAATCGTTTAAACGGCAGTTTGAGTAAGAGTTTTGAGCGATCATCTTTGCATAACTTTTAAGTAACTAATTAGCTACTTAAAGAGTTAAATGCAGGCGGAGTGGACACCACTGATAACTCAGAGAACAGCAGCTGTTTTGTATATGCAAACAGCTGCTTTGTTCTTGCAGTTATCAGCGGTGTCCCGCTGAGCTGAGAGCTCAGAGAAACAGCAGGAGCGCTGACAGCTCTTTTGTTCTCAGAGCTTTCAGTTGGTATCCCACTGAGAAGCCCCAGGTCACGGGATCTGCATCATCGCCTAGCGACAGCATGGCAAAATCTGTGCTGTCTGCCGGGTGCGCCGGCAGGCCCATCTGCAGTACAGATTAAAAGAAGATTCCGGACAGGTACGCGGGGTCATTGGCTGGGCACAGGATCGGATTCCGCTGTGGGATCCCACATGCGAAATCCGACCCGTTCGCGTGCAGGCAGCCTTATTGTATTGAACTGATGTTTTGTTGCCATGCTGATGTTATGCAGTTGAATGTTGAATATTCATTGAGATGCAATTATGTCATGGCAGCCAGGACAGCCCATTTTGTAATCATATGTTGTAGTAGGGAACTAATGATTGTATAACATGTTTGTAAAATGTTTGTGCGGGAATAATAGAATGAATAAGGATGGTCCATATGTCTGAAATGCATTTGTGTTGGGAAGCCAGTTTCTGAATTTCAATGATCTGCCGTAAAGAATTTAGTCTACCATCCGTGGAGATGGTATTTTTTTCTCCTGTTCCAATAGCAGTGATGCAGAATGCAGATGTGTTCACTAACAGAGTCCTAGCACCTTTTGTAGAAACACTCCCTTCATATTTAAGAAACACCAAGGATACTGTCAAGAAGATATGAGAAATAAATGTTCCGAGCACAGCCCTCGTAGCAACGATTGATAAGGGGTGTCTCTACAGCAATATTCAACAGTACTTGGAGCTGTAAGCCATTAACATCTTCCTAAGCACTAGAGATGAGCGAACGTACTCGTCCGAGCTTGATATTCGTGCGAATATTAGGGTGTTCGGGATGCTCGTTACTCGTAACGAGCACCACGCGGTGTTCTGGTTACTTTCAGTTTCCTCTCTGAGACGTTAGCGCGCTTTTCTGGCCAATTGAAAGACAGGGAAGGCATTACAACTTCCCCCTGTGACGTTCAAGCCCTATACCACCCCCCTGCTGTGAGTGGCTGGGCCGATCAGATGTCACCCGAGTATAAAAGTCGGCCCCTCCCACGGCTCGCCACACATGCCTTGTGAGTTAGCTGAGGGAAAGTACGATCGTGCTGGTGCTGCTGTAGGGAGAGCGTTAGGAGTCAGTGTAGGCTTCAAGAACCCCAACGGTCCTTCTTAGGGCCACATCTACCTGTGTGCAGGCTGCTGCTAGCAGTGTTTTTTTTTTTTCTTCTCAAAATCGGCAGTGCAGAGCATTGCACCCGGCATTAGGGACAGAAGTGGTGTATAGGCAGGGAGAGTGTTAGGAGTGAGTGTAGCCTTCAAGAACCTCAACGGTCCTTTCTAGGGCCAAATTTAACCGTGTGCAGTACTGTGCTGGCTGCTGTTAGCAGTGTTGCATATTTTTTTTTTTCTAAAAATCGTCTGTGCAGAGCATTGCACCCTCCATTGATACTACAGGGACAGAATTGTGTAGGCAGGGCCACAACACAGTTATTGTTCATTGAATATACGCAGTGGGTCCTTCCCTTTGCTAAAAAGGACAAAAAATTATATTTGGCCAGCCTGTGTCAGTCCTAAGGTCTCCGTGTACGTGTGTGCTGCGTGTACAACGTACAAAAATCAGACGCAACCAGCTACGCTTTACTGCAGCCTAGCGCCATTGTCTTTCCTGACTGGCAAATACCTGCTCTGCTAGAGTTAATAACTCTGCTACACTAAAGTTGTGTGACACTTTTTCAGGGCCACACTACAGTTCTAAAAGTTATTGTTCATTGAATATACGCAGTGGGTCCTTCCCTTTGCAAAAAAGGACAAAAAATTATATTTGGCCAGCCTGTGTCAGTCCTAAGGTCTCCGTGTACGTGTGTGCTGCGTGGACAACGTACAAAAATCAGACGCAACCAGCTACGGTTTACTGCAGGCTTGCGCCATTGTCTTTCCTGACTGGCAAATACCTGCTCTGCTAGAGTTAATAACTCTGCTACACTATAGTTGTGTGACACTTTTTGAGGGCCACACCACAGATATTAAACTTCTTGTTCATTGAATATACGCAGTGGGGGCTTCCCTTTGCAAAAAAGGACAAAAAATTATATTTGGCCTGCCTGTGTCAGTCCTAAGGTCTCCGTGTACGTGTGTGCTGCGTGGACAACGTACAAAAATCAGACGCAACCAGCTACGGTTAAGTGTAGCCTTGCGCCAATTTCTTTCCTGCCTGGGAAATCAAATCACTGGTAATACAGCATGCTGAGGGGTAGGGGTAGGCCTAGAGGATGTGGACGCGGCCGAGGACGCGGAGGGCCAAGTGAGGGTGTGGGCACAGGCCGAGCCAGTGCGGTAGCCAGGGGTAGAGGCAGGGCCAGACCGAATAATCCACCAACTGTTTCCCAAAGCGCCCCCTCGCGCCATGCCACCCTGCACAGGTCAAGGTGCTCTACGGTGTGGCAGTTTTTCACAGAGACGCCTGACGACCGACGAACAGTGGTGTGCAACCTTTGTCGCGCCAAGATCAGCTGGGGAGGCACCACCAACAGCATGCGCAGGCATATGATGGCCAATCACCCCACAAGGTGGGGCGATGCCCGTTCACCGCCTCCGGTTTGCACCACTGCCTCTCCCCCTGTGCCCCAACCTGCCACTGAGATCCAACTCCCCTCTGAGGACACAGGCACTACCGTCTCCTGGCCTGCACCCACACCCTCACCTCCGCTGTCCTCGGCCCCATCCAGCAATGTCTCTCAGCGCAGCGTCCAGACGTCGCTAGTGCCACAGTTTGAGCGCAAGCGCAACTACGACGCCACGCACCCGCACGCTCAAGCGTTAAACGTGCACATTGCAAAATTGATCAGCCTAGAGATGCTGCCGTATAGGCTTGTGGAAACGGAGGCTTTCAAAAGCATGATGGCGGCGGCTGCCCCGCGCTACTCGGTTCCCAGTCGCCACTACTTTTCCCGATGTGCCGTCCCAGGCCTGCACGACCACGTCTCCCGCAACATAGTACGCGCCCTCACCAACGCGGTTACTGCCAAGGTCCAACGGACACGTGGACAAGCACAGGCGGGCAGGGCCACTATATCTCCCTGACGGCACATTGGGTGAATTTAGTGGAGGCTGGGACAGAGTCAGAGCCTGGGACCGCTCACGTCCTACCCACCCCCAGAATTGCGGGCCACAGCTCTGTGGTGGTATCTGCGGCGGTGTATGCTTCCTCCACTAAAGCACCTTCCTCCTCCTCCTCCTCCAACGCAACCTCTGTCTCGCAATCAAGATGTGTCAGCAGCACGTCGCCAGCATTCGGTGTCACGCGGCGTGGCAGCACAGCGGTGGGCAAGCGTCAGCAGGCCGTGCTGAAACTACTCAGCTTAGGAGAGAAGAGGCACACAGCCCACGAACTGCTGCAGGGTCTGACAGAGCAGACCGACCACTGGCTTGCGCCGCTGAGCCTCCAACCGGGCATGGTCGTGTGTGACAACGGCCGTAAGCTGGTGGCGGCTCTGCAGCTCGGCAGCCTCACGCACGTGCCATGCCTGGCCCATGTCTTTAATTTGGTGGTTCAGCGCTTTCTGAAAAGCTACCCCCACTTGTCATACCTGCTCAGAAAGGTGCGCCAGCTCTGCGCACATTTCCGCAAATCCCACACGCACGCTGCCACCCTGCGGACACTGCAACATAGGTTTAATCTGCCAGTGCACCGACTGCTGTGCGACGTGCCCACACAGTGGAACTCTACGCTCCACATGTTGGCCAGACTCTATGAGCAGCGTAGAGCTATAGTGGAATACCAACTCCAACTTGAGCGGCGCAGTGGGAGTCAGCCTCCTCAATTATTTACAGAAGAGTGGCCCTGGTTGGCAGCCATCTGCCAGGTCCTTGGAAAATTTGAGGAGTCTACCCAGGTGGTGAGCGGCGATGCTGCAATCATTAGCGTCACCATTCCTCTGCTATGCATCTTGAGAAGTTCCCTGCAAAGCATAAAGGCAGACGCTTTGCGCTCGGAAACAGAGCCGGGGGAAGACAGTATGTCGCTGGATAGTCAGAGCACCCGCCTGTCTATATCTCAGCGCGTTGAGGAGGAGGAGGAGGAGCATGAGGAGGATGAGGAGGAGGGGGAAGAGACAGCTTGGCCCACTGGTGAGGGTACACATGCTGCTGGGCTGTCATCCTTTCAGCGTGTATGGCCTGAGGAGGAGGAAGAAAAGGAGGAGGAGGATCCTGAAAGTGATCTTCCTAGTGAAGACAGCCATGTGTTGCGTACAGGTACCCTGGCACACATGGCTGACTTCATGTTAGGATGCCTTTCTCGTGACCCTCGCGTTACACGCATTCTGGCCACTACGGATTACTGGGTGTACACACTGCTCGACCCACGCTATAAGGAGAACCTTCCCACTCTCATTCCCGAAGAGGAAAGGGGTTCGAGAGTGTTGCTATACCACAGGGCGCTGGTGGACAAACTGATGGTAAAATTCCCATCCGACAGCGCTAGTGGCAGAAGGCGCAGTACCGAGGGCCAGGTAGCAGGGGAGGCGCAGAGATCAGGCAGCATGTACAGCGCAGGCAGGGGAACATTCTCCAAGGCCTTTGCCAGCTTTATGGCTCCCCAGCAAGACTGTGTCACCGCTCCCCAGTCAAGGCTGAGTCGGCGGGAGCACTGTAAAAGGATGGTGAGGGAGTACGTAGCGGATCGCACGACCGTCCTCCGTGACGCCTCTGCCCCCTACAACTACTGGGTGTCGAAGCTGGACACGTGGCCTGAACTCGCGCTGTATGCCCTGGAGGTGCTTGCTTGTCCTGCGGCTAGCGTCTTGTCAGATAGTGTGTTTAGTGTGGCTGGGGGAATCATCACGGATAAGCGTACCCACCTGTCAAACGACAGTGGCGACAGGCTTACACTCATCAAGATGAACAAAGCCTGGATTTCCCCAGACTTCTCTTCTCCACCAGCGGACAACAGCGATACCTAAGCAATACGTAGGCTGCACCCGTGGATGGAAGCTACGTTCTCTCTCACCATCCAAAACGGGGACATTTCTGCTTCATCAATCTGTGTCTAATATTCCTCCTCCTCCTCCTCCTGCTCCTCCTCCTGAAACCTCACGTAATCACGCTGAACGGGCAATTTTTCTTAGGGCCACAAGGCTCACTCATAATTTTTCTAAACAATTTTTATATGTTTCAATGCTCTTAAAAGCGTTGAAACTTTAACTTGAACCAATTTTTCATTAAACTGGGCTGCCTCCAGGCCTAGTTACCACTTAAGCCACATTAACCAAAGCGATTAATGGGTTTCACCTGCCATCTTGGTTGGGCATGGCCAATTTTTTGGATGTACATTAGTACTGTTGATACAGCAATTTTTGTGGGCCCTCGCCTACAGTGTAATCAAATGAATTTTTAGCCCACCTGCATTACAGCTGACGTTACATCCGCTGTGTTGGGCAATGCAATGGGATATTTTTATGTACCGCCGGTGGGTTCCAGGGAGCCACCCATGCTGTAGGTGCACACGGAGTTTAACCTACATCTGTCCACTTGTAAAGAACCCCAGTCTGACTGGGGCATGCAGTGTGGGCCGAAGCCCACCTGCATTAAGCACGACATTACTACCTCAGCTGTGTTGGGCAATGCAATGGGATATTTCTATGTACCGCCGGTGGCTTCCTGGCACCCACCCATGCTGTGGGTCCACAGGGAATTATAAATGCATCTGTTTCCACTTGTAAAGAACCCCAGTTTGACTGGGGCATGCAGTGTGGGCCGAAGCCCACCTGCATTAAGCACGACATTACTACCTCAGCTGTGTTGGGCACTGCAATGGGATATTTTTATGTACCGCCGGTGGGTTCCAGGGAGCCACCCATGCTGTGGGTCCACAGGGACTTCACAATAGGGAGTTGTACCTGCCTGTGTCTATGAATTAAAAACCGCGGTCTGACTGGGGCATGCAGACACCTTGACAGAATGAATAGTGTGTAGCACATAGGTTCCCCATTGCTATGCCCACGTGTGCAGCTCTTGATGGCGGTGGCACAGGATTCTGTTTCTCATTGCTTCTGTACAGCATTGTGGGCTATCGCCCCGCCCCTTTTAAAGAGGGTCGCTGCCTAGCCGTGCCAACCCTCTGCAGTGTGTGCCTGCGGTTCCTCGTCATGGCAGACGCACTTCTAAATAGACATGAGGGTGGTGTGGCATGAGGGCAGCTGAAGGCTGCGCAGGGACACTTTGGTGTGCGATGTGGGGGGGAGGGGGGGGGGGGGGTTGGGCAGCATGTAACCCAGGAGAAGTGGCAGTGGAGTGTCATGCAGGCAGTGATTGTGCTTTGTTGGAGGTAGTGTGGTGCTTAGCTAAGGTATGCCATGCTAATGAGGGCTTTTCAGAAGTAAAAGTTTTTGGGAGGGGGGGGGGCACTCTTGCCGCTATTGTGGCTTAATAGTGGGACCTGTGAACTTGAGATGCAGCCCAACATGTAGCCCCTCGCCTGCCCTATCCGTTGCTGTGTCGTTCCCATCACTTTCTTGAATTGCCCAGATTTTCACACAAGGAAACCTTAGAGAGCATCGGCGAAATACAAAAATGCTCGGGTCGCCCATTGACTTCAATGGGGTTCGTTACTCGAAACGAACCCTCGAGCATCGCGAAAAGTTCGTCCCGAATAACGAGCACCCGAGCATTTTGGTGCTCGCTCATCTCTACTAAGCACCAAGGGTGCTCAATCTCAGCACACAATCAGTTCAGTCTTATTCTTTTATAGTTTATCCTAAGACACAACTATTTTTTATTTATTATTATATCTTAGTTCCCATTTTCACCAAATTCAGGGTCCTACCAGTACAATGGGAACGGCATGTGCATCCAGTTATGAAAACATTTTTAGGGTGCTGGGAGTCTTCTATTGTCCTTTCCGATAAATTTGAGACGCACACCAACCACTTTCTATTTTGGCACAGATATATAGATGATATTCTGGTCTTGTGGGATGGTGACACAAAGTTTTTTGAGGGCTTTGTTACTGCCTTGAATCTTAATGATATTGGTATGCGACAAAAAGTATTTAACTTCCTAGATAAACTGTAACTATTTCTATTGACAGCTAAGAAAAAGTCTTTACCTTGGGACAATTAGTACCTCCTGGCATTCAAAAGAGGAATTTCAACAGGGCAATATTTATGGGCCAAATAAATTGTTCAAATAAAACCACATTCCAACAGGCATGTGATAAACTCTATGATCAATTTAAGATGATTGGCAATCCATCCAAACACTTAAGGAAGGCATATAAAAGATCAAAATATGAAAATTGAGATGATCTGTTGGACCCTATTAGGAATATGGATGAGCAGATTAAAATTATAGATGCATTGGTACAATCGATGCATATTTTACACAAATAATAAGAATTCAGCAAAAATCTTGGAATGTACTTTGTGCAGAGCCTGATCTGGCACAAGCCATTACCAGTAATCCAATCATCACATACAGAAGAGGCCATCATTTAGAAGATCTCGTAGTACACTCAGATCAAATCCCAAAGGAAGCTATCCCTGCAGTAACGCTCATTCCGTCCCTTAATTATGAAATCAACTACATTTCAAAATTGTCTGGATAATAAAAACTATGAGATCACACAAGTCAGCAACTACTAGAGTACAGGAGTGATTTATATTGCACAATGCATGTGTAGAAAAATATACATCAGGAAATCTATGCAAGAGCTGAGAAGGAGGATTTCAAAACATTACATACAATAATAACAAAGGCCGATACCCCTGTAGCAAATCTAATATAAAAAAGCCTACAGGCTTTTTCTTGCACCATACTTTGACCCCTTTACGTGACCCTTGGTGGATGATTTTGGTGTCATTAGAATTGTGACATCATCACCACTGCCGTAAAATCATAAAATTTGAGTTTGATCCATTAACTGACCTGTGAGGCCAGGTCAAATTTCCTATGTTAAAGGGGTTGTCCCGCGGCAGCAAGTGGGTCTATACACTTCTGTATGGCCATATTAATGCACTTTGTAATGTACATTGTGCATTAATTATGAGCCATACAGAAGTTATAAAAAGTTTTATACTTACCTGCTCCGTTGCTGGCGTCCTCGTCTCCATGGTGCCGACTAATTTTCGGCCTCCGATGGCCAAATTAGCCGCGCTTGCACAGTCCGGGTCTTCTGCGGTCTTCAATGGGGCCGCTCGTGCAGAATGCCGGCTCCGTGTAGCTCCGCCCCGTCACGTGCCGATTCCAGCCAATCAGGAGGCTGGAATCGGCAATGGACCGCACAGAAGAGCTGCGGTCCACGGAGGGAGCAGACCCCGGCGGCCATCTTCAGCAGGTGAGTATGAAGACGCCGGACCGCCGGGATTCAGGTAAGCACTCTCCGGTTTGTTTTTTTAACCCCTGCATCGGGGTTGTCTCGCGCCGAACGGGGGGGGGGGGGGTTAAAAAAAACCAAAAAACCCGTTTCGGCGCGGGACAACCCCTTTAAGTCTAGAGGCACTGTTGTGCTTCAGCCGCTAGGAAGAGTCAAGTGTTGGTAAGCGATGCTCATAGCAAGTGCTTTCCAGTTTGACTGTTGCCATGTCCCAAAAATGTGGAAGACCAAGTCATGAACGGCGAACAGTTCAAGGGGTATGCTCGGATGGAAGTTGGTACACTGAAAATGTAGTTTATCCCTAAGTCCTAGCCAAATAAAATAATCAGTTTTTAAAACATTTGCAACAATTTTTCCAAAGATTTTTTATTCGAGTAACGAACATCGGGTCAATCTAGTACATAATATACGTGGAGGAGACATCAATACTCTAAAATTCTGGGGATTACGCCATATAAAACTAGGGCCACGAAAAGGGAACCTCGACCAGAAAATATTGCAAGAAGTGAAATGGATATTTTGCCTCAACAGTATATGTCCCAATGCCTTCATTTGCTGCCTTTAAATAAGAAATGCAACTAAAAAAATGCAATTATTGTGACTTTTGCTACTATACTATATTCATATTATACTGACCTATTACCCTATACAATCCTACAGGGTACTATTCTTTAATTTTAATACGAGCAACCGGATGTCTTGAAATACAGCTGTTATTCAATAGCTGAGAGCTGCCTCTGATTGGTCACAGCCCTCAGCCAATCAGAGGCAGCACTCACTCCCCCATTCATGAATTCATGAATGGGTGAGTGAGTGCTGCCTTTGATTGGCTGAGCACTGTGACCAATCAGAGGCAGCTCTCAGCTGTCATTCAATAGCTGCGAGCTGCCTCTGATTGGTCCCAATGCTCAGCCAATCATAGGCATGATTTTATGAATGGGTGAGTGAGTGCTGCTTCTGATTGGCTTAGGGCTGTGACCAATCAGAGGCAGCCCATTCAGCAGGTGGGGATTTTAAATCCCTGCCTGCTGAATACTACAGAAAGCAGTTCAGGAGAAATGCCGGCTGGACGCAGCTGATCTTCGGCAGCTGCAAAAAGGTGAGTATATATGTTTTTTTTATTTTTTACACTTTTTTTTGGATGCTTTTCAGGGAAGGGCTTATATTTGAATCCCTTCCTCGAAAATTAATACAGCGCTTGCCGGCAGCCCATTGCTTTCAATGGAGCCGGCTGTATTGCCGGCTCCATTGAATTCAATGGGCGAACATTATTCTCCTCTGCCACAGCTGTAGCAGAGGATAGCAGCCAGCGCCCGTGTGACTGAGCCCTTTGGGCTGATAAACGCTGCTAGCAGCGTTTTTTTCAGCCGTGACGCTGGCTTCAGTCACGCGATTTTTTGTGCGCATCAGTTTTGCGCACAAAAAAAAAATCGCACAAAAAAAACGCCCGTGTGACTAAGCTCTAAGGGAGCTTCCACACTGGCGATTTTCCCATGTGATTTTGTCGCAATGCGCCAGTGCGACAAATCGCATGTATGTAGAGCCCATGCTTTCTTATTGGTTCTTCCACACAAGCGATGTTTTGTAGGCTGCTACATTGCGAGACTATACAATCGCGGCATGCTCTATACAGCCGAGGTTTTGCAATTTCTTTGTAGCCCATGGTTCCCTATGGAGCCTCCTTGTTTATCGCATTGCATAGCACGAACCTGCAATTTTTGTGCAATGCGATTTTTTTAACATAAGAAAGTCCAATTACCTTTCTCGCTACAAAACCACACAATTTCGCGTGAGAAAATCGTGGGTAGCGGCGACGCGGTGCTACATTTTTTCCAAGAGCAAAGCATCATTGACTCTACAAATTTGCGCGTACATAGCAGTGATATTGCAGCGATGTCGCTCGTGTGGAAGTGGCCTAAAGGACATCAAGACATACACTATATGGACAAAAGTATTTGGACACGGCATGATTTTCAGAAAAAGTTCTTTATTACTCTATGTACTAACGTGTCGGCCCTCCTTTTGCTTGTATTACAGCGGCAGCACGTCGAGGCGTACTTTCTACAAGTTCTCTGTAAGTCTGCGCAGGAATAGCTCGCCATTCCTCATGTTAAGGCTGTGAGAAGAGATGGTTGTGAAGAAGGGCGCGGGTGGCGTCGTCGTGCCCGTCGCTCCAGTCCGTCCCACAAGGGCTCGATCAAATGAATGAATAGTTATTACAAAATGAGCAGCTTTTTATTTTACCCATGCCCTTCCCAGCATGCCATTCGTCAAACTCAGTATTTGCATATTTGCTGATTTTCTGATTGTCCATATAGTGGAGCCCGGTGTTGACTTCATCAGTGAACCCTTATAGGCTTTCAGCCCGTTTTCATGAATATGGCTAATGAGGTGTGAGCAATGGAAATTATGACATTTATGAGAAATAAGAGGCATTCTATTATATTGTATGCTGCTTCCAACTGTTCAAAGTACTTAGAATATTCCCTATAACTAGCTTGATTCCCACTTCCTTTTTAGATGTGCTATATGTTCTCTTCAAGAAAAAAAAAAGAAAAGAAAAAGACATGAAAAGTGACCTGAATTCGATACACAACTCAGCACTGTCACAAAAATCTCTTTATAGCGTAATAGACAGTTTTTAAGAAATAAGTATATTCCGCTCTACTTTCCGGGTGATTGAGAGGTCTCCATACATAGGGAATAATGGCTCTTTGAATGACTTCAGAGCTCCCCAGACATAAACCTACTCAGTTTCTACTTGTGGGGCACTTGAAGTTATGAAACATAAAAGTACTCGCTCTAAATATAAACACATAATACCACATGGGAGTGGTGCATATTTTAAAAGAAACGGCAAGCTGAAAGGGATTGAATACATTGACAGTTTATTAAGTAGTGACTATTCTCCGGATCTACGGAGAATTGTGACTCACATTATACAGTGAGAATACTTAAGAGTTGTACAAGATTAGACAAACATGGCTGCCTTCATCCAGTGACACAACTGTCCACATGTTGTGTGTCATATTGCAACTCAACCTTACTTCAATGGAACTTAGCTGCAATACCAGACACAACTTCTGGACGGGTGGGGCACTGTTTCTGAAAGAATGAAGCCATGTTTTCTGACCTTATATAACCTTAAAGTATTACATTCGGTATTCATAAAATGTATCCTATATTTCTCAACTAGTAATTATTAAGAAATTAGAGTACCAGTGTTTCTGGTGGCGCAATGCGCCACACAGCTCTGCTACATGGTACAACCATTATGATTCCCACACATCACACACACAGCTCTACTACATTTATTCTAACCTCACACATTACACACACAACACATTACACAGACAGCCCTACTACTTGCCACAAACAGCTGTAGTACATCCATCTTGATTCCCACACATTACACACACATCACTCCTACATTATACATTTATTATGATTCCCACCCATCACACTGAAAGCTCTACTACATCCATCTTGATTAGAGATGAGCGAGCACCAAAATGCTCGGGTGCTCGTTACTCGAGACGAACTTTTCGCGATGCTCGAGGGTTCGTTTCGAGTAACGAACCCCATTGAAGTCAATGGGCGACCCGAGCATTTTTGTATTTCGCCGATGCTCGCTAAGGTTTTCATGTGTGAAAATCTGGGCAATTCAAGAAAGTGATGGGAACGACACAGCAACGGATAGGGCAGGCGAGGGGCTACGTGTTGGGCTGCATCTCAAGTTCACAGGTCCCACTATTAAGCCACAATAGCGGCAAGAGTGGGCCCCCCCCCTCTCAATAACTTTTACTTCTGAAAAGCCCTCAGTAGCATGGCATACCTTTGCTAAGCACCACACTAGCTACAACAAAGCACAATCACTGCCTGGATGACACTCCGCTGCCACTTCTCCTGGGTTACATGCTGCCCAACCCCCCCCCCGCACGACGCAGTGTCCACAGCGCACAACAAACTGTCCCTGCGCAGCCTTCAGCTGCCCTCATGCCACACCACCCTCATGTCTATTTATAAGTGCGTCTGCCATGAGGAGGAACCGCAGGCACACACTGCAGAGCGGTTGGCACGGCTAGGCAGCGACCCTCTTTAAAAGTGGTGGGGCGATAGCCCACAATGCTGTACAGAAGCAATGAGAAATAGAATCCTGTGCCACCGCCATCAGGAGCTGCACACGTGGGCATAGCAATGGGGAACCTATGTGCCACACACTATTCATTCTGTAAAGGTGTCTGCATGCCCCAGTCAGACTGGTAATATGTACCTTAACAGTAACCGCGTTGGTGGTAATGTGGTGGTGACTGCGGACCTAGTAGCGCGGTTTTATTTTGTTGGTTTTCGGAATGTGGCCAGGATTAAGTGGGCCGTGGCGGGGGGATGGTGGGGGGGCTCTCTTGTAGTGTCGGTAAAGGTGAAATTCTTGGACTGCCACCAGATGAACCAATGCAAAGGCATTTGCCAAGAATGTTTTCCCTGTTGGAGGAGGAGGGGGATGTTTTTAGGCACTACGTGTCCTCTCCACGTGTCCGTGGTTACATGCACCTTAACAGTAACCGCGTTGGTGGGAAATGGCCTCGTCACCATCATGTCTTTGGGAAGCCTCTGTTTCCACACCCCAGAGACATACCATTAGCAGCGGTATAGGCAGAGCCCATAATTCGTAACATTTCAGCCGTAGCATTAGGACAGGCCCCACTAACATATCACTAGCAGCATTATAGGAGGAGCGCAGTCTTCGTTCCATGTCAGTAATAGTAGCACTCAAGACAGGCCCCAGTAACAATTCCGAAGCAGCAGTATAGCGGGAGCGCAGTCTAAGTTCCATGTCAGCAATAGTAGCACTCAAGACAGGCCCCAGAAACAATTCCGAAGCAGCAGTATAGTGGGAGCGCAGTCTTCGTTCCATGTCAGTAATAGTAGCACTCAAGACAGGCCCCAGTAACAATTCCGAAGCAGCAGTATAGCGGGAGCGCAGTTTTCGTTCCATGTCAGCAATAGTAGCACTCAAGACAGGCCCCAGTAACAATTCCGAAGCAGCAGTATAGTGGGAGCGCAGTCTTAGTTCCATTTCAGTAGCTGCAGTATAGCCAAGGCCCAAGTTACATTTATGTAGCTAAAGTGTAGGCCAACCCCACACACACTTCTGTACCATGAGTGCAGGCGAAGAACATAGAAATTACTATGATTACACTGTAGGTGAGGGCCCCAAAAAATTGGTGTACCAACAGTACTAATGTACCTCAGTAAAAATTGGCCATGCCCAACCAAGATGGCAGGTGAAACCCATTAATCGCTTTGGTTAATGTGGCTTAAGTGGTAACTAGGCCTGGAGGCAGCCCAGTTTAATGAAAAATTGGTTCAAGTTAAAGTTTCAACGCTTTTAAGAGCATTGAAACATATAAAAATTGTTTAGAAAAATTAGATGAGTGAGCCTTGTGGCCCTAAGAAAAATTGCCCGTTCAGCGTGATTACGTGAGGTTTCAGGAGGAGGAGCAGGAGGAGGAGGAGGAATATTATACACAGATTGATGAAGCAGAAATGTCCCCGTTTTGGATGGTGAGAGAGAACGATGCTTCCATCCGCGGGTGCAGCCTACGTATTGCTTACGTATCGCTGCTGTCCGCTGGTGGAGAAGAGAAGTCTGGGGAAATCCAGGCTTTGTTCATCTTGATGAGTGTTAGCCTGTCGGCACTGTCGGTTGACAGGCGGGTACGCTTATCTGTGATGATTCCCCCAGCCGCACTAAGCACCCTCTCCGACAAGACGCTAGCCGCAGGACAAGCAAGCACCTCCAGGGCATACAGCGCTAGTTCAGGCCACGTGTCCAGCTTCGACACCCAGTAGTTGTAGGTGGCAGAGGCGTCACGGAGGACGGTCGTGCGATCCGCTACGTACTCCCTCACCATCCTTTTACAGTGCTCCCGCCGACTCAGCCTTGACTGGGGAGCGGTGACACAGTCTTGGTGGGGAGCCATAAAGCTGTCCAGGCCCTTAAAGACTGTTGCACTGCCTGGGCTGTACATGCTGCTCGATCTCCGCACCTCCCCTGCTACCTGGCCCTCGGAACTGCGCCTTCTGCCACTAGCGCTGTCGGATGGGAATTTTACCATCAGCTTGTCCGCCAGGGTCCTGTGGTATAGCAACACTCTCGAACCCCTTTCCTCTTCGGGAATGAGAGTGGGAAGGTTCTCCTTATAGCGTGGGTCGAGCAGTGTGTACACCCAGTAATCCGTAGTGGCCAGAATGCGTGCAACGCGAGGGTCACGAGAAAGGCATCCTAACATGAAGTCAGCCATGTGTGCCAGGGTACCCGTACGCAACACATGGCTGTCTTCACTAGGAAGATCACTTTCAGGATCCTCCTCCTCCTCCTCCTCCTCCTCCTCATCCTCCTCAGGCCATACACGCTGAAAGGATGACAGGCAAGCAGCAGGGGCACCGTCAGCAGTGGGCCAAGCTGTCTCTTTCCCCTCCTCCTCATCCTCCTCATGCTCCTCCTCCTCCTCCTCCTGAATGCGCTGAAATATAGACAGGAGGGTGCTCTGACTATCCAGCGACATACTGTCTTCCCCCGCCTCCGTTTCCGAGCGCAAAGCGGCTGCCTTTATGGTTTGCAGGGAACTTCTCAAGATGCATAGCAGAGGAATGGTGACGCTAATGATTGCAGCATCGCCGCTCACCACCTGGGTAGACTGCTCAAAGTTTCCAAGGACCTGGCAGATGTCTGCCAACCAGGCCCACTCTTCTGAAAATAATTGAGGAGGCTGACTCCCACTGCGCCGCCCATGTTGGAGTTGGTATTCCACGATAGCTCTACACTGCTCATAGAGCCTGCCCAACATGTGGAGCGCAGAGTTCCACCGTGTGGGCACGTCGCACAGCAGTCGGTGCACTGGCAGATTAAAGTGATGTTGCAGGGTGCGCAGGGTGGCAGCGTCCGTGTGGGACTTGCGGAAATGTGCGCAGAGCCGGCGCACCTTTACGAGCAGGTCTGACAAGCGTGGGTAGCTTTTCAGAAAGCGCTGAACCACCAAATTAAAGACGTGGGTCAGGCATGGCACGTGCGTGAGGCTGCCGAGCTGCAGAGCCGCCACCAGGTTACGGCCGTTGTCACACACGACCATGCCCGGTTGGAGGCTCAGCGGCGCAAGCCAGCGGTCGGTCTGCTCTGTCAGACCCTGCAGCAGTTCGTTGGCCGTGTGCCTCCTATCTCCTAAGCTGAGTAGTTTCAGCACGGCCTGCTGACGCTTGCCCATCGCTGTGCTGCCACGCTGCGCGACACTGACTGCTGGCGACGTCCTGCTGCTGCTGACACATATAGATTGCGAGACAGAGGTTGAGGAGGAGGAGGAGGGTGCTTTAGTGGAGGAAGCATACACTGCCGCCGAACATACCACCACCGAGCTGTGGCCCGCAATTCTGGGGGTGGGTAGGACGTGAGCGGTCCCAGGCTCTGACTCTGTCCCAGCCTCCACTAAATTCACCCAATGTGCCATCAGGGAGATGTAGTGGCCCTGCCCGCCTGTGCTTGTCCACGTGTCCGTAGTTAAGTGGACCTTGCCACTAACCGCATTGGTGAGGGCGCGTACAATGTTGCGGGAGACGTGGTCGTGCAGGGCTGGGACGGCACATCGGGAAAAGTAGTGGCGACTGGGAACTGAGTAGCGCGGGGCCGCCGCCGCCATCATAGCTTTGAAAGCCTCCGTTTCAACAACCCTATACGGCAGCATCTCAAGGCTGATAAATTTGGCTATGTGGACGGTTAACGATTGAGCGTGCGGGTGCGTGGCGGCGTACTTGCGCTTGCGCTCCAACACTTGTGCTAGCGACGGCTGGACTGTGCGGTGAGAGACATTGGTGGATGGGGCCGAGGACAGCGGAGGTGAGGGTGTGGGTGCAGGCCATGAGACGGTAGTGCCTGTGTCCTGAGAGGGGGGTTGGATCTCAGTGGCAGGTTGGGGCACAGGGGGAGAGGCAGCGGTGCAAACCGGAGGCGGTGAACGGCCTTCGTCCCACCTTGTGGGGTGCTTGGCCATCATATGTCTGCGCATGCTGGTGGTGGTGAGGCTGTTGGTGGTGGCTCCCCGGCTGATCTTGGCGCGACAAAGGTTGCACACCACTGTTCGTCGGTCATCAGGCAGTCTCTGTGAAAAACTGCCAGACCTTAGAGCACCTCGGCCTCTGCAGGGTGGCATGGCGCGAGGGGGCGCTTTGGGAAACAGTTGGTGGATTATACGGTCTGGCCCTGCCTCTACCCCTGGCCACCGCACTGCCTCTTGCAACCTGCCCTGCTGCTGCCCGTGCCTCCCCCTCTGAAGACCTGTCCTGTGTAGGCGTTGCACACCAGGTGGGGTCAGTAACCTCATCGTCCTGCTGCTCTTCCTCCGAATCCTCTGTGCGCTCCTCCCTCGGACTTACTGCCCTTACTACTACCTCACTGCAAGACAACTGTGTCTCATCGTCATCGTCCTCCTCACCCACAGAAAGTTCTTGAGACAGTTGGCGGAAGTCCCCAGCCTCATCCCCCGGACCCCGGGAACTTTCCAATGGTTGTGCATCAGTGACGATAAACTCCTCTGGTGGGAGAGGAACCACTGCTGCCCAATCTGAGCAGGGGCCCGAGAACAGTTCCTGGGAGTCTTCCCGCTCCTGAGCATGTGTCATTGTAGTGGAGTGAGGAGGCTGGGAGGAAGGAGGAGCAGCAGACAGAGGATTCGGATTTGCAGCAGTGGACGGCGCAGAACTGTGGCTGGACGATAGGTTGCTCGAAGCACTTTCTGCCATCCAGGACAGGACCTGCTCACACTGCTCATTTTCTAATAAAGGTCTCCCGCGTGGACCCATTAATTGGGCGATGAATGTGGGGACGCCAGAAACGTGCCTCTCTCCTAATCGCGCAGCAGTCGGCTGCGACACACCTGGATCAGGAGCTCGGCCTGTGCCCACACCCTCACTTGGCCCTCCGCGTCCTCGGCCGCGTCCACGTCCTCTAGGCCTACCCCTACCCCTCAGCATGCTGTATTACCAGTGATTTGATTTCACAGGCAGGAAATAAATTGGCGCAAGCCTGCAGGGCAAATATACTTTTTTCCCTTTTGTTTAAAAGGAAAGGCCCACTGCCTCTAGTGAATGAATAATAAGTTTAATAACTGTGTTGCGGCCCTGCAAAGTGTCACAGAACTTTACTGTTGCAGAGTTATTAACTGTGGCAGAGCAGGTATTTCCCAGGCAGGAAAGAAATTGGCGCAAGGCTGCACTCAACCGTAGCTGGTTGTGTCTGATTTTTTACGTTCTCCACGCAGCACACACGTACCCAGAGCCCTTAGGACTGACAGAGGCAGGGCAAATATAATTTTTTCCCTTTTGTTTTAAAGGAAAGGCCCACTGTGCCTATTCAATGACTAATATAACTGTGTTGCGGCCCTGCAAAAGTGTCACAGAACTTTACTGTTGCAGAGTTATTAACTGTGGCAGAGCAGGTATTTCCCAGGCAGGAAAGAAATTGGCGCAAGGCTGCACTCAACCGTAGCTAGTTGCGTCTGATTTTTTTACGTTCTCCACGCAGCACACACGTACACAGAGCCCTTAGGACTGACAGAGGCAGGGCAAATATACTTTTTTCCCTTTTGTTTTAAAGGAAAGGCCCACTGTGCCTATTCAATGACTAATAACTGTGTTGTGGCCCTGCCTACACAATTCTGTGCCTGTAGTATCAATGCAGGGTGCAATGCTCTGCACCGCCGATTTTGAGAAGAAAAAAAAAAAGCAACACAGCTAACAGCAGCCTGCACAGTACTCCACACAGTTAAATGTGGCCCTAGAAAGGACCGTTGAGGTTCTTGAAGGCTACACTCACTCCTAACACTCTCCCTGCCTAAGCACCACTTCTGTCCCTAATGCCGGGTGCAATGCTCTGCACTGCCGATTTTGAGAAAAAAAATAAATTTCTCCACTGCTAACAGCAGCCTGCACACACGTAGATGTGGCCCTAAGAAGGACCGTTGGGGTTCTTGAAGCCTACACTCACTACAAACACTCTCCCTACAGCAACTCCAATAGAACAGCACTGTCCCTCAGCTAACTCACAAGGCATGTGTGGCGAGCCGCGGGAGGGGCCGATTTTTATACTCGGGTGACATCAGATCTCCCCAGCCACTCACAGCAGGGGGGTGGTATAGGGCTTGAACGTCACAGGGGGATGTTGTAATGCCTTCCCTGTCTTTCAATTGGCCAGAAAAGCGCGCTAACGTCTCAGAGAGGAAACTGAAAGTAACCGGAACACCGCGTGGTACTCGTTACGAGTAACGAGCATCCCGAACACCCTAATATTCGCACGAATATCAAGCTCGGACGAGTACGTTCGCTCATCTCTAATCTTGATTCCCGCACATTACACACACAGCTCTATTAAATGCATGCTGACCCAACACATCACACACACAGCACATTCCACACACAGCTCTGCTACATTGTACATCCATCCTGACCCCACACATCACACACACAGCACATGACACACACAGCTCTGCTACATCCTGATTCACACACATCACACATTCACAGCTCTACTATTCAACACACCACCAAACTCCTAGTACAGTGATCACCCCTGGTCATGTGATTCCTGACTCCACCCACACAGGGGATCACATAATAGTGACATCATCACAGGTCCTGGTAGTAGCTGCTGTCGGTTTATCCAGTATACAGTATTTTCTAACAAACTGCACAATGGCTCCTCCCACAGCAGTGATGTCACCACAGGTCCTTCAGCCCACCAGATCTCTTTTACCAAACTGCACAATGGCTCCTCCTACAACAGTGATGTTAGCGCAGGTACTTCAGCCCATCTGATCTCTGTGGTGGTAGTAAGACTGTGTCTTCTGTCAGGACTGCTGAGTTGTGTCTAAGATAATAACAGCCTAAATGTATTCTCATTTAGTTATTTTTGTCCTCCCCTTTTCAAGAGCCCTAACTATGTTGTTCTTCTGTCGGTCAGACTCTGTGTTTTATATTGCAGGACCTTCGATGATGTCACCGGGGGTGGGTGGGGGTGATGACATCACCAGGGGCGGAGCATGAGAAGCACTCACATATTAACTGAGAAGTGGTCATTAATAGTTTGACAGTGTTAAAGCATTTAGAGGGGATGGACAAAAATATGGAAACATTGTACGAAATGCATGCCTTAAGTTACATGGGATTATAAATCATATTTCACAATACTATCAGTTAATTTCAAATACATAAAAAGGGCAGCTCAGTGATAATGATTAAAATCCCATGCGGATCCCTCCTAGTGGTCCGGGATCCATACATGTGTAGTACAGTTAGTAGGTGGTGCTGTAGTTGTTGCATGATGCAATGATCTGTATAACAGCGCCAACATGTGGTAAGCGTCATTTGTCTTCGAGACAGCATTCTGCACAATTGTGAGGGAATCATGGCAGGGTTGAAGGAATTCTAAGGGGGTCAAATTGTTAGCGCCTGTATGGTGGGAAAACAAAGCTAGCAGAAGTTTTTGCTCTATCACGATTCATGAATATGACTGCATACAATAGGACTGGAAAAACTGCATCCCACAAACACCAGCATGGATGGAAATGTGTGTTGAGTGACAAAGACAGACAATCAATGCGTAGGGTTGTGATGAAAAAGAAGCAGACTACAGCTTTGGCCTTTGGTGTGTCCATATTTTCGGCCATTCCCTGTATAATCCAATCCATAATGGGCATACCTATGTCTCCTTGGCAGAATATTAATAGTTTTGTATATTACTATAACATTTTTCCAGTAGACCGGTGATGCAATAACTTTGTTATGTAGTTACTTTTTATTAGTTCTATAGATCTTAATTAGAGATGAGCGAGCCTACTCGGCCACACCCCTTTTTCGCCCGAGCACCGCGATTTTCGAGTACTTCCGTACTCGGGCGAAAAGATTCGGGGGGTGCCGTGGGTGAGTGGGGGGTTGCAGCGGGGAGTGGGGGGGAGAGGGATAGAGAGAGGGCTCCCCCCTGTTCCCTGCTGCTACCCCCTGCTCCGCCACGCCTCCCCCCGCCCCCCGGATCTTTTCACCCGAGTACTGAAGTACTCGAAAATCGCGGTGCTCGTTGTAATGTACATTGTGCATTAATTATGAGCCATACAGAAGTTATCAAAAGTTTTATACTTACCTGCTCCATTGCTGGCGTCCTCGTCTCCATGGTGCCGACTAATTTTCGGCCTCTAATGGCCAAATTAGCCGCGCTTGCGCAGTCCAGGTCTTCTGCTGTCTTCAATGGGGCCGCTCGTGCAGAATGCCGGCTCCGTGTAGCTCCGCCCCATCACGTGCCGATTCCAGTCAATCAGGAGGCTGGAATTGGCAATGGACCGCACAGAAGAGCTGCGGTCCACGGAGGGAGCAGACCCCAGCGGCCATCTTCAGCAGGTGAGTATGAAGACGCCGGACCGGCGGGATTCAGGTAAGCACTCTCCGGTTTGTTTTTTTAACCCCTGCATCGGGGTTGTCTCGCGCCGAACGAGGGGGGGGGGGGGTTAAAAAAAAAAAAAACCCGTTTCGGCGCGGGACAACCCCTTTAATGTTTTTTACACTCACATCAGTTTAAGGCCAGGCTCACATGAACATATTTGAATTGCGTATTACGGGCGCATAATACGTGGTGAATGACATCAATGAAAGCACATTGATTTTCATTGTTCCATTTACACTTGGGTATATTTATTGCATGTATTACGCGTTGAAAAAGAAACGCATATTCTATTTTATAGCGTATTAGTGTGTACAGTCCTATTGTTTTCTATGGGTGCGTTCCGGACACAGTACATACAAAATTACATTGTCTGTATGGTGTTTTTTATGCATGTTACTAGGAAACATGAGATGAAAGTTTGAGAAAAGAAAAGAAAAAACAGGAAGCGAGTGCATGACAGCATGCATAAAATACGCTGTTCACGCATAGGCATAAGCGTGAAAAAATGTGACAATGTCCAGACGTTGTTCCCTTCACTGAAAAAATGCTGCGAATGAAAGCAAAACTGAGAATGAACCCATTGAAAACAATGGCCTGTATTCTCTGCACCATGTGCTCATGTGTGTTAGCCCGAAGTAAGCTGCATAAAACCTGCATTAATTGTTGTACATAATAGAATTTTTTTTTAAATGTAACTTAAATTTAATTTAGAAAAACATTTAAAACAGTTCATGCAGATTTCATGCTGCTTGTTTATTGTTTTTAGTTGGTTTTTAAGCCCTTTTCCCCCATGACGTAAGAGTACGTCATGGGAGCGGGGTACTTTCCGCAAAATGACGTACCCTTATGACATAGGGATAGCGCCAGATCATGACAGATTTCACGCTATCCGGCAGCGGGAGCCAGCTATCACTGATAGCCGGCCTCCCGCTGCAACAGTAGATCTAAGTTGATCACGGCAGGGAAAGGGTTCACAGAGGGAGCATGCTGCCTCTGTGAATTCAGCCGGCTCTCGCGTACAACTGGTTACAAGAGCCTCCATGCCCACCCGTATCACATCTTGCATCCAAGCTAGAGGTGGTACAACAGGGTACTAGAGCCTCCATGCCTGTCTGTATCACATCTTGCATCCAAGCTAGAGGCGATACAACAGGTTACAAGAGCCTCCATGCCCACCCGTATCACATCTTGCATCCAAGCTAGAGGTGGTACAACAGGGTACTAGAGCCTCCATGCCTGTCTGTATCACATCTTGCATCCAAGCTAGAGACGATACAACAGGTTACAAGAGCCTCCATGCCCACCCGTATCACATCTTGTATCCAAGCTAGTGGTGGTACAAAAGGGTACTAGAGCCTTCATGCCTGCCAGTATCACATCTTGTATCCAAGCTAGAGGCGATACAACAGGGTACTAGAGCCTCCATGCCTCCCTGTATCACATCTTGTATCCAAGCTAAAGGCGGTACAACAGGTTACAAGAGCCTCCATGCCTGCCCGTATTACATCTTGTATCCAAGCTGAGGCGGTACAACTGGGTACTAGAGCCTCCCTTCAAGTGTTCAATTTTCCACAATAAATGATCCTTTTGCTCTGATATTGTAATCACTTACTAATATCAGCATTACAATCACACAGAGAAAGTTTCATTTGATTCTGACAACTCCTTCTAGATACTGGATTTCTTTGACAATGAGTGTAATTATCTCCGGTATATATGATGGATGATCTTTGGAATGGTCGGTGTTATGACAAGTAATTAGCATTTACATGGATCACCAGCAGTGTCTTGCGATGTTTCATATTCCCTTTTGTAGTATCATTAGTATCACCATCTGAATTGTTCAGGGCAAAAACATTTGTAAATTATTACTTTCGACAGGAAACTAATGAATTATTTAAGTCCACTGGAGAAATAGGACAACCACTGTGCATGTCATGTAAATGTAATACTGCATGTCTGTAAACTTAGAAAGTTATACCATCTCCGATAGTTTTCCTGGCTTGCTGTGTGTTGCGGGGTTTGTTTCAGAGACTCTTGCAAAAACAAAGCTGTCAACAACACTATTAATGCCTACAACGTACCCCAGAGTGCGGTACTAATCTAAGCAGTGGTAATAAATATTTAAGTTACTTATGACAGGAGTAAGGAGGAGGTCAGAAGTGTATTAGAATATTTTCGGAGTTAGGAAAATGAAGCCATGCAGCCACTTCCTCCCGCCTAAGTCCCATCCACACTCTACAACAGGGCTACTCAAGCTGTGAGATGCCCCCAGTTGTTGGTGATGGGTGGTGGTGGTGGGGGGAACAGAAGTTTTGACAGAAGTAATTCTATGCTGAGATTAAGATTTATTGAGGCAATTTTGAAAACTTCTTGCATGGACCAATATTTTTTATAGCTTTTGAAAAAAAAAGCAGAAAAAGAAGATTAATTAATGTTAATATATTACATAGTACTTGACTAAGGCAGCAAATAGCAGTTTTTTTTATTGAAAACACAAGCTCTGGTGATAACTAATGAGATCACATTCTCACAGTGACGATGTGGGTTTGTGGAGAGACGCAGGGCATGCTGGGAGTACATGTACACGACTCCTACACTGAGTTAGGTAATCTACATGATGGTATGGAGTGTTTCTTAAAAAAAAACATTTTATGGTAGTATTTAAAAAAATATTTATTTTTAGGAGTGAGTATTGATTTTTAATCCCTTAAAAACCAGAGTGTTTTGGTTCTAAAAGACTAGACACTTTCTAGTGATTTTACAAATTTCGTGGGTTTATCAGCCTATTTTTTTTCCTGAGTTGGCAAAAAAATTTTTTGCAGCACATAATTTTTTGTGACATATAGGGCTATTTTTTCAATACTTTTTTTCATTTACCGTATATACTTGAGTATTAGCCGACCTGAGTATAAGCCGAGACAATAAGTTTCACCCCAAAAAACTGGGAAAATGTATTGACTTGAGTATAAGCCGAGCTATACTCGAGTATATACTAGGTAAAAAAAAAAACCCCTCTATACTCGCCTCCCAGCCAGCGTCTGTGTCTGTGCGACAAGCTGCTTGAATTCTCCCAGCTGTAATCCCCCGCCGTCCGCTCTGCTTGGCTCTGTCAGTGCTGTGTAAGTAAGCGCTGTGATTGGATTGAGCGCCAGCCAATCACAGCTGCTGCTCGATCCAATCACAGGGCTTACTTACACAGCACTGACGGCAGGGGATTTGAAAGCAGAGCAGGGAGAATTCTAAAGAGCAGCTGGATTGGCTGTGAATGATCGAGCACCGTCTGTGTTGGCCGGCGCTCGATCCAATCACAGCTCCTTCTTACACAGTGCTGACGGCGGGGGATGACAGAGCCAAGCAAAGAGGACGGCAGGGGATGACAGCGGAGAGAATTCAAGCAGCTTGCCGCACCGCCGCCGGGGACACAGACGCCAGCTGGGAGGTGAGTATGGAGGTTTTTTTTTTAAGCCTTCCCTCACTCGAGTATAAGCCAAGGGGGGCTTTTTCAGCACAAAACAATGTGCTGAAAAACTAGGCTTATACTCAGGTATATGCAGTAATGTTTTTTTCTTCATTAGGAGTAATGTGTACAGAAAGCAAAAAAAAGGATATTCTTTAATTTATAGTCCTTTATAGTTACATTAAATAAAGTAGAGGAATGGGCTTGTCATTATGTTTAGAATGGTTTGATATATAATTTGTATAGTCCCGGATTACAGGGCAGATATGGCAATCGTTTAGGTTAGTGTGGGCAGTCGAATGTTTTTTTTTCTTCTTTTTTTTATATATTTGCATTTTATTTTGTACTTTGTTTTAAACTTTTTTTTGTAATGTTTATATTATCTATGTCCCCATGACATCATATAAGACCTCTGGGGGATTTGCACATTGCCATTCTTTTTATTTTTCATTTCACGATTTTTCACTCTAGCTGGGGTATCCATAGAAGCAGCATCTTCTATGGATACCCCGGCCAGGAGTCCAGTTACAGGGAAAACATCCCCCCGATAGTGGCAGTAGCCACTGTGAGGGCTGGTCTTGGGTCTGATAAGACCCTGCAGCTCTGACATGACCGGGGTCGCTGGGAATCTTGTGACGCCGTGTCCCACAGGGGAGACAGCACTGCTGATTCCTGTATTCTCTTCATAAAGCTCATTGAACACTATATAGTCTGAAAAAGAGAAAGCAGAAGAGGTTAAAAACCGATCCTGTCTTCTCCATCGGGTCTTCACCATACCTGTTCCTGCTACATTGCAGGAGCTTTAATCTTGCACTGTATTTTTACTGTAGCATGAGATTTATACCACTTGGTCCTTAAAGGGATAAAATAAAATCCATAGGCACTATGGGGTGATAGGTGCTCTTTACATTTGCTTTCTGTTGATTTACTTTAGACATACTCTGAAAACTTGGATCAGAGTTATCTTGGCCAGGACAAAATTGGGATAGCTAGAAGACTGGGTTAGAATATCTCCATATGGCAGGTTTTCTGGTGTGTTCACAGTATGTCATAGTTTGTACCTACTAAAAGTAGATCAAGAAAGTATAACCAGTGAATTAGTGCCACGTAGTGATTAGTGGTATAATCAGTTCATGTCTGCATTGGGCCTTGTTACTTATGAACAGTTTACCCAGACACTGTACCTGCTTTATGTAAGCTCTGGCCAGCACACCAAACCCCACTTTCCGCAAAGTAGCACTTCCAGAGGTGAGCGTCTCAACTTGCCTCATGGCATATGTCCCCCTGGATGGAGAGGGCGCCTTCCTATAATTCACCTCCGGTAGCAGAGAGTCTAGTTCAATATGTATAACATTTTGATTCTGCATCTGTGAGATATGTTGTCTCACCGTCAGATACTACAAGAAACCTTCAGACTGGGTTCCCATGGGATGGAAATCCCACGGCTTGGCCGCACCAAAAAGCAGCGAGATTTCCACGGGAGAGCCACAGCTTAAAAGACCGTGACACTTTGCCACGGGTTTTGGAGCGGTTCGGCTGCCAGTATTCTGTTGAGGCTTTCTCTCCCCATAGAGAGGAGTGAGGCCACAACGGAAAAAAAAAAGAATTGACATGCCTTGCCTGTCAATTCCACGCCACATCACCAGTTCTGCCCGGCTTTGCCTCGATGAATCGGCTGCCCCATGTGGACGAGATTTTTGCAAAATCTCGTCTACATGGCTGACTAATCCCAGGATTAGGAGCTGCGGGCAGAATTACCGCACATAAATTCCGAATGGAATTTCCACGGCAAATCCATCCCATGTGAACCCAGCCTCAGACATCTTGGACAGACCTATTAATATTACCCAGGTTATTTTAATGTTTTCAGTGATCTGTATACTTAACAACCAAAAACTAGAAACACCTACAGTACTAAAAAAATAGTAGTTATGGAGTCGGAAGGTGGAGGTTTTGAAGGAGGAACAGCAAAGCGGACAATTTGCCCCCTGATAGACTTTTGCAGATATAGACAAAATACAGGTAATCCATCCAGGATATAAATAAAGTTTCTCAATGAAAAATACAAGAATAATCCAAGGACAGAACTGTATTTTGACCTTGCATTAAAATACAATTTAAAGTCATTATTCATTGGAGAATGTACTACAATTCTATTTCAATGTATCATTAATTTGGCAATGTCTTGTTTATAATGAAACTGAAGGTCAAATACTCCCAAAGAAATTAAATACAGTTCTCTTCAGTTAGCTTGTAAAATACATTTACAGAACTAAGTATCCATTATAGACAAAATTAAGTGACTGTGACCCATTGGACCTTCTCATTACAGAACACAGACTTTCTTATTGAGATATTAAAATCACTCTTACCGCTACCTAATTGGTTTCCTAATTTGCTGTGTGTTTTTGTGATTATTGTTGGAGGGATAAAGCACTTCCCATGGGGGGACCACATGATATATGAAGACGTTCCTCTGTGCAAGGAACATTGTAAACATTTTTTTTTGCATACTCCTTATCAATGAAACATTAGATATACCTTTTAATCTCTCGCACCCAAGTGTTTTCTAAACCATCAGATGAACATCGCTTTGCATTTAATGAAAATTTCATTTGTTTACCACCGGCATTTCTCATGGGAATGACTTCATATCCCGAATCTTTCTGCCAGCAATACCAAACCACAAACTGTGCAGGAGACAAGGAAAAGAGATAGCCTTTTATGAAAGCTTCAGGCTTGTCATATGTCTAATTCCTTGTGTGAGGTCCACGGGAGACGCCACACTGTTTATTTCATGAGCTAAAACAAAAATTAGCCATGCAGAAGTGTGATATGCGGGATCCAGCGGAGCACTGACACTCATCTAATGCAATGACAGATTACAGATTGTTTTGTCTGGTAAAAAATAGAAGTTTTAGTTATTGCAGAATGATAAAAAAAGAAGCAAAAACAAAAACTACTACATATAAATAATTATAGATTATGTCTATTATCTAATCTATATACATGAAAGTGAAAATATGTATGGATATTTGTTTATTTATGTCTACAGGTCTTGATGGATCTCAACCAAGCTTGGTACACATACTCTTCATGATCCAACTTGAAATACTGGGAAATTGGGGATGTTGGAGAGGGTGGGGGACAGGAACAGGGGGTTGGGTGGGGGGGGGGGGGGTCAACTGTTGTTACTTATAGCTACCAATCACAACACAGCATTCATTTTTCTAGAGCAGTTTAAGGAATGATGATTGATTGCTATGTGCAATAAACACAGTTTTTTACCGTTTCAATAAATGAGGCCTATTGTATTATCTAGGGTAAAATTAGATGGTTTGGGATTAGTAGTGGTGAATAATTTAGATGTGTGGTAGATCTGAAATGCCTCCAAAAAAATGGAAACTCAACAATCATCTACACAGCCCCCATTGGACGGACCATCAGGAAATTTTGGTTTTCAGTACCATCTCTATGCTGACGATACCCAGCTATAGACCTCCTCCTGGGACATCACAGCAACTTTCCTCCAGAACACCACCGACTGTATGTCCGCTGTTTCTAACACTATGTCCTCTCTCTACCTAAAACTGAACCTCTCAAAAACTGACCTACTGGTATTTCTACCATCCACTAACTGCCCTCATCCTGACATCTCCATCTCAGTGTGTGGCACCACCATAACTCCCAGACAGCATGTCAGCTGCATTGGGGTCATATTCGACTCGGATCTCTCCTTCACCCCCTACATCCAATCTTTCGCCCGAACATGTCAGCTGCACCTCAAGAACATTGGTAGACTATGCCCTTTTCTCACCATGGACACGCTAAAAACACTCACTGTTGCCCTCATCCACTCTCGGCTCGATTATTGCAACTTACTGCTGATCGGCCTCCCCTGCACCAGACTCTACCCTCTCCAATCCATCCTGAATGTGGCAGCAAGGCTCATCTTCTTGTCCAGCCGCAACTCAGATGCCTCTGCCCTGTGCCAGTCACTGCACTGGCTGCCCGTAAAATACAGAATACAATTTAAACACACTACCCTCATCCACAAAGCTCTCCATAGCACCGCCCCATCCTACATTGCTTCCCTCATCTCAATCCACCACCTAGCCCGTGCCCTCCGCTCTGCTAACGAAATCAGACTGTGTCCCTTTAATTCGAACCTCTCATTCCTGCCTCCAAGACTTCTCCAGAGCAGCACCTGTCCTCTACCAAAAATATTTGGGCAATCATTAACACACTAAACTTCAAGTGTGCTCTAAAAACACACCTCTTCAGGGAGGCATACCATATCCCCTAAACCAAACCCCTCTGTACTCTGCCTGATAATGTGCTCCCTGTCCTACCGACTGCAACTCCTGCTAGCCATAATCAACCAGCATCTGCAGTCATACCGACTCCGCCACTATACGGCCTGACCATTGTCTGTGTGTATAGCATCCCTCTCACTCCACCTCCCCATACCGTGCACATCTCCAGCCTCTTTAACTTCTGTATCACCCCACTATTTGTGGTATGTAAGCTCGTTGGAGTAAGACCCTCACCATTACTGTTCCCGTCAATTGATTACTTCATGTAACCGTGGTCTTGTTTTATTTCCCCTGTAATGCAAGCGCTGCAGAATATGTTGGTGCTATATAAATCAAGATTATTATTATTATGATCAGACAAGTCCGGTCAAGAACAAAGAAAGTAAAAGTACTGTGAGCTGGTAAGACAAGTGAACAATGTGACCAATGACTTATGAATGAGTGGAGAAAGGCCAGGACATCAAGGGCTGCAGAGACCTCATAACAGCATGAGGCCCAAATTTAGAAACAGTGCGTAAGAACCAGGACATCAGTGGCTGTAGAGACCTCGTGTTGTGGCTTGTTGGTTGTGACAGCGTCGTGGCATGTTGGCCACGATGCAGGGTCAGACTTGTCACCCTGTTGCTATGCAGGATAACGATTAATGCATGTTGTGCAGAGATTGCTTTGCTATCTCTCTGTATGCTGCATAATTGCTTGCTGACTATTAGTTGCTCTTCCTATGCAAGCAATATGGAATGAGAACCTAGGAATCGGATATTCAACAGACATAGAAGAACCCTGGGAACATTGACCATCATGCCCAGACTATGGAAACAAGCAAGGTTATATATCAGATCAGATCACAAAGCAGAAATAAGTGATCAGCTTAATTCCAAAGCAAATACATTTAACTGTTCATATACTGAAGACTGAAACAGCAGAGCCGGGGAATGGAATGGCAGAGACATATAACATAGTAACATAGTTCGTAAGGCCGAATGAAGACAATGTCCATCTAGTCCAGCCTGTTTATCCTCCTGTGTTGCTGTTGATCCAGAGGAAGGCAAAAAACCCTAAGAGCAGAAGCCAATTAGCCCTTTTGTGGAAAAAATTCCTTCCTGACTCCCTAATGGCAATCAGACTGCTCCCTGGATCAACCCCTAATAGTTCCTACCTACCTGTAAACCCGGATTAACAATTAACCTAAGATTTATAACCAATAATATCCTTCCTCTCCAGAAAGACATCAAGTCCCCTTTTAAACTCTTTTATGGATTTTGCCATCACCACTTCTTCAGGCAGAGAGTTCCACAGTCTAACTGCTCTTACAGTAAAGAACCCTTTTCTATGTTGGTGATGAAACCTGCTTTCCTCTAAACGTAGCGGATGCCCTCTTGTTACCATCACAGTCCTGGGTATAAACAGATCATGGGAGAGATCCTTGTATTGTCCCCTCATGTATTTATACATCGTTATTTGGTCGCCCCTTAGCCTTCTTTTTTCTAGCGTAAATAATCCCAATTTGGATAGCCTCTCTGGGTCACATAGATAAAAATCAGAGCATATATTCACTCACAGGTTCAAGAATGGATAATAGGAAGGAGTGGTTGAATTTTTTTTTTTCTGGCTTTTTCACTTTCTAGCACACAGCACTTAACCCTTTCAAATCCATTGTTTGACCTCTAAAGACATTATGATTTAAGGCTGTACAGCTCCGATGTTGGAAGACATACGTCAGGGTTCTCTTACTGTATATTGCCAGCCTCTCTGCTGTTGGAGCCACCTCATGCAGTACTGGCTTTAGCCAGCATACAACGCTGTTGTATAACAACAGAAAAAGAGTAAGCCCCCTAGGAAAACTAGGATACAAATTGGATTGGAAAGGGTTAATATACTGTAAGGAAGTCCAGTGTTCAACAACCATTTCTGCTTAACATATTAATTGTGAAATGGCTAATAGAAAATGCTATGACTGATAGAATGGCACCATGACATATTTTGTCATAGAAAATTCTTTTGCAGTGCAGGGAAGGTGCATATTGTTTGTCCTAGCATATTAGATGACATGAAATTTTATTGTGTCACTCTATATGTATATAAAATGTGTATAATTTCTCTTTGCCATGAAGAAAGTTGCATACAATCAATCTAAGTTTTTGTTTAACCAACTGGCTGAGTGATCGTACTCAAAGAGTGGTCATAAATGGCTGCACATGCAAGTGGAAGAATGTAGCAAGTGGGGTACCACAAGGCTCTGTCTTGGGCCCAGTGTTGTTCAGCATTTTTATAAATGATTTGGAGAAGGGAATTGATGTGAAACTGATCAAATTTGCTGATGACACAAAGCTATGAGGGATAGCTAACACTAGGAAAGAGAGAGAGAGAGTATTCAAAAAGATCTAGAAAAGCTTGAACAGTGGGTGGCGACTAACAGAATTGTATTTAACAAGGAGAAATGCAAAGTCCTACATCTGGCAAGAAAAATGAAAAAAGGACATACAGAATGGGAGGAATTGGGCTAAGCAGCAGCACATGTGAAAAAGACTTGGGTATACTAATAGATCATAGACTGAACATGAGTCATCAATGTGATGCAGCAGCCAAAAAGGCAAACACAATTCTAGGATGTATTAAGAGGAGCATGGAGTCTAGATCACATGAGGTCATTATCCCTCTCTACTCTTCCTTAGTCTGACCTCATCTGGAACACTGTGCCCAGTTGTGAGCACCCCACTTTAAAAAAGACACAGACAAACTGGAGCAAGTTCAGAGAAGAATTACCAAGATGGTGAGCGGTCTGCAAATCATGTCCTATAAGGAACAGTTAAAGGATCTGGGAATATTTAGCTTGCAAAAAAGAAGGCTGAGAGGAGACTTAAAGGGGTTGTCCCGCGCCGAAACATTTTTATTTTTTTTTTCAACCCCCCCCCCCGTTCGGCGCGAGACAACCCCGATGCAGGGACCTAAAGAAAGCTTACCGGAGCGCTTACCTTAATCCCCGCGCTCCGGTGACTTCTATACTTACCGGTGAAGATGGCCGCCGGGATCCTCTTCCTCCGTGGACCGCAGCTCTTCTGTGCGGTCCATTGCCGATTCCAGCCTCCTGATTGGCTGGAATCGGCACGTGACGGGGCGGAGCTACACGGAGCCGGCATTCTGCACGAGCGGCTCCATTGAAGAGAGCAGAAGACCCGGACTGCGCAAGCGCGGCTAATTTGGCCATCGGAGGGCGAAAATTAGTCGGCTCCATGGGAACGAGGACGCCAGCAACGGAGCAGGTAAGTAAAAAACTTTTTATAACTTCTGTATGGCTCATAATTAATGCACAATGTACATTACAAAGTGCATTAATATGGCCATACAGAAGTGTATAGACCCACTTGCTGCCGCGGGACAACCCCTTTAATAGCTGTCTACGAATATCTGAAGGGCTGTACACTGCAGAGGGATCAGCCCCATTCTCAATTGCACAAGGAAAGACTAGAAGCAATGGGATGTAACAGAAAGAGAGGAGACACAAATTACATATTAGAAAAAACTTTCTGACAGTCAGGGTGATCAATGAATGGAACAGGTTACCACTGGAGGTGCTGAGTTCTCCCTCGATGAAAGTCTTCAAACAAAGGCTGGACAAATATCTGTCTGGGATGATTTAGTAAATCCTACACTGAGCAGGGGGTTGGACCCGATGACCCTGGAGGTTCCTTCCAACTCTACCATTCTATGATTCTATAAGAAAGCAAAGCAACTTTACAAATAGTCTTTCCCATTTTCTTTCATCACAGGCTCATGCAAGCGTGTGTGCTGATCTTCTGCTGCAGGTCTGATCGTGATGTGTTGTGTGTTGGCATGAGTCCCCTACTTTTCTGTACCGGGTCATGGTCATTCCTTCTGTGATCGTTACGCCCCTGGGGAAGGGTTCAATTTTTATACGAAAGCAGCCATGTTTTTTTAACCCTGTAGTGTCCTTTTAACATTGCAAAGGCCAAGATTTTTTTATACCTTAAAAGGCCAAAGCAGTAACTTTGATCTTTAATATATATCAGGGTTTTTTTCTCGTTTATGCTTGTAATTTTGACCTGTAGTGTTGCAGAAGTTATTTTTAATCACTGAGAAGAAATTCCGTCAAGTTATTGTCTTTATTTTGAAATTGAAATCATATTTTATATCAAATGCTGTAAAACATTGAAAATGTATAATTAAATTACAATCACGCAACTGAAGTGTAAAATGCCCAGTAACATGGAAATGTTGACATAAAATTTCGGATTGCATTTCACTTTAGAATTAAAATTATTTGGTAAGTACAATACATGTAGGCGAAGTAAAAAGGGAATATTGCTACAAGAAAGATCATTACAAAGTTTTATGCAAGAAGTAGTACAACAAAAGTTAGACAGTAAGTGTAATGTAAGGTATAACTTATTAGGTCTTTGTAACAAAATGTTTGTTTTGAGGATACTGCAGGGCTATTCAACTTTTGTGAAAAAGAATTAATATCATAACACATTATACACCTCTAGAAGATTGTTTTGGGTTATTGTTATCCTCTTCATCCACAACTTCCTCCTCACTATTAGAACTTGATGCACTCAATTTGTACTCCTCTTCAAGGTCAGACAATATTTCAGGATCCTCTTCATTTACAGACAGACCCTCTCTAATATCTTGCAATTGACACAAAATGTTTTGCAACTTGTTCATCAGTGCAATGCTTTCCACTAGCGATATCACCAAATCGAAGTCCACACAAACGTAGCTACGCAGTGCGGCACAGATCCCGACCCTACTGCGGTAGTGGGGCTGAACTGTTTGCGACACTGGTCTCAACACGACTGATCAATGTGTTCACAAATATTACTCGATCAATGTTTGACAACTTCTGACTTTCGCTCACTCGGAATGACGGCCAACAAGCACTAATTTGCACGACTGTAGTACTATCGTATATCTGGAAAACAACACAATTTTCATTGGTTCATGCAGCTAATATACCAATATTGTGTCTAGTAGGTAAAACACAAGTGCCTATTCTTCACTATATTTGATGCCTATGTTAGATATATACTCTATACTGAAAATGCTTCAGTACATAAAAAATGCATAATTTTATTGCCCCTCCCCTCCCCCCCACACCTTGTGTAAGACTTGCTTGCGCAAGGATTCGGCTCGTCAGGTTTGCATTGTTTGGGTCAGGGCTGCATTGTACCTGTGAAGTTTTTCCCCTCTGACTTTCTTGGCTCTGCTCTGAAGACAGAAATAGCCTAGCTCCAGTTCTGTTTGCTCCTTTCATTTCAATAGGGCAGACAGAGTAGCTAAACAGTTTCTGTCTGCTAATTGAAATCAATGGGGCAGATATAGCAGAGCCAACGCAGCGCTCAGATACCTCCCTGCACCAGTGAGAGTGATGGAGTCACTGCTGTCCCTTTGCAGCAGCAGCTCTATTACCCACTACACTACAGAAATGTAAAAGTAAAAAAGACCGTTTTGGCCTTTCTAGGTAAGAAGCAAATTATCTCGGAAAGGGGGTGACACACACCCTACTTTCTTTTTTAAACCCAACACTTCACTTTATTAGTTAGGAAAAGTCATCAAGTGCCATTTTTCTATGGGCAAAACAGTAAAAACAACAGGCAAAAAGACAAACTGAAAAAGCAAAATTACCTCTTTGGCCTATCCAGTGTTAAGCTGCTGTTGAACTGTTCTGATTTCTGAGTGCAAACTCTTGGAATCTAGCACACACTTCATTTTCAATCTAGAAACTGCAGAATAAAGATATATAGTTGTTTAGGTAACCAAATATCATGCAAACCCAGAGAAAACTCATCTCTAATCAGCTAATCAGCTCTTTAGTGCGCCTAAATAGATAAATCTGGAAGGATGACTGAAGTGGCCTAGATGACATTTGTATTCAGCCATGTTATCTGCTTTGTAGATGAAAAGTAAGAAATAAATTAAAAGGTTGTGGTTAGAGATGAGCGAACGTACTCGTCCGAGCTTGATACTCGTTCGAGTATTAGCGTGTTCGAGATGCTCGTTACTCGAGGCGAGCACCACGCGATGTTCGAGTTACTTTCACTTTCATCTCTGAGACGTTAGCGCGCTTTTCTGGCCAATAGAAAGACAGGGAAGGCATTACAACTTCCCCCTGCGACGTTCAAGCTCCATACCACCCCCCTGCAGTGAGTGGCTGGCGAGATCAGGTGTCACCCGAGTATAAAAATTGGCCCCTCCCGCGACTCGCCACAGATTTATTCTGACAGAGATCAGGGAAAGTGCTGCTGATGCCGGAGCTGCTATAGGGAGAGTGTTAGGAGTATTTTAGGCTTCAAGAACCCCAACGGTCCTTCTTAGGGCCACATCTAACCGTGTGCAGTAGTGTGGAGGCTGCTTTTTGCAGTGTTGCACATTTTTTTTTTTTTGTATATCGGCCGTGCAGAGCATTGCGCCCTGCAGTAATTATACATACTCCAGGGCCAGTAGTGGTGGTGAGGCAGGGACAGAAGACATATATTTATTGAATATAGGCAGTGGGCCTTTCCAAAAACATTTGGGAAAAAAAATCTATTTGGGCTGCCTGTGAATGTCCTCAGTGTACTGGGTCTGTGCTGGGTGTAGTTGTCCTCCTAATTCATACGCAGCCAGCTAAGTGTTACAGCAGGCTTGCGCAAAATTATTTCCTGGCGTTCCGTAAGCGAAGTCAGCCTCCAACCACAGGCCAGTAAGCGGCACATTTAATTACAGCGTTCTGTTTCTGCACTACTGGTAATACACCATGCTGAGCGGTAGGGGTAGGCCTAGAGGACGTGGACGCGGGCGAGGACGCGGAGGCCCAAGTCAGGGTGTGGGCACAGGCCGAGCTCCTGATCCAGGTGTATCGCAGCCGACTGCTGCGGGATTAGGAGAGAGGCACGTTTCTGGCGTCCCCACATTAATCTCACAATGAATGGGTCCACGCAGTAGACCTTTATTAGAAAATGAGCAGTGTGAGCAGGTCCTGTCGTGGATGGCAGAAAGTGCATCCAGCAATCTATCGAACACCCAGAGTTCTGCGCCGTCCACTGCTGCAACTCTGAATCCTCTGGCTGCTGCTCCTCCTTCCTCCCAGCCTCCTCACTTCATTACAATGACACATTCTGAGGAGCAGGCAGACTTCCAGGAACTGTTCCCGGGCCCCTGCCCAGAATGGGCAGCAAGGGTTCCGAATCCTCTCCCACCAGAGGAGTTTGTCGTGACCGATGCCCAACCTTTGGAAAGTTCCCAGGGTCCGGGGGAAGAGGCTGCGGACTTCCAGCAACTGTCTCAAGAGCTTTCAGTGGGTGAGGAGGACGATGACGATGAGACACAGTTGTCTATCAGTGAGGTAGTAGTAAGGGCAGTAAGTCCGAGGGAGGAGCGCACAGAGGATTCGGAGGAAGAGCAGCAGGACGATGAGGTGACTGACCCCACCTGGTTTGCTACGCCTACTGAGGACAGGTCTTCAGAGGGGGAGACAAGGGCAGCAGCAGGGCAGGTTGCAAGAGGCAGTGCGGTGTCCAGGGGTTGAGGCAGGGCAGACCGAATAATCCACCAACTGTTTCCCAAAGCGCCCCCTCGCGCCATGCCACCCTGCAGAGGCCGAGGTGCTCAAAGGTCTGGCAGTTTTTCACTGAGAGTGCAGACGACCGACGAACAGTGGTGTGCAACCTTTGTCGCGCCAAGATCAGCCGGGGAGCCACCACCACCAGCCTCACCACCACCAGCATGCGCAGGCATATGATGGCCAAGCACCCCACAAGGTGGGACGAAGGCCGTTCACCGCCTCCGGTTTGCACCGCTGCCTCTCCCCCTGTGCCCCAACCTGCCACTGAGATCCAACCCCCCTCTCAGGGCACAGGCACAACCATCTCCTGGCCTGCACCCACACCCTCACCTCCGCTGTCCTCGGCCCCATCCACCAATGTCTGTCAGCGCACCGTCCAGCCGTCGCTAGCGCAAGTGTTGGAGTGCAAGCGCAAGTACGCCGCCACGCACCCGCACGCTCAAGCGTTAAACGTGCACATAGCCAAATTTATCAGCCTGGAGATGCTGCCGTATAGGGTTGTTGAAACGGAGGCTTTCAAAAGTATGATGGCGGCCCCGCGCTACTCAGTTCCCAGTCGCCACTACTTTTCCCGATGTGCCGTCCCAGCCCTGCACGACCACGTCTCCCGCAACATTGTACGTGCCCTCACCAACGCGGTTACTGCCAAGGTCCACTTAACAACGGACACGTGGACAAGCACAGGCGGGCAGGGCCACTATATCTCCCTGACGGCACATTGGATGAATTTAGTGGAGGCTGGGACAGAGTCAGAGCCTGGGACCGCTCACGTCCTACCCACCCCCAGAATTGTGGGCCCCAGCTCGGTGGTGGTATCTGCGGCTGTGTATGCTTCCTCCACTAAACCACCCTCCTCCTCCTCCTACGCAACCTCTGTCTCGCAATCAAGATGTGTCAGCAGCAGCACGTCACCAGCAGTCGGTGTCGCGCGGCACGGCAGCACAGCGGTGGGCAAGCGTCAGCAGGCCGTGCTGAAACTACTCAGCTTAGGAGATAGGAGGCACACGGCCCACGAACTGCTGCAGGGTCTGACAGAGCAGACCAACCGCTGGCTTGCGCCGCTGAGCCTCCAACCGGGCATGGTCGTGTGTGACAACGGCCGTAACCTGGTGGCGGCTCTGCAGCTCGGCAGCCTCACGCACGTGCCATGCCTGGTCCACGTCTTTAATTTGGTGGTTCAGCGCTTTCTGAAAAGCTACCCACGCTTGTCAGACCTGCTCGGAAAGGTGCGCCGGCTCTGCGCACATTTCCGCAAGTCCCACACGGACGCTGCCACCCTGCGCACCCTGCAACATCGGTTTAATCTGCCAGTGCACCGACTGCTGTGCGACGTGCCCACACGGTGGAACTCTACGCTCCACATGTTGGCCAGGCTGTATGAGCAGCGTAGAGCTATAGTGGAATACCAACTCCAACATGGGCGGCGCAGTGCGAGTCAGCCTCCTCAATTCTTTACAGAAGAGTGGGCCTGGTTGCCAGGTCCTTGGAAACTTTGAGGAGTCTACCCAGATGGTGAGCGGCGATGCTGCAATCATTAGCATCACCATTCCTCTGCTATGCCTCTTGAGAAGTTCCCTGCAAAGCATAAAGGCAGACACTTTGCGCTCGGAAACAGAGGCGGGGGAAGACAGTATGTCGCTGGATAGTCAGAGCACCCTCCTGTCTATATCTCAGCGCGTTGAGGAGGAGGAGGAGGAGCATGAGGAGGATGAGGAGGAGGGGGAAGAGACAGCTTGGCCCACTGCTGAGGGTACCCATGCTGCTTTCCTGTCATCCTTTCAGCGTGTATGGCCTGAGGAGGAGGAGGAGGATCCTGAAAGTGATCTTCCTAGTGAGGACAGCCATGTGTTGCGTACAGGTACCCTGGCACACATGGCTGACTTCATGTTAGGATGCCTTTCTCGTGACCCTCGCGTTACACGCATTCTGGCCACTACGGATTACTGGGTGTACACACTGCTCGACCCACGGTATAAGGAGAACCTTTCCACTCTCATTCCCAAAGAGGAAAGGGGTTCGAGAGTGATGCTATACCACAGGACCCTGGCGGACAAACTGATGGTAAAATTCCCATCCGACAGCGCTAGTGGCCGAAGGCGCAGTTCCGAGGGCTAGGTAGCAGGGGAGGCGCAGAGATCAGGCAGCATGTACAGCACAGGCAGGGGAACACTCTCTAAGGCCCTTGACAGCTTTCTGGCTCCCCAGCAAGACTGTGTCACCGCTCCCCAGTCAAGGCGGGAGCACTGTAAAAGGATGGTGAGGGAGTACGTAGCCGATCGCACGACCGTCCTCCGTGACGCCTCTGCCCCCTACAACTACTGGGTGTCGAAGCTGGACACATGGCCTGAACTCGCGCTGTATGCCCTGGAGGTGCTTGCTTGTCCTGCGGCTAGCGTCTTGTCAGAGAGGGTGTTTAGTGCGGCTGGGGGAATCATCACAGATAAGCGTACCCACCTGTCAACCGACAGTGCCGATGGGCTAACACTCATCAAGATGAACAAAGCCTTGATTTCCCCAGACTTCTCTTCTCCACCAGCGGACAGCAGCGATACCTAAACAATACGTAGGCTGCACCCGCGGATGGAAGCATTGTTCTCTATCACCATCAAAAACGTGGACATTTTAGCTTCATCAATCTGTGTCTAATATTCCTCCTCCTCCTCCTGCTCCTCCTCCTGAAACCTCACGTAATCACGCCGAACGGGCAATTTTTCTTAGGCCCACAAGGCTCAGTCATATAATTTTTGTAAACAATTTTTATACGTTTCAATGCTCATTAAAGCGTTGAAACTTTCACCTGAACCAATTTTTATTTTAACTGGGCTGCCTCCAGGCCTAGTTACAAATTAAGCCACATTAACCAAAGCGATTAATGGGTTTCACCTGCCCTCTTGGTTGGGCATGGGCAATTTTTCTGACATACTGTACATTAGAACTGTTGGTACACCAATTTTTTGGGGCCCTCGCCTACAGTGTAATCCAATTAATTTTTTGCCCACCTGCATAAAAGCTGACGTTACATCAGCTGTGATGGGCAATGCAATGGGATATATTTATGTACCGCCGGTGGGTTCCAGGGAGCCACCCATGCTGTGGGTCCACAGGGAGTTGTAACTGCATGTGTCCACTTCTAAAGAACCCCAGTCTGACTGGGGCATGCAGTGTGGGCCGAAGCCCACCTGCATTTAATCGGACGTTACCTCAGCTGTGATGGGCACTGCAATGGGATACATTTATGTACAGCCGGTGGGTTCCACGGAGCCACCCATGCTGTGGGTGCACACAGAATTCCCATTGCGGAGTTGTACCTGCCTGTGACTATTTATAAAAAAATGCGGTCTGACTGGGGCATGCAGACACCTTGACAGAATGAATAGTGTGTGGCACATAGGTTCCCCATTGCTATGCCCACGTGTGCAGTTCCTGATGGCGGTGGCACAGGATTATATTTCTCATTGCTTCTGTACAGCATTGTGGGCTATCGCCCCACCCATTTTAAAGAGGGTCGCTGCCTAGCCGTGCCAGTCCTCTGCAGTGTGTGCCTGCGGTTCCTCCTCATGGCAGACGCACTTATAAATAGACATGAGGGTGGTGTGGCATGAGTGCAGCTGAAGGCTGCGCTGGGACACTTTGGTGTGCGCTGTGGACACTGGGTCGTGCGGGGGGGTTGGGCAGCATGTTACCCAGGAGAAGTGGCAGCGGCGTGTCATACAGGCAGTGATTGTGCTTTGTTGGAGGTAGTGTGGTGCTTAGCTAAGTATGCATTGCTAATGAGGGCTTTTCAGAAGTAAAAGTTGTTGGGGGGGGGGGGGCCCACTCTTGCCGCTATTGTGGCTTAATAGTGGGACCTGAGAACTTGAGATGCAGCCCAACATGCAGCCCCTCGCCTGCCCTATCCGTTGCTGTGTCGTTCCCATCACTTTCTTGAATTGCCCAGATTTTCACAAATGAAAACCTTAGCGAGCATCGGCGATATACAAAAATGCTCGGGTCACCCATTGACTTCAATGGGGTTCGTTACTCGAAACGAACCCTCGAGCATCGCGATAATTTCGTCCCGAGTAACGAGCACCCGAGCATTTTGGTGCTCGCTCATCTCTAGTTGTGGTACATTAATACTTGATAACAGAACTGACAAAAAACAATCACTGAGGACAACTAGTCATTAGTATGGACCAGTTTAACTCCTTTGACTACACAACTGGAAGATTACATATAATAACATAGTGCCATGATGGAATGGTTTGTCATAATGACTGACAATCATAGAATGGTCAAGTTGGAAGGGACCTCCAGGGTCATCGGGTCCAACCCTCTGCTCAGTGCAGGATTCACTAAATCATCCCAGACAGATGTCTGCCCAGCCCTTGTTTGAAGACTTTCATTGACGAAGAACTCACCACCTCCCGTGGCAACCTGTTCCACTCATTGATCACCATCGCTGTCTAATATCTAATCTGTGTCTTCTCCCTTTCAGTTTCATCCTATTGCCTCTAGTCTTTCCTTGTGCAAATGAGAATAGGGCTGATCCCTCTGCACTGTGACAGCTCTTCAGATATTTGTAGACAGCGATTAATTCTCCTCTCAGCCTTCTTTTTTTCCAGCTAAACATTCCCAGTTCCTTTAACTGTTACTCACAGGACATGATTTGCAGACCCCTCACCATTTTGGTAACTCTTCTCTGAACTTGCTCCAGTTTATTGATATCTATTTTAAAGTGAGGTGCCCAGAACTGGACACAGTATTCCAGATGAGGTCTGATTAAGGAAGAGTAGAGGGGAATAATTACCTCACGTGATCTAGACTCTAGGCTTCTCTTGATATATCCCAGAATTGTGTTTGCCTTTTTTGCTACTGCATTACACTGTTGAATCATGTTTAGTCTGTAATCTATGAATGTATCCAAGTTGTTTTCACATGTGCTCCTATTTAGCTCAATTCCTTCCATTCTGTATGTGCTTTGTTAATTTTTCTTGCAAGGATGTAGGAACTTGCCATTTCTGCTTGTTAATTACCATTCTGTTAGTCACTGCCCACTGTTGAAGTTTGTCCAAATCTTTTTGAAGCCTCTCTCTTCCCTTGTGTTAGCTATCCCTCCTAGATTTGTGTTGTTGGCCAACTTGATCACTTTCTCCTCAATATCCTCCTCTAGATCATTTCTAAAACTGCTGAACAACACTGGGCCTAGCACAGAGCCATATGGTACCCCACTTGATACATTCTTCCACTTGGATGTGCAGCCATTTATGACCACTCTTTTAGTACGATCTCTCAGCCAGTTGTGAATCCACCTAACAGTTGCCTTGTCAATCCCATATTTGGCCATTTTTTCAATAAGTATAGTATGAGATACTTTGTCAAATGCTTTAAAAAAATTAAGTCAAGATATACTAATCTACTGCATTTCCATGATCAACCCAGTCGATGATTCTGTCATAGACAGAAATTAGATTATTCTGACATGACTTGTTTGTTACAAAATCTTTATTCCATTCTCAGTAGTCACGCAACGTTTCGGCCGTTACAAACAGCCTTTATCAAGCATGTTACATAAAACCCCAACCCCCCTTAAATAGTTTAAAACAAGGAGAGTGCAAGTTCAACATTGGTTAACACATTGTTGTTCCTCCTACCATGTTAATTAGCTATCAGCTGCGCTGTAGCAACTCCTATGTGTAATCAAGGACACTCCTATGATCCAGAGTCCTCCTCCCCAATCAGGCACATCACCACTGTAGTCCCTGTCTCTGTCTTTAGCGTCTCCATGGGAGCAGCGCCCACGCTGACCTCTCGATGACGTCATCACGCTCCCGATGTTCCTTCCAACGCTCACATAAGCACGTCGTATCCATGCAACCGCTGCACCTATCAACTTGCAGCATTATGTATCCGGGCAGTTACAACTGCTCCGGTCCCAGCATGGACGGCGTGTCAGAACTTCATTACACTATTAAACCGCTATAGTAGCTTCTTAGTGCAACAATCTTTGCTCTAAGCACAATACTGCGGACATTCAATGCAATCCTATGCATATTGTTAGGAGCTCCAATTCTCTTTGTTTGTTTCCCATGCCCTGTGCATTTGTGTAAAAACATTTTAGTTTGTGATCTGTGTCTCTTGCTCTTCTACTTTCCTTCTGAATGGTTTGTCTTTGTTCTTTCTTTCCACTTCTAAAAGCAAGGTTCTCAAATGTATTCAATAGCTGTACATTTTTACCTGGCCTTTCACTTCCCTTCTCATATTGTTCTAGTTTAAAGCTCTCATAATGAGTGAAGCAAGGCGCCCACCAAATCTATGCTTACCTGTCTTTGTAATGTGCAACCCATTTCTAGCAAGTAGTCCATCATATAGGTAATTTACTCCATGGTCTAGAAATTCAAATCTTTGCTGATGGCACCATTTATGTAGCCAGTTGTTCACCTATAGAATCCTGTTTCATCTCCTTATTCAATGGCCATCCACTGGGAGGTTGGATGAGATGACCATCTGGGCTCCTATCTCTTTCACTTTCCTGCTTGAGGTCTTCAAATTCTCTACAGATAGTTGCACAATCCTTTTTTGCAGCGCCATAACATGGCAAATAACTGAAATAATTTTGTCCCTGTCCCTAAAGGTGCAAAAAGGAAGACTACTAAAGCACAGTGTTTCCTAATATAGAAGTAGACATTTTACCCCAACATTAGAGGTAAAAAATTTACATTTTTTTGTTCCCCTTTATCATTCATATTAAGTGAAGTAGACCCCTCTAATACTAAACAGTCTTGTGTTCTGGCTGTAATCGCGATGTCAGACAAAATGTACTTGTTACACTTGGGAGAGTTAAAAATAATTTTAAAGCAAAGGTTTACTGGGAAAGATCTTCTAATATCTTACTGAAACTAATAGCTAAAATAAAGGCTCTGAGCACTGTAACTCTTAGTGTTTAGACTCAAAATCTATTATTTACTACTACAGGATTGCATGCACTTTATTGTACTACAATGAATGGGACATTTCTAACCCCCTAATTTGAAGATCCAAATCTCCCGGTTTGAAGACAAAGGGCCACAATGCTGGGGAATTGATGGAGCTTCTTTGCTCTAGCGATCAGTGGGGACCACAGGGTGCTGTGATGGCCATGGTGCTGAGATGTAGCTGGAAAATGATGGATTTGATGAAGCCCGTTGACATACAATGCAGTCCATTGGAGTTCTGTTAAAGTATCTGACATTTTGGTGAAGGTTCAGGGGAAAGAAGGTCTCACCACCAACAAGTTCAGCAAGTTCAAAAAGGGCTGTGATGCCTCTCTTGAAAAGTACATGTATAATGTTAAAAGTCATGGGTGTTAGATTTCTGGAGGTGGGATGTTAATTCCAGGAATTATTCTTATTGCCATATTTAGAGTTGAGATGAAATTTTTACCTCTAAAGATAAATATGGGACAATTGACATATGCTTAATGGGTTTTAATTTCCCTTCAATCAACACAGAAAGGCTATAAGTTGGACTTGATGGTCTTGTTTTTTAAACTTTATCAAGTTCAAGGCTCAGTCACACAGGCGATGATCCGCCCGTTCTACTGACCGATAAGACTGCTGCACCGCGTGCGGACGACTCTCTGCATGACTGGCTCCATTGCTGGCCATGTGTTCTTTCTGCCGGCGGTGCGGAAAGTCGTCCACACCTGCAGTGCAGTGGTCAGAATCTGGCAGAAACACGGGCGGATCGTCGCCCGTGTGACTGAGCCCTGAGATAGATTTTTTTCAGCACAAAAACATCATTTCAGGTTAATATAGCAGACAGCCAATTGAAAAGTTAAAATATACTTCCTTGACTGTGTAAAATCTTATTTTTTAACTTATTGCATAGGTTATTGTGTGCTGTACATTTATTGCACACTGTATATTCTCCTATTGGATATTAAAGTGAACCTGTTACCAGTTTCCAGCTGCATGAACCACGAGCAGCATGAACTCGGGACAAACACGCCCATTTGACAATGTATGTTTTATTCTGAAATGCTGTTGCAGAAAAAAAACATACTGAGGCCAGCTGCACACAGCCGGGTCGGATTCCGCATGTGGGAACCCACAGTGGAATTGGACCCTGTGCCCAGCTGGCATCTGCGTGTACCTGACATTTATTTTTCTTTACTGTATTGTAGATGGTCGGCACGGTGAGCCATCGGACATGCGCAGTAATTTTTATTTTCAAATCCCTGCAACCTTTTCGCAATGTTGACTTCAATGGAAGTCATCTGTGCAGAATCCGCACAGAAATAGGGCATATTGCGATTTGTTTCTCAGAGAGCTGAAAATCGCCATTGATTTCCGCTCACGTAGAGGAAAAAATGTTTTTTTATAGCATGCTAAGGGTGGCATTTGCTGTCGAATCTGGAGGCGAGCCCCCTCTTAGGATTCCGCAATGCAAATCCGCCCGTGTGCAGCCGGCCTTAAAATTTTGAAATGAAGCTCCGAGGCAAAGACACAGGCCGTGCTGGCTTTTCCCGGCCTCAGTATCAAAACTGAAGTTCGGGTGCCGGCGGGGGAGAGCGGTGAGTTGCAGGAGTGAGCAGGAGGTAGCGGGAGGAAAAGCGGTGGGGGAGAGAGTGGGAGAGAGATCTCCCCCATGTTCCTCCCCGCTCTCCCCCGCCGCTCCCCGCCCCCTGCCGGCACCCGAATCTTTAGAGACAAGCAGGCAGGTACTCGCATAAGGCATTACTCACTGGAGTAGTTTGCCTTAGCGAGTATACTCGCTCATCTCTATTCTCTACCAAAGCAATGAAATATTTCTAAAAGTCCTAATCTTTTATAATGTAATCAAGAAAATAGTTACTATTGTTACAGAAATACTATACATTTGTCATAGGAAACTCGGAATGTTGTACTCTAAAAGAAATCTCGTCCTCTTTGCCTCCTCCCAAAATGAGAGTAAAAGCGACGCGCTAAAGAGCCGATAGAATCGCGGCCATAATGTGATTTTATATTTGAAATATTTTCTTCTATACATATTTGTACTTTAGAATGCCATCCTCTCGGTGACACTCTTTCATGCTACTAATTAAATCTAGATTGTCAAAGTAAAGTGCAGTCAAAATTGCTTGAAGAATCCAGAGGTGTTTTATCCTCATTACTGAAATGTGGCGAAGTACAAGCTCATATCTATTAAAATGAATATAATTCTTTGCTGGAATAATCTCCACTTTCATGAATATAGAGCATCTCTGTTTGAAAGTTTGGACTGAACAGAAGCTTAGCTGCATTTTAAAAGATCGAATAAAATTGTGTATGCTTGCAGAAATAATTGCTGAATCCTAGAAAAAAAAGATATTGTAATTTACTGCAGAATTCCGCCGAGCTTTTTAAAGCGTAATATACGGTTAATCCGCCATCTCATCTATAGTATCATGGGTTTTACCAGTTTATGGCTGCCGATATCACCATAAAAACAGCTGCTCTGTATAGGTCGAGTTTTTTTCCTTTACTGACTATCATCGCTTCCTTTAGTAGATGGCTTTAAAAAAGTGAGGTTAGTCCTGTTCTTTGAGTCCGGCACAAAAGGTGTTTCTTGCCTTTGGCGTACCATTAGATAGAAGGCATAGGATGACGCACTGGAGCCTTGCTCATAAACAATGCAGAAGTCTAATAAAATATTTACTTAGCAGTTTTAGGTCAAGCCAGGAGCTATCAGAGAACTTAAAGTTTCTAATTTATTTTTAGTGGTATGGGAAAGTCTTTCCCCTGGACCCCCTTAGTGTATATCTTCAGTACACAGTTTCTGGTATTACTATATGATCACTGAGCAGAGTACATGTCAATATTCTTGATGATTAGATCAACAACCTACTGTCTAGGGTCAGTCCGACATCTTTCTAGCTTGTGAGACACTTTCGAATACAAAAGTCATAATAGTACTGAGCCAAAGTGAAGAATAACAGTGAAAAAGTCTAGAACAGATGCGACTGGATGATATATAGTATTGTAACTCCTAGGATGGTTTGAACACGGACGAGAAAATTGCGCAAGATGTGTGCTTTGCAAGATGCACAAATATGAATTCCATTATTTGAATAGGGTCATATACATGGGCAATTATTACCATATCTTTGGGCGTTCCCTCGGAACACATCGCCCATTGTTTTCAATGGGGCCGGCAAAAGCATTGCATGGTGACAGCCGTGCCGGAGGATCGCTACTTCCCTGAAGCGATGTGAGGTGTTGTTGAGACACACGCCTTGCATTCGTGGTGGAATCACATGTTCCTGAGCGTGATATCAGACCTAGTTTCACGGCCCGATATTGCATTCGCTCATGTGAAATTAGCCTTAGGCTGGGTTCACAAATTCCAGTAGTATGCCGTCTTTTTCAATGAATTGCTGATGTTTTGCAATACTGTTACTGAACACATTATCTACAGGAAGAGATCTTTTTAACATGTTTCAACATGTGACCTGAAACTGAAAAGCAAAACTGCAGCAATTTGCATTTTATGCCCATATGGCAGTTTAACGAATAATGTGAGCCCTGCATAAGTGCTAACTTTCAATTGTATGGTAGGAAAACGTATGATTTTCCATAACTAGAGCATTCCAGACTGCTATTTTAATTTTGCAGAAGTAGTGGAAAATAACCAAGCAACCTGTGACCAGAAATCGAGCCTGGGGTCTGGACGTCAGAAACGATGACCAGTTCTTCAAGACAAGAGCCATACCTTATTTGTGCACCTTTACCTAACACTATAAATTGAGACGCAGCACAAATAAAAAGAGGAACGATCGAATTACACCAAACCGAGGGTAATGTGCCTTAGTTTCTTTGAAGTACTTTATGTCATTCTTTTAGAATTTGGAACACTGAAATATACTTGGAGCATAGTTATTGCACTAAGAATAGTATCTTCTGTGGGCAACAGCTAGAAAAGCAAATATGCGCAGGGTGAGAGTCACATATACAGTACTGTGCAAAGGTTTTAGGCAGATGTGGAAAAAATGCTGCAAAGTAAGAATACTTTGAAAATTAGAAGTGTTAATTAGAGATGAGCGAGCACGCTCGGTAAGGGGGTCAGCGGGGGTCGGCGGGGGAGACCGGAGGGGGGGGGGAGTGTCAGAGATCTTGTGAGAAGAGCGTGCTCACCCCCGCCACTGCTCCCCCCCGAGCACGCTCAGACGAGAAGGCAGTTACTCGAGAAGAGCGATGCTCGCTCAAGTAAATGACCTTACCGAGCGTGCTCGCTCATCTGTAGTGTTAATAGTTTACTTTTGTCAATTAACAAAATGCAAAGTGAATGAACAAAACAGAAATGTAAATTACACCAATATTACGTGTGACCACCCTTTGTCTTTAAAATAACACCAATTCTTCTAGGAACACTTGCATGCAGTTTTTTTGAGTGAACTCGGCAGGAAGGTTGTTCCAAACATCTTGGAGAACTAAGCACAGATCTTCTGTGGATGTCTGCTCGCTCAAATCCTTCAGTCTTTTCATGTAATCCCAGACAGACTGGATGATGTTGATGTCAGGGTTCTGTGGAGCCAAATCAGCACTTCCAGGACTCCTTGTTCTTTTTTACACTGAAGACAGTTCTTGTAGTGGAAACCCAATATATATCTGTATTGGGTCGGTGGGCCTAGGCAGGGGACATTTGTCAACTAGCATTCTGTATAACATATTTGCTTTCTGTCTTGCTACAAATGTGATGTTCTTACAGTTATGCAATAGGTACTTCCGCTTATATGAAAATATCTGTTCTATAACTCTGCTGACAAGATGAAATTTAACATGAAACCAATATATAAATATATCTGTTTTTCCAGCTGTTTGTGCCTTTAGAAGAAGTAAAGGTTAGACAGATAACCGCAGTCTGAAAGAGCTACCGCAATAATTACCCAAGCAATTTTACTGGAAACGTATGCAATTTATAGTTCATAAATCATGATGTAACATCCAATCATATCGAAGGAACCACACGTGGGTCCAAGACAACCCACTCATTTCATCCACCACCTGATGGCCAATCACAGATGACCGGAGGATGGAAGAATTGCAAGATGCCTATCCAATAATTAAGCAATACGTTGTATCTATGTAATCTTTTGACCTACCCATATGTTAAACTCTTAAAAGAGGCTACGCGCCCAACATTAAAGTAGAATTGAGGAAGCTTATACATGCTGAACCTGTGTCAGTGTGAAAACTTCTTATGCACATTATCAATTCAGAATTAATCTGGAAGGGTGTAAACATTCCAAATTGAGTAAGCCGTGGTTCCACAAAGGAAATCCACGACATTCTTACTGCCATTGGCTGGATGTTTGGGGTCGTTGTCCTGCTGCTGAAAAACTTTGAAGCCAATCAGATGTCTTCTATTTTGGAAAAAAAATCTTACTTTACAGCTTTTCTTCGACACCTGCCAAAGGGCTAATGCCCACGGATGGATTATCGCTGCGTAATTCACTGCCAGACACCCACCACGAATTTCGCAGCAATATCCTTCCATAAACATGCCATGTTAAATGATTCTCCCCTGCCCACAAGGGGAAATCAACTGTGATTTTCTGCTCGTGGGGGAGAATCACAGTATGTTCTATTCTGTGCAGAAAAACGCACCAACGGCTTCCATTGCAGTCAAGCCTTCCGTCCTGCGACACTTCCACTGTGAGCACAGCGGAAGTATCACGTCACAGCCGAGCGTCGGCAGGTTTTGCGCTGCACTGTGCTGGCTCACTGGATGAGACACTCGCGGCAGATTCAGAGAGGTGAGTATAGGGTTTCTGGGTGGCGCTGGGTCTGTTTCCGCTACGATATTTCGCAGGCGTAATCCATCCTGGCCGTGGGCATGAGGCCAAAACCTTCTAGACAGTACTGTTGCTCTTGATCTACTGGTAGGGAATGTTGTTCTAGCGCCAATCTTGCATAGGTAATAAATAGAGTTGAGCGAACGTACTCTGTCGAGCATGATGCTCGTTCGAGCATTAGCATACTCAATGGTGCTCATTACTTTAATGAGCATCAAATCGTGTTCGACCCCACCCCAGCTTTTGGCTCCTCCCCGCTGTGATGTGCCTGTTTTGGCCCCTCCCCACCGCGACGAGAGAGAGGGAGAAAAAAAAAAAGCTGGTGACCCTGCGTTCCACATACAAAAATACTTGAGTCTCCCATTGTAGTCAATGGGGTTCGTTACTCAAGTAGAGCTCTTGAATTTAACGAAAAGCTCGACTCGAATAACGCGGACCCGAGCATTTGGGTGCTTGCTCATCTCTAGTAATAAACCTCCAGTCCCAGGGACAAAATTTGGCCCAGGCACTGGAGGGGGAAGTTACACTACCTGCTGCCCTCCTTGATTCCAGTTCAAATGCCTATCCACTTCTTCCTGGGACCCTCTTCAATCTTCCAATACGGCTATGGTGCTCCTGTCATTGGTAGTCAGCCATTGCATGCTGCTTTCCGATTGACCAGAGCTGCTTGCGAAAGACAAGTCTGCATTGTCTTAGATTACCGATGCACCGCTGCATTTGAAACAGTCAGTCGAACTTAAATGTTCCGACTAACTTTTCAGAATATATCAAGTCTAATTCTGACAGTGTTTCTAAGTCTATTTGAAAACGTTTGTATTTCAATTCATTTTCTATCTGTGTGCTTGTATGTGATTTGGGTGGATTTTCTTGGGATCAATTGAGGCAGTTTAATATTTGATGGTGACTTCATGACATATCTATACAACGAATGAGTTCTCTCTAAACCCTTCTTTATCTTTTAAATGCACATGGCATTTTCCCTAGATACTTCTTGGAATTGCTTCCCTCTAAATACTAGACATTTAATACAATGTGTTCTCCATAGGGAAATATATTGCAATACCCTGAATTGAAATGAAAGTGTTTGTTTTATGCCAAAAGGTTGTTGCTGGAATAGGAAATGTCCGAGCGAGTCAGTTATATGCATGCGAGATATGGAAACATATATTCTGTGATGTCAATGAGGAGTGCAATAATAGGGGAGATTGGAAGACAGAGAGGTACAGTTGTATACAGTGTAGTCTAAAAGTATCACGTCTGCATTCATGTGTTAATCAATCACAAGAAGACCTTTCCAACCCACATGGGCACTTCACTTAATTTAGTTTTTATATTAACACTTTCTAGGCTGAAACTTTTTTTGAGCATGCAAAACATTCAGTGCACATAGGCTATCCAAATTGGGATTATTCACCCTAGAAAAAAGACGGTTAAGGGGCGACCAAACAACTATGTATAAATACATGAGGGGACGATACAAGGATCTCTCTCATGATCTGTTTTTACCCAGGAACATAACAGAATGAAGGAGCGTGACAGCATAAATGGTGCAAAAAATAAAAAGGTTCTTTATTCTTGCATGATGACAAGTTTCAACGTTTTCAACTGCGCATGCGCAAGACATTAGAAGCAAAATCCCACAAGAGCGCGGTCACACAGTGTCTCCAGCGCCCAATATGAAAACATCCATATGGTGATAAAAGAAACATGCATCACAGGTGCCAGCACTCTGATGTATGCCCCTTTGGGCAAACACCACCGTTGGTAAATAAAGTTAATGATTAGAGATGAGCGAGCACCAAAATGCTCGGGTGCTCGTTACTCGGGACGAAATTTTCGCAATGCTCGAGGGTTCGTTTCGAGTAACGAACCCCATTGAAGTCAATGGGCGACCCGAGCATTTTTGTATATCGCCGATGCTTGCTAAGGTTTTCGTTTGTGAAAATCTGGGCAATTCAAGAAAGTGATGGGAACGACACAGCAACGGATAGGGCAGGCGAGGGGCTACATGTTGGGCTGCATCTCAAGTTCCCAGGTCCCACTATTAAGCCACAACAGCGGCAAGAGTGGCCCCCCCCCCCGCACTGTCAGCGTAAAGATCGTTCTCCTCTGCCATAGCTGTAACAGCTGTGGCAGAGAAGAACGATGTTTGCCCATTGAATTCAATGGAGCCAGCAATACAGCAGGTTCCACTGAAAGCAATGGGCTGCCGGCGATCGCAGGATGAATTGTCGGGAAGGGCTTAAATATATAAGCCCTTCCCTGCAATTCATCCAGAAATGTGTTACAATAAAAATATATACCGGCGTATAAGGCGACGGGGCGTATAAGACGACCACCCAACTGTCACCTTATACGCCGGGAATACAGCGGAGCAAAGAATAAAAATCATTACTCACTTCTTCTGACGTTCTGCGGTGCTGCTGCAGGCTGTCGCTCCCTCCTGGTTCCCGGCAGAGCATTGCTTTCTGGACGCAGGGCTTGAAATCCCCGCCTCCAGAAACACAGCCAATCACAGCCATTCAATGACATCATTGTCATTGGCTGTGATTGGCTGAAGGCATGTGTGTTTCTGGAGGCGGGGATATAAAGCCCTTCGTAGAGAAAGCAATGCTCTGCCAGGGACCAGGAGGGAGCAACAGCCTGCAGGAGCGCCGCAGAACGTCAGAAGAAGTGAGTAATGATTTTTATTCTTTGCTCCACTGTATTGCCGGCGTATAAGGTGACAGTTGGGGGGTCGTCTTATACGCCCCGTCGCCTTATACGCCGGTATATATTTTTATTGTAACACATTTCTGGATGAATTGCAGGGAAGGGCTTATATATTTAAGCCCTTCCCGACAATTCATCCCGCGATCGCTGGCAGCCCATTGCTTTCAGTGGAACCTGCTGTATTGCCGGCTCCATTGAATTCAATGGGCAAACATCGTTCTTCTCTGCCACAGCTGTTACAGCTGTGGCAGAGAAGAATGATTTGTCTTCTATATGTTCTCAATGGGGTCGGCGCTGCTGCCGCCGGCCCCATTGAGCGCATATAGAGAAGAGAACAGAAATCGCAGATCGCACATAGGTGCGATCTGCGATTTCTATGGCCTTATGAAGGACTGTTGGGGTTCTTGAAACCTAAAATACTCCTAACACTCTCCCTATAGCAGCTCCAACAAGATAGCATTGTCCCTGATCTGACTCAGAATGCATCTGTGGCGAGCCGCGAGAGGGGCAGATTTTAATACTCGGGTGACACCTAATCTCGCCAGCCACTCACTGCAGGGGGGTGGTATAGGGCTTGAACGTTGCAGGGGGAAGTTGTAATGCCTTCCCTGTCTTTCTATTGGCCAGAAAAGTGCGCAAATTTCTCAGGGAAGAAAATGAAAGTAACCCGAACACCGCGTGGTACTCGTTACGAGTAACAAGCATCTCGAACACCCTAATACTCGAACGAGTATCAAGCTCGGACGAGTATGCTCGCTCATCTCTATTAATGATACATTAATACAAACATCTGTAAGCATAAGAGTACATGCCCATGGACGGAATCGCTACGCGTTTCCCACATTTTCAGTCAAAACGTTGCTTGTCGTCATGGAGTTGCGAATTAATTTCTTCACCCAAGGTGGGGTAAATTGGCTTCTGCCTCAGTGGGGTTTTCTTTGCCTTCCTCTGGATCAACCAGGACGGGGTGGGGAGGGTGGGGTGGAGGAATTGGGTCGGCAGTAGAGATGAGCGAGCATACTCGCTAAGGCAAACTACTCGAGCGAGTAGTGCCTTATTCGAGTACCTGACTGCTCGTCTCTAAAGATTCGGCTGCCGACGCGGGTGAGAGATGAGTTGCGGCGGTGAGCAGGGGTGAGCAGAGGGCGGGGGAGTGAGAGAGAGATCTCTCCTCCGTTCCTCCCCGCTCTCCCCCGCCGACAGCCGAATCATTAGAGACGAGCAGGCAGCTACTTGAATAAGGCAGTACTCACTCGAGTACTTTGCCTTAGCGAGTATGCTCGCTCCTCTCTAGTCGGTAGGCTAAACTGAATAGAGATTTGTCTTTTTCTTCAGCCTAGCATACTATGTTACTATGTATGATATGGAATCATGTCTGTTGTTTGATGTAATTAAACTCAACAGAAAATGTATCTCTGCTAAAACAAACATTTTTGTGGACAGGATGGTTCAACGCTGAACAATATAATATCCAATTACCACAAGTTAACTGGAAATAATTTATGTTCGCTCTTCTGTTAAAATGCCGGCATTGTGCAATGATAACAGTGCTGTACATAGCAATCTAATAAAGTAAGAGCCCATGCAGAGGCGTAACTTGAAGCTTCTGGGCCCCAGTGCACAATCTGTAACAGGGCCCCCAACTATAATGCTTTATTCATAGTACTGGGCTCCCTATATGGATAAAAGAGGCCTTATGACCCCCTAGGGCTCCTGGGCCAGGGTGCAACCGCATCCCCTGCATGCTCTATAGTTACGCCTCTGAGCCCATGCATACTACTGTCATTCTATAGATGCATATGGATGTTTATACACAATCCATGGGAAAATAACCCTGCATGCTCTAAAACATGTCTATGACAATATTGAGGGTGGCATTTTTGGAAAATGCACTCGTAGTTTTTAATGCAGAAGTGGATCCAGCAGGAAGCAAAGTCCGTCCTGAGTTCTCAGTCTTTTTTAACCACTTCTGCTTGACTCAAAAAAGTGCATGAAAAACTGCAAGTGTGTTTTCCCAAAAATGATGTGTGTTAAGCAACCCTAATGCTGGGTTCCCACAGGTCGGTTTCACCGCGGAAATCTGGAGGTTTTGCTGCAGCGAAAAAACGCAATATCACGCCGGTTTCGGAGCCGCCTCGCTGCACGCATTTACGTTGCGGCCAGTTCTCCCATAGAGAGGAGCGAAGCTGCAATGGAAAAAAAAAAAGAATTGACATGCTGTGTCCCGGGAATCCACGCCGCAGCGCCGGCCAATGCCAGGTTTGCCGTGATGGATTGTCCACCCCGTGTGAACAAGATTTTTGACAAATCTTGTCCACATGGCTGGCTAATCCTGGAATTAGCGGCTGCAGGGAAATTCCGCGGCAAATCTGCCCTGTGTGAACCCAGCCTTAGAGTCAATATACAGCTGCATGGATGCATGTGCCATTGTACAAGATCTGTAGCCTAAAGCTCGTTCAGATGAGCGCTGTGGGTGCACAGTATAGCCGCACAAAGAATGGGCTGCTATAGGAACCAATGGGTTCCTATAGACGCATTAACATGAGCGCTTGTTAGACATGCTGAATCAGCGCATCTAACAAAAATAGGAACTGCGAGTGCAAACACTGTGGTGCACGCAAAGATAGTACATGTCGGCTCTGGGGTGAGCGCAGGGATAGGACATGTCCTATCTTTGCTGCCTGCTTTCCATGGACTCCTATGGGAGCCTTGAAAGCACGCAGCACGCACCTCGGATCATGTAAACGGGCTACTTCAAGTAGCGTGAGGTAGCCCGTTCACGCAATCTTTTCAGCACTCTAGCTGCACTCTATTTTCGCTGCTTACAGCATGCCCACTGCGCTCGTCTGAACTATCCCTAATAGTTATGCACAGTAGAATGGTGACTTATATCTATACGGACCTGTTCACACTGGGCTTTTTCATGCAGATTTTGTGCTAAAATATGCATTATTTTACTATCCCATTGAGTTTAATTGGATTCTGCGCTGTAGTTCATATGAAAAAATAGAAGAGATATGTCAATTCACATAAGTTCACATCAGAATATCCGCAGTTGGATTAGTCCCATTGAAAGGTAATAATCCTTGTGTGGATCCGCTGCATCTTCAAATGAAAATCCGTATCATAAATCTGCATTAAACACGTGGATTCTGACGCAGATTTCCTTTTAAATTTGCGTTGGATCCTTCCAATGGGAGCTTTTTCGTGCGAATGGAGCCTAAAATTGCACAAATTGACAGTCATGAGTTGGCATTCAGTCTTCTGGAATAAACAATTTAGGAATTTTATCAATATATTTCAGTAGTAACCACTAAAACAGCTTGGTAGAAGTCACGTACTTCAGAACATGGGATTTTTACATACGGAGCAAAATATACAAGAGGAGTATTTATTGTTGTAGTCCTATGTCTTGGTGTGTCTGCATGTAATTCTGGCTATGGTGGTACTATAAACTGACAGAAGCATGATTCTGCAGGCGGTGGTTGTTTAGGCTGGCTGTTAGGTGGACTGTAATTGTTCTTTGCAGATACTGCATATTCTGGCCCCTCCTCTCAGAGGGCGATGGTTATTCTCTTGACTTCATTATAGTTTGATCATACATGCTGGTCAGGTTTGTGCCTTATCTGTACACCGACAGATATAATGTCTGATGCAGAGTCTGGTCAGAACCGTGTCTTGTCTTTACTCCATCAGTTGTAGTGTCTGATGCCTGAACCATGTCTGAACTATATCCTGCCTGGGATCTTTGGTGAGGCAGTAGACTCCTGTCAGCTAAGTATCTGTGGCAATTTTTTTCTGTGTGTTTCCCGCATTTTGGTAATATTTAATATATCTATATTGATCCATTGAGGGCATTTATTACATTGTGGTCTGACATGTTGGTGATGTCTTTGAAGGGCACCGCTTTTGTGCCCTGCATAAACGTAACAGTCTTGTCCATTCTACATGAATGGGATATGTACATAGAGCTTAATGTATATTACTCAATATAGAAAAAGCAACTTAACCCCCAAACGTTACAGGACATACAGTTACGTCCTGCAGGGCAATCGCAAGAAGCAGCCAGCACCCACCTGCAAGAGCTCCGATAAGCAGCGCTCCTCACCTGAGCTGTTAACCACTTAAATGCTGCAGTCAAATTTGACAGCGGCATTTAAATGCCCGATCGATGTTTGAGGGTCCCACACTGCCCCCCGCTATAAGATCTGAAAAGCCCCAGGGCTGCCATTGCAGATTTCCCATCAAGCTATGTCTGTGGAGTGGCTTGATAGATTGCCTGTCGGATCGTGGTATAATGTAATATTATGCGGTTACATCATACTACAGGAGCGATCAAAATACCTTATATTGTTGTCCCATCTGGGGACTAAAAAAAAGCTATAAAAAAGTTTCATTAATTATTAAAAAAAATAAAAGGTAATAAAAGTTTAACTAACCCCCCCTCCCTTTTGATATATTTAGAATAAAAGAATCTAAATAATTAAAAAAAAAACAAAACATATTTTGTATCGCTGCATATGATCTATCAAAGTAACGCATTATTTACCCCGCACGGTGCACGGCGTCAGAATAAAAAAAATAAACAACAGGATTGTGCCTTTTTGGTCACCCTGTCTCCAAGAAGAAAATTTGGTGAAAAGCGATAAAGTCGTATAAAAGAGTTATGATTTTTTAAAAGGGGGCATGAAAAAACGAAAATGGAAAAAAAACAGGACCGCATCCATAGGAGGTTAAAACATTAAGCCTTTTCAAGTATATTTTACAAAAAAAATATAATATCAATCACCTATGAGGGCTTAGTCACACGGGCGCATTGGCGCCCGTGTTACTGCAGATGAAAGACGGACGCACTTCAGGACGGACGTCTCTCTGCAGCGCCGGAGGAAAGAACATGTGACCGGCTTCATTGCCGGTCATGTGTTCTTTCATCAGCGCTGTGGGGAGTCGTCCGTCTTGAAGTACGGCCGTCTTCTTCCTGCAGTAAGGGCTCAGTCACACGGGCGCATCGGTGCTGTTGTACGGGTGCCGATGTGCCCGTGTGACTAAACCCTAAATGTTTAAAGAAATTCCCAAATCTCGAGATACGAGAGATGAAATAATTATCTAATTGGCAGATATTTTTGCTGAACTTCCTATTAGTAATTCCATTGAAAGACAATACAATTAAATTATCACTAGTCTACGGTGGTTCACAACTGAGAAAAACAGGCTGTATTCATGTAGTATAGTAAGAAATATTAAATAGGTTTTTAAATGGATATCAAAATATATCCATAATTCCACAAGTTTTGAATATTGTCTCAGTCTCCAGTATGATAGATTCCTCTGGGTAAACTAGGCAAAGGCAATTTAAGGCTGTAGGCAAAAACAAAAATAAGAATCAGGTTAATATAAATGTTCGGATCATTATGTGATGATTTCTATATCTGGACTGACATTCTGTTTATTCACTGTAGAATACTCCAGGATTTTCACAATGCCTTGATGGAGGTTCACACAGTGTGGATGCGATTCTTCTATAGTTCTTAGTTCTTGGCAAACTCTTTAGATCTTTTCGTTTGGTGTAGCTAATGTCTGAGCAACTGCCAGGATCCCTCGTAAGCATCATTGCTGGTTGTGTCAAGTGCTCAATGCCAATTATCTGCACCTCAAACTGTAGACTGTAGATCAGATATTTTGCTTGTAGCATGAGTTCTATGTACTAACAGTTATTATTATTTGTAATAAGTATTTATTAAAGTTTTTAACGGATAACAATACTGGTTGTGCACGACCGAACATGTACAACAGAAAAAAATGTATAAAGTAAAACGCTAAGAAGTCAAAAATGGAACATCCCTAGGAAATGATCAAAACTAATCTTTCGTCTCTACAGAATAATATGGGTGGCACAGAGATCAAAATTAATAGAACTAAGGGTATTAAGGCACACAAAGGCCCCACAAAACTGCCAAAGCAGAAGGAAATATCTAAGGGCCGTAGAGGTAATAAGAGGACCTAGGTTAGAAGGAAGAAGATGCAGAGAGAGAAATAGGAAGGCAGCACAGGGGCGAGGAGAAGAAAGAGATGAGCGTAGGGGAGAGGGAAAAGGAGGAGATGGGGAGAGGGATACTGAGGGGGGAGGAGGAAAGGGGTGGTATCAACGTACTCGCAGATACTAGTGGGTAATGTATGCTGTTATTGAGGGGGATCCAGGTGCGGCCAGGAGAAAAAAGGAATCACTGCGAGAAAAGATCTCTATAGTCTTGAGTGCTGATGAAATTAACCAAAATTGTCATATTTTTAGAAACTCGTTGGTATCTCGTAAGAGTTATGTGCAGAGTTCCTCCATATTTCACAGGTAAGTCATCTAACAGTTATTCCTATAAGTTCTGATATTAAAGTCAAACTGTTTCACGAAATGCTTTGACTTCAAGGCAGTAAAGATAAAGCAGATATCACTATAAAATATATATGAGCACAAATCAAAGCTTCAGAGCAAAAGGAAAATATTTAATTCATTATGTGGGTAGGCCAGACCAACAATGATGCCGCCAATATGACATCTTGATTTACTGAACAATATAAGGGAGTTAGGGGAAAACGTTATCCAATGTAATGACTAACACAAAAAATTGACAGTGAAGGTTTTGTGTGTCTGTATGTCTGCACTTAGGGTAGCTTTGCTTAAATATACATTGATTGGCCACCTTTTAAGAGACACCATCTAGTGGCATATTCGAACTCCCCTGGCCTTCAGAACTGCAGCTACTCATTAGGGCACAGATTCCACTAGGTGTTGAAGTTATTCTGCAGTAACATTGGCCCATGCAGACAGGATAGCTTCTTGCAATACCATAAATTAGATGGAGGTCCTGGCATGCTCTGAACAGGAAGGGGTCATTGATTCATGCTGTTTGTCAAATTCTGACCTTTAATCAGCCAGGTGAATCAGAAACCTGGATTCATCTGACCAGGTCATGTTTCTTCACTGCTCAGTGATCCAGTTTTTACATCTTTTTTGCCCACCGGAATTCTGCCTTTCTGTTTCTCTTAGATACCAATAGTATTGAAACTGGTTGTCTGCTCTAACAGCCCATCCGTGCTAAGGAAAGTGGAGTTGTACATTCAGACACATTAGATGGAGCACCAGTAGAGTGGCCCAAAAAACTAAACTTTCAACTACAAAACAAGACACCCTCTAATTCTTTTCCTTTTAACAAACCTTTATTTGGGGCAGAGTTTCAGGTTCTTATATCTACGATAAGGTTGTTCTCAAAGACCATGAACTTTTTACTAATGACGAAGAAGAGAAACAACCGTTGCTTCAAGTCATGGAAGCAAATCGCAAGGCTGTTCCAACACAAATTACCACGAAGTCTGCTGTCCAGTCCTTAAGCACTGACTAACAAGTATTTGTGTAGGAATTGTGACTATTTTCATATATTTGAAGGTATTTTTGGAGGAACAGCACAAATGTGTAGATCGTCAAGACAAATGCCATTGTCGGTAATTAATGTTTTACAGTATAATGGTTCTTTTGCAAAAGCAAATTGTTAATATTAATGCTGTAGCTTGTGTATTTGGAAATCTTGAGTGCAAGCAGCATTTCTCATAACATACATCAATTTTGAGCACCATCTTGAGGTTGGAATTTAAAGCTAAAACCTAAACGAATTGGGAAGGTGTCTTGCTGTATAGCTGCCACCTTATTTTTTGCCTATCTCTATGGGCCAACCTAATTTTTAACCAGTGTTGTGTGCAGCTTGCTTGCCTGTATATGACCTGTTCATCAGAATGAATCTTTATATCCCCTCTGACTCATATTGACAATGAGTTGCTTACAGGATTCCCTTTCACTGGATGTTTTTCCTTGATCACACCATCCTCAGTATACTCTCAACACTGCTGCAGATAAAAATCCACAAAATTAGCAGTGACATCCCAGCTAACCATGACTATGCCAGTACTGGTGCATTATGTCTCCACCGGAAGTATTGATTGGCCGACCACAGTGACAGGGAACACCTAGGTTACGCCGCAGTAGCATCTTAGATGTCCCTGCTGTGGCGTCACAGCTGTAACCTGGTCTGACGTAGCATGGTATATGTCCCCACTGCAGTCGAGGACCATAATGAGAGCTGAAATCTGCTCTATTTGTCCTCGCTCAAGCATTGTGCTGGGCGGCTATGCCGAGGAAGCACACTTACACTGGCTGCATGTTGCAGGCTATGGTGAGGAGCGGACTTACAGTGGGTGGCTCTGCTGAGAACGGGACTATCCGCTGGAAGCTGCTGCGGCGCTGTGCTGGTGGTGACGGACAGCTGATAGGGGTAGATGGCAGCAGAGATTGACATCGTTGGAGGGCTGCCGTGCGCAGCGACAACAGTGACAGCGGAGCCGCCTGATCGAGGGGACGGAAGCACACATGCCAGTCCAGCTGACAGATGGCGGAGCGTGTCAGGGGGATGTGCAGTGAGAGATGTGCAGGCAATCTGCATACTGACAGCGGGGCCGGATGATCAGGGGGATGGGAGCGGACATACCAGTCCGGCTGGCTGATGTGTCAGCTTGTCAGGGGGGTGGCCGGTGAGAGCTATGCAGCCAATTTGTACATCTGGGGGCATGACCTGTCAATAAGCCCGGCCAACCCATGTCTCCACCCATACATCTTGTGGAGACATAATGCACCAGTACCGACTATGCCTTGATCAAAGTTGCTGAGATCGCTTGAATTTTCCCACTGTAATGTGGATTCACACTGAAACTGATCCACGAAAAGCTTACTCACTTGGTTTTATGCTGCACTCTGGGGTTACTTGCCCAATTTCCATACAGGGAAGCTCCAATTGTAAAAGAGCATATGTCTCTATTTCAGTGCAATTATACTGTATATTGATACAGCCCAGTATTGAAATATTGATTGTCTTTTCTTTTTAGTGCTGTGGTATTTTTCATTTCTGGCAAATGTGTGTCTATCCTGAATACTGAGATGTTGCTGTTCAGGGATGAAGGAAGTAGCATATGTCTAGTTTTCTGCTGTAGAGTTTGTTGTCTAGCAGGTGATCTACTGTCCCTGTAACACAACTACCTGTCTGCACTCCTATGTTTGTTATTGCTGTGCAACTAGCATTTTGAAAAGATGGCTGCTCGAGCAATCAGAAAACCCAACCTTACAGCAATTTCAGAAGTCGGGTTGACTGGCTAATAAGTAGAGTGAGTCAATGGATCAAGCAAAGGGAGGGTTAGTATGACCAGTGGGAGAGCATGGCTTGCTATATGAACCCATTCAGCCCTTCTACCTCTGCCAATAATTGTGAAGTCTTTCTGGTGTTTGTGTTCTGTACTCTAGTCTTCTCTTAGTCTTATTATTACCCAATTGTAATGACTTTGCATTGCTATTTAACTTCCCTGCCTGTTCTGTTTATCCTGTACCTGACCCGATTTCCTCCTATATTCCCTTCTGTACTAATACCTGGATTCTGACCTTGGATTTGCTTACTTCCTGTTTGCTTGCCATCTTGTACTTTAAAGTCCTCCTGGCTTTGATCCTGCTTTGTACCTGACTTTGATTCTCATTTATCCTTTACTTCTGACATATCCTCTGATCTTCTGGCACTGACCCCTGGCTTGTTTGACTTAGTCACCTGTTTGATCCACCGAGCATTCTTACTGATTTCAACATGCAAGAAAAGAAAATGACATTTAAAATTCCTAATTAGATTTCTGTTCCAAGATATAGCACATTTTAGATGATATTAAAGCAGTTGTATCAGAAAACACTTTATCACCTATCCATAGTATAGGTAATAAAAGTGTGATCGGTTGGGGTCTCACTGCCAAGACCCCCACTATCCCAAGAATGGAGGTCTTGTGTCCCCCTTGTCTGTCACTGCGGGCTCTCCGTATTCACCTACAGTGATGTCAGATTGAATGGAGCGGTGGCCAACTATGCAAGAACACCACTCTATTGATTTACCAACCTCAGAAGGATGGAAGGGAGAGTTGACCTTGAGCCGGCTACCTGAAACATGCAGGGAATGAACCCACAACCTTCAGGTCGTGAGCGAGAGTTTAGAAATGCATACTGCTGCCTTAACACCACACGAAAACATGAAGTCTTCGGAATCAGAAGAGCTGAAAACTAGAGTGAAAGCAACCTTCTAGAAATGTATCACTAATTAGGCTGCAACATATCCCACAAAATCCACTTTCTCGACTGTCATGTAGACTTCTTCCCTCTCAACTGTAGTTCAGTGAGTGTTGAACACGGTGAAAATTCCCACCACAACATTTCAATTATGGAACAAAGTCATCAGCGTTGGTGGGATGCTTCCATGCTTGCTGTCTACTGTTGGGCATTAGCAAGAGATGTCCCAGAAAAGGAGTACAACAGCCAAGCAAAGAGAAGCTGCTCTCGTGAATAGGCCACTTTGTAAAATAGTACTTTGGGTTGCTGTATGTTTGCTTTGTGTTTTATGTTGTTGTTGCAGTGGACTTCCCCTTATTTATATTGTTGTCAGAGTATATTAGATTATGTTCATGTTGGTTTTCATGATAAGCTCATCATTATAGTACTATAGTGCAAGCGATGTATCTCAAAAACTAGATCTAACAAACTTCAGTATCGGTCTTTACTTATTGGTTATATTTACGTAAATACGTCCATCTTCTGTCCTCCCTCCCCATTTTCCTTTTGTTGAACACGGTTGTTTTAACAGGACTGTTTAAATGTTTTGCTTTAAGAATTGCTTCGCGTTTTTTTGTCTTGTCCTACTGTAAGTCCGGGCTTACACGGGTGGACTGGATTCCAAATGTGGGAGGGGCACAGCGGATTCTGGCTGTGTGTCCGTCCGGCGATCCTGCGTACCTTATTTTCTCATTATTGCGTATGACTGCAGTCATGCACAGTACAGTATTTTGTAATATTTGTATTTCCCGTGCCGTCCCTTAACGATGACGTGGGTACCCGTGGCTCATACACAATGTTAATTGAATATGGGCTGCGAGTTCGGATGCCCTCCATTGACTTGAATGGTGGCCATACGCTTGGAGTCTGCAGCAAAATAGAGCATGCTGCGATTTTCCCTATGCTTGCGGAATACGCAATTCATATTCGCGAGGGTGAGCGAAGAAGTGATTTTACATGCTTTTCAATGCCCACGCGGATTCCGATCGCAGATTCCACAATTGCAATCAGTCCATGTGAGACCAGCCGTAGCCTTCCTTGTTATCTAAGTGTTTTAACCCGTTTAGGACCAGCCACAGTAAATTCACGGCAGCTGGTCCTGGGCTTAGAGCACCGCTGATAGTAAAATTACGGCGTTGCTTTAAGTCTCCTTCCTCTGCAATCAATCAGAGGCAGGAATGGGTTATCAGCTGTTAGTGACAGCTGATAACCAGGAGCAGAAGGCAGGAGGGTTTTTTTAACCCTTCCTGCCTTCTGTTTCCCCGATATACAGTGCTTAATGAGCACTGTGTACTGAAAGTGAAAGTAACATGTACTTTCACTACGGGAGCCTAGGGGGGTCATGTGACCTCCTGGGATTCCCTGCTACTGCAGAGCTGGAGGGTCAGACTAGACCCTGGCAGCTCTGCAGGTGACTAATGTCACTACAGGGGTTGCTTTCCCCTGTTACTGGGGCTCCTATGGATGCCCCAGCTACAGTGGGAAAGTGTCAAGTAAAGAAAAAAAAATGTGAATGTCCCCCAGAGGTCTTATATGACATCATGGGGGACATAGATAGTAAAAAACATAATAACATACATAAGTAAAACAAAATAACAGAATAAAACAACAATATATACATAAGAAAGAGAATAACACAAAGCAGACGCCAACAAAAACTGTCGCCGTATGCGCCCTGTAAACCAAAACCATACTATCAAAATGTGCGAAACGAATAGAGGAACCCATTCCCATACTTTATTTTAGTGTAAATATAAAAATAATTTAAAAAAATTATAAATGTTAAAAAAATTTTGCTTTTTACCCCCAATAAAACTAAAAAACGGAAAAAAAAAGTCAGTGAAAAAGAGATATAAAAAAATAGTCCTATATGTCACGGAAAAAAAAAACGCAGCAAAAATAATTTTGGTAGCTTAAGGTACAAAACAGCCCGGTCCTTAAGGGGTTAATAACTAAAATCTCAATTAAATTTAAATTATGGAAAAAAAGACCTAATTAACAACTTTTGAATTCATATTCGCTTTTACTCACCCCAAATTGGTACATTTTGACAAACGTTAGAAAGGAAACAAGAAGAATTTTTTGTTGAACAGTGGAGACGATAGGAAAAAAAGTAACTTGCAGAAATCAAGATTTGACGTTCGTTAACATTTAACAAAATGATTTACTTTTAGATTTCATTCATTTTTAAAATCTTAACTGGTCACAATACATTATCAGGAAACCAGCGAGAAAATGGATTATGGAAATGATCAGCTTCATTTGTCATTTTTAGTGTGGACATCTCAACAGCGAGTTTTCAGTTTTGGAAAAGATCGAACTTTTACTAGTTCATTAACATTATGAGAGTCATTACACTAATAGATACCCTGGACACACAGAAATGTCTTGAAGTTCACATTTTATTTTAAATACAGGATGACTGCATCCATTGATGATACAAGAACACAGACAGCAAAGGGAGAAAACATTCTGTCTGATATTTCACCAAACCTTAACTGATCCCTGGTATCTAACTGCCCAATTAACTACTGGCCTCGGGCTTAGGACACCAGTGCTTCCCTAGGAATTATACTGAACTGACAGCATGAAAAGTTTTATTCCTACAGTGAACTGAATACTTACTAAAAGTATTCACGAAAAAAAAATATTTCTCACAGTTTCACATTGGTGTTGAAAAAAATGTCTGCAGAAATAATGTCAGGTGTTGGCATGATGCAGAATAATGTGCGGAGGAAAAATTAATTCTACAATCAGGAGTAATCTAGCTAATTGGAAGATGACAGATGAACAGCCAATACTTGGGAAAAGCAGTCACCATGGGATTGCGTCTAGTCATAACATGAAACAAGGAACTCTTCACACTGGTGACAGTTATTTCTGCAAGAAGGTCAAGTAGTGCCGTGACTCATGGATGGACACATGGCTACTAAATATTCAGATTATGGACCTGTATGTATGGTGCCTCTTCTGTATGCAATGGAAGATGCCACAGCTTTTAATGGATTTGCTATGAATCCTTGAGAAAAAAAATAACTTCCACATAAAAACAGCTTGCCCGCCATGCCAGATCGGGATTAGGGGTGATGTCATGGTGCATGGGGTCACTTCTCTGTGGGTATGTGGATGGATTTGTCAACTGGAAAGTGTGTGTGTCCCAGCCAACCATATATCGGCATCACATTTTCTTCAGCTCCTCCTCATAGAGCATATCGTTTGTACTTACAGTCTTAGGCTTCATTCACACAAGCGTGTATCTGCGGTTTAATGGCTTGCTGATACAGCTGCGCATCTGATGGATTGGTTTATAATTAGAGATGAGCGAACGCGTTCGTCCGAGCTTGATATTCGTGCGAATATTAGGGTGTTCGGGATGTTCGTTATTCGTAACGAACACCATGCGGTGTTCTGGTTACTTTCACTTCCTTCCCTGAGACGTTAGCGCGCTTTTCTGGCCAATTGAAAGACAGGGAAGGCATTACAACTTCCCCCTGCAACGTTTAAGCCCTATACCACCCCCCTGCTGTGAGTGGCTGGCGAGATCAGGTGTTCGCCTAATATAAAAGTCGGCCCCTCCCGCGGCTCGCCTCAGATGCGGTGTGAGTTAGATGAGGGACAGTGCTGTTTATACCGGAGCTGCTGTAGGGAAAGAATTGGTAGTTAGTGTAGGCTTCAAGACCCCCCAAAGGTCCTTATTAGGGCCACTGATAGCTGTGTGTTGGCTGCTGTTAGCAGTGGGATTTTTTTTTTTCTCAAAATCGCCTCTGCAGACCGTTGCACCTGGCATTAGGGACAGAAGTGCTGCATAGGCAGGGAGAGTGTTAGGAGTGAGTGTAGCCTTCAAGAACCTCAATGGTCCTTTCTAGGACCATATTTATCCGTGTGCAGTACTGTCCAGGCTGCTGTTAGCTGTGCTGCATTTTTTTTGGGCTTCTCAAAATCGCCTCTGCAGAGCATTCCACCCTCCATTGATACTGCAGGGAAAGAATTGTATAGGCAGGGCCACAACACAGTTATTATTCATAGAATATACGCAGTGCTGCCTGTTGGTGGGAAAAAACTGAAAACAAATCTATTTGTCCAGCCTCTGTCCGTCCTAACGCCTGTGGACACGTGTGAGCTGCGTGAAAAACATTGCTAAATCATACGCACCCAGCTACGCTTTACTGCTGGCTTCACCATTTGCTTTCCTTAATTGGGAAAAAAATACCTGCTCTGCCAGAGTTATAATAACTCTGCTACCCTCACGTTCTGTGACACATAAGCAGGGACACAGCACAGTTATTAAACTTCTCATGTTCATTGAATATACGCAGTGCTGCCTGTTGGTGGGAAAAAACTGAAAACAAATCTATTTGTCCAGCCTGTGTCCGTCCTTACGGGCGGTGGAGACGTGTGAGCTGCGTGAAGAACAGTGCTAAATCATACGCACCCAGCTACGCTTTACTGCTGGCTTCGCCATTTGCTTTCCTTAATTGGGAAAAAAATACCTGCTCTGCCAGAGTTATAATAACTCTGCTACCCTCACGTTCTGTGACACATAAGCAGGGACACAGCACAGTTATTAAACTTCTCATGTTCATTGAATATACGCAGTGCTGCCTGTTGGTGGGAAAAAACAAGTGAAAACAAATCTATTTGTCCAGCCTCTGTCCGTCCTTACGGGCGGTGGAGACGTGTGAGCTGCGTGAAGAACAGTGCTAAATCATACGCACCCAGCTACGCTTTACTGCTGGCTTCGCCATTTGCTTTCCTTAATTGGGAAAAAAATACCTGCTCTCCAAGAGTTATAATAACTCTGCTACCCTCACGTTCTGTGACACATAAGCAGGGACACAGCACAGTTATTAAACTTAGATAATTCATTCACTAGAGGCAGTGGGGCCTTTCGTTTTCCAAAAAGGGCAAAAATTATATTTGGCCTGCAGTCTTGCGCCAATTTATTTCCTGCCTGTGAAATCAAATCACTGGTAATACAGCATGCTGAGGGGTAGGGGTAGGCCTAGAGGACGTGGACGCGGCCGAGGACGCGGAGGGCCAAGTCAGGGTGTGGGCACAGGCCAAGCTCCTGATCCAGGTGTGTCGCAGCCGACTGCTGCGCGATTAGGAGAGAGGCACGTTTCTGGCGTCCCCACATTCATCGCCCAATTAATGGGTCCACGCGGGAGACGGTTATTAGAAAATGAGCAGTGTGAGCAGGTCCTGTCCTGGATGGCAGAAAGTGCTTCGAGCAACCTATCGTCTACCCGCAGTTCTGCGCCGTCCACTGCTGCCAATCCGAATCCTCTGTCTGCTGCTCCTCCTTCCTCCCAGCCTCCTCACTCCACTACAATAACACCTGCTCAGGAGCGGGAGCACTCCCAGGAACTGTTCTCGGGCCCCTGCTTAGATTGGGCAGCAGCGGTTCCTCTCCCACCAGAGGAGTTTATCGTCACTGATGCCCAACCATTCGAAAGTTCCCGGGGTCCGGGGGAAGAGGCTGGGGACTTCCGCCAACTGTCTCAACAACTTTCTGTGGGTCAGGAGGACGATGACGATCAGACACAGTTGTCTTGCAGTGAGGTAGTAGTAAGGGCAGTAAGTCCCAGGGAGCAGCGCACAGAGGATTCGGAGGAAGAGCAGCAGGACGATGAGGTGACTGACCCCACCTGGTGTGCAACGCTTACTCAGGAGGACAGGTCTTCAGAGGGGGAGTCAAGGGCATCAGCAGGGCAGGTTGCAAGAGGCAGTGCGGTGTCCAGGGCCAGGGGTAGAGGCAGGGCCAGACCGAATAATCCACCAAGTGTTTCCCAAAGCGCCCCCTCGCGCCATGCCACCCTGCGGAGGCCGAGGTGCTCTAAGGTCTGGCAGTTTTTCACAGAGACGCCTGACGACCGACGAACAGTGGTGTGCAACCTTTGTCGCGCAAAGCTCAGCCGGGGAGCCAACACCAACAGCCTCACCACCACCACCATGCGCAGACATATGATGGCCAAGCACCCCGCAAGGTGGGACAAAGGCCATTCACCGCCTCCGGTTTGCACCCCTGCCTCTCCCCCTGTGCCCCAACCTGCCACTGAGATGCAACCCCCCTCTCAGGACACAGGCACTACCGCCTCATGGCCTGCACCCACACCCTCATCTCCGCTGTCCTCGGCCCCATCCAGCAGTGTAGTTCAGCGCACCGTTCAGCCGTCGCTTGCGCAAGTGTTCGAGCGCAAGCGCAAGTACGCCGCCACGCACCCGCACGCTCAAACGTTAACCGTCCGCATCGCAAAATTCATCAGCCTTGAGATGCTGCCGTATAGGGTTGTGGAAACGGAGTCCTTCAAAAGTATCATGGAGGCGGCGGCCCCGCGCTACTCAGTTCCCAGTCGCCACTACTTTTCCCGATGTGCCGTCCCAGCCCTGCACGACCACGTCTCCCGCAACATTGTGCGCGCCCTCACCAACGCGGTTACTGCCACGGTCCACTTAACTACGGACACGTGGACAAGCACAGGCGGGCAGGGCCACTACATCTCCCTGACGGCACATTGGGTGAATTTAGTGGAGGCTGGGACCGAGTCAGAGCCTGGGACCGCTCACGTCCTACCCACCCCCAGAATTGCGGGCCCCAGCTCGGTGCTGGTATCTGCGGAGGTGTATGCTTCCTCCACTAAAGCACCCTCCTCCTCCTCCTCCTCCTCTGTCTCACAATCAAGATGTGTTAGCAGCAGCATGTCGCCAGCAGTCGGTGTCGCGCGGTGTGGCAGCACAGCGGTGGGCAAGCGTCAGCAGGCCGTGCTGAAACTACTCAGCTTAGGCGATAAGAGGCACACGGCCCACGAACTGCTGCAGGGTCTGACACAGCAGACCGACCGCTGGCTTGCGCCGCTGAGCCTCCAACCGGGCATGGTCGTGTGTGACAACGGCCGTAACCTGGTGGCGGCTCTGCAGCTCGGCAGCCTCACGCACGTGCCATGCCTGGCCCACGTCTTTAATTTGGTGGTTCAGCGCTTTCTGAAAAGCTACCCACGCTTGTCAGACCTGCTCGTAAAGGCGCGCCGGCTCTGCGCACATTTCCGCAAGTCCCACACGGACGCTGCCACCCTGCGCACCCTGCAACATCACTTTAAGCTGCCAGTGCACCGACTGCTGTGCGACGTGCCCACACGGTGGAACTCTACGCTCCACATGTTGGCCAGGCTCTATGAACAGCGTAGAGCTATAGTCGAATACCAACTCCAACATGGGCGGCGCAGTGGGAGTCAGCCTCCTCAATTCCTTTCAGAAGAGTGGGCCTGGTTGGCAGACATCTGCCATGTCCTTGGTAATTTTGAGGAGTCTACCCAGGTGGTGAGCGGCGATGCTACAATCATTAGCGTCACCATTCCTCTGCTATGCATCTTGAGAAATTCCCTGCAAACCATAAAGGCAGCTGCTTTGCGCTCGGAAACGGGGGCGGGGGAAGACAGTATGCCGCTGGATAGTCAGGGCACCCTCCTGTCTATTTCTCAGCGCGTACAGGAGGAGGAGGAGGAGCATGAGGAGGATGAGGAGGAGGGGGAAGAGACAGCTTGGGCCGCTGCTGACGGTACACCGGCTGATTGCCTGTCATCCTTTCAGCGTGTATGGCCTGAGGAGGAGGAGGAGGAGGAGGAGGAGGAGGAGGATCCTGAAAGTGATCTTCCTAGTGAAGACAGCCATGTGTTGCGTACAGGTACCCTGGCACACATGGCTGACTTCATGTTAGGATGCCTTTCTCGTGACCCTCGCGTTGCACGCATTCTGGCCACTACGGATTACTGGGTGTACACACTGCTCGATCCACGGTATAAGGAGAACCTGCCCACTCTGATTCCCGAAGAGGAAAGGGGTTCGAGAGTGTTGCTATACCACAGGACCCTTGCGGACAAGCTGATGGTAAAATTCCCAGCCGACAGCGCTAGTGGCAGAAGGCGCAGTTCCGAGGGCCATGTTGCAGGGGATGTGCGTAGATCGAGCAGCATGTACATCCCAGGCAGTGCAACAGTCTTTAAGGGCCTGGCCAGCTTTATGGCTCCCCACCAAGACTGTGTCACCGCTCCCCAGTCACGGCTGAGTCGGCGGGAGCACTGCAAAAGGATGGTGAGGGAGTACGTAGCGGATCGCACGACCATCCTTGGTGACGCCTCTGCCCCCTACAACTACTGGGTGTCGAAGCTGGACACGTGGCCTGAACTAGCCCTGTATGCCCTTGAGGTGCTTGCTTGTCCTGCGGCTAGCGTGTTGTCGGAGAGGGTGTTTAGTGCGGCTGGGGGAATCATCACAGATAAGCGTAGCCGCTTGTCAACCGACAGTGCCGACAGGCTAACACTCATCAAGATGAACAAAGGCTGGATTTCCCCAGACTTCTGTTCTCCACCAGCGGACAGCAGCGATACGTAAGCAATACGTAGGCTGCACCCGCGGATGGAAGCTACGTTCTCTCTCACCATCCAAAACGGGGACATTTCTGCTTCATCAATCTGTGTCTAATATTCCTCCTCCTCCTCCTCCTGCTCCTCCTCCTGAAACCTCACGTAATCACGCTGAACGGGCAATTTTTCTTAGGGCCACAAGGCTCACTCAAATAATTTTTCAGAACAATTTTTATAAGTTTCAATGCGCTTAAAAGCATTGGAACTTTAACTTGAACCAATTTTTCGTTACACTGGGCTGCCTCCAGGCCTAGTTACCACTTAAGCCACATTAACCAAAGCGATTAATGGGTTTCACCTGCCCTCTTGGCTGGCCATGGCCAATTTTTGGGATGTACATTAGTACTGTTGATACAGCAATTTTTGTGGGCCCTCGCCTACAGTGTAATCAAATTAATTTTTAGCCCACCTGCATTACAGCTGACGTTACCTCAGCTGTGTTGGGCAATGCAATGGGATATTTCTATGTACCGCCGGTGGCTTCCTGGCACCCACCCAGGCAGTGGGTCCACAGGGAGTTAAACCTACATGTGTCCACTTGTAAAGAACCCCAGTCTGACTGGGGCATGCAGTGTGGGCCGAAGCCCACCTGTATTACGCACGACATTACTACCTCAGCTGTGTTGGGCAATGCAATGGGATATTTTTGTGTACCGCCGGTGGGTTCCAGGGAGCCACCCATGCTGTAGGTGCACACTGAGTTTTTAATACATCTGTACACTTCTAAAGAACCCGTCTGACTGGGGCATGCAGTGTGGGCCGAAGCCCACCTGTATTACGCACGACATTACTACCTCAGCTGTGTTGGGCAATGCAATGGGATATTTCTATGTACCGCCGGTGGCTTCCTGGCACCCACCCAGGCAGTGGGTCCACAGGGAGTTAAACCTACATGTGTCCACTTGTAAAGAACCCCAGTCTGACTGGGGCATGCAGTGTGGGCCGAAGCCCACCTGTATTACGCACGACATTACTACCTCAGCTGTGTTGGGCAATGCAATGGGATATTTTTGTGTACCGCCGGTGGGTTCCAGGGAGCCACCCATGCTGTAGGTGCACACTGAGTTTTTAATACATCTGTACACTTCTAAAGAACCCGTCTGACTGGGGCATGCAGTGTGGGCCGAAGCCCACCTGTATTACGCACGACATTACTACCTCAGCTGTGTTGGGCAATGCAATGGGATATTTCTATGTACCGCCGGTGGCTTCCTGGCACCCACCCAGGCAGTGGGTCCACAGGGAGTTAAACCTACATGTGTCCACTTGTAAAGAACCCCAGTCTGACTGGGGCATGCAGTGTGGGCCGAAACCCACCTGCATTAACCCTTTCCAGTCCACTGTGTGACCTGTGAAGACATTAGGGTTTAAGGCTGTACAGCTCCGTTGTTGGTAGACGTCCGTCGGGGTTCTCTTACTGTATATTGCCAGCCTCTCTGCTGTCGGAGCCTATCCTACGTGTCAGCTCATGCAGTACTGGCTTTAGCCAGCATATAGCGCCGTTGTATAACAGCAGAAAAAGAGTAAGCCCCCTAGGAAAACCATATACAAATTGGATTGGAAAGGGTTAAGCACAACATTACTACCTCAGCTGTGTTGGGCAATGCAATGGGATATTTCTATGTACCGCCGGTGGCTTCCTGGCACCCACCCATGCTGTAGGTGCACACGGAGTTTTTACTACATCTGTACACTTATAAAGAACCCCAGTCAGACTGGGGCATGCAGTGTGGGCCGAAGCCCACCTGCATTAAGCACGACATTACTACCTCAGCTGTGTTGGGCAATGCAATGGGATATTTCTGTGTACCGCCGGTGGGTTCCAGGGAGCCACCCATGCTGTGGGTCGACAGGGACTTCACAATAGGGAGTTGTACCTGCCTGTGTCTATGAATTAAAAAGCCCGGTCTGACTGGGGCATGCAGACACCTTGACAGAATGAATAGTGTGTGGCACATAGGTTCCCCATTGCTATGCCCACGTGTGCAGCTCCTGATGGCGGTGGCACAGGATTCTATTTCTCATTGCTTCTGTACAGCATTGTGGGCTATCGCTCCGCCACTTTTAAAGAGGGTCGCTGCCTAGCCGTGCCAACCTCTGCAGTGTGTGCCTGCGGTCCCTCGTCATGGCAGACGCAATTCTAAATAGACATGAGCGTGGTGTGGCATGAGGGCAGCTGAAGGCTGCGCAGGGACACTTTGGTGTGCGCTGTGGGGGGGAGGGGGGGCGGTTGGGCAGCATGTAACCCAGGAGAAGTGTCAGTGGAGTGTCATGCAGGCAGTGATTGTGCTTTGTTGGAGGTAGTGTGGTGCTTAGCAAAGGTATGCCATGCTAATGAGGGCTTTTCAGAAGTAAAAGTTGTTGGGAGGGGGGGGGGCCCACTCTTGCCGGTATTGTGGCTTAATAGTGGGACCTGGGAACTTGAGATGCAGCCCAACATGTAGCCCCTCGCCTGCCCTATCCGTCACTGTGTCATTCCCATCACTTTCCTGAATTGCCCAGATTTTCACACATGAAAACCTTAGCGAGCATCGGCGAAATACAAAAATGTTCTGGTCGCCCATTGACTTCAATGGGGTTCGTTGTTCGAAACGAACCCTCGAGCATCACGGGAAGTTCGTTACGAATAACGAACACCCGAACATTTTGGTGTTCGCTCATCTCTATTTATAATGCATTAATTCAGATGGGCATATTTCCACAGCGTAAAAAAAGGCCGGCCAGCAAAGATAGTGCAAACAGTGCGCATTCCGGTCGGGCGTTTTAACACTGGCCAGAAAAGATAGTTCAGGAACTATCTTTCGGCCGGAATACGGTGACGGCTCCCATAGACTCCTATGGGAGCCTGTAGGAGCTGCCGGAGAAGGGAGGTGGGAGGGAGTTTAGCAGCATGTCTTCTAAACTCACACACCCTTCTCTCCTCCTCTTCGCCCCTTGCCGGTTTTTTGCAATGGGACGGGATGGGGTGGGAGCTAGCTGCTATGCTCCCTCCCCACCCCATCACCTCACATTGCTGGCAGCCATCAAGGGACGGAGAGGGGACAGAGCTTAGCATACTAGCTCCCACCCTGCCCCTCCCCTTGCCAAGAGCCGGCAAGGGGGTGGAAAGGGGGAGGCAGTTTAGCAGAGCTAAACTGTCTCCCCCTGCCTGACGGTATCCTGGGCTAGGCGTATAATCACAGGACCCAGGCCGTCTGAATGGGCGCAGAAAAGGGAGATGTAGCCGTGACTTGGTCATGGCTGCCTCTCATTCACACGATTTTTGGTCGCGCTGTGAGCCCTTTTAGTGTTTCTGGTCAAGTTGGTAGCTTCAGTCCTGCTTCATTTTAAGATAAGTTTGCTTAGTGAAAAGGATACTCTGGGGTGTTGTGCCATCTATCTCCTGACTATTTTGCTATTGTATTTCATCTAGGTCATTGCATGCCTATTTCCATATTTATCATATCCCTTGTTATTTTCTGTAGCAAACATCATCCTTGTTTTTCAACTAAGGACAGTCAGAGTGACCACAGGTTCGAGGCATGGGGTCATACTCAATAGAACAAGTACTTTCCTTTTAGGTAGGGTCTCATCACATTAGTAGGTTAGGGTCAAATTTCCTATTCTACCACTTTATGGATTTTTTGCTTGTATTTTTGTTCTCTATTAATATACAGTAGAACCTCAACTAACATCATTAATCCGTCCGGAATCACTGTTAGTTGAGGGCATTATTTCCATAGGAATTAATGTAAATCCAATTAATTGGTTCTAGACAGTCCAAAAAAAACACACCAAACCCCATTTAATAGAGAATAACTCTGGTCTTTAATACCAAAAACAATACAAATACTGAATGAATATAAAACACAACTATAAAGAATAATATAACATTTAACAGGTTTTTGGACATTTAGCATACAGTGCTTTGACATAGGACCGCAGGGACATCATTATAGCAGTACAAATCACTGTGCTATCTGTGCTTTGACATAGGACTGCAGGGACATCATGAGCAGTATGTATCACTGTGTTATGAGTGCTTTGACATAGGACTGCAGTAATTATTTGCAAACGTTTCTTTACTGTACTGTACTCATCTGTACAGTACTTGCAGTACAGTGGGGATTCAGGAGGCAGGCAGCATTCAGCCGGCACTTTGGGGATTCAGCTGCTGTACTGTGTCAGGAGGCAGGCAGACACAGCAACGTTCAGCCAGCACTGTGCACTGTGGTGAAGGGAGGGGGAGGAGTAGGCGGGCGCTGATGCAGGAGAAGCAGGAAGTGACCGGCATCGGCTTCGCGCCGCCTCACTGAGCGGCGCCCGGGGTCATGGAGCGGTCGGCGCCCTTATCTGAGGAATGCAACTTTATTTGAGGGACCGCCGCTGCCCTGACACATCAAACAGTGTTACTTAAGAGCAATGCTACTCAAGGGTTTACTGTATAGTATACATATTTATCCTCTAAAGGACAACAAGCTACTTCCAATCAGGATGAGGTATTTTGCGTCTAGCTCCGACATAACAGGTACAGTGTGGGATTCTGTGGACTCTTAGCAGGTTATGGATGGGTAAAACATGTGTCCATAATACGATGTACATGAGCTTAAATATAACAATGTATGCAGAATCAAGTGCACTGTAATTTTGGACCATTTTCTTGCAAAACTGTTCGTAGTTACAGTCCAAACAAAGTTTTTCTACAGTCTTTGATAATCTAAGACATTAATACAGATAGTCCCAGACTTGCGAACATTCGAGTTACGAATTTCGCAAGATACGAACTATCTGTCCTGCACAGTATGATGTCATGCTATGGCATGACATCATACTGTGCAGGGACCGGGCAGGCTTCTATCAAGCCTAATAGAAGCCTGTCTGGTCAGATCGCAGTTGCTAGGCAGCTGGGGGCCTTCTGAAAGGCCCTAGGGCTGTCTATGCAGAGCGCCTATCAAGCCGTGCGCTTGATGGGCACTCTGCATAGGCAGCCCTAGGGCCTTTTAGGAGGTCCCCGGCTGCCTAGAAACCACACAGCATCCCGCGATCTCATCGTGGGACGCGGTACGGGCCCCCTGAACGTCGGGTGCAGGCTGTTTCTTACAGCGGGCACCAGGCGGCAGCAGTTCCGACGAGCCGCGCCGCTCGTCAGAACTGTTAACACTTTAAATACCGCTGTTAGAGCAAAAACCCAGACCCTGTTGTAATTATGATTGCTGTAGGAATACACAATTTACTATACATGTAGTATAAAACCCAATGTATATAAATGATTTAGAGCCTTATGAAAAATATGGAGAAATTTATTGTTAATGTCCTGAATTTGGACACTATAAAACTGAAAGCTGCCCCAAATGTAACGGCGGGCACACTGTACTAAATGATAAATTTGGTGACATCTTAACTGTTAGTTGGATTACGAAGCAACAATATTTAGCACCAACATAAGGGCGCACACCGTTATTTATTCTGCCGCATTTTATGACTCCTCTTAGCCATGTTCTCTTTTCTAGACACTTTTCAAAACTGTCTAGTGAAGCATAAAAGGTGTCCAGGAACAAATAATAAATCTGGAGCCAGACGTATACGCCAGTTTTTCTGTTCCAATTTGAGCCAGATTTCCGGCATATTTTGCTTACTAAACCTTGCAATACTCTTTCACTGTATAAAGTAGGTAAGCTAGAAGGATGTCGGCCTACTACTAACCTAAAACCAGATTCACAGTAGTGTAGATAATACAAGTCCAGGCAGATGAATAAAAATACTATTAATGACAACAAAATTCATTCCATCTCAAAATACCAACAGCAATCACTGATTAGAGGCTGCAGTGTGTTAACTAGAGATGAGCGAGCACGCTCGTTGAAGGCTGCTACTCGAGTAGCAGTCTTATTGATTAACTGTATACTCGCCGGAGCAGCATGCGAGGGGGGGGGGGGGGAGAGAGAGATCTCTCTCACTCTTCCCCCGCATGCTGCTCGGGCGAGTACACAGTTACTCGATAAGACTGCTACTCGATCGAGTAGCAGCCTTAAACGAGCATGCTCGCTCATCTCTAGTGTTAACCCTTTCCAATCCAATTTCCCTGCCACCCGCACGCTCACCAGCTTTTAATTATTTTGGGTGGGAAAGTGCGTTGTGGATTCCTTGGAATTACTCAACAGAAACACATAAAAATGATACCATGATGATTTTATTAGCAATTTTTTGAAAATTGAACATGAGTAATGAGTGTTTCACATCAGGAAGATCATTTGTAATAATCCTGTAAATATATTACATTTATAAAATAAGACTTTATTAACTTCTAATTTCTTTAATGATATCTATCTCTATCTATTTCTGTAATACAGAGGCATTCTATAACTGCATGCAATGTGTATAGCATATATGAATAGATGTCAGAAGCTGTTTTTCATATGTCTATTACACTATGCAGGACAGTGCTCTGATATCATACATATGCAGAAACGCCTCCAACATTGGAACTCTGTCTTGCATAGTGTTAGAAACGTGTCAAATCTCGCCCAACATCGGAGCTATGCAGAGAAATATCAATGTCGGATGAGGTCCAATACTGGATTGGAAAGGTTTATATTTTGGATGTAGGCAACTCAGTGCTTAGCAAAGGCGTTGCTTGAAGTTTCTGGCCCCATTGCAAAACCTGTAACCGGGCCACAACTATAATGCTTTATATAGTACTGGACTCCCTATATGGAGAAGAGAGGCCTTATGGGCCCCCTAAGGCTCCTGGGCCCCAGTGCAACCGCCTCCCCTGCATCCCCTATAGTTACGCCCCTGCTCACTTCTCAGTACCCAACAGGGTAGATTTACTATTGAATATACACTAGCTTTCTGGTGCAAATTGCCTCAGAAAATGGTCTTACATGCTTTACACCACATTTATGATGCCTTTTAGACATTTTTTCAGCATGTAGCAAAAAGAGTGTGGCTTGCCAGGAAGAGGGCATGATTCGTGGAAAAAGTAAGTGATCGCTTTGGAATTACCATGATTTTCGCATCGATTATCATAAAAATGTGGTCTGCTGATTATCCAGGTCACAATTATACACAAACACAATGTAACTAAAGCTATGTTCACTGCATCATTTGTGACTTATGGTTTTCTGTTCCATTATGGGGACTGGAAAATGGAATTTACTGGCCTAAATGACAGAACCAAATAGTGCTGAACGGACCCCATTGATTATAATGGGGTTTGTTTGGTTTCCATCAGCCATCATGGCAGTCTGGTCTTTATTATTTTTATAGTTTAGAAGTTGAAAAACTGGCTCTGGATGAAATGACTAGTTAGAGTCTATGGAAGCGTGTTGAGCCTTAGACAGTGTGTGTGACTGGGTTTTTATATACAGTAAGGAATTAGACCAATGTGTATCTGTTAGTAATACAACCTATTCCAGCAATTATTAGGGCAAGCCAGCTGGGTTTTCGAGTCACGTATTGGATCATAAAGGCAGTTTTTGCTTGCTAACTAGAGATGAGCGAACCTACTCGGCCACGCCCCTTTTTCGCCCAAGTACCGCGATTTTCGAGTACTTCCGTACTCGGGTGAAAAGATTCGGGGGGCGCCGTGGGTGAGTGGGGGGTTGCAGCGGGGAGTGGGGGGGAGAGGGAGAGAGAGAGGGCTTCCCCCTGTTCCCCGCTGCTACCCCCCGCTCCACCACGCCTCCCCCCGCTCCCCGGCGCCCCCCGAATCTTTTCACCCGAGTACTGAAGTACTCGAAAATCGCAGTGCTCGATCGAGTAATTACTCGAAACGAGTAGGTTCGCTCATCTCTATTGCTAACGTAATATGGGGTTGTATTGAGTATGGGATTTTTGGACTAGAAATAATTGCAAGCATTCCAGTGTAACCCTCTCAGTGCCTTAATTAACCCTTTAACACCCTGTTTTGCAATTTTGCTAGCTTTTTTTCTTTCTGGCTTTTCTTTACCCAGCTATTACATGAATGTGATCTATTGATCCCGTATTAGCTCGGGGAAGGGGAGGAATCTCTTTTTTTGTGGCAAGTGACCATGGCTGTATTGCTTGGTCTAGCCCTTCAGTTGTAAGCACCCCATGTGTGTGAATATCCTCCTGGTTCTGAATGAGCAGATGCAGGTATATATTTTTATCGCAGCATCTAAAGCCTGTTCCATAACGAATAGGGTTTTGCTACTAGGGATGTTTCAATGTGAATATGGACATTGGGGTATAAAAATATGGACATTGGGGTATAAAAACCATAACCCAAGTAACTCCGTCCCTCGCATGTATGTTTCAGGTATTGTATTTTTCTGGTCATCTTGCTTCGATATATTTTTTTAATCTAGAAAAAATAAAAGCTAAGTTTTAGGACATTTTTCTATGTCAAGTTTTCTCTCTCGGAGTCCTACTATGCCCTTTGTGATATTTTTTTTTAACAGAATTCTCATTCGGAGAGTAGCAATAGTCCTGATTTTTCTCCTTTTGCTGTTACTTTGTCTAAACGTGGGTTGGTGTACACACTGGATGTCGGCATTTCTTTGTTAGCCTTTACTTGTGCCCTTCACCAGTGACATGCATCCGTAAATAAAGAAGATGGAACAATACCTCTACAGCGCCACCTATTGGATGGTAGCATTCCTGCAAATCCATATCCGACCCTTTTTTTTACAGGTTTTTAGACAATGATTGGGAATAGAAAACCAAGCCAGAATCCATATACAGACAGCTGTTTCGTGGTTTTACCCCTTATCAGTGTTCAGTAGAATCCTGGCTTGGCCAGTGAGAGGCCTGTGATGTAGATCAGGAGGGGTATCATAAGGAGAGCATCTAGAAGGGGATTCAGGAGACTTATAAGGCCATGCATGTTCCTCTGGGAAATATGCAAATAAGGAAGATGGAACAATACGTCTGCAGCTTCACCTATTAGATGGCAGCATTCCTGCAAATCAAAATCCAAACCTTTATAGTATATAACATGTCTGCAGAAAGTTGGTTTGATCAAAGTGTGGTTCACACTAAGCAATCTTTCGTGAGAAGAAGAGATTTGTCAGCAACCAGGCTTTGCATGCTCTTACTGCATTTAATGGGCAAAGCACCTGGGAAACACATTCAATCTCATCTTCTTAACTGAAAAACCTTTTGCCACATAGCTCTTGGAGAAGTCATTAACACACCTATTTTTTACCCCTGCAGTGTGAACATTTACTCAATGTGCTCAATGAAAACCATTCTATGGTAGAGGTGTAATAGTCTCTAAACGAAGTTTTGGCACATCATAGCTATTTGTTCCACACTCCCTAAGGAGAGGGTATCATCTCTTCTTAGGGAGAGCAACTAGAAGGTGAGTGAGGAGACATATCAGGCCATCCATGCTCCTCTGGGTAATATGCAAATAAGGAAGATGGAACAATACCTCTGCAGCGCCACCTATTGGAAGGCAGCATTCCTTCAAATCAATGCTTGACCCTTTATGCAGGTCTGTAGAGCAATGATTGGGAATTGAAAACCAAGCCAGAATCCATAACCAGATTGGGTCCATATGGATTCTGGCTTAGTCTTCAATTCCCGATCATTGCTCTAGAAACCTGTATAAAGAGTCAAGCATTGATTTGAAGGAATGCTGCCATCCAATAGGTGATACTGCAGAGGTATTGTTCCATCTTCCTTAATTGCATATTACCTAGAATGTTATCACACAATTCTAGAAAAACACAATCAGACTTCATTTTTTTTTAATAATCAGTCATAAATCCAAGTAATTCCAAAGATTTCACTTTCACTTGCAACTATAAACTTGCCAATATATCTCAAGGTTTAATCCAGTCTTGGATTTAAAACTACTATATCTGGAGTAAGTCAGAGTAAGGCAGTGTATCCAATGTAATGAAAGTGTCATGCAGTATTTGCATTACAGATATGGAATAGTAAATGCAAATGCTTGTCTGTCATATACTTATAGATATGCAAGTATATCCAACTAATGATACAGTCTTGTTGATTGGGGAATTAGAACTCGCCATTTAACAGACAGTTAAAACAGACTAATGTATATGAGGCCATCATTAGCGCCACAGCTTCTGGTATAAACTGTCTCTGCTGTTGCTTTAATGGAAATAGATGTGTCACTGCTAATGAATAATTTCATAGCCAACTGATATAGAGGATATAAAAAAGCAGATTTTTACACTTGGTATGAAAATAAAAATTACAGGGATCTAAATGACACTTAATTGATCTGTCACACACATCATTGTATGAAGAAAGCTGCTCTATAGAAAACTGAAAAATAGCCGGAGAAATGGGTACAACATAATAGAAGAATAATTGGTGACAAGTTAAAAAGAAAAAAAAAAGTTTTTAAAGTCAGTGTCACCTGTTTTTGATGTTAAAGGAATCTGGCTTGGAAAACCAGTTGTCAAATACCCCACAAGAACATTCTGGCTTAATAGAAGAGAGTCTTTTATTCATAACCAGCAACAATAAGCTGGCACTATAAGGAACATTTATGTCTCTCTGGTAGTGTTGAGCGAACCTACCAGTAGGACCCGGGTCCAGGTCGAGCGTTCCTAAAAGTTCGGTTTGGCATAAACTCGAACCAAACTTTTCGCAAAGTTCTACCAAAGCAGAGTTCTCCGAGGAGAAAAAAAGTAATCAACAGTGAGGGTAGGAGTAATGCATATATGGACTCACCTGGTGTGGGGCCCGTCGCATAACAGGGGTCCACACCTTTGGTCCAAATTAACCTTCAATGGTAACCACAGGCACGTAATCCCATCAGATTGTGCATTGCAGGGAGAACAACAATGGAAGTATCCAGGGTCAACCGATCTTGGTCACAGAAAATATAGTGCTTGACAAAGGGGTTACTTAAACCCCGAAATGCGTTGCCAGACTACTCTATTAATACTACTTACTTATATATTTATCTATATGTTTTTTATTTTGTTGTGCATTGTTTGTTTGTAAATACCCTTTTTTATATATACTTTTACTACCATGGAATAAATGTCTGGAAACTACTCCTAATCTCTTGTAGCAACCTCCTATTGGCGAACCTGGATTGGGGGCATTCTGGTGATACCCAAGTCCCCCTTGTGAAGTAAGTTTTTCCTTTATTTTTCTACCACACCCTCACACACAATTTTTTTTGTCACTTGGTGACCACTAGAGATGAGCGAGCACGCTCGGATAAGGCAGTTACTCGTGCGAGCATCGCTCTTCTCGAGTAACTGCATTCTTGTCCGAGCAGGCTTGGGGTGGGGTGTGGTACGGGGGGGGGGAGGGAGTGGAGGGGAGCAGGGGAGAGAGTGAGAGAGGAATTTTAAATGTCATTTTCTTTTCTTGCATATTGAAATCATGAATGCTCGGTGGATCAAACAGGTGACTAAGTCAAACAAGCCAGGGGTCAGTGCCAGAAGATCAGAGGATATGTCAGAAGTAAAGGATAAATAAGAATCAAAGTCAGGTACAAAGCAGGATCAAAGCCAGGAGGACTTTAAAGTACAAGATGGCAAGCAAACAGGAAGTAAGCAAATCCAAGGTCAGAATCCAGGTATTAGTACAGAAGGTAATATAGGGGGAAATCAGATCAGGTACAGGATAAACAGAACAGGCAGGGAAGTTAAATAGCTATTAGAGATGAGCGAGCACGCTCGGATAAGTCAGTTACTCGAGCGAGCATCGCTCATTTTGAGTAACTGCATTCTTGTCCAAGCAGGCTCAGGGGGGTAGCGGAGGAAAGAGTGAGAGAGATCTCTTTCTCGCTACCCCCCGCTACCCCCTGCCCCCCCCCCCCCCGAGCCTGCTCAGACGAGAATGCAGTTACTCGAGAAGAGCGATGCTCGCTTGAGTAACTGCCTTATCCGAGCGTGCTCGCTCATCTCTAGTGACCACCAATGAAATCAATGGTTTCTATTCTCTACGTATCGTGCAGCACAAACACAACCCATGTGAAACCAGCCTGAGGGCTCAGTCACACGGGCGCATTGGCAACCATACATAGGCGCCAATGCGCCCGTGTGACTGAGCCCTCACTGCAGGAGGAAGACGGCCATACCTCAAGATGGACGTCTTTCTGTAGCCCTGAAGAAAGAACACATGACTGGCAATGAAGCTGGTCACATGTTCTTTCTCCCGGCGCTGCAGAGAGACGTCCGTCTTGAGGTACGGCCGTCTCCTTCCTGCAGTAACACGGCGCCGATACGACTGTGTGACTGAGCCCTAAGTGGGAAAGCACATAACATATATCAAAAGAGTGCAAACCAAATTCTAATACAATATCCATCCAGAAACGTACTAGAGCTCTAGTAAAACATAAACTTGCTTTGAAGAGCAAATCAAAAGGGCAAAATATCATTTAACGAACCCATTCGCATTTTCCGTATATTGTTCAAATACAATAAAGCCGTATAAAATAATATAATATTCATTCCATTATCATAGAAAGCTCTGAAAACATACAACAGGAGAGCAAATATATTCATTCCACCTGATAGCGGAAACATAAAATACATCCAGATATTATGAAGTTAATTAGCGAAATAAAGCGTCGTACTGCAGAAAGCAAGGAGCGCCGTGTTCTAGAATAGTGCATTAAATGGATACACACTGAATGATGCTTTCATTTCAAGACACAATGATGATGTGCAATCCTGCCCTGCAGAAGATACTTAATAAGGTGAGATTACTGGGCCGATGGGAGAACAGCTCCCTCATGGACACTCCTCGCGCTCTTAAATGTGCCACCGTTTCACACACTGCAGAGCTCTTCCATTATTTTTACTGCAGTCATTTTTACATGGGATTGGGGAGTGCTGTTTGCTTTATTCTACAGGAAGCCTCTGTGAATGAGTACGGCTATGAAAAGATCAAATCTAGTTCATCCTATTTTGTATTGTCAGTGTAGCGAGCATTCGCTTTCGGATTTTCAAAGTGTCAGTTTTGACCGTATATTTCTGATCATTTCTTGTAACTTTATGTCTTTGTCATAAAGTTCAAAGCATATCAGTGCAAGAAAGGGGTCCCAAAATGACACTGAATGTCACAGTTATCGTAGCTCATCATTGCACTAGCTGGAAATACATCACTGTTTGTGGGATGCTTGCAATAAAGCAAAACCTTCTGTTTACTTTCATTTGTTACATATTTTTATGAAGGATTTGTCATTTTTTATTATTCTGCACTATTTCATTATTAAACCAAAATTGCCACTTTAGTTGGAGACTCAGAAACGTAATTGCCTATTTGCTATTTGTCCTTTGATTGGGGACTTTTTTTCCTTCTCTTTCGGATATGAGTCATTCTCCGAGAGGGTCATTCCACTTTCCCCAGACTTCATCTTCTTCTTGGAATAATAATTCATATTTTTTTTCACAATTCACTGCAGTTTATAATTAACTCTGCTGATGAGTTCACTTGATAAAGGACCATCGTGTCGCAGTCTATCAATGGCAAAAATTAGGTCACAGATGGACATTTCAAAATGTGCATTATTGATCTAGGCTGTGATTGTTTATTACATTGGAACCGGCTTTCAAATAATGACTTTATCGTTCACTGAAGAATGTGCAAGTTACCTCCTGCATGGGACTCATAATTAGGCTTTGGAAGACGATGTTCGAGTTGATAAAGAAGAAGTAAAGTATAGTCATTCTTAGGCGTTGTAGAGTACAGTCAACGTATGCCTTTCAGGTTATGTAGTCGCTAACGATGTGTCAGCTGTTAATGGGACGTCTATTATTACAATGGGAAAGGCATTTTACTATTTGCATCAGATTATTATTGGTATTATCTTTAGTAGCAATATATCTGCAATAGTTTATGTTTTTTTAAAATATAAAACAGTTTTGATACAGTTTGATACACAAACACACTAAGTCAACTTGAGTCTGGCTGCACCCTGCCAGGTCGGATCCCACAGCGGAACAGGACTCTGTGCCAGCCGGGGACCCCCTGCACACATCTCCTGATTCTTCCTCTCTTTTCTGCGGATGTTCTGGAGGTTCTACAAATGACCCATAGACCCCAAAACTGTAATAATTGTGTTTGGCCTGCTGTAGTGCTGGAAAGGACCGTATCCAGTGAGCACAAGTTAGTACCTGACCTACTTGACAGTAAATGGTCAGTGATGGCAGTTAAGTGTTTTGGGATGTCAAAGACCATGTCAAGGGCAGGATCCACGGAGTCAAGAATAACTCCACCCTGTGCTCAGCCCCAGTGCCATATATCACATTTACTACTCTGTAAGGAATCAGACTTTGACCTACCTGATTAGTGGTAAGTGGTATTGTTCTTTCTTCTGGAGGAAAGCTATTTTGCAACCAACATGATCATGATCATTGTCATCTCGTAAACCTGTATTCAAGTACTTTACATTGATTTTGCTGCTTTTTAGTTGTACTATGTATAAACCACACGAAAAACACAAATATTTACATGTGTTTTTTTTATTTGCACCATTGAAGTCTCATGTGACATTATATGACGGTAATATTGACTCTTCCTTTATTTTTTGGCCAGTATATGTGTTTAGCCAAATAGCTAGATTGCGAAAACCAGCTATTTTATCCTTGATGAAGAGGCATTAAGTGGCCTCGAAACTGCTTTGCCAATAAAGGTATCATCTCTATAATACTTTTGTCTTTTTTACACAAGAGTATTTAACATTACTAACACTAGTGTGAACATAGCCTAACATAAGCAGCCCGTGTAGTAATTTCTATTATTCATATGCTCCTTGTAAAACTCACCTGTAAATCTGTTGCATTAGTACAAGTGATCCGAATAGTACACAATTATCCCACCGAGTAAGTTGCATTAGATGATATTGGCCACAATGAAACCATGGAGCCCTTTCTAGTTCCCTTTCAAAATGTACCAGCAGTCCCCATCAGACACTTGTGCAGTACAGTTCACATGGAGAACATAACATTTTAATTTAGGGCTCGTGATTAGAGATGAGCGAGCGTACTCGCTAAGGCAAACTACTCGAGCGAGTAGTGCCTTATGCGAGTACCTGCCCGCTTGTCTCTAAAGATTCGGGTGCCGGTGGGGGAGAGCGGTGAGTTGCGGGAGTGAGCAGGGAGGAAAGGGGGGGGGGAGAGAGTGAGAAAAAGATCTCGCCCCCGTTCCTCCCGCTCTCCCCCGCCGCTCCCTGCCCTCCGCCAAATCTTTAGAGACGAGCGGGCAGGTACTCGCATAAGGCACTACTCGCTCGAGTAGTTTGCCTTAGCGAGTATGCTCGCTCATCTCTACTCGTGATGGTTATTATTTAAATTGTTTGGCTCCATCCTAGTAGCTAGACAATGGTTAAACTGGAAGTCCTGGATCCGGCACATGGTGAACCCAAACGGTACCTGATAGACCCCATTGCTCCAATTGGATTACATTATTCGCTATGAAGCAATATTTCGTCCTGGATCTTAACGGAAATCTGCAACGTAGGCTCCAAATGTGCCCTTACTTATGTAATATACATCTTTTATTTATAACATTATTTCAAAGGGCAAGCAGTTACTCAGCGAGTGCCTTTCCTCTGACTTCTTATGCCCTGAGCAGGTGTTTTGCTTGCTTGAAAGTGACCACGAATGTTAAAAGGTGCATTGCAAGTATCATCAGGAAATGAAATACATAACTAAAAATACCTCTGTGATTTCTTAGCCTAGCCAAGGTGTCTGACAAATTCAATTAAATGTGTCATACATCATTCCCCACAGTGTTATTGACAGAGATGTAGTAGCATTGAATTTTAATTATTCAGCTTGTATCGATCCCTCAATATTCTGGTGAGAATCATTTTCAGACCCTTGAGCCTCAAGGAGGTTAAAATTGTTGTTTAATTATCGAACAAGCAGCATCTTGTGAATCAAGGTTTGGATTTCCCCGTTCAATCCTTCTGCATCGCATTAATTCTGTTCTTTGTTTTTCTTTGATTTTGTCTACATTCGCCGGATGAAAGTGCGGCTCAGACGTATGGGAAGGTAAAAACATATTCCAAGAGTCGCAAGGTCAGATCTAGCTGGAACTTTTTAAATAAAAATCCCTATTTTAATAAGGTGAACTTTCAGCTGTAATGTAATAGATGCAAGATGCCATAATTTACTGCAATATATTGTCTGCTGGCTGAATTTCAACTTCAGTTCGAAAATGTGAAGTGAAGGTGACTAGGATTCTAGCGCATATTCCAACCAGATATCTTAAAATGCAATGCTGCAATAATAAAATAAATTATTCTAACTGTATTATACTTAATCTGAGGAAGGTACATGATAATGTAGGGTAACATTTATAGTAACACCCAAAGAAGTAAATAAATTACTTGCACTTGGGAGGGAAAAGGTATGATGGGCTTGGAGATGGGAATTGGTAACCTTTCCAAATTCGGTTAGTCTAGGATATACATTTTTAATAGGGCTTATAAAAACATTGGGAACTAAGGTGGATGTAGCTGTCAACAGGGGGCATTTTATTACATTGGTGGACCCAGTACAAAGATTTCATGAGTGCTCCCTACTAGAGATGAGTGAGCATTCTCGTCCGAGCATTAGCCTACTCGAGATACTCGTTACTTGAGACGAGTACCACGGGGTGCTCAAAAAAATTTTACCCTCTCCTCCCCAAATGTTTTCAATGGAGCTGTGGCAGATGTTTCCTTCATCCCCGTGAGGAAAAAGAATTCCCTGCTGCACCTGCCACATCTGTGACAGATGCAGCAGAGGAATTCTAAATCCCTGAGGGGAATAAAGGATTCCCTACCGCAGCTGTCACACATGACAGCTGCAGTAGGTAATCCAGCTGCTTCAGCCAATCACAATCAGAGCTACCAGCAGGCAGAGATTTTAAATCCCTGGCTGCTGATAGCTCAGGACTACAGAGCCAGGGACAGCCAGGAGAAGATGCGGCTGAGCCCGGCAGCCGAACGGAGGTGAGTATGTTTTTTTGTTGTTGTTTTTTTAAACACTTTTCTTTGTTTTTCAGGGAAGGGCTTACATTTAAAGCCCTTCCCTGAAAAACATTTCAGGGATGCCGGCTGCAGGATCCTCCACCGTAGCAGTCGTGTGTGACAGCTGCGGTAGGGAATCCTTCATTCCCCGCAGGAATGAGGATTTCCTTTGCTGCATCTGTCACAGATGTGGCAGGTGCAGCAGGGAATTCTTTTTTCTTGTGGGGATTCAGGAAACATCTGCCGCATGCGGCCGATGTGTTCTGCATCCTCGCGGGGCATGGCAGCGGCAAAGAGGTAAGTTTTTTCTATTTTTTTTACACTAAAATTTTTGTTTTTTAGGGAAGGGCTTATATGTAAAGCCATTCCCTGAAAAACAGCAGCGTGGCTCCATTGAAAACAAATCAGGCAGTTACCGAGCATGGGTGAGCATGAAAAATGCTCGGGTCTCCTGTTGACTTCAATGGGGCTCGTTACTCGAAACGAGCTCTCGAGCATTACAAAAAGCTCGGCTCGAGTAACGAACACCCGAGCATTTTGGTGCTCGCTCATCTCGCTATTCCCTACCTAAATCTGGCACAGAGCAACATTTAAAGGGATTCTGTCATCAGAGTCATATTGTCCGAACCACGGGCAGCATGAACGCAAGACAGAGATGCCTGCTGCCCCTGTGGGTGTTTAATTTTGAAATGCTGTGGAGTTTCAGAAAAACTTTTTTGAACAAGGGGCAATAGGCATCTCTCTCTAAGCTTCATGCTACCTGTGGTTCAGCCAACATGAATGTGATGACAGAATTAGTGCACTACCTGGTATGATCAGCTCATAACATAAATACTCCATACCACCTGTTTTTTAGTCCCACTGTAACAGTAAGTGTCCCCCCCCCCGCTCCCAAAGTAATAGATACTCCTGTCAATATTACCCACCATAGATCCTTTCTAAAGAGTTCCTACAACAAAGTGGAAGAGAACTCTGTAGATTTTTATGCTATAGGGTGGCCTGATGCAATTGCACTCTTTAGCATCCTTACTTCCAACAGTGACCCAGGGTGTCTAGCAGGCCCTAAATACCAGCAAATATGGGAGAAAAAGAGTAACATTTTCAGCAATTGAGTTTGAGACAACTGCATTTATAACAGACCGTTTGCCACATAATTGTTCACTACTATAGATGGTGGTGTATGTATGTCTGTGATTCTAAGTCAGAATTTCGGTTGTAGGAGATGCACAATATGTTGGTAAATGATGCCATTAATGATTCTGTAAATTCAGTACACAGTGAGTTATATAGTTTTCTGTTTATATACGTTTACAATATTGAAAAATGGTAAATTAGCAGATCGTTTGATTAGCAGCTCGTACATTGTCTAGCGGGTTGGGTAGGTACTGCAAGCTGAGTAATATTGAAGTAAATGGGACTCAGCCTGCAGTACCAGCAGGGACCACTGTGCAGTGTATGGAGCTGTCAACGTCCTGCAGCAAAACAGCTGGAAATGCAAGCTCTTTAATCTGAGTTATGTGAAAGGCCTCGGTTAAAGGCAAAGCCTCAGTCACGTACTTGAGTTCCTGCACAGCAGTCTTTGCAGTCCAGATCACCAATGGGTACTATTTAAAAAAAAAAAAAGCAAGGTTGTCTTGGAATCAGACAGTGGGTCAGCACATAACCCACCACAACCCACATGCTTGCTTGAAACAAGTTTTATTAAATGATTGTTCAGTTAGTACACCGGTCCTTCTATTGAAACCCGGTAGAATGTAAAACAGTTGCTGCATAGTAGACGCCAAGTCGTAAAGGGACACTGTGTTAAACTTTATCAGCTTTTTTGTGCAACTTTCTAGACCATGGCAAACTACTGAGCAGCAGCTCATGGGATTAATCTTCTCCCTTCTCCCCGATTTCTGTCTTTACATGAAATTTTCATATTGTGGCCTGCCATCATTTTTGGCAGTAATACCCTTTTCCTATATCTCTGTATGACTGTGCACCATCTTTTACCCACACAGTGGTTCATTTCCTTAAAGTTACAGTAACATAAAATAAACAGAGGAACAGAAAAAAAGGTAAGAGAGGACAAGCAAGGCGCTAATCAGTCAATTCAAAAGACAGCCGATGGAAAAAACAGCGCACTATAGTTAAAGGAGCTGTCCATCTGTGGACAACCACTTCCCCATGCAATTAAATAATTAACTGTCATATACTCAACTCTCCCTGCCCTGCTGTGTCCTGAAATGGTGTTCAGCCCCTCGCTCTGGTTTCTGTTGACAGCTGTAGTCCCACCTGGTTTTTAGGACATAACTAGGGCTGTAGGCAATAGCAGAGCTTATCAATCCACCAGGTCCACTGGAGAGCCTTTCCCAGTTTGTTGTAGCAAAGCAAAAAACAGTCCATAGGCGCTACTCCTTGACACCTGAGGAAGACCCCATTCCGGGATTGAAACACATAGTTTTATATTTTATGTTCAGAAAGGTTGGTGATCCAAGGATTATTCCGATTGCCAGATTGGGGTGAGCAAGAAATTTTTTTCTTTCAATGGGGAAAATTGCTTCTACCTCATTGGGATCTTTTGCCTTCCTCTGGATCAACATTGGGGAGGAGGTAACAGGCTGAACTGGATGGACATATGTCTTTTTTTGGCCGAACATACTATGCTACTATGTTTCCATTAATAAAGAGTATATTTAAATTGGAAACTAGTCCGGCATCCTATTCATCGAAGCCCAAGGAGTAGCGCCTACAGATGTAGTTTTTACTTTTCTACAATAAATTACACAGAACGACTTAAAGTATCAATTCCATTTACAGTAAACAGATGGGGTGTTGATTGAGACATACATACGCATGAGACTTCAGCACGAGTGATTTAAGCTGGCTATAGGCATTAGATATTCACAGGATCCAGATAATAGTTGTGAAATATGCTTTACAACTAACATCTACTACCCACCAAAGGCAATACACTATTTGCATAGCCCCTTGAAAACTGACTAGATCTGCCAACAAATATTTTGTTTCTGTGACTAGTTAAACAGGACCTGCCAGATATGTCTATCATTTAAAGACAAAACATAAAGAATAGAGATAAGCGAGCACACTCGGTAAGGTCAGTTACTTGAGCGAGCATCGCTCTTCTCGAGTAACTGCCTTCTCGTCAGAGCGTGCTCGGGATGGGGGGGAGGGGGGCAGCAGGGGGTGGCGGGGGAGAGTGAGAGAGATCCCTCTCTCTTCCCCCCTGCTCACCCTCGCCCCCCCCCCCCCGAGCACACTCAGACAAGAAGGCAGTTACTCGAGAAGAGCGATGCTCGCTCGAGTAACTGACCTTTCCGAGTGTGCTGGCTCATCTCTAATAAAGAAGCATTTTCCATCTTTCTAATCTGCTTTCATTTTCTGGGTGTAGAATGTTTTATTCTGTTGTCTATAAATGATTATGGGGGTGACCATCTTTCCTGAGCTTCATTCAACAGCATTTAGAGAGATGCTTTTACAGCAGCTTCATGGGCCATTCACACAATGGACAAAAGCCAACCCATTGACTGCTATGTGAGACTGCTCTAAGCATACTCTGTGACCTGTACGGAGGTCATTTTGCAGGGCGATTAGATAGTCACAGCTTATACCTTCTGTGAATGGTGGATCCTGTTATCGACATGCAGGTCTTTCAGTGTAATCCATGTTAGTGAGATGACTGCTGCAAACCTTTTCTACAGATCGAAAAAATATCATTAAGTCAGTGTGCAAAATACAGGATTTTAGGATTTTTTTTTTAAAGATACAGATTGCGGACAATTTTTTTTTGTTTTTTAAAGTTCAGCAAAAATTATTTTAAAAAATCTGTTTAACCCAAAAATTGGATTTATCAGAAAATGACCAATTCCTTTTAAACTAAAAATTCATGTTACTGTAAACCCGAAGAGCGATGGAGAACAGATATTGGAATTTATCACGATTTACTCCAAGTATCATATATTCAGTAGCTACAAACTTCTTATCTTCCAGTAGATTGTGCTGCAACCCCCAAGCTCCTCACTGTCAGCCAATGTCTGTCATCGCTGCTAGCAATGCATTAAGATAAATCTTCACTTGGCTCCATGTCAAGAAACGGAAAGACAGGGCACCGGGATAGACATTTCTAACATACAGCTCCCCAGCTAGCCACATATGCCAACGTGTTTCCTAATATGCCGATGTGCTGCTATTATAAGCACATTATACAGCATCTGCCAGTTTTTGTGACTTGTCCCCACCACAAGTTGCTAACATTTCATTCATTCCTCTATAGATCTGCATCCTAATTCAGGTTAGTTGCATACACTGACCCCAACACTGTAGAAAGTGACATTTTCTCAAACTGTATTGCTAAGAATCATTTTGACAATAGTGTAGTGCAATTAGCATTTAGTGATGGATGAACGCTAGTTAAGGGAATTTGATTGTAATGAAGGAAGCTCGGAATAGATCACCTTTAAAGAGCAGCTTGACTCATAAATTTTATTCGTTTGCATTTTTCCTTCAGAGAGACTCTGCCTTGTACTTTACATTTTACTTGTGCTCTACCACTAAGTATATTCCCAGCAAACTGTACTAATTCCCCATTGTGCTAACATTTGGATTCTTATCTACAGACGTTTTATGCACTCCTTTGTGTGCCATTCTTATTAGGAAAAATAAGATGTTTCAGCCACAGAGAGAATTTATGCATAGAAATTTGGCTGCATCATCTCTTTCTAAAATACGTAGTATAGTGGAGCAATTAATTCGAAGCATAAAAAAAGGAAAAGTTACCCAACCTAATTTAAGGGGTTTAGTCTTCAATATAACAAAGGAATAAACATCAGATTGTGTTAGCTTTACCATTTTTTTTTGTCATTGACAATGAATTGATAAAGTTCCAGGCGTTGGAAAATACAGAATATATAGATCCATGTTAAATAGACATATTTGGTTGACATTTTCAGTATTCCAGAACTGTGATTATTATATAAGAAAACCAGGCAAATGCAGAGCGCACATCCTGGCTACAGGGCCTGGTGCAAGGAAGGGTTAATTGAGGAGGTCCAACCTATTCGGCCGGAGCGGGGCACATGCTCCTGATAAGGTGGTCCATTGCTACACCCCTGCAGTGTGTCCACCAGGGGCGTAACTATAGAGGATGCAGGGGATGCGGTTGCACCCGGGCCCAGGAGCCTTAGGGAGCCCATAAGGCCTCTCTTCTACATATAGGGAGCCCAGTAGTATGAATAAAGCATTATAGTTGAGGGCCTTGTTACGGATTTTGCATTGGGGCCCAGAAGCTTCAAGTTACGTCCCTGGTGTCCATCGTTACTTTTCTAGAATTTTTTTTTCCAACTTACAAGTTTTATTGAGTTTTGTACATTTTCCATCAATTCCCAATTTAGGGATTACAAAACGATAATAGAATAAACCCATAAAGAAAAGAAAGTACTGTCCCTGTTGGACAAAGCAGCAAAGAATGTAGAATCTGAGAATGGCCTGGAAACGGCCTAACAATAGTGGAACACACAAATCGAGAACCATGAAATGCGAAAACAAAAGTAAAGTCACCCAGTAGGCAACCAATGTGCTGACATGAAAAAAAAATTAGAGTGCCAAGTTAACTCATGACAAAGTACAGCCTATCAAACGCAGATATTGTGAAAGAATGAGGAAAGAAAAAAGGAAGAGGGAAGAAAAGGGGAAAGGAGCCAAAGACCATCCCACCCAGTGCAATCCGAATTTGAAAAAGACTAAACAGATATTAACTCCAAAAGAGCAAATGATGCCTTTAGATAGGAGGTCCATCCAAGACTGGTGTAGTCAACCCAATTTTATCAAGCAAGATGGCCGTAAGCTTATCATTAATCATATACTATGACACGGGCCTCTTAACTTCAGGTTTATGCCAGGAGGCCACTATAGTTTGATGTATAACTAAGAAGACAAATGAGATGAGGATATGAAAATGGCGGGGTACAGTCGGATCCGGCTGTGAGAATTTTCGCAGCGGGACCCAAACCGAGCCCCTGCAGAGACCAGCGAGGCACTCACCTGCTCCCGCGGCTCCGGCTCTTTGATGTGCCGGCTGCCGGGCAGCCGGCACATGCGCAGACCGGAGCCGGCGGCCGGGGAGTGACACTTCTGTGCGTGGCTCGCATAGCCCCCCACAGAAGTAGAGCAAGCTGCGATTTGTTTTCTGCGCGTGATTTAGCGCAGACAAATCGCGGCCGTCTGCCTAGGATTGCGTTTTCTAACGCAATCCTATGGCAGCTTCCACATACGGAAATTCTGCAGGAAATCCCAGCGCGGAATTTTCGCCTGTGTGCAGGGGGCCTCACCCTGAACAATATCATTCAGATTCCCACAATCCAGTGAGAATCTGATCGGCCCAAGAGGAAAAGTGAGGAAGGACACATCTGGATATGAATATATATGTTTTTTTTTTAATTGAAAGAACATTTTTAAGTACATTTTTATAAGAAGTGGCAGTTTAGCAAAGATTTGCTTCTCATTGCTGCACTTGGCAAACATGATGTAACTATAAAGCAATAATCAAGCTCACTTTAAGAGAACAATGTTTCTCTGCCGTAGATGAAAGGAGAGGATATGTGATTGTGGCCTGAAGTTGGTATAAAAGCTTATTCTTGATTAAGTAATCACATCAGTACCAGTCATTAACATTGTGCTGCTGTGGTTAAACGCATCACTTGTCTGAGTGTTCAATGTCCATTAAATGATGCATTTGTAGCAGTGAATGGTGATGAAATGCTATTACAGTGCTCTGGTCTAAACTGGCATCAAGACTAGGACGACTTTAGTTCCTTTCCATATAAATATATACTCTATTTGTTTGACATGACTTTAAAATGGGGGAAAAAATGTATGTGTTATCATGTATTTATATCTGTGAATGATTATGCCTTCACAGTAATTGTGGGGGTTTTACAGCTTGCATATAGAGTGTAACGCCACGGGGGTTAATGAGTACGTGAAATGGTCACTTTTACTTCTTTGGTAGTTTATTCATATAAGTTTTAGCAGAACATAAACGACTGGGCCCCCGGAGAAATGATAAAGTTTGCAAAATTCCTTTCAATTTAACCCTCCGCAGTCCACAGGAGGAGCAAGTAAGTCCACAGCTAAAGGAAACTGTAATAAGTCTGTTTGTTTTCACAGACCTGTAGTTGTCCAGAGCGCAGCTGGTCTTTAAGTCATAGTGTCTCCAGACCCCAGTCCTAGGGCAGGTGTTCCCCAACGGTCCTGCTGGAACAACGTAGCTCCTTGTCCACAGCGTCTCTCTGCTCACAACAGAAGTCTGGTTGACCAGAAGTCTGGTCACAACACAAGTCTGGTTACAACTGAAGTCTGGTTCTCCCAGACACACACCTCCTCCTTACTTCCACCTGACTCTTTACATAGCTTGCTGGTTCAGGTGGAAGATCTGGCTTGGCGTATTATTGGACCGATCTACATCACAGAAGCTAACAACCTCTGTGACATATATCTTCCATTTCATACCATACCTGTGGGTGTTTTCCCTCTTGTCTCAAGCACCAGACTGCCTGTCTGTTGCCCCCTACAGGCCATTCTCTGTAGCGCACCCCTACAAGAGTTAAATCAATTGTCCCATAAAGACACTATTAGGACAGATAGATGTCATGGAGTAGAGTCCTCTCCTTTAGGACTACCCCTATATGTACTAGAGTCGACAGCCATTCCATAAGGGCAACTCTTCTTCTGGCAGACTCAAAGCCATGCATGTCTATGAACTAATCAGCAATTGCACTATAACTATGTCCAAGTGCATTCTGGGAAACATCAAATTTAGCCCACTTTTCCGTATTTTGATGGAAGAAAAGCCAACCATCCCATTGCATAAATTCATCCACACTTGTGTAGCGACTTTGACTATATGCTAAATAGTAAAACTCGACTCAGATATCATGAGACTGCAAAGGAACCGAATAGCTTACAGTCAGAGAATGCAAGCAAATATACAAACACGTATCAATAGTGTGTTGCGGTAGGGGCAAGGGACGCAAGAACCAGAGTATGATGTGGACACCAGGCTTACAAAAGTATATGCCGTATTTTTTGGACCATAAGACACTTCTAGTTTTTTAGTTGGGGGAAGAGCCGTGGCCGATACTCTGATATAGGGACATGGTGGTCTTTACTATAATGTAGAATATATGTAGAAGGCGAGTGGGTTATTTTTACCTTGGTCCCCTCCTATATAACTTGCCTGGTTATTAACACTTGGAGCAGTGCAGTGACCCAAGCACAGGGCACACCACTGAGGAGATGGCGGGGCAGCTGTTAGGGATGTGACAGCGGCACTACCAACTCCTCCCCTGGGCTGCGATTTGCTTTCTGGACCAAAAGGTCCACAAATCAAATCCGTAAGCTTTATTTCATTTGCGGACGCCCATGTTTCCCTATGGGCGGCTTGATTTGCGGATCTTCTGCGCAGATTCCGTAAATCAAACCCGCCCGTGGACATTGAGCCTAAAGAAGAAAGATTGAGAAAGGGTTGTGAATTGAGAAGAAAATTATTTATTAAAGAAAGAAAGACAAACTTCTCCAATCCTTAAACTCCCAAAGGGTATACTACATGCCAACTACCTAAAGAAAATTGAGAAAAGTGAGTTAAAATGTTTTACCATTTTCCCTGACTCCTCAAGCTTCCTTCTCACCTAACACCACCTGCACTGCACTGAGTACTGCACTGCCCTACAGGGAAAGGGACTACACCCCCCAACAACTCCTTTTCCCTTAAAGACTTTGTTCATGGTGGGCTCAGGCCTTGCTATGGACTGGTGTCACGAAGTCACAGAGACAGATGAATTCCCCTTTATTTCTTATTTCACTGGTGGGAACCACTAAAAAATAACTTTTATTGAATTTTTTATATAAAATCAGGGGACTCCTACCTAAACACAAACACACGCATATATCTAGATAATTATAAGAGCAACAGGACCAACTAGTGGATCTCGTTTTATGGTTTTATGCCCCTTAACCCTTTCCAATCCACTGTCTGAACTCTGAAGACATTATGATTTAAGGCTGTACAGCTCCGATGTTGGAAGACGTCCGTCGGGGTTCTCTTACTGTATATTGCTAGCCTTTCTGCTGTTGGAGCCTATCCAACGTGTCACCTCATGCAGTACTGGCTTTAGCCAGCAGATAGCGCTGTTGTAGAACAGTAGAAAAAGAGTTAGCTCCCTAGGAAAACCAGGATACAAATTGGATTGGAAAGAGTTCAAATAAGTACGGACACTCTAATGTAGGTTGTTGTGTCTGGATTTGCAAACCTATGGCAAAATGTCCATTAATAACAGATGCTTTATTACATAGATATTATGCTGCAGTGCTATAATGGACACATTTACTGATACAGCACACTGTGCACCATGATGAAAAGCACAGTTGCTTACGCACGATCCCACTATGGTCTCTTTTATTTAGGATTAGTGCTCTACTTTTAATGATAAAAATGATGAAAATGGAGCAGAAAAATGGGTGAGGGAGCGTTAATTACTCCCATTGGAGATAACTACTATCAATATAACCCTATTTATCTTCCATGTTTCCCCCACTTCCAAACAGGTAACAATCTAGGGTAATATACCCTGAGCTCCACCAAGACAAAAGTAGCTGTGGTTACCGATGCTTTATTAGATACTATAATACGCACAACTACACGATAATCTGGTGGTTATTGCCCACTGCTCCTTGTTTCTTTCATCCCACTCCTAGCTCAGATATGCTCTGATCATAGCACATCAAACATTAGTGAAGTCTGCATTGATGATTGCAGATCTCCCTTCAAGTTGAACAGATTAACAGACACCAATGCGCCTGCTTGTTGTTCTCATGTGGCTGCTGATTTACTGAGCTGAGTCACATATTGTTACAACTAAATGTTGGAGATGAATTAAATAAGGCCGTCTCTCTGCCAGTTGGACTGTCTAAACTCCCTCAACATGTTTCTGCCGCGATAATGGACTCGCTAGCTCATCAGGATGGCATTCAGACATTCCTAACAGCCTTAACAGTGGTCTGTACAAAGCAGCACATGCACACACACAACCTTTCAGTAGCAATACAGCTTGATTTCTGGCAGAGCTGGTAAGTAGCAGTGTCACCTGTGTTTAAATAGCATCCGATCCAACCACTGGCTACGGAGGCCCGCCCATAATGCTCCAATCAGAGCCAAGTAACCTTGCTGACATTCCTCTGCCCCTTTCAAATCGCGCAATAGAAAGTCCGAACCCACATAAGTGCAAACAGCCGGTCACACGATACTGAGTTACCTGTCCGGGTCTTCTGCATACTGCTTGTGTATTCTATTTCCTGGTCTGCGAATGCGTGCACAATAAATTGCGGACGGGCCACGGATCAGACGACTTTTATTGACTTCAATGGAAGCCAGCGGTGCGAGATCTGCACTGAAATAGAACATGTCTGCAAATCAAATCCGTAAGCTTTATTTCATTTGTGGACACCCATGTTTTCCTATGGGCAGCTTGATTTTCAGATCTTCTGCGCAGATTCCGCAAACCAAACCCCCCCGAGGACATTGGGCCTAAAGAAGAAAGATTGAGAAAGAGTTGTGAATCGAGAAGAAAATTATTTATTGAAGAAAGAAAGACAAACTTCTCCGATCCTCAAACTCCCAAAAGGGTATACTACATGCCAACTACCTAAAGAAAACTGAGTTAAATTGTTTTACCGGTTACCCTGACTCCTCAAGCTTCCTTCTCACCTAACACCACCTGCACTGCACTGAGTACTGCACTGCCCTCCAGGAAAAGGGTGGTGCAGTACTCACTGAACAGAGTGGGAAATTGTTATAGAGCCTTGTGTGTTGCAGCAGAAATGCAGTCCTAAGCTCTCACTCATGACCTGGAGGTTGCAGGTTCAATTCCTGGATGGCTCATGTGGCCGGCTCAAGGTTGACTCATCCTTCTGAGGTCAGTAAACTGAGTACCCATTTTTTTGGGGGGTAATGAATAAATTACCTGAAAGTGCTGTGGAATAAGTTGGCACTATACAAATAACAAAATGTATTTATTATAAGGAATGAAAAGCACAGCGGCTTAGTGGTTACCACAATTACCCTACAGCGCTGATCAACATCTGAATGGATGTATGTATTGTATGTTCTTCTTGTGCTTTTACTCCAGGTACTGTAATTTTATTCCCCCACTTCAAAAAAGATGCTATTAGAGTTTTTGACATGAAATTACCCTAGTGTGTCTGCAGGGCCCTGAGAAAGTGTCACATGATGCATAAGAGTTTGTTGATTGTTTTCTGTGAATTGTAGCCCTGGTTGTTGTTCCCCCTGAGGACGCCGCAAGGTGAAGCATGTCAGGGTGGCTATAGATTAGATTTTAATCGGATTTTGGTGGCGTTGATTTACTAATCTCTACATAGACTTTTGGAAGTTGGCCATCCAGGCCTATGTTTTAGTGTGTATATGCACAATTACCCACATGTTACTAATTGATGACTGCTGGTCACGTTGCACTGCTACCACCATTTACCTCTTATAAAAATAAATAAATCTTGGTATTTGTATAGCGCCAACTTATTCCACAGTGCTTTCAGGCAATTATTACCCTCCACCAAGCTGGGTTTTCATTTTACCGACCTCAGAAGGATGGAAGGCTGAGTCAACCTTGAGCCAACTACCTGAATCATGTGGGGATTGAACTTGCAACCTTCAGGTTATAGGCGAGAGCTTACACTGCGCCACACGAGGCTCGTTATTTATTTTATTTTAAATATCATTCGATGTGGTCTTTGTCTTTTTGAATAATAAAGTATTTAGATGATATTTTAAAGCATATTACCAATGGGTATTTTTTGCCTTTGGCAATTAGAAATGTATTGTGTGAATCTGTTGCCCGCTGAATGCCTGCTATGTGCGTTTACAGGGGTTTTCCTCAGGATAGGTCATCAATTGTTGATAGACGGGGGTCCCTGCTGATCAGCTGATCCTCCGGCTCTGGTCACTGCTGCCAAGTCAGACGTTCACACTGGTGGTCAAAGCCAGGAGTGTTTTGGAAGGATTTCACTCCCATCAGATATTCATATGCTAGTAAGCAGGGTTATCCTAAGGCTGGGTTCACACAGGGCGGATTTGCCGCGGAAATTCCATGCGGAATTCCATGCCGCGGCTTTAGAAAATGTAGCATGTCTATTTATTTTTTCTTTCTGCTGCGGCCGCGCTCTCCTCTCTGGGAGCGCCGGCTGCAGTGGAAGAGCAAGCGGCCGGGCCGCTTCAAAGCTGCCGCGGGTTTTTCCGCTGCGGTTCTCCCGGCGGAAATCTCGCCAAACTTGCCAAACCGTGGGATTTTTTTCTGCCGGGAATATGTCCCGTGTGAACACAGCCTTAGGGTGGATTCAGACGACCGTATATCGGCTCGGTTTTCATGCCGAGCCGTTATATGGTGTCCTCATCTGCAGGGGGGGGGGGGGATGGAAGAGCCAGGAGCTGGAATTGAGCTCCCGCCCCCTCTCTGCCTCCTCTCCACCCCCTCTCCGCCTCTCTGCACTATTTGCAATGGAAGGAGGCGGGATGGGGCGGGGCTAAGTCCCAAGAATTAGCCCCAACCCCGTCCCACCTCTCCTCATTGCAAATAGTGCAGAGGGGCGGAGAGGAGGCAGAGAAGGGGCGGAAGCTCAGAGCACTGCTCCTGGCTCTTCCAGCCTCTCCCCCTGCAGAGAGAGAGACGACGTATATCGGCTGGCATGAAAACCCAGCCCATATACGTTCGTCTGAATCCAGCCTTAGAAGAATAAAAAGAAAGTCACATTCAGATCCGTCAACAGCACATGGAAGCAATTGTAGATTTTCTTCTTTAAAAAATTTGAGAAAAGACAAAAATGTAATGAAGATATTTTATAAATATGCTAGATCTTACATTTACTGAACTTATGGTCAATTTAAGGCTAAAGTAGAACTTTACTTAACTTCAGTTTTACACTAATTTATTACAATTGAGAAAGGTTTAACCTTTGTATTTTGGTGTAGATGGTGCACTAATTGTGCTATTTCTATGTTAATTATTCTCCTCGGAGTCAAGAGACAAGTTCTGGGAGTGACCTTCTGCTCCTCGGATGTATTTATAGATGCCTTAATTCTCCAGATGTACCTAGATGCCAGAAACTCATTCAGAAATAGCGGTATTCGAATGTGGATCATGAGAAGGCATGTCTAAAATAGTGATTTTCCTCATCTCCAACCAGCGGCTTCATTTAATCAAAGTAAGCCCTATTCACAAAGGCGTATTGGCCTGCACAATATGCAGAGAATAGAACATGTTGATTTCAATGGGTTCGTTCACATACATGCATTTTTCTTGCCCATTTCGGTTACACAAAAACATAGCCGCAGCGTGCTCTATTTTCCTGCTCATCTGCACACCCAAAGTCCCCATAGAAGCCAAATGTGCGCGCAATATACTAGGAGATGCGTGATACGCTGTAATTGTGCAGAAAAAATTACATGTCAGGAACACATTAGACTTATTCGCTTTTTCAATCAGTGCATATTTTATTGCAGCACACAAATAAACATGCCTTGCGGGCGCAAAAAGTATAGTAAAATACACTAATGCATGCGCAAAAGACAATTCATTCTGCATCATTCATTCACGCGTGCACAAATACACATATGTTCATGTAAAGGGTGCGTAAAAGGAACCTGACAGTGACTATAAGGGCTTCTTCACACAAGCATAAGCACAAAAACGCACCAAAATAGTGCATGCCACATTTTTTGTGCCTGTGAAATGCGTGCACAAAAGCAAAAGTGGGCATGAACCTATTGAAAACAATGAGTTTTATTGTCTGCCTATTGCTCATGCAAATTTTGCGAACACAAATGAGCGTGCAAACACACCCGTGTGAAGAAGCCCTAAGTACCATAAACTAAGGTATGGCGCTTATAGTTTAGGTCACAGGGAATCTAGATAGCTGTCTCTCATACTTACCTGGACCCTCATTCCTATGGTGTGCAGCAGAAAAGTCAGTGCGCACCAACAGGTCATGCACCTCCCATAGAGTTGAGTAGGGAATCTGTGTGCAGAAAGAGTCAAGCTGCTAACGTGGCTGACTTTGTGGGGGGACATTAGATATTAGACCGTGAGGGTGATGAACGAGTGGAACAGGTTACCATGGGAGGTGGTGAGTTCTCCTTCAATGGAAGTCTTCAAACAAAGACTGGAAAGACATCTGTCTGGGATGATTTAGTGACCCTGCATTGACCAAGGGGTTGGACCAGATGACCCTGGAGGTCCCTTCCAACTCTACCATTCTATGATTCTAAGGCAGAGTGGTTGCTAGGAACAGGCTGGCATCAGCACTTGGCAAACCTGGGGGATGCCCACTGAGTCAAGGGCCAACTCTCCTTGGCGACCAGATTTGGGTGGCAGTGGGACCTGGGCTGCTGGGTTGGGTACAGTAGTCAAGCGAAAGAAAAAGTGAAAGCAGCTCACCCATACAGAACACTATCCTGAAATCTAAGTAGCATGGTGCAGGGAAAGAAGCCACCTCGGCCATAGATGGATCCAGTTCCAAAAACACAAGACTACTTCCAGCACTCATATGAAGTTAACCCTTTCCAATCCACTGTCTGATGTCTTCCAACATCCTGATTAATCCTTGTGCAGCTCCGATGTCGGAAGATGTCCGGCAGGGTATTCTTACTGTATATTACTGGCCGCTCTGTTGTCGGGGGGCCTCTCCAGCATGTCCCATAGTGCAGTACTGGCTCTAGCCAGCAGATGGAGCCATTGTAAAATGGCAGAAAAAGAAAGTCCCCTAGGAAACCCTGAATCTAAAATTGGATTGCAAAGAGTTAAAAACAAAACTTTTATTATAACATCCTTAAAAACATCCTTATATGTTGATGTTTATAAGGATGCTTTAGTAAACGTCTTGTTTTTAACTTCATATGAGTGCTGGAAAAAAATCTTGTGTTTTGGAACAGTAGTCAGGCTCCTCCTGATTTGAATTTGAAGACTGTTAATGATAAGGAGTTAAGGACTATAAAGAATATTGTAGTGATTATCTTTGACATTTCTAAATTCAACACGGTTTAAAATTGGTTAATTTTCATAAATTCAGCAAATAAAAAGCTTGTTCACACCACAGAACGGGATTGATTTTCTTAGAATTCCCATTTGAACATAAGAATCTTCAACTACAATACAAGGAAGGAATTTAATTTCTTGGTTTAGTTTCAATGAGATTGTTATTGACTGGACATAAATGAGCTGAGAATGGCAAGAGATATAACAAGAGCTTGACTTTGTTTGTATTGTATTGTAGGATACCTGATGGATTTGCATTTCATTTAGAAAGTTTGCAAACAAATATCAGTACAATGCTACTGTGAATATATCACACTACTAGAGTTATGTGTTTACATCATTTCATTAAAGGGCTTGAGATTCGAAGAAAAAAAGATTTCCTTATGTTTCAAGAACGATGTCTCTTGCCTAGGGGCTGTATCTGGTATTACAGCTTCACTGCGGAAGTTTCCTGAGGTGTCGTCTGTATGAAATCCATTTGAGGGTTCATTGTACAATAGGCCCTTCTTCGCAACCCTGCTACAACATCTACTGTGGTGTATGAACTGATTGGTTATACTGATTGTATAACCGTCCAATCGGCCATAATGGGAGTGTGTTTATATTGGGCCCGCCTCTACATGGGCGCTGGTTATTGTCCTGCCTGTTTGGTGAGGCAGCAGACTTTTATCAGGTAAGTACCTGTAGCTATTTATTCTGTATGGGGTTAATTTCCGTCGACCAAATACTGTGTTATATACAGAGCTCTTTCCTTCTGCATACAACATCTTTCCTATCCTCTATCTAGGAACAGACTTAGTCCCCTAGGTTCCTGATGTGGGGCCGCACCTGTTGGCAGGATCGCCCTGCTTCGAGGCGTGGTCTGCTACACCAAAGTTGGTTGGGGACAGTGTTCCCATCCCCGTATTTCTGTTACCGTTATTTGTCCTATTTTGTGTTCCCTGCATTCTGGTAATACATGTCTATGTTGGCCTGTTGTGGATATTAATTACGTCTTGGTCTGACATGTTGGTAATGTCCATGAGAGGCACTATACTTGCACCCTGCATGATTGTAACAACTGTGATATAAGAGGACTTTTTAGAAGAAGCTGCCGTTTGTGCACATGAGAAATAGCACTATTTCTGGCCACTATATGACATGATTCCTGCATAGTTTTGCAGTTTTCAGTCTGCATGCTCCATCTTTAATTCTCAAAGACACAATGGGAGACAGTGGTAAATGTTTCTTGACAACTTCACCTGGGTTTATGGTACAACAGAAATCGCCCACACTGGGAAAACTCTTTCGATCTGATTAGGCTCTTAATGTCACTGGAAATTAACGGAAATAAGATGTAAATTTTTTCTATACAAAAGCAAAAAATAAGTAAACTTAGAACAATCACAACAATCAATTATCAATAAGTGAATACAACAAGCACCTATACAAAATCGTGCTGTAGGTATATTGGGTATGAAACTCTCCTACCATTATTTAGATATGTACCAGGACCTCTTACCAAAGGGGATACTATTGTATCTTGTCACCACCACAACAATAGGTGGAGACCTATACTGAGAGATAAGGGCTAGGGTACGCCCCCAAAGGTCCTTATTGGCTGCCTACAGGAAGGTCCTTGCAGTGTGGGGATGTAGTTATGGCTGGGATGGAGGGTTAGGGTTAGTTTCAGGGTTAGGCTTACATTATTAGCTGTAAAGCTGCAATAACATCGTTTTCACAGCAAATAATGTAAGCCTTAGACAGAAACTAACCCTAACCCTAAACCTCAATCCCAGCAATAAATTATTGGCTACACTGTGAGTGTGGGTGGGAGACTGCCGCTGGGACGAGAGTGACAGCGGCGAGGCCGGTTAGGGGAGTGTAGGTGGGAGACAGACGCTGGGGAGACTGACAGAGGGGCCAGTAAGAGGAGTGGAAGAGGGAGACTGATAGTGGGGCTGGTAAGGGGAGCGGAGCTGGGAGACTGACAGAGGGGCCAGTAAGAGGAGCGGAGGAGGGAGACTGCCGTCAGAATAAGAATGACAGCGGAGCCGGTAAGGGTGGCGGACGTGGGAGACTGCCATCGGGGAACATGAGAATGACAGCGGGGCAGGTAAGGTGAGCGGAGGTGGATAAGAGTGACAGCGGGGCCGGTAAGGGGAGATGGAAAGGAAAGATGCAGTCACAGCAGCGCTGCTGGGAGGGCACAGCCGGCGGCTACAGTCAGAGCAGGGGCAGGAGTAGCCTCGCCGCAGCAGCAGATGGCAGCAGCATACTAATAGCTGCAGCTTGTGTGAAATGCAGCAGGACATTCTCATCGGAGACCGGAGTAGTAAGTGCCAGGACCTGTGAGGCCGAAGGAAAGCCAGCCATACAGCCAATCAGGAACAGGGGGCATCACTGGCCTGTCAATCTTGTCTCCACCACTACTTCCGGTGGTGACAAGATACAATAGTACCCCAGTAGGGAGTGTCCATATACAATGGAAATGAAAAATCCTCAGTTTTTTTTTACATCTTGTTATGTTATGGCCTTATTCAGATTCAAAAAGTGTTGTCCGCCATAGTTCTGCACCCAATATCCCATAATGACAAAATAAAAACAGAATGTTAATAATCTTTATAAAATGTTTTAAAATGAAAAACTAACATTTCGCATTGCCATATGTATTCATACCCTTTGGTATGATACTTGAAATTTAGCTCTGGGTGCCTCCTATTTATCTTGATCATCTTAGCGTTGTGAGCTGTGAGACCTTATGTAGACAGGCGTGCGTCTTAACATTATGTCCAATCAACTGATTTTGCCTCAAGTGAACTGTGATCAAGGTGTAAAAACATCAAAACATATCAAAGATGTTTTTCAGACTGAGTGAACAGTTTGGGAAGGGGTGGCAAAGCATCTTGATAAGTAAAGAAAGAGGCATTCTATTTCTGATGATAGATAGATAGATAGATAGATAGATAGATAGATAGATAGATAGATAGATAGATAGATATGAGATTGATTGATAAAAACATGAAATAGATAGATAGATAGATAGTAGATAGATATGAGATAGATAGAGATAGATAGATAGATAGATAGATAGATAGATAGATATTAGATAGATAGATAGGAGATAGATAGATAGGAGATAGATAGATAGATAGATATGAAGCAGATAGATATGAGACAGATGGATAGATATGAAATAGATAAATAGATAGACAGATATGAGATAGATTAATAGATAGATAGATATGAGATAGATAGATAGATAGTAGGAGTGCAGTACCAAAATTGGCCTCGAGGGGGTTTGTGAACAGTATTTGAGAGGAAATCTCAAGCACAGAAGGGTTTTTGTTTCTAATTAATCAGCCAATACCTGGGTGAGTGTGGCTGCAGTGCAGAAAAGCACATGAGTTTCTGAGCTCAGCTTCCATCTTGGGACACTCGGTCCCTGGGAGAGGGTCCTGAGAGGTCCATTGCAGAGCTAGCCATAGTCTCCTGCTGAACGCTTGATGCAGGCTGAGATAGCTTGGAACCTGATAGGGGTGGACGGCTCCTAGATTGACCGCCTAGATGGGTATGATGTATGGTAGACAAGGTAAAAGTCTATGTTATTTGATGGTCATTAACGTGCATATGTTCGTGCACACTGTGACGAGTAACAACAGTGTGAAGATTATCCTATGATTGCTGCTGATTTACCACCATAAGGAATGGATTATCTGGATTCTTGCTGAATTTCTGGCCTGGATATGGTTTACTGGTGTGCTAACAACCCCCAAGATGTCAATATATATATATATATATATATATATATATATATATATATATATATATATAAAACAAAGTTCCTTTTATTCATCTGCACTATTGATTTATGCTAAATTTGTTAAAAGTACGGTGACTATTTAAGCTATGATACCAGAAGAAAGTACAAAGCTTTGGGACATCCACTGTATATGTGCAGCTAATGTGTATGGAGATTGCAATCAAAAGAAAAAAAAACTAAGTACATACTCCTTTAAGACTATGGTTCTACGTATCAGGACATAAAAAATCTGATCCTTAGAAGGTCTTAAAATTAGGTAAATACAACCTCAGATGAACCACAACACATGACAAATTACACTGCATCATTATTTATTTATCAAAAATTAGGTCCAAATGCAGAAGCAGTGTGTGAAAAATTACTTACACCCCATGAATAAATAGCTTATAGAACCACCTTTCGCAGTAATAACTTGAAGTAATAATTTTCTGTATACATTTTGACCCACTCTTCTTCAGAACAATGCTAAAGTTCATTGGGGCTTGTAGGCTTTCGTTTATGCACAACTCTCTTAAGAATCAGCCACAACATCTCAGTTGGGTTGAGGTCTGAACTTTGACTGGGCCATTGCAGCACTTTGATTCTTTTTTTTCTCCAACTATTCTGATGTAGATTTCACGGTGTGCTTGGGATCATTATTTTGTTGCATGACCTAGTTTTAACTTCTGGATTGATGGCCTCACATTTGACTCTAGAATACGTTTACAAACAGAGAAGTTCATAGTTGACAAAATGACTGCTATGTGCCCAGGTCCTATAGCTTTTCTGGCTGCAAGACAAGCCTAAATCATCATGCTTCCAACTACATTGCTTGACAGTTAGTATGAGGTGTTAGTGATGATATGCTGTTTTTGGCTTTCACCAAACATGGTGCTGGACATTATGGCCAAATATCTCCACTTTAGTCTCGTCTGTCCAAAGAACATTGTTCCAGAAGTCTTGTGGTTTGTTCAGATACAACTTTTCAAACTTTAGTCATACTGTTCTTTTTAGAAAGTAGAGGCATTCTGCTGGCAACCCTTCTAAACAGCCATACTTATTCTGCTTTTTTTTCTAATTGTACTATCATATACTTGTACATTTAACATATTAACTGAAGCTTTTAGTCTGAGATGTAGCTCTTGGATTTTTTGCAATTTGTTACCATTAGTGTAATGTGTTTGTAATGCCATAGTCTGGTTAATACAAGGCCTTGCACAGTTAATGGTTAGCATAGTGTATGTTATACTAATGTGTAATGAAGTTATGTAATGCATCTGATGTAATCTAACTGTTATGATGAAAGATGTAATGGTGCAATAAGGCACATGAGAAAGAGTGATAGTACAGGTTTGAGTATTGTGAGTATTGCATCCTGTGTGAAACTACTGTGTGCCTATGGAGTGTTTCAGGTCAGGACCCAGGACTACGGATGATGTAGTTAAGAGATGCCAGATATTTATGTGAAACGTTATGCCAAAGAGAAATAAAGGCAATGCATGTGTCGGTGAGGGACACTATTGACTGCTATTGAAAAAACATCTGATGAGTTATATGTAAGGTCTGCTACTCATGTCTTCTGCCCTCTTGCAGTTCTGGGCAGCCGCAAGCGTCATTCTGCTATTTCTGTGCATGTGGACCTCATCTGTCTGTTTTCATCCAGCACTGAGAGGGTTAACCAGTCCTCTGGATCTCAGCTCAAATATGGGATTAATGGGCAATCACTTCGCTTTTTAAGCTGAGCTAATGCACTTCCTGGTTGCCTCAGCATTGGTGTGTTTTCCTCTGTCACACCACTGCTAGGTCTTCTGTCTCTTGGCTGTTCAAGTCAATTTAGACCTTTATCTACTTATTTTGTTTTGTTCCTGTACCTTATGCTCTGTATCTGTATATGTGTCCATTTCCTTTCTGTCTGTACTTCATTCTTGTCTCTGTACTAAGTTAGTTCTGTGCAGTGTTTTACATTTCTGTGTGTCAGTACTTCATCTCTGTTTTCTGTCAGAGCTAGTCTGGCCCTAGGTTCAAGCACGGGGATGCCCTTATCAGGGCAATTACCCTGCTTGTAGGCAGGGTGCCTTCCATCTCTCTGCTTACCTTAGGGCCAATTACCCATCTGTAGGTATTCCTTCTGCTGGGGTCAGCTGCCAGTCACCCGGTCCGCCCCAAAAGCCAGGCTGATTAGTTAGCCCAGTAGGTCCACATCCAAAATCTGTAACATTATCATGTAATGTTTAAGTACACACACCCTTCTATGGAGCATAAAGAGGTTTATTTGGTTGTTGTTCAGTAAAGCTTATTTTGAAAAAAAGTATGCGGCCTCAGCCTCTGCCTGTTATTGCTGTGCCATCACTTAACCTGCAAGATGAGCACATACCACCTGCCCATTACATTTGGCCATGCAAACCATGAAAACACACAGGATCTAGAAAAGTAGCTAGTAAAGATCATTCCAATTAGAATTGTGCTACTTTGCCTACTTCATAAAGATAACTGTACATACCAAATTAAGTATAGTTAAGATGAGGAGAGGTTGTATACACACTGACGGTCTGAGAGCTGTGAGAGAATGGGAGAGCCGTCTATAAAGATAGTCCTGTCCCAACAGATAAGAAAATGTCCCACAATCCTAATTGGTAGAAAAGTTGAATGCCTAACAACAGGCAGTGGATTGCAGAGAGATTGAAATTCAAACTTGATTTACAGTGATAAAACAAAAAAAAAATAATGAAAATATATTACAAGATTGATGAGACACAGACAGGCAATGAGATGAGCATAAGTTGTCCAAAAAGTTAGTGTCCTTTTAACTTTTTATCTCCTGACTATTTCCTTTAAGGCATGTGCTCTGGGTCCCTTCCTTTCATCGGTGCTTCTGTCCTCCTTCATGTTGCTACCTATCATCTCTTTAGTCAGTGAAATGAATCTGTTGCTTTAAGACATTTGGGCTTTCATATGTTTAAGTCACTAGTGACTGGCAACTCTATTGTAATTACAATGCATAGATGAAAGCCATGACTTGTAAAGCACTGCTTCCGTATATCCCATTTCAGGTGTTCATGTTTCAGGAAAGGTTTTCATTACGGTTGTGTATGTTCTGAGATTGTTGCTATTCCCTCTTTGGAGTTATTGAGTTTTCATTTCTTAGTATCTATTTATTGATGTGACATCTAAGAACATAATTTCAGTGATGTGACTGTCCCTGTACATTTACTCTATGCATCTAATTGCCCTGGTGATACCAAATTATCGATTTTTCTCAGTGCTATCTAGACAAAGCTCATATTAGACATTCATTTGATGAAGAAACACGATTTGGAAATTTCTTAGACGTGGTTGCTAGGACACATCTCTGCTAGTCTGTAGATCTCTCTGATGTTTTAAAGCAAGACTTTCATGATATGAAATGAAAGCTTGTGGCTTATGTGTAACTTAAAAAGAAGTCTGAGATCTGCAGGGTTTATATATCGCTCCAATATGAAAGAGATTTCACTTGTCAATATATGATGCTCATAAAACCCTTTTAGCCACCTGAGTGTTACAGTAAATGACAAAGTTAGTGAGTACTTGGTGTATCACTCATCAGAGTCAATTGCAGTTACATGGCTGGAGCTTGGCTTGTCACGAATTTGTACTTCAGGACTTTTCATCAAGAAATCTCTGTCTTTGTCTATGAACAATGCCTGTCATTCTAAACTTACTTAAACATCTTTCTAGCTAATGGCATTTCCTTTGCTGTCAAATTCAGAGCTGCTGTGCATACAGGAAATTAACCCTATACTCCGCTACAGAAAGCCTAAGCATATTTAGAATGATGAAAATACGCATAGTAGGCTACTTGTGCAAAAATACATATTTGGCCCTAGACAAGAATTTTGCACAGATCAGATGAATGTAGAATTGGGCGGCTCGCCAATTGTCAATGGCAATGAGCATTAGTTTTGAGTGCACTGGTCTAGTGCTTGTACCGCAAATTACCTTGGATGAAACAAGTGTAACTATACAACAACTCTTATTTATTCTAACAAAGCCTTATTGATATCAGTTTTTTTAGTTACTTCTATTGTTTTTGCTACGTCTGAGGTGGACAACCAAACATTGTCCAAAAGGACAGACTTACACACAAATTATAAACTCGGAGAACATAACTAAAAAGAACATAAATCTCACCCTAACACACTAATAGAGGAAAGCCCTACCTAAAAGTGGGGTGATCACCCTGATAAGGGCGGCCTCAGTCTAGAACCTGGAGGTTTCCTAGACTGTCCCTAGGTGGTCAAAGGGGGTGACAATTGACATATGTTAAAAGTAGTGTTGCTCATCTTGATTAACCGGCAATGAAATGGTTCTGATTTAACTAATATCGAATTGGATAAGAGCAAATCAATTTTTGGCAAAAAATGCAGGAAAATCGAATTTCCTATAATGTCTGCTACAGAGGTCAGCGTGGCACCTTGATGATGTCACCAAATGTGTCATCCATCTTGCATATGGGCAGCAATTTCATTGGATGCGTACATCATATGACTTAGGCCTTAGTCAGACGGGCGTTTTTTCGCCCGATTTGCGCATGCGCATGCGTCCGGCGATTTTTTTAAAACCATTGCTTTGCAATGGTATCGGACACATGAGCGCTTTTTATGCGCTCGTCCGATAAATTATAGAACAGAAATCGCAGAATTCATGAATGGGTGTGAGTGAGACCTGCCTCTGATTGGCTCAGGCTGAGCCAATCAGGGGGCAGGTCTGACTCACACCCCCTTCACACCCACTGCAGGCCGGCCGCGCTGAACTCCGGCTGCCGGGACAAGGTAAGTATATATTTTTTTTTTATTTTTACACATTTCTGGATGAATTGCAGGGAAGGGCTTATATATTTAAGCCCTTCCCGACAATTCATCCCGCGCTCGCCCGCAGCGCATTGCTTTCAATGGAGCCGGCTGTATTGCCGGCTCCATTGAATGCAATGCGCTGGACAGCTCTGGCCTGTTTCTAATGAAATGCGGCTAGGAGCAGATTTTCGGGTGATTTTCGGGCACCGGTCACGCGATTTGCGGATGTGCATCCGTCATGCGATCCGCAAATCGCGCGAAAAAACTCCCGTCTGACTAAGGCCTTAGCCATAAATAACATAGGCGCAGTATAACCAGTGGAGAATTTAGAGATGGCAAAGCAAGCTTGGTAGGACAGCGCCTCTAGGTATGTATCCAATTGATTGCAGTCAAATCGTTGGGTGGGGAATGTATAAATAGTGGTTTATTAGATAGAGACAAAGTGCAGCATGTTTCGGAGCCTATATGTTCTTTCCTCAAGCACAATTCAGCATAAACCTGTAGCAATTCAGCGTTTTGAAACACAAGATACAGCTTGTAGCTTTACAGCTGTTCCTTGGAGAAGGTCCGTACTTGACTGTTCTGTTCACCTTGTAGAATTGGTCCTTTGCAAACTTTATGACATTGCTTTTAAAGTAAGCAGCACACCTGCTGTCTCCCTTGGTGTATTTTTTGGTAAGTCTAATGCTTTTTTGGAGGAGGAGTAGGAGGCCCGTGCCTGAGTGTTGTGCTCACCTGGCAGAATTCCGCCTTGTAAAATTTATGACAAATTTAAAACAAGCAGCATGCCTGCTGCCTTCCTTGGCAGTGTTTTAGATCTAAGAGACCCATTATGGACCTTATTTTGTTTTCAGTGACACCTGTGCACTGTGAGTGACCCCCATACCATTGTACACTGTTTTACCATTTTTTAGGAGAAGCACAGTGTTGCTTTTTGTCACCATCTTTTTACCTCCATAATTTTTTGGTTTTTCTACTGATGGGTGGAAGGTGGAATAGAAATAGTTAATTGGAGCAAATCCACAGCAACCAAATGGCACCTTGTAATTCTTTTCTGATGGGCTGTTCAGGTGACAGATCTCTCTGTCAGGCCGTTTAAATGGTGGCAGAAGCGTAACTCGCAGCTTCTAGGCCCCAATGCAAACTCTGTAACACAGGGCCACCAACTATAATGCTTTATTCATACTACTAGGCATACTATATGGAAAATATAGACCTTATGGGTCCCCTAAGGGTCCTTGGCCCAGGAGCAACTGCATCCCCTATAGTTACCCCCCTGAATGGTGGGATGAGGGTTATCTCTGAGCTCAGCTGTTGTGTGAGGGTGTCATCTGGCTTTGAACTTGTATAAAGTTGGCTTGGCTCTCGAAGTCTTAAAATGCTGTTTATTCTGCAATGGAATGGTATAGTAATGCAGCTTTCTAAAACAATACATATTCTGTTGTGGCTCATATGGTAGTGCACCACTCTCCAATATACTTTCTTACAAGGAAGCTGCACTACCATACCAGACCACTTCAGAATGAACTATGTTTTGAGACTTCCAGCCAGCCAAAAGCTTCTTCACATCAACTGTGGGTTGGAGTCCCAGACAGCGGTCCCCCACCCATCTGCTAATGACACATCCCCAAGATTTAGAGGCACAGCAGATTTGCATCTGCTGCTGTGACAGTAAGCAATTAGAGATGAGCGAGCACCCAAATGCTCGGGTCCGCGTTATTCAAGTCGAGCTTTTCGTAAAATTGGAGAGCTCTACTCGAGTAACGAACCCCATTGACTACAATGGGAGACTCGAGCATTTTTGTATGTGGGACGCCGGGTCCTGAGCTTTTATTTATTTATTTTTTTTGGTTCGTGTGTTCTCTCTCTCTCTCTCTCCCCCTGCCTGCCAGCCAAAAAATTTGCCATTGATGCGCGCGCTGCGTCGCGGCGGAGAGGGGCCAAAACAGGCACGTCACAGCAGGGAGGATCCAAAAACTGGGGCGGGGTAGAACACGGCGTGATGCTTGTTCGAGTAACGAGCACCATCGAGTACGCTAATACTCGAACGAGCATCAAGCTCGGCTGAGTACGTTCGCTCAACTCTAATTAATACCAGTACAAAGTTATAGAGTGCCTATTTACATTCTGATATTACAGGAAAATCAAATGTGCGTACTCTTGTTACCCAAATAAGAAAAAAAAGGTGAAGGAGAAGGTTGGAGTCTTGGAATTATATGAAGCAGAGAGAGAGAGAGACCAAAATATAAATATATAGATATATAGAATATAAATCGCTATGTATTCTATATTAGCTATCATAATTGTTAGGTTGCATTTGATGTAATAATCACTGAAAATCAATTTGTGTTAAGACCATCTTTGAGCAATTGCACCATACCTTATGGAATTTTTCAAGATATTTTCTATTTTTATAGAAAATTCTTTCATATGGATGATAGTATTAATGAAATTACAGCATTGATCTACAGTTGGAGGTAGCCCATCCATCCACCTCATTGCCACTACCTTACGTACCATAAAGAGCATCTCGAGTCATCGAGTTTAGACATGGTGCTGCCATTGCTCAACATCTAATAAGCCCAGTAAATCGGCTTGTAGGGTTTTCGGGATGGTAAGTTCAATCATTTGGCTCCATAAATTCATCATTTAAGACTAATAGTCTTGTGTCTCTCTGCATTCCCACATCAAGCGTATAAAATCTGCTCCTGATACCATGAATCTGTAACCCTGGGAAGTAGCGCGTCCACCCATGCAGTGCCATGTAACGGGAATAATATAAGAATGGTGCAAAATATAAAGTTGAATGAGTTTATTATTCGCTGCAGGAATAATTGCTCTCCATTTATCTCCCAACTTTAGTTGCAAAGTCACAAATTTGGAAAGATTTCATATATATATATATATATATATATATATATGAAATTAATCCTTAAGGCTCATATGTATGTAGGGTTCCAATCAAAGGGTAGGATGAAAAGGATGAACAAGGCTCCGGATGCTGAGAGTTTATAGCATGTTGTAGTTGAATGAGTCTATAAAAATCAGACTGGGGTATATCATGTGTCTGTTGTAACTGGTCAAAAGATATAGAAGTCCAGTTAATAAATATATATGACAAAAATGTTACCCCATAATTCCATCCAATATTTAGTATCAGGGAAATTACAAAGATTTGGAAGTTCTCCATTTTCCCTGTCACTATCGCATGCTTAAAATTGCATATTTTTGCATACTTCTTCTATGTACATTTAATGTATACACTAAACACACATTACAAATGTGATGTTAACAGCCCCTAATTGTGAGGGAAGGCGGTACTATCTTTGTTGACAAATGACATATTATAGTATACAGATACTACTGTCAGCCCACTTTGCAGATAATGTATTTAAAATGTGGCAGACAAAATTTTTTTATTTTTTTTGCCACCCAGTAAATCATCCAATTGTAAATTAAATGGTTTCCCAGTCACTTTCATAGTTGATGATTCTTTAATTCCTTTCTTCAGGTAAAAATGATAAAAGACTTGGGGAGGGGGCAAGTATTTGGTTTTCTGTTACTTTCTGAGTGGTGTTTGGCATCTACCTGCAATTCCCCCATTTTTGATGTCCTGGAAAATCTGTAATACATCCCTCAACCCCACCTAACTCTGGTCCCACAGCATGATGCTGTAACTAGAGATGAGCCAACGTACTCGTTTAGGACGATTTCGCAATTGAGCACCGCTTTTTTCGAGTAACTGACTACTCGGGCGAAAAGATTCGGAGGGCGCCGGGGGGCGGGGGGCGGCGTGGTGGAGTGGGGGGTAGCAGTAGGGAACAGGGGGGAGCTCTCTCTCTCTCCCCCCCCCGCACTCCCCTCTGCAACCCCCTGCTCACCCCCGGCGCACCCCGAATCTTTTCGCCCGAGTAGTCAGTTACTCGAAAAAAGCAGTGCTCGATTGCGAAATAGCCCTAAACGAGTACGTTCGCTCATCTCTAGCTGTAACCAAACTAAGTCAGCCCTACATTGCTGCTTGGAATCCTCAAACAGCCATCATCTACCCACCATTTACTGGATATACCTGGGGACCTGGGACAAGGACTTCCCTTCTGCATGGCTAAATACGGTAGCAGTAGAAGTATGGCCTACTTCCGATTTTCTTTGACCTTGCATAAACAAGTGCAATGTATTAAAATACTGCAGGTAAAAAGTTAGATTTTTTTATACTTGACCATTTAAAGAATTTCAGATATGATCGATAACTAAGATATGTGTTAATTATAATTAACGACGCTTTGCGTTTCAATAAGAAGTTTGTTTTTCTGACAGATACAGTAGGTAAAGGTGACATAAAGGGTATGTGCTGGCAGATCTGTCAGGAATATCGGAGATTTCAGTTCATAAAGTTCATAAATGGATGACTTTGCAGCTTACCCTTTATAGAACGTAAATACGTTGTATCTTTTTCAACCTGCATTTATGTGTTTTTGAGAGACCTGGGTATTAAACTTAGTAATGAAAAAGGTGAGGAGACATTGTGATAGCTGCTGTAACAGCCAACATATGTAGCTGAACATAGCTTTCAGGACACTATAATAAAGTTTGGGTTAGTATGGTAATACGATCATAGCATGGTAACGAAGCAAGCTGAAGAGTATGCAGGACTACTTCATTTGTTTTTAAAAATATTTATAATTTGTTTTTCTTTAAATACATTAAATATGAAAATGCAAAATAGAATGTGATATTTAAGAATTTGCAATAAACATTATTGATACGAATAGCTAATTCAGTGCATTTTCGATGACTTTTTCTATGAAAGCAAGCCAAGCACTTTTAGTTTGTGGCTCCTGGCGGGCCCCGCTTTGGTTCCTCTTTATTATAGTAGTAAATAGCACAATTAGTCATGCGAGATTTTGTGGTAACTTGTGAAATGCTTTCTGAGACTATTTGGAGCCGTGGGACGTGCCAGGATGGATATGGGTCATGCTAAGAGTTGCAAACCAAAAATGCCTGGTCAACTTTCATTTAAAAGTTGATGAAAATGCGGGGCGATATTGGCTTTTTTTTTTTAGTGGATCTCAATTGGTGTAAGATTTATTGGGGGGGAGGGGATTGTGAGTTTAACATAAAAATGCTAGCTAGGTAGAAGTGATAGGGTCTCATGATATGGACATGATATGGACGCAAGATTTTGTAGCACCACGTGTGAGGATTTTTTTTGGGGGGGGAGTGGTGGGCTTGAAATATAAGCCCTACCCCGAACATAAGCCCTAGCTGCAGTAAAAGAAAACAAACAAAAAAAATACATCACCTAAGAGTTCCAGGGCCTCTTCTGCCCTGAAGCTCCCCGGAACTCATCTTCAGTCTTCTGCCAGCCCTTCCTGGATTGAAGGATCCAACTCCCCTCCTCCAGGTAGGGCTGTCTGTGATTGGTCCATGAGCGCTGTAGTTCAGCCAATCAGAGCTGGCGCTTGATGAACCCATCAGAGCCATTCATTAATTCATTGAATGGCTCTGATTGGCTGAGCCGTGCACTTGGGAACCAATCAGAGGCAGAGCTTCCTGGAGTTGAGGGCTTCTACAGTACGATTTCCTACTGTGAAAGTTGCATTGCACTGCACGAAAACCTCTTTAACCCCTTAAGGACATGGCTTATTTTTAGCTTAGGAATACAATGATTTTTGGGGGATTTTCATTTTCACTTTTCAAAAGCCATAACTTTTTTATTTTTCCGTTGACATGGCCGTATGAAGGCTTGTTTTTTGGCGTGAAGAGTTTATTTTTATGAGCGCTACAGCCTCAGTTACAAGCGCTGGTTACTACACAGGAGTCAGAGCAGCAGCTTCTGCTCCAACCCTATTGTATACCACTGTGTCAGTGGGCAACCAATCAACTGATCAGCTGGGGTCTCGAGTGGCGGTCCCCGGTCGTTCAACAATTGACGGCCTACCCTGAGGATAAATCAACAATAGTATTTTTGTGGAAAACCCCTTTAACTCAGTTTACCACTAAAAATCCTTCCTGACCACCAACTGGCATTTGGATGGATCCTTGGATCAACACTCTTCATTGTTTTACTAATGCCAGTACCGTTATCAGTAACAATTTTCACTAAAGAAAAATGTTTAAATCTTTGTTATATTTGTAAAATGTTTACATAACCCCAACGTTACAGCTGTAGCAATAAAGTAGGCTTTCCAAACTTGGAGATTCAATCTCTACGGACATGAGCTTAACAAATGCTCACAAAAGCTTTAATATAGGCATTTACTTATATATTAATCTCCCAGTTCACCCATATTTACTCTGCCAGGGTACAGTTTCTCCTTGTGGAGACTGCCTGGTAGGTGTGAGGAGACTTAAAAGGTCATGCAATCTCCTCTGGGAAATTTACTATGCAAATGAGGATATTACAAAGCCTCTGCAGAACCTACTATTGGAAGGCAGCTTTCCTATAAGTCAATGTATGGGGAAGTGCCATCTAATAGGTGGCACTGTAGACCTATTGTTCTATTTCCCAGTTCCATACCAAATTTCCAAAAGAGATTCCATGACCTTTTAAGTCTCCTTATGCCTACATGGTGATCTGCACAAAGAAAAACTGTACCCCTCCTGACCCACATCATAAGCCTTTCATCCAGCCAGCCAGAAACCTACCCTACACTGACGAAGAGCAAAGAAAAAATGGTCAGTCTGTACATGGTTATTTTTTCCTTTCAGAGAAGACTCTTACATTCCCACTAATGTTACAAGACCTGTTTGAAGGTCAGACCCTGATTTATTGGTTGCTGCAGAGGCATTGTACCATCTTCTGTTTGCTTACTAGTTACTCTGGTAACACAGTGGAATCCAATCATGATAAGAAAGAGAGGGTTAGCTTAGGCTGGCATCACACATCCTGTTTTGTGGCCGTTTTTGTTAGTTTATTGAGCCAATCACAGTGGATACAAAAAGTATGAGAGGCATCAGTCTTTCTTTTATACATTACCTTCCTTTTACATTCACTTCTGGCTTTGGCTAAAAAAATGCAGCAAAAAACTGCCACAAAAGCTGTCATTTTTTTTCTGATGTTTTTTCAAGATATAGACGATTATGGGAAAACGCAAAAAAAAATCCCATACCCAGAGCATGCATTAAATAAAAAGCTAAGAGAAGCTGAAGTTAAAAAACATTTTATACATGATGCATTTTATATTTCAATATAGACTTTGCAGTCTAATTTGGTCACGATAACATCACTGAATGGCTGTGATTGGCTCATCGAGCACCGGCCCTGATTGGCCGAGTCAATCACAGCACTTGCTTGCTGGAGGCAGGGTATTCAAACTACGTCACCAGGAGGAGAGTTCTGTGTGAACGCCGCCGGAGATCAGCAGCACCAGGGACCCAGACGCCGTGGACCAGGTGAGTATAAGCCCCCCGCTCCAGAAATAAGACACTGTGCCTCTTTTGGAGGAACAATTAATATAAGGTAGTGTCCTATTTTGTGGAAGCACTGTATTCAGCTGCGTCAAAAAAATTGCGTTCACCTGAAGCATTGGATTCCAATGTATTCATTCACATGAACGATTTTTGGGCAAGTGAAAAAATTGCATCGGGAAAAAAAAGGACATCAGCGACCATTTACGGTCACTGATTTTATGCGCTGTATCAAAATATAGGTCTTGCCATATCTTTTGCCGAGGTGCACAGGATTGACTCTGATTGGCTGGCGCTTGATCCAATCTCAGCACTCGCTTGCTGGTGGCGGGGTATTCAAAGCCCTATCACCAGAAGGAGAGTTCTGTGTCAGTGCAGAGGACACGCCAGCCTGCCGCAGCCCCGGGGTCCAGCACGAGACATTGGACACTACGTGGCTAGGGGAGTAATGAAATTTTTAATTTTTTTCTTCAATTTGCTAGGGCTTATTTTCAGAGGAGGGCTTATATTTCAAGCCACTTCCCTCTTAAAATAGGGGTAGGGCTTTTTTTGGGGGGGGGGACGGTAGTGAATAAGGCCTTACACACACCCCCCTTCAGGCAATATGGCGGCTCACATATTCACATGCAGACAATAGAATGAAATCAATCTACAGAATAAAAACAGATTCGTAAAAAACAATGTTTCACTATCTGATTTTAATTAGTAAAAAAATATATAGGTGATACACATCCTTTAAGTCCCATCTGAAAAAAAAACCCAGATAGGGCTTATCGATATCAAAGATGGGTGATCCTTCATTTGGGACCCTCATTCTTTACCAAATATGAGAGTCGCAGCTACTAGGGCAGACTTGGCCCAACCATGTTTATACAGTTGCTCATTCATTTCAATGGAAGCCATGTAATGCTATAGCAGCCAACGCTTAGGAAATGTGTGCTAGTACCCAACTTCCCCTACTACTATCTGCTGATTGATAGGGGTTCCAGGAGCTAAAGCAGCAACAATAAGCTAGTCATTTATTTTTTTACAAGGTGCATTTGTCAAGATAACCATTTTTGGTAAATCCCATTCTAATATTAGATTGTTTTCTGCTAAGAAAAATGTGGACACTATTTTGAAATCTTTCTTGCAAATTAATTAGCTTGACTCATTTCTTAATAAGTCCAGCTAATTAATTATTATCTTGTATCGGACGAAAACACTTTATGTTAGATATTTCTAAAAACACGTTAAACATTTAGACGAAGCTATAAATTGGAAAGGTTTTATAAAATAAAGCAAGCTAATAGAGAGGTTTTGCATCGTCTGACCTTCCTGTACTTCGGAGACCAAGCACCATATTCAGGCTTAGCAGTAATATATGGTGCGTGCTCCATGCTTGATGACTAGAAGCTGCGCGTCTGAAGGAACAGATAGGTTCGCTCCTGGAGCATTCAGAGCAGATTTAGAAAAATGGTAAGAATGATGAATTAGGTGTAAATAAGAGATCTTTTGACTGCAAGCCAGTAAATGGATTACATTGAACAGCTTTAAGATTAATAGTGGGCATTATGCAGGCACACAGGAACACAGCTTGACAATAACTAGTATCAAACCCTATTGATTACCTGTTACATGGAGTGTAATAAAACTACCTTGCACAATGAAGGAAAAGCAAGCTAACAAATATTTAAATGCAAAACGCGCATTCATTCCTTTATCATATGTTTCCTAGGTGCTACAATGCAGAATGCTGGAGCTGTAAATCCATATAGAAAAAGCTTTTAGTTGCTAACTGTTATAGTAGAAATTTTGATTAAATATGTAAAGGCACATATAATGGGATTATCCAAGCAGTTCCGTTTAGGGTGCATGTATGGGCAGTGGTAGATAAATAGGGAGAGCAATAGGACCAGCCATGAATTCAACAAGGTATTAAATTTTTCGGCTTCGCATTAGTCTATTTCGTCTAACGGTTTGTTTGTGTTTGTGGTTAAGAACCTCGTTTACTACTGACATAGAGCCAACATAATAAACATAATAAAGTACAGTCCATTCGACGCAAGTAAAGAAAAATGGCTGGGCTGTTATTGACAGAAACTTGACATCTCGCCAGTGGCAAACCGAAGAGATTTTAATTAACCCTTTCCAATCCAATTTTGGATTCAGGGTTTCCTAAAAGGCTTTCTCTTTTTGCTGTTATACAATGGTGCCATCTACTGGCTAAAGCCAGTACTGCGGTATTGGACATGCTGGAGAGGTCCCCGACAGCAGAGCGGCCAGTAATATACAGTAAGAATACCCTGCCGGACGTCTTCCAACATCAGAAGCTGTACAGCCTTCAATCAGAATGCCGTTAGACAGTGGATTGGAAAGGGTTAAAGGAGTTGTCCAGTTACTCGACAACTTCACTTCATGTATCGTAGAGCGCTAAGGCAGCAGAAATGCAGTCCTAAGCTCTCGCTCACGACCTGAAGGTTGTGGGTTCAATCCCTGCTTGGTTCAGGTAACCGGGTCAAGGTTGACTCAGCCTTCCATCCTTCTGAGGTTGGTAAAATGAGTGGTGGGGGTAATAATCAAATGACTTGAAAGTGCTGCGGAATAAGATAGCGCTATACAAATAGCAAGTTTTATTTTTTGCATTCTATAGGACCTTTGGATTCAAATAATAAAGTGAATTATACTGACCCCTCTGCTATCCAGCGCTGCAGCCCCTCTGAGGTCCCTGTGATTACTGTGATAGGTGATTTCACAGGAAATGATGCTGCAGCCTCTCACCTGATTTCCTATGACATCATTTGTCAGAACAATCACCAGAAACCCTGTGGGGCTGCAGTGCTGGATACCGGGGGCCATGGAGGGGTAAATATTATTTGTTTTATTATTTTAATACAGGGGGTTCTATTAAAGTATGGTTGTCCAGTCACTTGACAACCCCTTAATATTTGTGTTAATATTCCAATTTTTTGCAAATATGTTGACAATGGTAGGTCCAAGAGATCTGAAACCTGGACTAAAACCTTACGAGTGTTTGATTTATCTATGTGGCAAATTTGCTGCAGATTGGTCCAGTTGTTTGGCTGTGCATAAAGAATAGACAACAGAAATTCCTTTTTATATATAAAGATTAGCAACAATATATTAGTATTCATAGATTAATTCCAGCAGACCTGTGAGATTAGTCCTCTTACGCTCTAACCTGACTCTACTCTTCCATTTTCCCCCATGCCACCTCCACCTTGCATTTTTGAAGTGAGTAATCCAGCTCATGTCTACTATCTTTCTATAGAAATGACTGTCTGCAGGCAGAAGCTTCAGTAAGTAAATGTTCCACGATGCTCTCTCTAGCGTTGCTTGTCACGATCGGCCGAGCGGTAAAATAGAGCTGATTTTTATATCCTAACTAGAGATGAGCGAACACCAAAATGTTCGGGTGTTCGTTATTCGGAACGAACTTCCCGCGATGTTCGAGGGTTCGTTTCGAACAACGAACCCCATTGAAGTCAATGGGCGACCAGAGCATTTTTGTATTTCGCCGATGCTCGCTAAGGTTTTCATGTGTGAAAATCTGGGCAATTCAAGAAAGTGATGGGAATGACACAGAAACGGATAGGGCAGGCGAGGGGCTACATGTTGGGCTGCATCTCAAGTTCACAGGTCCCACTATTAAGCCACAATAGCGGCAAGAGTGGGCCCCCCCCCCCTCCCAACAACTTTTACTTCTGAAAAGCCCTCATTAGCATGGCATACCTTTGCTAAGCACCACACTAGCTACAACAAAGCACAATCACTGCCTGGATGACACTCCACTGCCACTTCTCCTGGGTTACATGCTGACCAACCGCCCCCCCTCCCCCCCCCACAGCGCACACCAAAGTGTCCCTGCGCAGCCTTCAGCTGCCCTCATGCCACGCCACACTCATGTCTATTTAGAAGTGCGTCTGCCATGAGGAGGAACCGCAGGCACACACTGCAGAGGGTTGGCATGGCTAGGCAGCGGCCCTCTTTAAAAGGGGCGGGGCGATAGCCCACAATGCTGTACAGAAGCAATGAGAAATAGAATCCTGTGCCACCGCCATCAGGAGCTGCACACGTAGGCATAGCAATGGGGAACCTATGTGCCACACACTATTCATTCTGTCAAGGTGTCTGCATGCCCCAGTTAGACCGGGCTTTTTAATTCATAGACACAGGCAGGTACAACTCCCTATTGTGAAGTCCCTGTCGACCCACAGCATGGGTGGGTGCCAGGAAGCCACCGGCGGTACATAGAAATATCCCATTGCATTGCCCAACACAGCTGAGGTAGTAATGTCGTGCGTAATACAGGTGGGCTTCGGCCCACACTGCATGCCCCAGTCTGACCGGGGTTCTTTACAAGTGGACACATGTAGGTTACACTCCGTGTGCACCTACAGCATGGGTGGCTCCCTGGAACCCACCGGCGGTACATAAAAATATCCCATTGCATTGCCCAACACAGCTGAGGTAGTAATGTCGTGCTTAATGCAGCTGGGCTTCGGCCCACACTGCATGCCCCAGTCAGACTGGGGTTCTTTAGAAGTGGACACATGTAGGTTAAACTCCCTGTGGACCCACTGCCTGGGTGGGTGCCAGGAAGCCACCGGCGGTACATAGAAATATCCCATTGCATTGCCCAACACAGCTGAGGTAGTAATGTCGTGCGTAATACAGGTGGGCTTCGGCCCACACTGCATGCCCCAGTCAGACTGGGGTTCTTTAGAAGTGTACAGATGTATTAAAAACTCCGTGTGCACCTACAGCATGGGTGGCTCCCTGGAACCCACCGGCGGTACACAAAAATATCCCATTGCATTGCCCAACACAGCTGAGGTAGTAATGTCGTGCGTAATACAGGTGGGCTTCGGCCCACACTGCATGCCCCAGTCTGACCGGGGTTCTTTACAAGTGGACACATGTAGGTTACACTCCGTGTGCACCTACAGCATGGGTGGCTCCCTGGAACCCACCGGCGGTACACAAAAATATCCCATTGCATTGCCCAACACAGCTGAGGTAACGTCAGCTGTAATGCAGGTGGGCTAAAAATTAATTTGATTACACTGTAGGCGAGGGCCCACAAAAATTGCTGTATCAACAGTACTAATGTACATCCCAAAAATTGGCCATGGCCAGCCAAGAGGGCAGGTGAAACCCATTAATCGCTTTGGTTAATGTGGCTTAAGTGGTAACTAGGCCTGGAGGCAGCCCAGTGTAACGAAAAATTGGTTCAAGTTAAAGTTCCAACGCTTTTAAGAGCATTGAAACTTATAAAAATTGTTCAGAAAAATTATTTGAGTGAGCCTTGTGGCCCTAAGAAAAATTGCCCGTTCAGCGTGATTACGTGAGGTTTCAGGAGGAGGAGCAGGAGGAGGAGGAGGAATATTAGACACAGATTGATGAAGCAGAAATGTCCCCGTTTTGGATGGTGAGAGAGAACGTAGCTTCCATCCGCGGGTGCAGCCTACGTATTGCTTACGTATCGCTGCTGTCCGCTGGTGGAGAACAGAAGTCTGGGGAAATCCAGCCTTTGTTCATCTTGATGAGTGTTAGCCTGTCGGCACTGTCGGTTGACAAGCGGCTACGCTTATCTGTGATGATTCCCCCAGCCGCACTAAACACCCTCTCCGACAAGACGCTAGCCGCAGGACAAGCAAGCACCTCCAGGGCATACAGCGCTAGTTCAGGCCACGTGTCCAGCTTCGACACCCAGTAGTTGTAGGGGGCAGAGGCGTCACCAAGGATGGTCGTGCGATCCGCTACGTACTCCCTCACCATCCTTTTACAGTGCTCCCGCCGACTCAGCCGTGACTGGGGAGCGGTGACACAGTCTTGGTGGGGAGCCATAAAGCTGGCCAGGCCCTTAAAGACTGTTGCACTGCCTGGGATGTACATGCTGCTCGATCTACGCACATCCCCTGCTACCTTGCCCTCGGTACTGCGCCTTCTGCCACTAGCGCTGTCGGCTGGGAATTTTACCATCAGCTTGTCCGCAAGGGTCCTGTGGTATAGTAACACTCTCGAACCCCTTTCCTCTTCGGGAATCAGAGTGGGCAGGTTCTCCTTATACCGTGGATCGAGCAGTGTGTACACCCAGTAATCCGTCGTGGCCAGAATGCGTGCAACGCGAGGGTCACGAGAAAGGCATCCTAACATGAAGTCAGCCATGTGTGCCAGGGTACCTGTACGCAACACATGGCTGTCTTCACTAGGAAGATCACTTTCAGGATCCTCCTCCTCCTCCTCCTCCTCAGGCCATACACGATGACAGGCAATCAGCCGGTGTACCGTCAGCAGCGGCCCAAGCTGTCTCTTCCCCCTCCTCCTCATCCTCCTCATGCTCCTCCTCCTCCTCCTGTACGCGCTGAGAAATAGACAGGAGGGTGCCCTGACTATCCAGCGGCATACTGTCTTCCCCCGCCCCCGTTTCCGAGCGCAAAGCAGCTGCCTTTATGGTTTGCAGGGAATTTCTCAAGATGCATAGCAGAGGAATGGTGACGCTAATGATTGTAGCATCGCCGCTCACCACCTGGGTAGACTCCTCAAAATTACCAAGGACATGGCAGATGTCTGCCAACCAGGCCCACTCTTCTGAAAGGAATTGAGGAGGCTGACTCCCACTGCGCCGCCCATGTTGGAGTTGGTATTCGACTATAGCTCTACGTTGTTCATAGAGCCTGGCCAACATGTGGAGCGTAGAGTTCCACTGTGTGGGCACGTCGCACAGCAGTCGGTGCACTGGCAGCTTAAAGTGATGTTGCAGGGTGCGCAGGGTGGCAGCGTCCGTGTGGGACTTGCGAAAATGTGCGCAGAGCCGGCGCGCCTTTACGAGCAGGTCTGACAAGCGTGGGTAGCTTTTCAGAAAGCGCTGAACCACCAAATTAAAGACGTGGGCCAGGCATGGCACGTGCGTGAGGCTGCCGAGCTGCAGAGCCGCCACCAGGTTACGGCCGTTGTCACACACGACCATGCCCGGTTGGAGGCTCAGCGGCGCAAGCCAGCGGTCGGTCTGCTGTGTCAGACCCTGCAGCAGTTCGTGGGCCGTGTGCCTCTTATCGCCTAAGCTGAGTAGTTTCAGCACGGCCTGCTGACGCTTGCCCACCGCTGTGCTGCCACACCGCGCGACACCGACTGCTGGCGACATGCTGCTGCTAACACATCTTGATTGCGAGACAGAGGAGGAGGAGGAGGAGGGTGCTTTAGTAGAGGAAGCATACACCTCCGCAGATACCACCACCGAGCTGGGGCCCGCAATTCTGGGGGTGGGTAGGACATGAGCGGTCCCAGGCTCTGACTCTGTCCCAGCCTCCACTAAATTCACCCAATGTGCCGTCAGGGAGATGTAGTGGCCCTGCCCGCCTGTGCTTGTCCACGTGTCCGTAGTTAAGTGGACCGTAGCAGTAACCGCGTTGGTGAGGGCGCGTACAATGTTGCGGGAGACGTGGTCGTGCAGGGCTGGGACGGCACATCGGGAAAAGTAGTGGCGACTGGGAACTGAGTAGCGCGGGGCCGCCGCCTCCATGATACTTTTGAAGGACTCCGTTTCCACAACCCTATACGGCAGCATCTCAAGGCTGATGAATTTTGCTATGCGGACGGTTAACGTTTGAGCGTGCGGGTGCGTGGCGGCGTACTTGCGCTTGCGCTCCAACAGTTGCGCAAGCGACGGCTGGACGGTGCGCTGAACTACACTGCTGGATGGGGCCGAGGACAGCGGAGGTGAGGGTGTGGGTGCAGGCCAGGAGACGGTAGTGCCTGTGTCCTGAGAGGGGGGTTGCATCTCAGTGGCAGGTTGGGGCACAGGGGGAGAGGCAGGGGTGCAAACCGGAGGCGCTGAACGGCCTTCGTCCCACCTTGCGGGGTGCTTGGCCATCATATGTCTGCGCATGGTGGTGGTGGTGAGGCTGTTGGTGTTGGCTCCCCGGCTGAGCTTTGCGCGACAAAGGTTGCACACCACTGTTCGTCGGTCGTCAGGCGTCTCTGTGAAAAACTGCCAGACCTTAGAGCACCTCGGCCTCTGCAGGGTGGCATGGCGCGAGGGGGCGCTTTGGGAAACACTTGGTGGATTATTCGGTCTGGCCCTGCCTCTACCCCTGGCCACCGCACTGCCTCTTGCAACCTGCCCTGCTGATGCCCTTGACTCCCCCTCTGAAGACCTGTCCTCCTGAGTAAGCGTTGCACACCAGGTGGGGTCAGTCACCTCATCGTCCTGCTGCTCTTCCTCCGAATCCTCTGTGCGCTGCTCCCTCGGACTTACTGCCCTTACTACTACCTCACTGCAAGACAACTGTGTCTGATCGTCATCGTCCTCCTCACCCACAGAAAGTTGTTGAGACAGTTGGCGGAAGTCCCCAGCCTCTTCCCCCGGACCCCGGGAACTTTCGAATGGTTGGGCATCAGTGACGATAAACTCCTCTGGTGGGAGAGGAACCGCTGCTGCCCAATCTAAGCAGGGGCCCGAGAACAGTTCCTGGGAGTGTTCCCGCTCCTGAGCAGGTGTGATTGTAGTGGAGTGAGGAGGCTGGGAGGAAGGAGGAGCAGCAGACAGAGGATTCGGATTTGCAGCAGTGGACGGCGCAGAACTGCGGGTAGACGATAGGTTGCTCGAAGCACTTTCTGCCATCCTGGACAGGACCTGCTCACACTGCTCATTTTCTAATAACCGTCTCCCGCGTGGACCCATTAATTGGGCGATGAATGTGGGGACACCAGAAACGTGCTTCTCTCCTAATCGCGCAGCAGTCGGCTGCGACACACCTGGATCAGGAGCTCGGCCTGTGCCCACACCCTGACTTGGCCCTCCGCGTCCTCGGCCGCGTCCACGTCCTCTAGGCCTACCCCCTACCCCTCAGCATGCTGTATTACCAGTGATTTGATTTCACAGGCAGCTAATAAATTGGCGCAAGACTGCAGGCCAAATATAATTTTTTCCCTTTTTTGAAAACGAAAGGCCCCACTGCCTCTAGTGAATGTATAATCTAAGTTTAATAACTGTGCTGTGTCCCTGCTAATGTGTCACAGAACGTGAGGGTAGCAGAGTTATTAACTGTGGCAGAGCAGGTATTTTTTTTCCCAATTAAGGAAAGCAAATGGCGAAGCCAGGAGTAAAACGTAGCTGGGTGCGTCTGATTTTTACAGGTTGCACACGCAGCCAACACGTGTCCACCGCCCTTAGGACGGACAGAGGCAGGACAAATAGAATTATTTTCCGTTTTTTTGCACCAAAAGGCAGCACTGCGTATATTCTATGAACATGAGAAGTTTAATAACTGTGCTGTTTTCCTGCTAATGTGTCACAGAACGTGAGGGTAGCAGAGTTATTAACTGTGGCAGAGCAGGTATTTTTTTTCCCAATTAAGGAAAGCAAATGGCGAAGCCAGGAGTAAAGCGTAGCTGGGTGCGTCTGATTTTTAAAGGTTGCACACGCAGCCGACACGTGTCCACCGCCCTTAGGACGGACAGAGGCAGGACAAATACAATTATTTTCACTTGTTTTACAAGCAAAAGGCAGCACTGCGTATATTCAATGAATAATAACTGTGTTGTGGCCCTGCCTATACAATTCTTTCCCTGCAGTATCAATGGAGGGTGCAATGCTCTGCAGAGGCGATTTTGAGAAGCAAAAAAAATGCAGCACAGCTAACAGCAGCCTGGACAGTACTGCACACGGTTAAATATGGCCCTAGAAAGGACCGTTCTTGAAGGCTACACTCACTCCTAACACTCTCCCTGCCTATGCAGCACTTCTGTCCCTAATGCCGGGTGCAACGCTCTGCAGAGCCGATTTTGAGAAAAAAAAAATTGCCACTGCTAACAGCAGCCAACACACAGCTATCAGTGGCCCTAATAAGGACCTTTGGGGGGTCTTGAAGCCTACACTAACTACCAATTCTTTCCCTACAGCAGCTCCGGTACAAACAGCACTGTCCCTCATCTAACTCACAAGGCATCTGAGGCGAACCGCGGGAGGGGCCGACTTTTATGTTCGGGTGACACCTGATCTTCCCAGCCACTCACAGCAGGGGGGTGGTATAGGGCTTGAACGTCACAGGGGGAAGTTGTAATGCCTTCCCTGTCTTTCAATTGGCCAGAAAAGCGCGCTAAAGTCTCAGGGAAGGAAGTGAAAGTAACCAGAACACCACATGGTGTTCGTTACGAATAACGAACATCCCGAACACCCTAATATTCGCACGAATATCAAGCTCGGAAGAACACGTTCGCTCATCTCTAATCCTAACCCAATTTTTAGCAAGAATCGACTGAAAAGCAGTATAGAGGGGGTAGGTTTGTGTGTAACTATGTATGTCAGTTGCTAGCACTCTTGTCTTTTACTCCTCGGGTCATAGGTTCAAGTTTAATTAAGGGTGAAGACCCATTTAGACACAACGATTATCGCTCAAAATTCACTCAAAAGCCGTCTTTTGAGCGATAATCATTGTGTCTAAACATGCTGCCATCACGCACTGTTCATGCACTATTCATTCATCGCTTATTTCTTGCAAGCTAGAAATCACCAGTGACTGTTATCAGCGCCACACGCTGATTTTCTCAGCGGGCGGCGCTGATAGCATTCTTTCAGCTGGTATCCCACTGGGACTTCTCAGTAGGATACCAGCTGACAGTTTCGAGAACAAAGCAGCTGTTTGCATATACAAAACAGCTGCTGTTCTTGGAGTTATCAGCGGTGTCACACTCCGCCTGCATTTTACTCTTTAAGTAGCTAATTAGCTACTTAAGAGTTATGCAAAGATGATCACTCAAAACTGTCACTCAAACTGTTGTTTGAGTGATTATCTTTCAGTGTAAATGCACCTTAACAGCTGCATGGACTTTGGAAAACCCCATCCAGATGTTGACCTTGGTCAGATTTGATGTTACAACTCCAGTACTGCAAAGCAGCAGCACAAACAACTGAGTCTCTAAACATGTCTGCTTTGCTCTAGAAGAAAAGTAGAACAGGAAGAATTAACACAAAAAGAACATAAAAACGCCATCTAAATGTGATTTGAACGTAGTACTCCAGCAAGCGTTTTCTGTTTTCTTTTTCTCTTTCTTCTTCCTCATCCTTTGCTGGAGAAGGAAAAAAAGAAGAGCATGGAGGAGAAGAATTAGGGGAATGATTAGTAGGAGAAGAAGAAATATAAGAAGGAGAAAAGAAGGAGATAAAGGAGAATAAGAAGATCGTCTACTTTTCCTTTTCATTCTTCTTTCTCTCCTCTTCCTCCTTCTGACAAGAAGAAGCAGGAGAAGGAAAAAATTTGGCTCAGTGGCTAGCACTGTTGCCTTGTAGCAATGGGGTTCACAGCTGGTTATGGACAACAAGGCAGCAGCTTTCGTAAGCACCACAGCTCGAATGCACCAATCCTCTTTCTATCTTTTTTCACAGTCCATACATGGCTATTGGGAAAACAGTGGTTTGCACTATCCTGCGTTTAGTTGCTATATTGATATTCCTACTTTTCCAGATTTTGTCCATGTTTAGCATTGTGCTTCGTCCCAATGCTATCCTACGTCTTATCTCTGGCAAAGATTCTCCATCCTGGTCAATTTTCGAACCAAGGAAGATGAAATCTCGCACACATTCTACGGCCTTCTTGTTGATTTTGATTTGAATTTGGCCACTTGCATTCGTCATAATTTCAGTCTTCTTTAAATTCAGGTCGAAACGCATTTCTTCACTTTCAGTTTTAATCTTCCATATCAGTTGCTTCCGACCTGCTTCTGTTTCTGCAGGCAGAGTTGTGTCATTCACGTAACGGAGATTGTTGATGTTTCTGCCACCTATTTTCACTCCAGTTTTCAATTAATCTAGGTCCCTTTTCTGCATGATCATTTCTGCATATAAGTTAAACAAGAAGGATGAGAGGATGCAGCCCTGTCAGACGCCTTTGGCAAAGTGATCTGTGTCCCCATACTGTGTTCTCACAGTGGCTTCTGGATTGGTATAAACTGATTTTATCAGCTTGACTAGATGTGCCGATACATCCAGCTCTTGTAGGGTGTGCCATACCATGTTATGGTGGATGCAATCAAAGGCCTTGATGTAGTCCATGAAGCACATGTAGATATTCTTTTAGGATTCTCAAACTTTTTCCATGGTCCATGGCAGGTTTGCAATTTGGTTGTGGGTACTGCGTCCTCGCCAGAACCCTGCCTGTGCAACAGGGAGTGCCACTTCGACTATTGATTTCAGTCTTTCTTGTATGATTTTGAGAAGGATCTTGCTTGCAGAATGAGGGTTTATTGATTGGTAGTTGGAGCAATTCTGGGAGTCGCCTTTCTTTGGTAGAGGGATGAAGACAGATCTTTTCCAGTCCTATGGCAATTGTGTGGATACCCATAATGCCTGGCACAGCGCTGTGATGGTTTTCACTAGTACTGGCAGCAATATATAGGTGATATATTCCCTTTAAAATTAGTTTGAGGAATAACACAATTTCTGGCTATTATATGACTTGTATCCTGCATTTGTTACCCTGTTTTCCCCTCTGTATGCTCTGTCTCTAATTTCCAGTTCTCTTTGAGCTGGTTGGAGGAGCCTGCTGGTATGTTGTGTTCTATACACTACACCTTGAGAGAAATACAGAATCTGCTCCCTAACTGCCTTTTGTGCATTCAACACACACACAACATCATAAAAGAATACACTAGAGCAGTACTAAGCAGTGTAGATGTGATTTCAGTAGGAAATGAGCAAATAGGAAATAACTCACTATGAAATGCAGCAGCATGTCTGTGTGCCTCTTCTTCTCTCTCTCCCTCCTCCTCCCCTCTTCTCTCTCCTCTGTATAGACTTCTGTGGGCCTCATGTGTCATCACCCTCCTCCACTTCCTTTCACTATATTATCTCTGTTACTAGAGATAGCCAAACAGGGACAGCTCATAAAGGGAGGAGGAAGGAGCAGACATTGCGGCACAGCACCCTTCCAAGGCAACAAGTAGGCTGTTGAAAAAGAAGCACTTTCAACACCCACAGGTACTAATAGTTGCAGTAGTACCAACATCAGGTCCAATTTTTGAGAGAAGCACTGTGTTCCGTTCCCCAGACGTGGGGCTGTACTTCCATGCAATTTGGGGAGCTTTGGCTGCATTTGACTTTAATGGGAGTCAGAATCGAATGTCCCGATTCACGATGATTTTTGTGAAATTGGCCAATACCAACACAAACTAATTATCCCACTAACCACTGATCATTAATGAACAGGTCACATGATGGCTGAAACATTGCCTCAGCAGTAACTCAGCTGCTTTTCTATGTGGCTGCCTTATCTAAGTTCAGGCTAGTGTCCATGGGTGCAGTGGCAACCAAGGGTGCCATGTTGAATAGGCCTGACATACAGCATAGCATAGAGAAAGCTCTTTACAAGTTATTGCTCCCCCTCCTCTTAAAACACCAAAGAAAATGTGCCAAGAAGTGCAATACTTGACTGTTTATGCAATATATTAGACAAAATAAGAAATTGCTTTAAAACTAAACCTCAGCACATGTTTTTAACAGCCTGGCAATGATTTTCTAGGCTGCTGGTTAGAACAGTTTGCTAATGGAAGCAGAGAAACAAGGGACCCCAGGGCCTTGAATAATATCCCCCAACATTCAGCTTAATTATAAAGCCAGTTGGAAATAAAACCTGGAAAAGAGTATTATTGATGCCTATGAAACTGCATAGGCAGAAAGAAATATATTATTAAACACATTGTGGCAACAGGTGTATGTGTGATTATCAGTCTTAATGGAGTGAATCATTTGTAACAGAACATACACTTCTAACAATCCGAATCTATCTAAACTGTAATTATTTTTCAACTCCATGAATAGAGAATGAAAGGCCAGATGTAACCTTCTAATGTTGTTTGAGGGCTGCAGGAATCCAGGAATCCATGCAGTTAGTCGCCTCTCACCCATCCCCTTCCCTCCAATAGCTACATACATTGAATACAATGTTACAATCCATACTTCTGCAGAACATCAATTTGGCACATCGATTCAGGTTCCTGTATAGTAGAGTCAATAGTAGTTTTTAATATTTATTTAGCTAAAGGGTTAATTGGTTTCACCTTCTTGAACTTTGCTTACATTTTTTTCAGAATGAGATATTTTAGACATGTGCAGTACTTCTCTAACAAATAAGAAACCTCAACGCACCCTATAATTGATTAAATAATGGCTATATAATGCCTCATTGGATAATTTGCTAAATATCAGTAGCGTCATCCATGGTATATAAGTTCACTTCAGACAATGAAGGAGGGAGTCTACCATGGCATAGTGTGGTTGAAGTCTAATCTTAGCAATCTGGCAGGAGCCATGCCGACTTTCATCAACCCTAGAGGTTAAGTATAATATTGTTTTGCTTTTCCGTATCTTGCAGATATACTATTTATATAGCCTCTTTTTATCCTTTGATTTTATATGTCTCTTTTGACAATATCTTTCTTGATATCTTGGATGTCTTCTTATCTTTACTAGTAATTATTAGGAAATTATAGTACCAGTATTTCTGGGGGTGCAATGCACCACTGATTGATATAATATAGTGAAAGGGGTTGGAGTTGTAAGCACATGACTGCTGGTTAATGACCTGTGATGACATCCCCATTATTGCGCCTCTAGCGTGTTTGATGGATAATTATAGATAGCTCTGCTACATGCACGTCACACACACACAGATCTGCTACATGCACGTCACACACACAGCTCTGCTAGATGTACATGACATACACACAGCTCTGCTACATGCACATCACACACACAGTTCTGCTATGTGCACATCACACACACAGCTCTGCTACATGTGCGTGTCACACACAGCTCTACTACATGCATGTCACACGCACACACACAGAACTCTGCTACATGTGCAGGTCTCACACACCACACACAGCTCTGCTACATGGCCGTGTCACACACAACTCAGCTACATGCACGTCACACACGCACACAACTCTGCTACATGCGCAAGTCTCACACACAGCTCTGCTACATGCACGTCACACACAACTTTGCTACATGCGCAGGTCTCACACACCACACACAGCTCTGCTACATGCACGTCACACACACACAGCTCTGCTACATGTGCATGTCACACACAGCTCTGCTACCCACACATCACACACACACAGCTCTGCTACATGCGCATGTCACATACAGCTCTGCTACATGCACGTCACACACACAACTCTTCTACCTGCAAATGTCACACATAGCTCTGCTACTTGCACGTCACACACACAGCTCTGCTACATGTGTGTGTCACACACACAGCAGTGCTACATGCGCATGCCACACACATACAGCTCTGCTACATCCACGTGTCATAGACACACAGCGCTGCTACATACATTCTTCATCCCATACAACAGGGATCATAACCAACACAGTAGAGTCCTGCACACACTGATCACCCCCTTGTCATGTGACCCAGAACTCCTCTCACACAGGTGACTGATCACATGCTTCTTTTTCTATCACACGCATGGCTCTGCTCCTCCGTCTCACTCATGTATGGCTCTGCTCCTCCCTCTGTCACACACGGTTCTGTTGTCATCATACATACACATAGTTCTGCTAAATGTGCATGTCACACACAGTTCTGCTACCTGCATGTCACACACTCACACAGCTGTGCTACATGCGCATGTCACACACATACAGCTCTGCTACATGCACGTGTTATACACACAGCTCTGCTACATACATTCTTCATTCCATACAATAGGGATCACAACCAACACAGCAGAGTCCTGCACACACTGATCACCCCCTAGTCATTTGACCCTGGACTCCTCCCACACAGGTGACTGATCACATGCTCCTCCATCTACCACACGCACGGCTCTGCACCTCCGTCTCACACACACATGGCTCTACTCCTCCGTATTACACATGCACGGCTCTGCTCCTCCGTATCACACACGCATGGCTCTGCTCCTCCGTCTCACACATGCATGGCTTGTTTTTTATTATGCTGTAGGATCTGTGATGACATCACCATCATGTAGTCAGGGGCGGAGTATGTAACTCACACAACATACATGGATGGACAGACGAGTGGTCGTTAGCACTTTGATTATTTTTAATATTTTGTATGTATATCCACTTTTTATCACTTTAGGTAAATTGTATTTAATATTTAGCATGTGTATGTAAACCTGTTCATTTTAGCTGTGGAACTCACCTTAAGGCTTTGTTCACACGAGCGCTGTTTTAGCACAATATAGGTGTGGGAAAAAATGGTGCCTATACTGTGTTAAAAATCGTGGGAACGGGCAGCTATTCACTGAAGCAGCTGTGCTTAAGATAGTGCAGCTGGTCCAGGAGGAAAGAGATAAGAAGCCCTGCAGGGCTTCGTGATTTCCCCATAGCAGGGAGAGAAAGGGAGGGGCAATGGGGAATTAACCCATGGCCCTGCTCTGTCTCTCCCTGCTATGGGGATCCCCAAGGGATATTCCCATAGCACAGAGAGAAGGAGCAGGGCTTTAATAAGGGGCTGGGCTATATGGCTTCTCACACAGACTCCTCATAACAAATATAGAGGGTCTGGAACTAGAGGGGCGAGAGTAGAGCATGGATCCCTCAGTTCCGCCCCCTCCTCTCATGCTTTTGGGGAAGCTCTCTCTCCGCTATAGGGAAATCATTTGGGTAGAGAGGTGGAGGGAGTCCCCTACTGCCCTGCTGCTGGGGAATTGCTCAGTAGGGGGACAGAAGAAATACCCCACTGCTTACAGCAGCACATTTTAAATATCTCATTTTAAACTTCTGTTAGTCCCCATCCCATTGGAGTCAATGGACACTCCTGCGCAGCTCGCACCAAAGATAGGTCAGATCTAGAGATGAGTGAGCACGCTCGGTAAGGTCAGTTTCTCGAGCGAGCATCGCTCTTCTCGAGTAACTGCCTTCTCGTTCGAGCGTGCTTGCGGGGGGACAGCGGGGAAGAGCGGAGGGGAACAGGGGGGGAGAGTGAGAGAGATCTCTCTCCACCGCTATCCCCCCGCCCCCGCTCACCCCCGCCGCCCCCCCGAGCACGCTCGGACGAGAAGGCAGTTATTCCAGAAAGAGCGATGCTCGCTCGAGTAACTGACCTTACCGAGCGTGCTTGCTCATCTCTAGTCAGGTCCTATCTTTTCTTGCAGCACGGACCTTAGATGCGGGCATTGTAGCCATGCATGTCCTATTTTTGATTGATGCGAGTATTTAGTGCATCTAAAATTCCTTAATGTGAACGCTTCAATAAGAAACCATTGGTTCTTATAGAAGCACTCTTTTCACGCACCTCTAATGTGCGAAAGCAACACTTGTGTGAACGAGGCTACATATGTAGCAAATATTAACTTGATGCTTAACATGTTAAATACGTAGTTGCAACAAACTGTAAACTGACTTATTCAATGGATTTTGTTGTGCTGTGTGTCTACTTAAAGTTTGCTGGATCTATGTGAAGTGCTTATCTCCATAGACGGTGAAAAAGCAGTAGTTATGCATGTGCACCCCTACTCTATACTTTCGGAGGACTTAGATGCACCATTCCTGGGTCACCAATGATCAATCAGTTATCACCTTTCCCACTGATTCCATTTTCATTTTGTCTTAGCCCTTCCCCCTTTTAGCTGCAACTTTTGTAGACCAACACTAGTCTACTGACAAGTGGGCCCTCTCCAGCACTCAATGTCAATCAAACACTATGTCAGCCATTGACAATGAGCAGTGGATTCCACCCACATCACAGAAAACTATTGTTGGGCTCCAAAAGTAATGGGAGGTATTGCAGCCAAAGTGGGGGAGCTAAAGCAAAAACAAAAGTAGAGATGGAGTCAGCGGGATATGACAGATCCTCTGTAAAGTAATGGCGTATGGCTAGAATATGCCATAAAGTGTCTGATGTTGGAGTCCAACAAATTTGGGGGAAAAAAGGGCTGCAGACCCTTCACAGTTTTTCTCACCATACAGGTACTTCTATTGACCTTCCAATTAACAAAGCACAACACAGCTCCAACTTGTGACCACTTCTGTACATGAGGCTACAGGTATGGTATGAAAATGTCCCATTACAACTTGAGCTTAACAAGCCGCTTTCAGGCTGCTGTATACAAGTTGTACCTGTTATTCTAAACTCTCAGGGCTTCTTCATTTGCATGCGCAGTACGCAGAAACTACAACGCATTGATGTCACTGGGTTCTTTCACATACGATTTTTGTGTGCATGCAAAAAAATAGGACCTGCTCTTTCAGCCTATTTGCACAGCAAAGGTCACGATAAAAGTATATGAGAAGTGTGCAAATGCCCATTATGCTGCGCAATTCTGTGCAAATTGACCTCGTTCATCATGCAAATATGTTGCACGGAGGTGAACATATTTTCGCATACGCTTATCTAAAAAGACCTGCGCGATTTTGGTTACGTAAAGCCCTGCGCAAACATGGCGGTCTAAAGGAGCCCTTATGCAGTTTTTAGTCTGTGTGATCTTACAACAGCCTTCTTTTTTAAGTGCTCAACATAAAATATATTTTAGCAAACCCATGGACATGACCAGCACTGAAAATGTGTGCTGTGAAGAATGTTCTTGGCTCCCATCCATCTGACAGGTGCGCTAAATGTACTGTACATATTGTTTTCTATTCAATTCATTTCATCTGATATCCAGAGGACCAGAGAAGTGCCGGATGATTATACATTCAGGATTACTGGAAGGACATAGAAAAAAATCTGCAAGGGTAAAAATTTTCCAGGAAAACTAGCAATCCAATACAAACCGATATAATATAAAAAGGAAAAAAAAATTCTCTCTCATGTATGACACATACAGATGTATTCCTACTAATTCGGAATACTGCACCTACCAAGTTTCCCCAAAAATAAGACAGTGTCTTATATTAATTTTTGTTCAAAAAGGTTTAACTTGACTGTTAGCAGGGCTTAATTTTGGAGTAGGGCTTATATTTCAAACATCCTCAAAAAGCCTGAAAAATCATTTTGCATCCTCAAAAATTCTGGAAAATAATGCTATGTCTTATTTTCCAGGTATGTCTTATTTTCAGGAAAACAGGGTTATGTGTGTCTCTAATTTCACATGGAATCTGGTCAGAAAAAAAATGATGATGTGCTCCATTGGATGCCATATTATAGAAGTACTGTCCCAGAAGTACTGCGATATGCCAGGTATGGTCCAGAATCTGGTCTGCGAGTGGTAATACCTACCTTGTCACTAGCAGCACTGGCTGGTTCAAACCGGAGTCTTCTGTGGTTGCTTGTGAACAAACCCATTGAAATCAATAGGTTCTATTTTCTGTGTATTGCGAGCTCAAAAATGTAATGCACAAAAATGCGTGCAAATACACCAATGTGAATCCGGCCTAACTTTGATTTTTAAGTTTCTTCACTGGTCAGAGTCAGTCTCAGGCAGAGGGCTCTTTCCTATGAGCATTGGCATGCCCGTTCAGACTGCACGGGCCTGGCGCATATACGCTGAGGCCACAATGTCGTTGACTCCCCTTCCCTTGCCCTCGCTGGCTCATCTCCTCTCTCCTTCCCTCTTGCTGTTTGCAATTGGAGTGGGCGGGGCAGGGGAGGAGCTAAGCACCTTCCCTTTGTCTGTAGCCAGCAATGGGAATGGGTTAAGGGAGGTGGAGCTCAACCCCACCCCACCCCCTCCCATTGCAAACAGCTGGAGGGGAGGAGAGAAGGGGGAGGGAATTTAGCAGTCACGCTGCTAAGCTCCCTCCCACCTCCCTTCTCCATCTGTCCCATAGGAGCCTATGCAGCGGCCGACGTATTCTGGGCACAAAGATAGTTCCTGGGCTAACTCGGCTTAAAAGCACCCGGCGCTATATTTGCCAGCCGGGCACTTTTACGCCACTAGAATACGCCTGTGTGATCTGATGCATTGGAATCCAATGCATCAGACTGTAGCGTATATCAGCCGGCTGTGAAAACAGCAGCTGATATACACCTATGTGAATAAGCCCTCAGGGAGTAAGGAAGAGGTGCACGAAGCAGCGCAGGTAAGAGGCATAACATGTTACTGTATGATGGCCTGTACATCAGGGAGGGGTAGAAGGGAGGCAACCACTGTGTTCAAAGTACAGAATTTCACACAAGCATGAGCATTGCCTTGTAACTGCATGTGAGACTGGCTTACGGAGGCCTCTCCCCTCCCTCCTTGATTCTGAAACTGATGTGAAGCTGACACTGACCAGTGAAGAAAGTTAGAAATCAAAGTCAACATCATTTGATATCGCCATGTGAAACCTAACTAGCAAGTACATACAATGTATCTGAGACTGAAGCTGACTACTGAAGAAAAGTCAGAAATCAAAGTCAGGCATCAACTGGGTTTGTAAGACAGCTAGCAAGCACATACATTGGGGACTATTTACTTGGTCCAGCATTTCACATGCCGGTCTAAGTAAATCCTACGGCTGAGTACAAACAACAAATTAAAAAAGCAATAAACTAACATTTTTGGTTGAGACTAAACATTAACTAGTCATCTGAAAGTCATAGATGTAAAACTTTCATTTTTTTTAAACACTATACACATGACTGCTGTGGCCAATCACTGTCATCGGTGATACCAACGCTTACGGACCGCAGCTGCGGCGGTATTATATGGATGACTATAGACTAGTTAATTATTTATAAAAGTTTATAAAAAAAATGTAATTACTGAGCCATCCCTTTAATTTTTCTGCTACCCACACAGGGATGTGGGTCCGCTTATGGTTAAAATATTTTGCAATTGAGGCTGAAGTTGCTAATAAAACCTCTTCCAATTAACACTTGCCAGTATATATAAAACTATAGCAATGGCAGAAAAATAAATCTCGGATGATCACAGTTTTGATGAGTCACTCAGAAGGACGTTATCATCGTGAAGACATGGAATCGTGCACAAATCCTTTTCACACTAGTAATTTCTCAAGCCTTGGTAACCTAGATGTGCAGTCGGCCCCTTAAGATTTGCTAAGTATAGTTCTTCTAACCAATCTTTTGCTATTATTATTGATGTTTATGATATATAGTAACACTAGCAGAACTACCCGGCTTCACACAGGTCTATATTATGTACCTGTTTATTTTTTGTGTGTGTTTAAAAACATTGCTTGCTACAAATATGAAGCATAATAAACATAATAAAGTACATTCTATTCATGCCAAGTAAGGAGAAATGGCTGGGCTGTTATGTGCAGATATTTGACATCTCATCTGTGGTGCCCCGGAGAAACTTTAATTAAAGGGGTTGTCTGGACAATCCCACTTTAATAGGACCCCTTGTATTAAAATAATAGAGTGAACTATAGTTACCCCTCTGCGGCTGCCAGATCCAGCGCAGCAGCCCCGCTGTGGTCCTACTGATTGCTCTGCCATGATGCCAGGAGTTCAGGAATGTAATGCTGTGTCCTCTTATTGGCTGCATTGGTCACCTGATTTCCTGTGACATCATCTGTGACAACAATCACCAGGACCACAGCGGGGCTGCAATGCTGGCTCCTAGTGGAGGGGCAAGTATAGTTCTCTTTATTAATTCAGTCCAGGAGGTCCTATTGAAGCGTGGCTGTCCAGTAACCGGACAACCCCTTTCATATTTGTAAATTTACTGAAGATTACACCAGTCATTTGGTCATACACAGAGAACAGAAATTTATTATATATATGAGTACAAACAATTGTGTGTGTGTGTATATATATATATATATATATATATATATATATATATATATATATATATATATATATAAAGATACTGTGCTAGACCATAAAATAACATTCTAATAATTGCTTTACTCAGAGATCTCCCTATACTCTGGCAGCTCTAGTGTATAATATGCAATGTGTGCTATAGGTATATGAATAGTCTGTTTAAGGTCTGATGTTATGGCCATATGAATAGCTTTGTTTATTCCTACCAAGAATATATTAACTGATATATAAATTAAACATCTGCATGAACAGATCTTTACTGCAGAGATTTGATGCTATAGAAAACCTGAGCGAAGCTTCCCTTGTGCATTAGAAATGTGGTCAGTAGGGGGAAGTCTTGTCTCATGTACTAATGAATGAACCAGTAATAGGCAGAGAATAGTAGGGAAGTGAAGGATTTCAGCAGATGAACAAACATGCTGAGCTACAAGCTGCAGAATGCTCCATGATGGGAGTGGGAGCAGAACAAGGTGCAATAACCCATTAAAAAGAGTTAAAGGAAAATGTTAGCATTACCAGAGTTAATACTCAGCAGTACTCTATTCTTCTGCAGCGCGTTACGGGTTATATCACCGTATCCATCTGTGGCACATTATGATCCACTAAGAAAACATCCAGCTCACCACACTTCCCAGCTTGCATGGACAGAGCATGGATACAGATGCTGTGTAAAGACATGCAGACAAAAACCCTGCTCATCCAGTAACTGGAAAAAATAATCTAAAAACTTTTTAAAAAATTGTAAATAAATATATAAAAAGTTTACTGTAAAATCATTAAAAAATATATTATATTGGTGTGGAAAAAGATGACCACAACATGCAATGATGTCACTAGTCTAACTGACGCTTTTCCGGTGCCATGCAGCACCCTTGGGCTGGCTGTCCACGGGTGATGCAAAGTCCCGCGGCAGATCTCCGCCAAGGGAGCCGCCGCCAAATCTCTGCCGGTCAGCCCTATCTGATAGATAGGTTGGCCGCGGAGAATCGGGGCAATTCGCAGCATGCGAATTCTCTGCTCGTGGACAGGGGCCGGCGCTTTCCATAGCAATGCTATGGAAAGCGTTGGCCGGCGTGATTCGCTGGCGGTTTACTGCCGGCGAATACACGCCCGTGGACAGGGGGCCTTAGGCCAGTCTTACACAACCAGATTTGAATTGCAGATTCCACGATTGGCGTCTGCGCGGGCATTTAACGGCATGCATATTTGAATTTTCCTTCACACCCGCGAATACAAATTGTATATTCCGCGAGCCGGAGGAAAATTGCAGCATGATTTATGAACCTGAGGTCAAGCCTTTGTGATGCGAGTAAATGTGGTGGTGGTGCCCTACCTTATCCTTGGTCTACGGGTATGGCTCTGGCTTTGGCTGCTCTTGTTGTTCCCCTTGAATTGAGAAAATTGGCTTCTACCTCATGGGGATGGGGAGGGGGTGGGGTTGTTGTTGCCTTCCTCTGGATCAACAATGGCTGGTAAGAGGCTGTACTCTATGGAAAGATGTATTTTTTTCGGCCAATGATATTATGTTACTATGTTTATCATACGTTGCACTTATTATAGCACTTCATACCAATGACTCATTATATTACTTGATTGCTGTATATCATGGTGCCATGAAATCCAGATTGCTTTCTTTTTACCTTCATGTTTGTGATTATTGGAATAATTAGACCTGGACTATTATTTTTATGTATTAGTTAAATATGTATGTGTAAGCATATTGTCAGATTGAAAAGGTTTTTTTTTTGCTATAGTGTGCATATTTTGTGGTACTCTGTGTTGGTTTAAATTCAATCGCTACAACTGTGGGTGCTGGATGGCAACGGAAATGCATCCGTGAGACTAGTGACGTCCTTGTTGTGTCATGATCACCTTTTCCCACACCAAATAAATAATTTTTTTAATGCTTTTCCAATAAAGTTTTTGATTTTATATTATTTTTTCCAACTACTGGATGAGCTGGATCCATTCTTCCAGTAGGTAGGAATCTTGAAAGTGGAACTTATTTCAATTAATTATGGCATAAATGTTTCAGATGCGAATACCCTTGTGGCCCTTGGAAGTGGTTCAGTATTGCAATGTAGCCCTAGAACAGGTTCTATGCGTCTGCCTTAAGTGGAACCTGCCAGGTCCTTAATGGTGTCCAGGCTGCAGGTAGCACAGTACAGTGACAGACACACTGTGTTTAGGAGAACTTACAGTTAAGCACCCAACAGTCATCCCAACAATTATTGCTGCTGTACTTTCACACAGGAGCAATAATCATTCAGTGAATGGAGGCAAAACATACTGAAGATCGCTTCTGTGCACCCGCTTCCATTCACAGTAAACAGGCCGTTGTTCATTAACCCGTTTAGGACCAGCCACTGTATATATACGGCGGCTGGTCCTGGGCTTAAAGCACCGCTGATAGTAAAAATACGGCGGTGCTCTAAGCCTCCTTCCTCTGCAATCAGTCAGAGCCAGGAACGGGTTATCAGCTGTTAGTGACAGCTGATAACCCGGACAGAAGGCAGGAGGGGTTTTAACCCTTCATGCCTTCTACTTCCCCGATATACAGTGCTCGTATGGGCAAAGTGAAAGTAAGAAGTACTTTCACTACGGGAGCCTCGGGGGTCATGTGACCTCCCGGGATTTCCTGCTATGCAGAGCTGGAGGGTCAGACTTAGACCCTGGCAGCTCTGCAGGTGACTAATGTCACCACAGGGGTTGCTTTCCCCTGTAATTAGCGCTCCTATGGACGCCCTAGCTATAGTGGGAAAGTGTCAGATAAAGTTAAAAAAAAAAAGTGAATGTCCCCCAGAGGTCTTATATGACATCATGGGGGACACAGATAGTAGAAAACACAATTACATAAATAAGTAAAACAAAACAACAGAATAAAACAACAATACATACAAAAGAAAGAGAATAACACAAAGCAGACGCCAACAAAGACCGTCGCCGTACGCGCCCTGTAAACCAAAACCATACATACTATATATCAAAACGTCCAAAACAAATAGAGGAACCCATTCCCATACATTATTTTAGTGTAAATATAAAAATAATTTAAGAAAAAAATATAAATGTTAAAAAAATCATTTTTTTTTAGCATTTTACCCACAATAAAACTAAAAAACGGGAAAAAAAAGTCTGTAAAAAAGATATTAAAAAAATTGTCCTATATGTCCCGAAAAAAAAACGCAGCAAAAATAATTTTGGTAGCTAAAGGAAAAAAAATGGAGCAGTAAAACCGCCACATGGGTAAAATCCCTAAAAAGTCTCTGGTCCTTAAGGTACAAAACAACTTGGTCCTTAAGGGGTTAAAGTGCTAACAGCAATTGTCCATGTGTGTGTGTGAGTGCTTCTCATGCTTTGCCCATGATCACATGATGGTGACATCATCACAACTCCTAAAGCATAAAATATGCAGAGCCTGATAGCAGCCATGTGCTCACAGGACCTTGGATAATGTCACTGTCATGTGATCAGTCACCTGAGCTCCGACCTCTGTCCCTAATCACAGGACACTGACATCATCACAGGGCCTTCCTTTTATTACAAACCAGCAGAGACAGACGCATATTAACATCTTCTTCAGCACTTGTAAATCAGCCAATCCAAACAACCAATCAGGTTGAATCAGCCAACCCAAACAACCAATCAGGTTGAATCAGCCAACCCAAACACCGAATCAGGTTGAATCAGCCAACCCAAACAACCAATCAGGTTGCTGGAATTGCAGGAATAGGGCAGAAGTGCTAATGAAGATGTTAATATGCGAGCCAGACAGCAGCCGTCTGCTGAAAGGATCTGCGATGATGTCACCATCGTGTGATCAGTCACCTGTGTGGCAGGAGTATGGGGTCACATGAGGGTCATGTCATCATGGAGTCTAAACCAGCAGAGGCCGATGAAATGTATAAGGTACAGCTATGTGTGTCTGTGACATGCGCATGCAGTGTAGCAGAGCTGTGTGTGTCTGTGACATGCGCATGTAATGTAGCAGAGCTGTGTGTGTCTGTGACATGCACATGTAACGTAGCAGAGCTGTGTCTGTGACACACATGTAGCAAAGCTGTGTCTGTGTGTGTAACACGCATATAGCAGAGCTGTGTGTGTCTGGGACATGCACATGAATCAGAGCTGTGTATGTGAAGTGTGCATGTAGTTAAGCTGTGCATGTGATGCACACATGTAGCAGAGCTGTGTGGCGCACTGCAGCACCAAAATCGCCGGTGCTCTTAATTTCCAAATAATTACTAGTAGACCTGGTTACATGAGCCGATCATTCTTTGATTTTTATGCCTGCCTGAACTGAACAACAAAGATAAGCAAACCAATTGCAGTTCGTCGTTCAGTCGCTGGCGATGCTTACACAGAACAATCTTTCAGTTTTGCATTATCCAGCGGTAAACTGTATATTTTGTATAACAGGAACGGGCCATAGGTCTGCAGCGAGCTGCAGAGATGAGTTGGGTGTGACTCATGAATATTCATATATTCCTTGCTCAGCCCGCCCCCTGCCACTCATGTACAGTATTACAGAGAGACCTCTGAATATTTCCACCAGGACCCACCGCAAAACTCAGAGATATGTAATTCTGCAACAAAATCTGCAGGTCTAACTGTCAATTTTGATGTAGAATTGCTGGCAGACTTAAGTCATTTTTAATTCCGCATCAAAATCCGCAAGTAGCCAGCAAATTTTGGGGGAGAAATTTATCCCAGCCTGCTTTGCAACCTGCTGTCCAAATATGTCTGTGTGAACGGCCCCTACGTTTTCTTAAAATCCTGACGCAATCGGTATAAGAGGCTATGGGCTATTTTGTCACATGTCACTTCTTTTTGCGGATCCGCACGAATGCACATTGGAATTTCTGCACTTGGATTTTGCCCATTGACGTGCAGAATTGACAGAAATGACGGCAACATTTATAAGTCTAGATCGATCTGGATCTAAATGTCCCGAACAGCTTTCCCACATGTGACGATCGCAATTTCACAGAAGTGATGCGATGCTCTCTTGAACCATGGCATCGCCGTGAAAAACTCACGTTGGCAAGCGCGATAATGTGCTCACCCGTGTGAATATGACCTTATGTGACCTTTCCGAAGAGTCTAGCAATAACATATACAGTGGAAAGCCCAACAATAGTATACATCTTCTAAATCTATATCTAGCTGTTGAGTACATTCCTGCAAAGGTTTCTGCCATAGTACATCTATATTACGATAATTGGCGCGCATCCACTGAACGTTTCACAAAACAATTTCTGGATATTGGGAATGAGAAGATGGCAATCGACAGATCTACACAATGTATCACATTGCCAACAAACTTTTGTAAGATGACATCGACCAAAGACGAATTGATTCAAAAGGTTTTCCGAAATATCGTGCGGAATTACAACAATCATCAGTGGCTCAGGGCACTGCTATATTAGCAGCTACCAACAACGATGTCAATGCCAGCAATTTCAGCATTCAAAACGGAATACCAGACGAAGTGACAACGTATAAGTCCACTGATACTGTGATGAATCAGGACGAAGTTGTCAATCACCCAACGGCATTCTTGAATTCACTCGATTTTCCAGGTATGCCACCGCACATTTTAACATTGAAAATAGGCGTGCCTATCATTCTTCTCCCAAACATCCATCCACCACGACTTTGCAACGGTACAAGACGTTCGGTGAAAAAGATGATGAATAGAGTTGAGTGAACGTACTCTGGCGAGCTTGATGCTCGTTCGAGTATTAGCATACTCGATGGTGCTTGTTACTCGAACGAGCATCAAATCGTGTTCGACCCCGCCCCAGCTTTTGGCTCCTCCCCACTGTGACGTGCCTGTGTTGGCCCCACCCCACCGCGACGCAGCGCGTGTCATTTGAAAATTTTTGGTCTGGCAGGGGAACCAGACGCAAAAACAAACAATATCGTGTATCCACAAGCACTCGAATAAATGAATAGAATTAAATCGCCACTTTGAAATGTTTTCCATAAGAAAATGATTAAGTTGCAATAAAATGAGACAATGTAAATTCAATGTTATCATAACGAGTTTCCTTGAATTTCCTTTCTTCGGAGATCGCAGCAACGCGCGACGGGTAAGCTAGTAGGTATATATAAATTGGTATTTAACCCCTTATAACCATTGTCTTCTATGGTGCTGTTACCTCTCTAGTTCGAATGGGAGATACGTAATACAGTTGCAAAAATCCAAAAGTAGTAAGTTTCATGTGCAGGTGACTCTTGCTCCATGTATTTCCATGAACAGTGAATGTTCCTAGGTTAGTGACTGACCTACTATACCAAAAGTCTGTGAGCAGCCCTAACCAAAAAATAAAGAAATCTTGTTATTTGTATAGCGCCAAGTTATTCCGCAGCGCTTTTAAGAAATTTATTTATTAACCCCCACCAAGCTGGGTACTCATTTTACTGACCTTTGAAGGATGAGTCAACCTTGAGTTGGCTACCTGCACCATGTGGAGATTGAGCTCACAACCTTCAGGTCACGAGCAAGAGCTTAGGATTTGATTTCTGCTGCCTTAACACTCTGCACCAACATGAGGCGCTATACATATGGGAGCCCGATGTACAAAAGAAGTAGAAATCCTGCAAACAAAACACGGAGAATTGAACATGGGTTCATTCTCATTTCTTTTCTTTTGTGAGTGTTTCTCCCAGGTGCAAAAAATTAGGACGTTTATAGGAGGTGCACAAATGTGCACATATGTATGCATGGGTTAATGCAAAACGCTGCACATACCTATGAACACTGACACCGCGTTTGGCTTAATAGCCATTTAAATCAGGGTGGGGTGATTCCCCTGCCCATGGGAACTAGCGGTGCCTGTGCACAGTTTTGTACACTCATTCTCTGCGCAAAAGGTTGCGCAGGAGTGAGCGTATTTTGCAATACGCACGTGTGTCTCTGCCTTAAGTTAGTAAAAGACGTTACCATGTAGTTGTGCTGGATGTAATTAAAGATGTGAAAGCTACCAAAGAACAGTTCATATTCGTGTCTCACAAATCACAAAACTCGTGGAAGATTCTCGCCGGCGAGAATAAGCCCTAACAGTACTTCAGATATTGTGCTAACACGGTGAGTCCAAAGTGCGTCCCAGCGCCAATTATATTCTTTGATGAAAAAACTAATAATTGGAAAATGGATTTTCTACCTTGTAGAAGAGACTAGGTGTGCATTACGAGTATGTGCATAATATGCTATGTTTTTACGTTCATGTGAATGAGCCCTAATGATGGCTTCACTCAGGCATGTGCACAATTGTAAGTGTGTCAGCACAACGTGTTTGCGCCACAAACAAATCTTTTTTGCACCTGAACGTTTTGCACCTGCAGGGTACCATTTTTTGCATATGCATTAAGTACAGTAAAAAAAGCAGTTGCATGCGCAAATATACAATGCCCAATGCACAAAAACGTGGCGTAAATGCATGCGCAAATCTGTTCGTGCGAATACGTCCTAAGGGCTCATACAACCAGCAGAGTCGTGCTCAAGAAGAATGTTGAGCAGTGCAGGGAGGCTGTATGGCGCCCCAGTGCAGAGCAGCATGGCCTTCGTGTGCTGCTATACAGTCCCTGTTGGGAATAGTATGTATAGATATGCTCACTATGTATATATATATAATCTACCATAGAAGTGGCGCTTCTAGAGGGTAATATCCTTGTGATTATGTCATGTGATGGAGCATATCACATTTTTTTTCACAGAATCTGGCAGATAGAAACCCCTGTATGTCTTCATTTGGGGGCATAGTGAGGTACATTAGGGGTCTCACAGACCTATGTGACAGCCAGATTATGACGTGGTACATAATGCATCAACATCTTCCTCAGGTTCTTGATCAACCTGTTTATTGTCTGCTTTCGTTTGCCTACCCTTCCTCGATTGAGTGTGCCTCTTGTTATCAAAGTTAATGGAATCCAACTGTAAGGCCAAATGTCCATGGGTAGAATTGAATTGCGGAATCCGCGTGGGTCACAATCTGCAGTTCGAGCCACCCATAGACAAACCTGGGCGCCCGCAGCTGAATTTCAGCATGCGGATTTGCCGACCTTTTTGTCCGGAAAACAAATTGCAGCATGCTCCGTTTTGCTGTGGTTCCTGCACAGATGGCTTCCATTAAAGTCAATGGAAGCCATCCGATTCACGCTGCGCCCGCAGCTGACACTGCGGACGGGCCACAGATCCCACGGGAAAGTAGAAGATTTAGGCCTCATGTCCACTAGTAAAATTGATTTAGTAAATACGTGCGGGTGTCCTGCACGCGTGATCCGCACCCATAGGGATGCATTGGACACCGGCAGGTAATTAAATACCTGCAGATGTCATTTTTCCTTGCCGCGCGGATCGCACGTGCGGGAAATCACCCGCAGCATGCTCCATTTTCTGCATTTTCTGCAGGCTTTCATTGAAGCCTATGGATGCCGTACGTATCCGCGGCACACCCGCAGCTGAATTTCTGCTCTGCCACAGGAGCGCGGGAGAGCAGGAGTTCAAAAATAAAAAAAAGAGTGCATGTGCGCGGCACGCTGCCGTCGTGCTGAGCACATCCGCCGGGCTGAAGGGCAGATCCGGCAGTGTCCGGACAGGTAAGTAAATGTTATTTTCAGGCCTCATGTCTGCGGGAAAGGAGGGACCCCCTGCGGGATTCTGCAAGGAGAATCCGCGCGGGCCCAAATTTCCCGGTGGACATGAGGCCTTAACCCTTTCCAATCCAGTTTGTATCCAAATTTTCCTAGGGGGCTTACTCTTTTTCTGCCATTATACAACGGCGCTATCTGCTGGCTAAAGCCAGTACTGCATGAGGTGACACGTTGGATAGGCTCCGACAGCAGAGAGGCTAGCAATATACAGTAAGAGAACCCAGAGGGGCATCTTCCAACATCTGAGGTGTACAGCCTTAAATCATAATGTCTTTAGACGTCAGACAGTGGATTGGAAAGTGTTAAAGAAAAAACTCCACTGCGCATATGTAACTGCTGCCCACATCCGCAGTGGAGAAGATAGAAGACCTGCACAGCCACGCAGAGGCTCGGCCGTGGGCAGGGTGGGATTCCGTGGAATCGTACCCGTCCGTGGACATGAGGCCTTAGTCTTAGGATTCTCAAAGGTTCTAAAACCAGATTTTCCAATGATAACTATATGGTAACAGTAACCACCATGGACTGTGTTGCATGCAAATCAATTAATTCCTCTGGACCGCAGCGGTAGATGTATAGTTAAAACTAAACAATTGAGCTACAGAAAGTCTGTGTGCAGCGCCAGCCTCTTGTGTCTATTCTTGATACTACTGCATTTGATCTCCTGCACTCTTATCTTCTAATTCTTCTTATTTCGTATTGTGTACAGGCAGATTTCACGTGGCTTTGCATTTTCAGATTTCATAACTTGAGAAAGTAGCTTATATCCCTCTAGGAGCAATCATCACTCTGAAGGCGGAGCAAGCTGGGAATCATTATGGCCTATCCGCCTCCGTTCGTAGTAAACAGGCAGTCATTCATAGATGAATGACTGCCTGTTTACACAGGCCGATCTTGTTTGATTTTTATGCCTGCATGATCCGAACAACAAAGAAATTATCATTCAGACTGTGCAGACATTTTCGCTAAAAGATTACACTGTGCAACAAAAAACAACTTTTTGTTTAAGTAAATTTTTTATTTTTATCGATTTCATCTGGTCTCAACTACGATTTATTGAGCATTCACACACATAGATAACAGCTTCTTTTTTTTTCTTTGTTTTAGGGAAAGTTTGTGAAGTTAAAATTTGTAAACATCATTTAAGAGTTCATTAATTCAGTGATGGCAACTTTTCGAACCTGCAAACATGATCCAGACTCCTTCTGTTATGTCTCTGGTGTCTTTCTGAGTGCCAAAGCAGTCAAGTATAGATTCAAATGTGCCAACAACTTCTGTACAGCCTACAAGGCCTAATTTGGCATGCCAGTTGGGGATCAAGACAAGAAATGGGCTCCCCAAGTAGTTTGTGGATATTTCAGGTCCAATCTCGAGGCATGGTTTAGAGGAGAGAGTCAAGAGATGAAGTTCGTGGTGCCTCGTACCTGGCGCAAACCAACAGATCGTCTCAAGAACTGCTATTACTGTGTCATTGATGTGTCTCATCACTGAAAAGGGAAGAAAACTGGTGTTTTCAACTATCCAGACATTCCATTATCCTTAAGGCCGGTTGCACACAGCGCCGAGACTCCTATTCAGGGGCGTAACTACAGAGGATGCATGGGATGCGGTTGCACCCGGGCCCAGGAGCCTTAGGGGGCCCATAAGGCCTCTCTTCTCCATATATAGGGAACCCAGTACTATGAGTAAAGCATTATAGTTGGGGGCCCTGTTACAGGTTTTGCATCGGGGCCCAGAAGCTTCAAGTTACGCCTCTGCTCCTATTCCTTCTACTTCAAGAGAGAATGACAGTGATAGTGACTCATCAGATTGTGAAAATATGCAAGATGAGGAATTCTCTGAAGATACAGATTCCAAACCTTATTTCCTGAATCAACAAGACTTTAATGATTTAATCCGAGAACTTGGACTAACAAAATCAAACTCAGAGATTTTAACATCAAGGTTAAAGGAATGGAATCTGTTGGATAAACGCTGCAAGGTATCTAAGCAGCGAAAACATCATCCAACATTCTATCAGTGGTTTATTCTTAAAGATCAACTGTGCTACTGCCACCATGTGAGGCGCTTATTTGGAGAAATTGGATTTCCTTATGATACAAAGGACTGGCAACTCCTTATCGACAGTTCAAGCAAAAGTTTAAAAGCAGTTCTCCTTCATAATGGCAATAAATATCCCTCAATCCCAATTGCTCACTCAGCGCATCTCAAAGAAGACTATAGAAATGTCCAATACATCCTTCAGGTGTTACAGTTCGAGGAACATCCATTGGATGTTATAGGTGACTTCAAAATGATCTCATTCTTGGTGGGACTGCAAGGTGGATATACAAAGTATCCATGCTTCTTGTGTTTATGCGATAGTAGGGATACTGCCAGGCACTATGAAACTATTGAGTGGCCAACGAGGAATGATTTTGTGGTTGGTGAGAACAACATAAAGTGTAAACCACTGGTGAAGCAAGAGAAGATATTAATACCTCCTCTTCACAGAAAACTGGGGCTCATTAAACAATTTGTCAAAGCATTAGACCCTGAGGGCTTCTACCAACTAGCATTTTTTTCATTGGGACTTTCTAATGTTAAAATTGCATCGTACAAAAATTGCAAGTTTGTGCTTTTGTGATTTTTGTGCGATACGATTTTAACATTAGAAAGCCCCATTGAAAAAAATGCAGCGATATCGCAGCATTAAAAAAAACACTAGTGGGTAGAAGCCCTAATTCTGAAACTTTCCAATACCTAAAGACTTTTTTCACAACTTTCAGAAGCGAAGATCAGAGGTGGAATTTTTGTGGGCCCGCAGGTGAGGAAATTAATGCATGATGATGAATTCATGAAGAGGCTGCTACCAATCGAAAGGAAAGCATGGTAGAGCTTCATTATTGTTGTAGATGGTTTTTTGGGCAATCACAAGGTGAAGAATTACAAAAATGTGGTTCAGAATCTTCTTAACAACTACTACAAGATGGGATGCAGAATGTCACTCAAGTTGCATGTTCTCCACTCACATCTAGAAGTGTTCAAGTCAAACATGGGCGCATATTCAGAGGAATAGGGGGAAAGATTCCACCAAGACGTTAAAGAGTTTGAAAGGAGGTGCCAAGGACAGTATAATGAACGAATGCTTGGTGACTATATCTGGGGAATAGAAAGGGACCTAACCCACACGAGGAAGAGTAGGAAAACTGTGCACTTTTACAGGTTATTATTATGTGTTTAATGTCATTTAAGTACCCTCAATTGACTTTTCATGCACTGATGCATATTTTACATGTTCAGGAAAGTTTCAGCAATGTTATTGACAGTAAATATTTTTATACAACACTGCAATCCAATTTGAACTGAGAAAATAGAGGAATTTTCTCAAATTTTGAAAAATCGATCTCCTGACTCTAAAAATGATCTGACGGATAAAATGTTGGATGTTTTCATGGTTTGGTGACCTAATGAATCAGAAACAAAAAAAAATCCACTTAAACAAAATCTTGTTACACAGTGTTATTGTTGAGATTCCTGCAATCCAGCAAGAATCTGAACGAAAATCGTTCAGTCTAAAAGGGCCCTGAGGTGGAAATATAAACAGATCATGTAACTATTGGGTTCTGCAAGTTAGGTCATCTCTAGTTAACTGTACAAATAGACCGTTTACTGCAATCGACTAGTATTAGTAATGCCAAACTGGAGATATCACCAAAACTCAAAAGCATAACTTTGAAACTCCTGGGAGCCAATGAAAATTTTTTAATATGGTCTCCCCCACCCCACCCCCCCTACCAAGTGTCTTCCTTCATGGCAGAAGCTCCTTTGGACTTCTACAAGCACCTGGGGGTGGATGTTATGACCATGCCATTGACAAGGCCACACCATTGACCATTCCTTTGCGTTTATGTCTATGTCCCCAATATCCATCCCGGGGTTACAGTTGAATCCCTAAAAATGAAATTCAGATGAAGTCCAAAAAGGAACCATAGGCTTTTATTAGTCTAACGGAGACCAAAAAGGTCTTCTTTAAACTAGGTTTACATAAGTTTCTGGTATTTGTACGGAATGGAATAGCCATTTTCGGGGATTCATACATAGCCCTGGGATGGAACCTGTGGCTGTAGATATAATTATGATGTTAATACCCCCTTAAATCAATGGAGAAATCTATTATCTGCCAAACATTGCAGAATAATGTTACTGTTTTTAATCCTACTCTGTTCCCCTGGGAATATATCTCCTGCGCTGGCTATTATGTACCTTGCCATTGCTCTATTTTGATATTTTTACACTTTTTATCATACACACTTTTCATTTTTTCGAGACAGAATAAACACATGTCTATAAAATTGCCAAAGGGCCACTTCATGAATAAACAGCAAAATATGTCAGTGTTTTCATAATACCAATCATGATGTTTTGCTGTTGGCAGCTCTTTCAAGTAGAATATTTTTTTTCTTTTTTGTCCTGACATTCAGATTAAAATAAATCCTTGTAGTAGACTTTAGCATTCATAGAACACACATACATTTACCAACAAAGGGAGAAGATATATTTTGATCATCACATTTAAATTAAACTAAGTTATGTGTTTGTAATTGCTATACATTATGAACAATGGACACCTACTGTATAGACTAGACATTTTTAAATGTAGGTACACATTCGAAAACGCCTTATAAAGCAAGTCAATGGAGAACTAATACTATTACTAGAAATTGCTGTCTTGGTCAGAATTAGAGATGAGCGGACCTACTCGTTTCGAGTAATTACTCGATCGAGCACCGCGATTTTCGAGTACTTCCGTACTCGGGTGAAAAGATTCAGGGGGGCGCCGGGGGCGGGGGAGGCGTGGCGGAGCGGGGGGTAGCAGCGGGAAACAGGGGGGAGCCCTCTCTCTCTCCCTCTCCCCCCCACTCCCCGCTGCAATCCCCCACTCACCCACGGCGCCCCCCGAATCTTTTCGCCGGAGTACGGAAGTACTCGAAAATCACGGTGCTCGGGCGAAAAAGGGGTGTGGCCGAGTAGGTTCGCTCATCTCTATTCAGTATGTAGAATTTTGCACAGTTGAAAACCACAGCAGAGCTTATTGATGAGCATTGAAAGAGTTGTCTGGTTGTAAACTATTGATGCCCTATCCTTAGGATAGGTCACCTATAGTAGATCGGGGGTCCATCACTAAGACTCCTGCTCCTAAGTTTATGCACTAGTCTACTGAGCTCATTTCTGCATGAAGCTTCATTCCCACTGTAGTGGCCAGACTTGGTATGGTATTACAGATAAGGTTCCCATTCACTTCAGTAAGAACTGAACTGTAATACCAAGCCTGAACACTGGAGTAGAAACAGAGCTGTGTGCTACCTGGAAAAATCAGCCTAGTGCATGAGCACACTGACCCACCAATCTACTATTAATGGCTTATCCTGCAGAAAAGTCATCAGTAGTTTATAGCTGGACAAGCCCTTTAAGTGAACCTGAATGATGAGTGTCACGTGTTGGGGAACGTGCCTCAAAATAGTCATATAAGGAAGGATGTCAATCAGTAGGTCGTCCATTGGGAAAGCTAGGCTCACTCTAAGTCTAGATAAGTATTAAACCAGTTTTTTTGTATTAAAATACAACATCAAGTAATAGAAAGTGTTATATGCTTGGGCTCAGTGCCATTTTCTTGGTACTATCTAGTCCTCAGGACAGCATATGAAATATGCCAGATTTGCTTAGAGAAACACAGTACTTTAAGACTTTTATCCCGAATATGGAAATATAAATGTCCCATGTAACCATAATAACCGGCTACTATTACTTTATCAGTGAAACACAATGCGCTTTGTAAAGTTCTTATAATTCAATGTCAGTCATTCACATTCCTGAAAGCTTCACTATATATAGAACCTTACCATTAGAGGGAAGTGAACACCTTATTATAAGAACAATAAGTCATAATCCAAATACATTTCAGATTAAATTCCTGAAGAAATGAGAAAAACAAGTTCTTGAAATACTGTATAACTGTCACATCGCCCCCAGTGCCGATAGACTTGGCTCATGCATTGGTCTGGTTTGACTTTACGGTGTCAACACTGGGTCACATGATACACCAACAATGTATTTTATCATTTGGTGCTGGATGCCGAGGGAGAATCATCTCCCTTCTGTTTTTTAGCTGTTTGGCTGGCTAGGCTGTCTATTGTCCCAGCCATCCTATCAGTGGTTAGTTCTGGATATTTATTCCAGCTCTTCTGGGCAGAGGATGCCGGTCATGCTTTTGTAATACACTTGTTTATTGGTCCTACTCAGTGGTTCTTTGCATTTATTTTTCGTTCAGTACATTACTGTGTAGGACTTTTATACTTCTATAGTCTGTTTCTTCCTTAGTTATTGTCTGCTATTACTCTTAGCCTTGGACTTCGGCTTGTTTATTGGTCTTTCCTGGCCCGCTCTGTATTCTTGTGCTCCCTTATCTTGGTCTTCCATTTAAGAACCCATAGGGAATCAGGTTAGGTTCCAGTTGTGAGGTTGCCCTTTTCAGGGCGGGTGTTCCACTTTATGGCTAGGCCTAGTCAGGGTAGATCAGGAAAAGATCCTAGATCATGCCTTCATTTCTACCATTGTCTGTTATATTGTCTTTGTTGCATCTTACTGATGCTGGATTGAAGCCGCTGGTGTAGTATCCAAGCCGGTCATTGGAGAGTAATCAGAATAGCCGGGAGTCGTTATCAGAAAGTCACGGTATACAGTGCAAATGGATGAGATGGAAGCGTAGTCAATGGAAGCCAAAGATCATCAGCAGAAGGTATCGGTATGCAGAACAAATGGAATGACACAGAAGCGAAGTCAATAGAAGCCAAAGATCAGCAGCAGTAGGTATCAGTATGTAGAGGAGCTGGAGGAAGAGGAGCTGATCAAGGTGGTGGAACACAATAATCAAGCATTGAAGGAGTGGCAGGACTAGGCTTATATAGGGAGTCCTAATTAGTAGCAGGGCAGAGCCAGAACAGGGAGACAAGAAGAGGATTTAGTGGAAGCAAGGAAACATAGAACAAGGCTGAGTTTCAGCAGTTAACTGCCCAAATCCTAGTCAAGTGGAGAGAGCTGCCAACTGGAACACAGGAGCTTGTGGGTTCGATCCCTGACAGTCTTACTTCCTTAGCCACTCTGTTATCCCCTGTATTTTACATGTCTTAGAGACTGTCCCTGCCCTCTGTCTCTGTATCTCTTTGTTGGTTACATTGACAGGTCTGTATGAAAGTGACACTAACCTTCTGAAAACAAAAATTAATTAAATCAGTCCCTGGCACTTCATTGATCCAAAATACTAGCCAATGACGCCAAATAAAAAGTTATTTATCTGTAGCAAAGGTGCAAAGTAGAGACTATTGCCCCTTTGTTTTAGGAATTGGCAAGATTCACAGAAATCAGCCCTCCACCAATCAGAATGTTATCGTGCATCATAGTCAAATATATCCTTCACATATGTGTTTATACCATGACCAGGACCTTATTTTCACTCTTTCAAAGTAAACGATGAAGGCTTTCATTGGATAACTGCAAGCAGATATCTTGAAAATAAAGAAGAAAGGATACATAAAGGATACTGGAAAATTTTATAATTTTACATTATACAACAAATACATTTTAGCTACTGAGACCCTAAAGAGGCAATAACCTTTCAGACAAATTTATATTCATCTATTAGCTTGTGTTAATCTCATTATTTCTGTAATATACTTTCCGTACATTAAAAATGTTGTTTTTACCACTGTAAATCTTGTTTGAAGTGACTTCCACTAAAGGCTGCAGGCTGACAGATATGCAGACACTGTGATAACAATCTCCACAATCTCTGCCTCTCTTGGTGTGTGTGTGTGTGTGTGTGTGTGTATACACACATATTGGATTTACTCATTATTTGGTCAGAATTCCTAAATCGTCCTGGGAGAGCAGAGGGGAGGGCACTCAGATACTGCTTCCCCTGCATTAGACCAATGCAGAATAGGAAGTAAAGGCAGGACAGTGTACTACTGGAAGAAAGCTTGGCTTGCTACATGCCGCCTGCATGGAAGTGGATTGTAAACAGCAGAATAACATACAATGGGGAAGACCAGCTGAAAATCATAACTTACAGGTATAAAACAGGATGCAATAGCTGCAAATGAGCAGGAAAAGAGAACCTGTTAACGTGTTGAAAATGCAAGTACACTTTGAAAGAAAGCACCAGAAAAGACAAACATATGCATAGTAGATGTAGAATAAACACAAGTATGATATGATTTACTAAAAATATTAATGTTTAATATTTAGAGATGAGCGAGCCTGCTCGGATAAGGCAGTTACTCGAGTAACTGCATTACCGTCCGAGCAGGCTCGGGGGGGGGGGGGGGGGGGGGGGCGGTGGCGATGGGGAGTGGAAGGAGAGTGAGAGAGATCTCTCTCTCCTCCCCACTCCCACTGGCTCACCCCCGACGCCCCCCCCCCCGAGCCTGCTCGGACAAGAATGCAGTTACTCGAGAAGAGCGATGCTCGCTCGAGTAACTGCCTTATCCGAGCTTGCTCGCTCATCTCTATTAATATTGCTTATTACTTTTTATTTAAAAAGTCTCTATTGCTTTTACTCCGCATATCGTTCTGTAGAAAAGTTACACATTTCAGACACAGTTTACGTTGAAGTATCCTAATTAGCTACAAGAGTCTTTTTATTATCTTTTATTACTGAACATAAAATATAGGTAGATGTAACTTTATAGATACTAACAAGAGAGAACTGATGTAAGACATAAACCTAGTTTGACCAACTTACCAAAAACAAATTTCTGCAATGATGCCCAAGGGAGATTATTCCATAAAACGAATAATTAAAATATCAATAAATCTAGCTGCAAAACAGATGTTATTTTATTGAAAAAGTAACAAGCTGCTTCATACAATAGTTAATTACACATTATGATTCTTTTACTGTGTTATATCCAGAAAAAAGTGCCCACACCCCGTTTTACTATAAAATGTCTCATGTTACGTCAGTTACATTCAAATACACTTCATATAACATTTCAGATAAACGTTGTGTCTTCTTATGCTTTTTGTATCTATCGGTCAGACATAATGAATGTTTTGAACAGGAAATATAAATGTATTTATATAATATTATTTTTTAGTATATTCAGATTAAGAAAGAAGAAAATGACAATATTCCGAAAAACTATAGCTAAACCCATCCAACCAAGATGCCAACCAACTCTTGAGTCCCCATGAAAAAGTGCTTAGAAATTTAAGTTTTGAAATGCTAATTTTACAAAAATGTATTTTTAGAGCGCTATGATATTTCAGGATATAGACATTAAACAACCAGCGGGGTTGTTGATCTGGGTCTTGGAGTCAGGTAGGGATTATTCTGACTGCCATTAAGGAGTCGGGAAGGAATTTTTTCCCTAAGGGATAAATTGGCTCCTACCTTATTGTTTTTTTTCTTGCCTTCCTCTGGATCAACAATGGTGGAGGGGGGGGGAGGGGCAGGCTGAACTAGATGGACATTGTCTTCTTTTACCTTAACATACTATGTTAGGGCTTAGTCACAAGGGCGTTTTGTCGCACGATTTTTTGCGCGCATAACTGATGCGCTCAAAAATTGCGTGACCTTAGCTGGCGGCACGGAGGAAAAAAATGCTGCTAGCAGCTTTTATCCGCCCAAAGGGCTTGGTCACATGGGCGTTTGTACGCTCAAAAAGAGTGCTGCCCGCTATCCTCTGCCACAGCTGTGCCACAGCTGTCACAGAGGAGCGCAATGTTCTCCTATTGAATTGAATGGAGCCAGCAATACAGCCGTCTCCATTTAAAGCAATAAGCTGTTGGCAAGCGCTGTATTAATTTTTGGGGAGGGGCTTCAAATATAAGCCCTTCCCAGAAAACCATCCTAAAAAAGTGTAAAACATAAAAAAAAAATCTATACTCACCTCTCTGCAGCTGCCGGGGCTCAGCCACGTCCAGCTGGCTCTTCTCCTGAACTGCTTTCAGTAGTATTCAGCAGGTGGGGATTTAAATTCTCCGCCTGCTGAATGGGCTGCCTCTGATTGGCTGAGCACTGTGACCAATCAGAGGCAGCTTTCAGTTATTGAATGACAGCTTAGAGCTGCCTCTGATTGGGTCTACATAGATGCGGATTGCAAAAACAGCTGTGATACACGTGTTCAAACACCCGTGGGACTGAGCCCTTACTATGTATGTCTTCATGCTTCCTTTGCTTTATGACAAAAATATTTTAAGATCTAATAAGTATATTCCTAAAGTAAACTGAAACTTCTAATAAGAAGAAGCCTCTTGATGCTTACTTCGGTGTTTGGTGAGATTCCTAAATTTTACTAGAACCAGAAATATTATTTTACATCTTGGCATATAATGCTCCCAAGTTTCCAGGCACCACACGTGATTTTATAACCATCCACGGGAAAGAAGATATGGATGAATCTTCTTAAAGCGACCCTCCTGTTTCGGGAAAAAATTCTGTGCCAGGACCGGAGTGGTGGGAGGTATCTGATCAGCAGTTGTTCTTCTCTGTTGTCCCACCAATTCCAGGTCTTGTTTTCAGCTGTTCAAGATGGTGGAAGCAATCTTCAGACCACCTTTTCCCCACAGTGCATTGGGAGTGTTAGACTACCAATGTACTATATTTGCCTTCTGACTGGTCAGCCCTGCTCACGTGATCAGCAATAGACAATCAGAAAGCACTACAGTGTGCATTAGGTGGTTAGAAAATTGCTGAGGTCATTTTAGACAGCCAAGAACAGGGTCCGGAACTGGCAAATTGTAGGGGAAGCACAGTAGAACAACTGTAGGTAATATAATCTCCTCCCCCTTCTGTTCCCAGTACAGAATTTTGTCCTCAAGCTGGAGGGTCACTTTAATAGCTTCTTAAACAGAGGTCATAAAAACGTTCATCTTCATTTAAAGTGAAACTTTAGTCACATTTACATAAGTAGCAAAAATGAGTCAGGCTGGATGAGTACGATATCGGTCCGAGAAACTTGGATGGATTTCGCACTTGTAAACATGCAATTTTTGATGCAAGTGTGATGCGTTTTTGCTAAAAAAGGCATCACAACTATATAATTGTGATCTTCAATGCATTTTTCACGTTAAAAAAAAACACAAGTCATTCGAATAGTTTCAAAACTAAAAATTGCATTGCATTTGCATGTAATTAACGGGCATGCAAGTGCAATGTGATTTTGTTTACGGTTCCATGGAAAATAATGGGCATTTGCTTGCGAGGAATCGCCCCAAACATAGGACATTCATCACTGCGAGAGAAAACTCACTCATGTGAAAAAACACATTGAACACATTGAAATCAATGTGTTACCTTCTCATGCAAGTTCCGTCCATATCAATGTATCTATTTATATAGAAGTATAGACTAGCCTACCTGTGTTGTTTACTCCATTTTCCCATCTGTCCCAGGTGGTTCAGTGATAGTATTAAGACAGGGGTCTAGATTTCCCATTTATGTGAAGACTTTTTAGCCCAGAGAGCGCTTCTTATAGAGATAGGAACCCAACCAATAAGGTTCACCTGGACATGGCAGATGAGCCCACATGATTTGATCAAATTGCATAAAAAATGCAAGGTTCCTAACGCACGTTTAGTATAAACAAGAATTGTGCAGTTTGGTCAAGATATTAAATGTACATGAATGCTGAAGCATGTGCTTGTAACTGTAGTTGTCGTAGCCATAGTCTATATGCACTATCACATTTATTTGTTGGAAGTGCCAACTTTGTTTTTCTTTATATGCATGTGATTCTCCTTTTCCCTCAATATCTAGCGCTGGGGAAATTGGGCTACCTACTAAAGATGAGCGAATGTATTCGGTTCGGGTGTTTTTGCTCTCGAGCACCGCTTTTTCCGAGTAACTGACTACTCAGACGAAAAGATTCGGGGGGCGCCGGGGGTGAGCGGGGGATTGCAGAGGGGAGTGGGGGGGGGGGGGAGAGAGTGAGCTCCCCCCTGTTCCCCACTGCTACCTCGCTCCACCACGCCGCCCCCGCCCCCGGCACCCCCCGAATCTTTTCGTCCGAGTAGTCAGTTACTCGGAAAAAGCGATGCTCGAGTGCAAAAACACCCGAACCGAGTACGTTCGCTCATCTCTGACCACCTGTAGTAGACGGTATAAAAAATGCATGATTTTAAAACATTTAAGAATTCTTTGAATTATATAATGACATGAAAAATATGTAAAAGAAAATCACCAAAATTAAAAAATAACAAAAAATAATTATATATATATGTTTAATAAAGATGAGCGAGCCTACTCGGCCACGCCCCTTTTTCGCCCGAGCACCGTGATTTTCGAGTACTTCCGTACTCGGACAAAAAGATTCGGGGGGCGCTGTGGGTGAGTGGGGGGTTGCAGCGGAGAGTGGGGGGGAGAGGGAGAGAGAGAGGGCTCCCCCCTGTTCTCCGCTGCTACCCCCGCGCCGCCACGCCTCCCCCCACCCCCTGGCACCACCCGAGTACTGAAGTACTTGAAAATCGCGGTGCTTGATCGAGTAAATACTCGAAACGAGTAGATTCACTCATCTCTAATGTTTAACATTAAAGTTTGATTTAAGCAATAGGCCATTTTCTGACCATCTATTCCTTTTAACAATTATATTAATTTGTGGTGGTTTTGGAGCCCGGTGCACATACTCCCTATACTGAATATCTGATTCACCAACAATGCAGCTTCAAAGTAAAATTATTATTGTAATTGCCATGCACATTTTTTTACTTAGTGGCAAGAACTGCTCATTAGGTTAATAACGTAGATCTTATGAGAATTACCTAATCAGAATGATTAACACCGATCCAGCATCAGATTTTATCACTGCCTGCACTTTATTTCATCCTTTAATAAACTGTATGTTCCACTGCTATTTCTAACATGCTACACATTTTAAATGAATCTCCCTTTTTTCTCACGTCTCTGCTTAATCAGATTCTGGGTTGCAAAAAGCACAGAAATGATATTTGTTGGTTACCTAGCAACTCCAAGGGAGGTAGAATTTTACTGCCAAACATTATGAGGGGATTTTAAGCTGAGCGGCAGGAGTGTTTTTTTTTAGTAAGCCATACAATATCATTTGAGGCACAGTTGTGTTTGTAGTATATAAACTAAAGCGTGAAATATTGCGTAATAAACCCGCTATACTACAGGAGGACAATGTACTCTGTGCCCTTGGAACGTTACAATAGCATAGCCGTTAACTTCTAACATTGCATCTTGGTTTTCTAAGAAAACAGGCGGAGGTCTGATTAAACATGCCTAAAGTTGTGAATTTATCTTCATTGCCGATCTCAACACAATATAGAGTATTCGTGTAGGATGGTATTAAGTACTGAGTTCTCATATGATGCTATCTAGGGTGCTATATCTCAATACTGGTGACCTATATTGAAATAACAATAGCATACAATGTTAAATTGTGAGGCACGGAGTGTTAAGGCAGCAGTCTGCAATCCTAAGCTCTCGCTCACGACCTGAAGGTTGCAAGTTCAATAACTGCATGGTTCAGGTAGTTGGCTCAAGGTCGACTCAGACTTCTATGAAGGTCGGTAAAATGAATACCCAATTTGCTGGAGGGTAATAAATGAAAAATTACCTGAAAGTGCTGTGTAATAAGTTGGCATTATGCAAATAAGGGCTCAGTCACATGGGCGCATTGGCACCCGTACACGCGCCCGTGTGACTGAGCCATTACTGCAGAAAGAAGACGGCCGTACCTGAAGATGGATGTCTCTCTGCAGCGCTGATGAAAGAACACATGACCAGCAATGAAGCCGGTCACATGTTCTTTCCTCCGGCGCTGCAGAGAGACGTCCGTCTTCAGGTACGGCCGTTTGCTATCTGCAGTAACACGGGCGCCGATGCGCCCGTGTGACTGAGCACTCACAAGTCTCTTCCCCCTTTCCCCTTCTTGAGTAAAACTCAATTGCAATCTCCATCTCCCTAAGTCCTATGGGAAAGCATACTGGAAGTGCCCTCCTCCTATGATACATACATGGAGCTGTCGCTGTATTTATTCCAGGGACTCTCGACGCAGAGCGGTACCTGAATCTCTTGCATACAATGGTGGATGACTTCCTGGATGATCTGCCTCTATTGTTGCAAAAGAATGCCATTTCGAGTACGCATATATCTATATTACTCCCCAAATGCACACCATTCGCAACCTGATTGGTTGTTTGGATTTACTCATTCCCGGTGATTGGTTATTTGGGTTGCCTGATTCCCAGTGATTGGTTATTTCAGTTGCCTGATTCACGATGATTGGTTATTTGGTTTGCCTGGTTCACGGTGATTGGTTGTTTAGGCTGGCTTGTGTAGAAGTGGGGAGTAATAGGCTAATATACTTCGAGTACACGTTTCTTACTTCAGTCATAGCAGCAGTCCCACTGGATTTAGAGAGATGTGGAAAGCAGAGTTCTGCTTCTCACATGCTACTCTTTAACTTTTCAATTGCTTTTCATCTCCTATTTTCTACAGGAACCTAAGTAGAAAATCAAAATCCAATCTCTGAGGCCCACATGCCATACCAACATGCAGCGCATTCATATATGGATGACTGAAAATTGAAATCTAGCTCTGAATCAGTCTTTTTGACTACATCTTGTATAGACCATGCAATGCTCTCTAGAAAAGGACTATGCAAATGAGTGACGGAATAATCCTCCACAGAACCACCTAGTGGAATAGTAGCTACCCTATGAGTCAATGTCCGACCTTTTAGCAGGCCTTGCAATATGGCTAGGGATGGGAACAAAATCAAAATATTCATGTACATAGAACTGTTTTGGGATCATTATTCCTCAGCAGGGTACAGTAGGATTTTGGTTTAGCTAGCTGAGAGACCATCAATGTGACTTGGAGAAGGGAGGGGTGCTAGGTGTCTCCTTGTGTAGAACACAGTTGTTTTGGGGTTAGTGCCCCTCAGTGCACAGTAGGATGAGGGGCACTAGCCAAAAAAACAGCTGTATGTCCATGGAGAAATATTTCATTATCATTTGCATGGCTTTTCCCAGGGCCCATTGCATGGCCAATACAAGACTCCTTACACTCTTGCAGTGCTCTATTCTGTGGTGCTCCCCACAAGGAGAAACATTACTTCCCTATAATCACATTGACGGCCTCTCACCTAGTCAAACCAAAATCCCATTGTGTATTGATAAGCCACAATAACTCCAAAAACAGCTGTGTATACATGGCTATTCTGGTTTGGCTCATATCCCTAGTTATACTGCAAGGCCTCTTAAAAAAGTTGGATTTTGAATGACAGGATAGCTACCATTCCAGTAGTTGGTTCTGTGGAGGATTATTCTAGTTTACCCTCCATTCATATTTTTACAATTTCCACAGGAATAGATGCATTGCCGGGCCTTGAGCAGATTCATTCACATGCAGCTAAGAAAAAAAAACTATTCTTACTGGACAAACAGTGCTTTTCCTGTATATTCAATAGCACATAACTTGATGTTTTCTATTCATAGACACAGGAAGTCTGCTTTCTGGCTTGGGCTATCTAGTTACTGCCAATACGTTTTCTTACCAATGGTCTTTAAACCTGCACTTACATTTTATAAGGCGGTGGCTTGGTTGACTACTGACAGCCAGGCTCCTGCTCTAACTGCTACAAGCAGAGAAACCTCAGATCCTGGCAGCTTAACCCTTTATATGCCACAATAGCAACTGCAGCATGTAAGTAGAACACAGGGGTAGTGGGCTCCTTTTGTCGCCCGTCAGAACCCCACAAGGCAATCGCAAGGTACCAATGGGTACCCTTTATAAATGGATAAAATGCCAAGAATTTTTTAAAATAGCAACACATATTAGATATTACCACACTCGTAACAATGAAAATATATTGTTATTTATCTGGCATGGTGAATGCTGTACAATAATTTTAAAAAGTAATGCCAGAATTGCTATTTTTCTTTTGTTCGCCTCCAAAAAAACGCAATGAAGAGCAATCCAAAACTCATATGCTCTCCAAAATGGTACCTGTAAAAACTACAACTCTTCCCACAAAAACAAGACCTCACATAGCTCTGTTGCTAGAACATAGTAACATAATATGCAAGTCTGAATGAAGACAATGTCCATCTAGTTCAGCCTGTTTCACCCCTCCCCCCCCCTCTTGTTGATCAAGAGGAAGGCAAAAAAAAAAGGCAGATGCCAATTTTGCTCCTTTGGAGGAAAAAATTCCTTCTCGACTCCATAAAGGCAGTCAGATTAATCCCTGGATCAACGTTTGAGTTCTACCTAACTCCAAGACCCGGATCAACAACAATTGAAGAATAGGGACATTGAAATCCACATTTCTTTCATAACTCTGTGTGGTTGGGACCCACAAGATAAATATGAAGTTTGCTCTCATGATTTTACGTACGGTTTGAGCCCACAAACCACTACGCTCACATACATGTTTTCCAAGACATGCGGTTCTGGAGGCTCTGAACATCTCACAAGGATGGGAATTCCAGCATCTTATTTGTAGTGATGTGACATTTTGCAAAATATCCTTGTCAGTGGGCCGTGACGTACAGATCAGTCATGATTTCCAATTTTTTATTTTCCTTTGGCCAGAGTGAAGTCTCTTTGTTTAAATTTTGGCTCTAAAAAGTTATCAGGTCTGGCTCTGGCCAGTTGGACAGTGGGGGGCGAGTTACCGGGGTCTGAAGCCTGTTCTTGTTCTTATCTCCAAGCATAAAACATTTGCTAGCTCTAGTTTAGAGACCCCTTGGGAGATGTGACATTCTGTTTGAAGCCTACTTCAAAGCTTCCTACAGCACTCAGCTTTCCTAGATGCTGAAAAGTATTTAACCCTTCCACTTGCAAACTACACAGCAGTATTGCAAAACTATGTGGGACTAAAGTAGCCGCATTATACTACATGGGCTAACATAACAATGGATGCTGAGACTCACACAGAATGTCTGACAGGCTACAGCCTCCACACTACAATATATATCTATCCATCTCATATCTTTATCTATCTACCGTATATTCCGGCGTATAAGACGACCCTTTAACCCCGAAAAATCTGCTCTGAAGTCGGGGGTCGTCCTATACGCCGGGTATACAAAACAAAAGTGTCAAAAAAAAGCAGTACTCACCTCCCCCGGCGTTCTGCGGCGCGGCTGCAGGCTGTCGCTCCCTCCTCATTCCCGACAGAGCATTGCTTTATGGATGCGGGGCTTGAAATCCTTACCTCCAGAAAACTAATGCTGTGATTGGCTAACTCACGTGGCGTCAGCCAATCATAATCATTCAATGACATCATTGAATGGCTGTAATTGGCTGGCGCCGCGTGAGTGTTGCACTCCAAGTACACTGGGATTCCGCATCAAATAGTCCCATTATCCTCCATCATCCATGGGAGCCATAACCAGGACATCAAAACCACGAGGCCTGGGATACAATGGAAGGAGGGATGCGTATAGCGGGGAATGTCAGGCACACACGACGCGTTTCGTCATAGACACTTGACTTCCTCAGAGTATATCGACCCAACCATTAAGCCAACTTTTATATAAGTCCATTTAGTCCAAACTGGAAGTTAGCGAGTCCTTAACCCCTTAACCCCTTCCCGCTCCAGGACGTACCGGTACGTCCTGGGAGCCTGGTACTTCCCGCAACAGGACTTACCGGTACGTCCTGGCAGCCTGGTACTTCCCGCAACAGGACGTACCCGTACGTCCTGGGGATAGCGCAAGATCACATAAGATCCCGCGCTATCCCGCAGCGGGAGCTGGCTGTCAGTCACAGCCGGCGTCCCGCTGCAACAGCGGGGGGGGCATCGGAGATGCACCCCCCGCTGTTAACCCCTTCCCAGCGAAAGAGTTCACAGAGGGATCGCGCTCCCTCTGTGTCTCTGGCCGGCTCTCGCGATGTCATCGCGAGAGCCCGGCCTGTCACCATGGCAACAGGATGCCAGACACTGGCGTCCTGTATTGCCTGTGCCTATAATCGCTGTATAAGCGATAAGGCATGGCAGAGCAGTATCAGTTATAACAGTGATAATAGGCACAGTGCTGCAAGTCCCTCAGAGGGACTCAAATAGTGTAAAAAAAAGAAAAGAAAAGTGTAAAAAAAAGAAAAATGTAAAAAAAAAAATGTAAAAAAACCCCCCTTTTTTAATGCTTTTTCTAATATTAGCATAAAAAAAGGGAAGAAAAATTAAAACCCCACATATTGGGTATTGACGCGTCCGTAACGACGTGTACAAAAAGTTGAACATGCTTTTTATTTTGTACGACAAAAAGCGTAAAAAAAACCGCTAAAAAACAGAGGCAAAATGCTAATTTTTAGCATTTCGCCTCACAAAAAATGCAATAAAAGTGATCAAAAAAGCCGTACATTCCCCAAAATGGTACCAATAAAAACTACAGCTCGTCTCGCAAAAATTAAGCCCTTATAGAGCTCTGTACATAGAAAAATAAAAAAGTTACAGGACTTTGAATGCAGCTATAGAGAAAAAAAAAAGATTTCCAAAAAAAGGGGGTTTTATTGCAAAAAAGTGTAAAAACCTAAAAAACAATTTTGGTATCGTTGTTACCGTACCGACCTGCAGAAAAAATTTAGTGTGTCATTTATGCTGCATGATTAACGCTGTAAAAAAAAGAAAAAGAAATCTATGGCAGAATTGATGCGTTTTCTCTCCCTGCTATCATAAAAAAAAAATTTTTTTTACGATATTGTCTATGTACCCAAATGTGGCACCAATAAAAACTACAGATCGCCACACAAAAAACAAGCCCTTATACGGCCGTGTCCACGGAAAAATAAAAAAGTTATGGCTTTTGAAAAATGGAGATGGAAAAATACCAAAAAATCGCTTGGTCCCCAACGCCAAAATAGGCCATGTCATTAAGGGGTTAATATACAAAATAATATGACAGTTAATAGAACATTAAAAACCATGAAATACATAAACAGATACACCTTTCTGAATAACCTCAACCAGAAATAAAGAATTTAAGGGAGGTGATCACTGGTAGGACAGAGAAAAAAAAAACTTACAAAAACTAAAGCTGTAACTTTTTGCTGCCTATAGCTAACCTATGGTTATACAGTATACCCATCATACGACATTATGATCATCTAGAAAATCTTGTAATGCAGTGTTCCCTATGCAATATACTGGAGTCACAATGTCACTAGTAGGAGAATTCATAGCAATCGTGGCTGCTGTACAAGTTTTCCGGCTGAGCTAATAAAAAAAACGGAGCGGTTGCGATACTGTTATATATTTCTATTTTCAGGACAAAATATTCCCCTTCCAAATCATTCCTCTCTCCACAGTAGAAGCTGACCAGCTTACTTTAGCTCCTTGTTAATATTTTACAGCAAACCTTGGTGTAAAGCTCATTTATGCTTCAAGCATAAAATGTTTTAACACTGACCATTGAACTACATTTGTAGAAGACCAATATGATTAGTTGGATGTCAAACCATATATCTTGGCTGATTGGTAAAGGTTTGATAGTTCCTAACATATCTGTTTCAGATGTTAACTTCTATTCTTCTCGCTTGAAAACACTTGACCGCATCATATCTAGGTGTTCAAGGATAATTACTCAGAGATGGTAAAGCCGATACAAGTTCTGAAGGACAACACAGTACTGGAGAATTCAGCATACAAAGAAAACTGCAATTCAGCCTGACTTTTTTGTAGTTATCTATTAATCAAAATGAACATACCTTAAATGAACACACAGGAAAATCTGCTGCCTATCGCCAAGCTTCAGGGGGCAGTGGATGACACAGATTAAAAAAGCATGCTAGTTTGAAAGGAATATCAGCTCGTCCACAGACTCAGGAAAATAATAAAAACCTAATTTATTTCACAAACATCAAAAAAAGAAAGATGACCCCCACTACAGAAACCTCTCCCCACCCTTAGTCATAGCCAGTTGTGCAAAAGAAATGCCAGTCGGTTTTTGTAGTGGTGGTTATCTTTTATTTTTTAACATTTATGATATAAAGTGGATTTTTAATATTTTTCTGGGTTTTTTGACGAGCTGAAATTCCTTTTAGAGTTGCTTGCTTATGAGGATGGTAAAAGAAGTCTGTGGTACCTATTATGAAAAAAGAACCATGTTTCGTCTGTGAAGGTCGTAACCCAAATAAGGCCTGGAGGGAAGAAAGTGGAGTAAGGGAAGTGCATACATGCTGGACACCAGCAACAATATAAAATGGGACTTGCAAGCAAATAACAACAACAGGCAACAGAAGCAAAGTACTTACCAATGTATCACAAGACCCCGACAGATGGAAATGTCTAATAAGTTAGTACATACAAGGTATTGGTTGTATTTTGTCCAGAATAGTAAGCTCATAAGCCCACATCAAGGGTCCCTGTTGTCTTGTGAGTCCCTACTGTAACAAGTCAACTAAGACCCAAAATGTGAGTCCTGCCTACAAGCAGGGTGATCGTTCCAATAGGGACGACCCCACAGTGGAACCTAGGAGCCTGGCTCGCCCTAGATGGTAAGAGGCAGGGATATAATGGAAAAACAACAAACACACTGAACAGGACAGTTCACACCTAATGTCTGAACACCTACAAACAGACACTGAACACGCCACTGTGCACACCAACAAACAGACGAGGGAATCCCACCCGGAACCTCATGCATGTAACTTATACCAAAGCAGAACATGCATGACTCCAAGCACCAGAGTTCTGAGAGGGAATGAGATAATGAATAAATGTCCAGCACCCTCTAGTGAGGGGGGATAGTATTTATGTGCAGAAGACTGGTGGTGTTTGGCTGGATAGAGCAATACATACCCAGCCAGCTCAATTATCTCATACCTGTGGAAGTGTGCTCTTTGAAACCCATAGAACCACAGGTCCTAGGAGCACAACGTGACACACTACAAGAAAATCCATATGCCATGTTCTACTCCTACAAGATCCACAATAGACATAACACAACAAAGTATACATTAAGTTGATTTAAAAACTAAATGAATCTGTTACACCTACTCTATTTTCTGCATTGATGACTAACAAAATGTGGACTTGTTGCTATGTGAGTGAATAAAGAATGACTATTGGGCGTTATCACCCATCGGCACCCCATGATGTCATTCTGGGGTGCCAATGGATTGCCATGATGTCATTCTGGGGTGCCAATGGATTGCCATAATGTCATTCTGGGGTGCCAATGGATTGCCATGATAGCCAATGGCCTCCAAGTCTGCCATGTAACCTAGCCTATTAGAACCTGTAAGATGCAGGTGGATATTGTGTGATAGCACAGTGTTGACAAACAGAGGTAAAGACATTTCATTGCAACAAAATAAACTTTACTAACAGAAAATGTTACGTGCAATACAGTACTCTACAGAAGGGTCAACTATGTAAATGTTGCTTAACATGTTACAATATAGTCCAACTTGTCTCCATAGGAGGGCACAATAGCTGAATGCTACATTTTATTACTTATTTTTTTAACAGAGAGCAATGGCAATTATATCTTACTTAACCTAAATGTCCTTTAAACAATTAATGTTTTATCATCTAGCTACAGCTACCTTTTAACTACCAGTACATTGGGCACTGTAGGTTTAATCTCAATTCTGAAGCAGTCTCTACAACTGAGCCCATGGCCAAAAAGGATATGTCTTCCGTCGAATCAACGACTGAGGGTGTCTTCAGACGAGCGTGTTTTTGTGCGTGCATATGCGCGCACAAAAACACATGTCTATTACAAGCAATGCATTCCCTATGGTGTGTTCACATGTCCGTGTTTTACAGGTGCTTGCCTGTAAATATAGGACATGCGTGCAGAATAGGGAATGCACACATTGTCTTCAATGGAGCCACGGGTTCTGCCAGCGGCTCCATTGAAGACAATGGTCTGCCGGCACCCCGTAATTGTTTTTCTGGCAAGGGCTTTAAATATAAGCCCTTCCCTGAAAAAGAACAATTTTAGTGTAAAAAAAAAGAAAAAAAAACTTACCTGTCTGCCGCTGCCTTATCCCCGTGTAGAAAGAATTCCCTGCTGCACCTGCCACATCTGTGACAGATGCAGCAAAGGAATTCTTCATCCCTGCAGGATGATAGCTGACAGCTGCGGTAGAGAATCAAGCTGCCGCCACCCAGTAATTGTTTTTTTACGGAAGGGCTTTAAATATAAGCCCTTCCCTAAAAAACAAGAAAAAATGGTGATAAAAATTTTAAAAAATCTATACTGACCTTTCTTCAGCTGCCGGGGCTCAGTCACATCCAACCTGCTGTTCTCCTGCCCTACTCTGAGGAGTATTCAGCAGGCGGGGATTTTAAATCCCCACCTGCTGAATGAGCTGCCTCTGATTGGCTGAAGACTGTGACCAATCAGAGGCAGCTCTCAGCTATTGAATGACGGCTGAGAGCTGCCTCTGATTGGTCCCAGCACTCAGCCAATCAGAGGCAGCACTTATTCACCCATTCAGGAATTTTTTTTTGAATCCTCTCTCTTTTTTTTCCCAGTGTTAGCCATCCCTCCTAGCTTTGTGTCATCTGCAAATCTGCTCAGTTTCCCCCCCTCCAAATCATTTATAAAAATGTTGAACAACACTGGGCCTAGAACAGAGCCTTGTGGTACCCCACTTGATACATTCTTCCAATTGGATGTTCAGCCATTTATATCCACTCTTTGAGTATGATCATTCAGCTAATTGTGAATCCACATAACAGTTGCCTTGCCAATCCCATTATGGTCATTTTTTCAATCACGGTGGTATGAGATACTTTGTCAAATGGTTTACTTAAGTCAAGATATACTATATCTACCGCATTTCCCTGTCTTCAAGAAGTGCTCAAGAACAACTGGAAAAACGACGTGCAGTACACTTAAGGAATACAGGAAATAGTCACCATCAGTAGGGGTGATGATTTCACTTTACTAGCATTTTCTTTCAAATAAACCAGAGACATTAAGCACTTTGGCTTTTGTAAGCTACTGAGCTGTATTAGCTGATCAAACATGAATTTCTCATATAAAGATAATGATCTGTAGGTTTGCTCTTGACAGTCCTAACAAATCATTTTGTACAGACAATAAGGTATTTTTCCACACAAAGACTGCCGTTATCATGTCCTTGAAACTTCTCCCAATCTGTATGCCAGTAACTTATCCATAGGATACTGAGTTCTCCACCTAGCAATATACAGTGCACTATTAAGCAAATGGTACAGGGAAATGTGCTTTCACATAGCTGAAATACTCTCATTTAGGTAAAATTTCAGTCTGCTGTTGGCAGTTATGTGCCAGGATGGCAAATAGGGATAAATGTAAAAGCAATATGAGCTCGAATGAAATTATGATAAGAGTCAGATGGTGTCATTATACACATCCCCATAGGCAAGCATTAATATAACTTACCAGAATGGAACTGAAATATTGCACAGGAGGAATAGGGATAAAGCGCACAAATCTCACTTAACTGTTTCATCACACAAACCTTTCTAACTGTTCATGTTTCTTTTTATGGTTTATTTTGATTGCTTTAGCCGTTGGTGCAATATCCAAGCTGTGTAAATAGCAATTAAAGAGTGAAGAGAAAAGATAAAGCAATAAGTCTGGTTCCGTATGGCAAACGTCTATATTTTAATTAGAGATGTCTAGCCTTCAGTACCATCCAATTTGATATAATGCCCACTGCTACCTTTCTCCTAATACTATCAAATGTATGACTCCTGTCTTCATTATACCGCAGCTGCCTTCTTGGAATAATAAGCCAATATCTTATGAGGATTGTGGGCTGAAATATGTAAAGCTTGACATAGGCATACAGGTGCTACTTTCTCTGAGGCAGAAATATCTACAGTTTCCACTTAAGCCCTTTCACAGTGTAGACATAAGTTAAAATTATATTCTTCATTAATCAATCAATTAAATTGCACGGCACTAATAGGGTCCTTGACCCTCCTATTAACTGGACGGGACTCAACACATACACACACTGAGACTTAAACAAGTACACAACAGAAAGAGGAGAAGGCCTATTCTTTGTCCAGGATGAAGATATTACCTGGATGGAGTGGCTCAAATATTGGATGGCTCGAAATGTCGTACTAGTAGCAGTATCCCTCAATTCTACTTGCTTAAATACTGAAAGAAAGCATGAGGAATATGTCGGTGGATATATACCGTATCCTATATGGTTTAGATTAGAGTGTGATTGGGGCTTGGTTCGACGCGTTTCCCTACATTGTCTAGTAGTTCATCAGGAACCCTAAACCCTTCGGCAGAGGGGCATGACAATAAACCCATATAGTGCTACTTATAAAGTTATATATTGGACATAACTCCAATCAATTTCTGGATAACTAAATACCCATGATGATCCTGGTGTATAGGTGAGAGACAGAGTGCAGATCCACACTGATTCTTTCCAGATCTGTTTCTCACATTATCCTAAACCTTACTTCCACTATAGGAGGTTCTAAGGTATAGATGGAGGGTATAATGTGCTCTCACTCGTGCCTGCTATTGATTTAGTTTAGTGCAAGGACAATGAGGTATTTTCTTTCTTTTCTTTATAGTATCCCTCACTGCTCTTTCCATTAACTAGGCTCGATTAATGAATTATATCTCCCTAGTTTACTTCCAAATGGATTCGCTGTCAGCCCTTATTGCTGTCTGTCATTTAGAAATTAGTCACACCAGGACCATTCCCCCTGCCTTTTAGATAATCTAATTGAGAACAAAGCAAAGGCAAAAATAAATATAAGATGAAATGAAATAGATATAGCCTGCAGCCCAGATGGTAGGCTGCAGGTGTCTGTGGGTCTGGGTCTCTGACCCTGCTTATATATGATCCTGGATCCACCCTAGGGTGGAGACTAAAGACGTAGAACCAATTGTATTCAGGAGGTGGCTGAGAGGCTCAGCTGTAGAGATGAGCGAGCACACTCATTTAAGGCTGATGCTCGAGCGCGCATTAGTCTTTTCGAGTAACTGATTACTCATCTGAGCACCATGCGTGGGGGGGGGGGCTTAGAGGGAGCGGGGGGCGGGGAGAGTAAGAGAGAGATCTCTCTCTCTCTTCCCCCCACATGGTGCTCGGACAAGTAATCAGTTACCCGAAAAGGCCGATGCTCGCTCGAGCATCAGCCTTAAATGAGTGTGCTCGCTCATCTCTACTCAGCTGTCATCCAATGCTAAATAAAGTATTGCATACTTCTGAGATCAGATAGCTCAAATAAATAGTTACATAGTCTCAACAGGAGAATAAGGCCATCTTCCTCGGCGGGATGTCACCTGAGGAGTTGCGACACTCTGCTGTTATCCCGGGTGAGGAGTAGAGTGGAGTCGGCGTTGATATTTTGCCTAGTTGACTCCAGTAGAAGGAGTATGTAACCACCCCTTTCGTATGACACAACAGTGGGGGGTCTGCGTGGTGACGCAGCCTCTCTCCACGTCGCTCACTTCTAGATTTAGAGTGTATCAGGCGTTGCTAGGAGATCAAGGGTCACTTGACACGATTGTCATGTGATCTTCTCCACGGCCCCATGCTTAACTACCGGCAACATTAACAGGGCCTGCCGATCTCACAGCAGCAGGAACTTCTGCCACGGGTGAGCTATTGATATTCTTTGACAATATAGAATTGTTCCATGCTAGTGGCAGTAATATATAAGGAACACTGAACTCTTGTCTATTATATTTCTTATATAGAAGGCAACATCTATCTTTAAAGGGGTTGTCTCGCAAAAGCAAGTGGGGTTATACACTTCTGTATGGCCATATTAATGCACTTTGTAATATACATCGTGCATTAAATATGAGCCATACAGAAGTTATTCACTTACCCACTCCGTTGCTGGCGTCCCCATCTCCATGGCTCTGTCTAATTTCAGCGTCTAATCGCCCGATTAGATGCGCTTGCGCAGAAGGGTCTTCTCCCTTCTGGTCAGTCCGGGCATGAGCCGCGTTCTGGCTCCGCCCCTTCTACGCATCATCACGTAGCTCCGCCCCCGTCACGTGTGCCGATTCCAGCCAATCAGGAGGCTGGAATCAGCAATGGACCGCACAGAGCCCACAGTGCACCATGGGAGAAGACCCGCGGTGCATCGTGGGTGAAGATCCCGGTGGCCATCTTGGAGTAAAAGAAGGAAGAAGTCGCAGAGAGGGGATTCGGGTAAGTAATTTTTTTTTTTATTTCAATGCATCCCTTGGGTTTGTCCTGCGCTGAACAGGGGGCAACCCCTTTAAGTCTTGATCCATCCTAAGTACGTCCCAATATTCTTTAAGTATGTCTTAAACTCGTTGGCTACCCATATCATAAGTACCTAAAATTCGAGTTTCCTTTGTTGCTGGTCATATACGAGGAGTCAATAACTCTGATCTTCTTTGTGTTTTGGCATGTTCTTTGGCCTGAAGGACTACCTCTGTTGGAAATTTTCAATTAAAGAATCTTTCCGATAATTTATTGCTTTCTTCATCAAATGTTGTGTCCTCGGAGCAATTTCTTCAGGCCCGAAGAAATTGTCCTTTAGGGATCCCCTTCTTAAGTGAATATGGATGGAAACTTTGCCACAATAGTAAACTATTAGTGGCTGTAGATTTTCTAAATGGTGTAGAAGAAAGGGATCCTTCTGGTGTTTTTGTCATTAAAATATCCAGAAATGCAATTGAGATGGGACTTATCTCCGATGTGAATTTGAGATTCAGATTATTCATATTGAGGTCTCGTACAAAGTCCCTAAAGCTCAATTCGGTACCAGTCCACAGTATCAGAATGTCGTCAATGTAACGTAACCATATTAGTATATTCTTAGACCAGGCAGATTTTGTAGATGTAGATACGTGCTTTTCCTCCCACCAGCCCAGGTACACGTTGGCGTAGGATGGGGCACATGGAGTCCCCATCGCGGTACCCCTGAGCTGGTGGAAGTACTTAGCCTCGTACACAAAATAGTTATGGGTTAGCACAAACAGCAATAATTCACCAACAAATTTGCTGTGAGTGGAGACTTGTAGACCTCTCTGAGTGAGATAATAATCCACGGCCTCAATCCCTTCTTTATGTGGGATAGAGCTATATAATCCCTCCACGTCCAGTGTTGCTCTGAAAGTGTCTTGCCCTAGGCTAATTCCTTTAAGTTGTCTTAATGCATCCATTGTATCTCTGATATAGGACGGCAGTGCAGTTACAAATGACCATAGGATCTGATTGATATAGATGCTCGAATTCTGCGATAAACAGTCAATGCCAGATACAATGGGACATCCTTTAACGGGTGTGACCCCCTTATGGACTTTAGGAAAGGTGTAAAAAGTGGCTATTTTTGGAGATTGTGGAAACAAACATCTCCGCCTTATTGATCTAGCCCACTTTGTAATATATTTTTCAAATCATAGCTAAAGAATGTGGTTGGGTCATCTCTCAGTGTCCGATAGGTATCTTTATCACTCAAAATCTCCATGCACATCTGTACATAATTGTCTTTGTCCTCAATAACAACATTCCTCCCTTATCGGATGGTTTGATTATGATTGCCTTATTGTGTTCCAGGGCCCACAATGATATTAGTTCTTGATTAGTCAGATTCAATGTTATATACCTGTTTTTTTTTAATTTCTTAAGGTCTTTTAAGACCATTTGCTCAAATATATCCAATGCTGGACTATGTATCGATAGAGGATTCGATGTGCAAGGAGGTCTGAGATTTGTGAATGGACCATGGCCTGAGGGTCTCTCAGATACATCTTACAGACTTTGCAGGGTCTGTAATCCCGGTATATCTGTGGGAGACAGGTACAGTTCATGTGCTAGGGTCCTCTCCTCAATGGAGAAGTATTTTCTCCATCTTAATTTGCGCATGAAGAGGGAGATGTATTTCGTCCAGACGGACGGGTCATAGTGGGTCATTGGGATGCAGGACAGGCCCCTCTCCAATACATCAATCTCCCCCTTATTTAAGACATGTTTAGACAGATTAATGATACACATTTTGTCTACACAGGGGTTCATGGTAGGGTTTATGATTAACCCTATTCCCCACCTCTCTCACACATTGGGCGGAGGTTCTTGGCATCCCCTCAAAAATATTGAGATATTGGTTGTCTAAGCAGGCCTGTGTCAGTTGTTTGTCGGCCCCGACCTCTAAAACAATTCAATTGGTGACCTCGTCCCCGTCATGAGGGATGAAAATTACCTGGTGACCCCCCTCATCCAACTATACTGTGCTGTGCTACTGACACTGTGTCTGTACTTGCTGTGCTGGTGAGAGAGACAAATGAGCTTGATCGAAGGGGAGAGGAGGGGTTGCAGCTCAAGGGTAGCTTCATCATATCAGGAGCAGTTAGCAAAGTGAGGGACTCTGACATTATAGCATTCGCTGATCTTATGTTCCTGGTGTGGCCCTTCCACCAGGCCGCAGCAGCTTTTCATTTGTTAGGAAAGTCAGTGGGTTGTGCATGAATTTTCCTGGGACTGTTAATGAGAGGCTATCACAAAGCTAGACTGTTACAAGCATATGAGTGAAGTGATCACTGACTGCACACTCCTCCTGTGCCATATGCTATCTTGTTCTTCCAGTCCCTTCCAGGTGGCAATGCTTCCCAGCCATGCACAATGCAGTCCAGTGCTGGTGCTAGAGGTTAGTAAGTAGTGTTGCACTGCTGCAGTCACTCAGAGCCAGGTCCTTTCCTTGGGAGAGGGGGTAAACACTCAGAGGCGCCACTAGTATTCCTCATGGGTGAAAGAAGCACACAGGGACCACCGTTATTCTTTAGGTGGGAAGCACAGTAGGACCACTGTTACTCTTGGGGGGAACAGAAAGGGCTATACACAGAGGGACTACAATTACTTGGGTGGGGATGCATTGAGGGACCATTATGACTCTTAGGGGAACCGGAAGGACATACAGTGGAACCATAATTTGTGCGGGTCATAGTGGGACCACTATTACTTTGTCCGAAGGGAGCTTATTACTTTGGGGGCACAACATGGTTATTATTACTGTGTGAGTTCACAAACAGGGGCACTTACTGTGATGCACAAGTAATACAGTTTTTTTGTGGTGGGAACTCTGGGGGAATTCCTGCCATATAGGGAGACTGAGACAAGCTGCTGTGTGTAAGGGTACTTTTACATGAGTTTATAATCATCCAAGTGATCCCTCAAAAAAACCAATTACACACGGGACCCAACAGGGTAAGTTAGTGAGAATTGAATACTTTTTGGAGTCCCTTAGCTTTCAACTTACTTAAAAACCAAGTGACAGTTGGACTGTTTAAACAGGCAGTCATTTATTTATGAATGACTACTGTTTGAATGGAGGTAGGCAGCTGGAAGAGATCTCCGGTATGCTCTGCCTCTATTCAGTGAGCGATTATTGCTCCCGTGTAGAAGCACAAAAGAGATAATCATTGGGATGATGGAACAGGTGATTAAAGTGGGATTAAGCCATTTGCAAATCTACATCAACATCCGCATGTTGGACATGGAGAGTTTGATGCAAATTTTTCAATGAGACGTAATATTCTGCTGTGTGTTGTAGAATATTCTGGTATGTTTTCATGGAAATCTAAGGGTTTAAGCAGCTTGAAATATGTAAACATGCAGGTATGTCTTTCATTTAGATTTGGATTTTTTTCCGGATTCCTAATAAAGCCTTCAATTTTAAGGATGCTGGATCCTTCTGTTCACAGAATCTCTGCATGGCAAGTTTTCTGGCCATGTTTGTGCCCCTTCTGCTGCATTTAGTTTTTCACTTTTCCATGTATTGACTTTTACTGGTCTTGAGACTATGATCATGTTTTGACAGATAACTGTTTAATATTTGTTTAAGGTATTTTTGACTTTGCTGATGACTACTAGAATGGCAGTTTTTCTATAAACCGCAAACTGCTCCTACACTTGCACTACCGCGTTTCCCCGAAAATAGGTCCAACCCCGATAGTAAGACCTATCGGGTTTTCGGGGGAGGCTATGATTGGCTAATCACAGCGCCAGCAGCCAATCACAGCTAGCGCTTGATAAGCCAATCACAGCCATTCAGTGGATGACATCACTAAACAGCTGTGATTGGCTCATCGAGCACCGGGTGTGATTATCCAATCACAGCGCTCGCTTTGCTGGAGGAGGGAGAATTCAAAGCCCCCTCGCCAGAAAGAAGTTGAGCAGGCAGACGGGGAGGATACTTGCTGCAGCACTGGAGACCATCCAAATGCCGTGAACCAGGTAAGTATAAGCCCCCCCGAAATTAAGACACTGTGCCTTTTTGGGGCAAAAAATAATATAAGAGAGTGTCTTATTTTTGGGGAAACACAGTATTAGAAAATCAACATGCACTGAAACCCCCGGAACCAACAAAGTACCAAGTTCTAAAAACTAAGTTTGGTGAAGCTCAGAACCAGATCCCCTAGAACCTCCGTTTAAGGTGTACCTACTTCTTGCTGGACATACTTTAGAACATGCTATTATTTCCACTGTTTTGGCGAAATTCCATAGAGGTGCAGTATCCAACTTGCGTGCTTTTGAAGGATGTAGACTAGAGGGCAGAAGTATTGGGAACATGATGACACATTGCTGGGCATTCTGAAGTACACTTAAAAAACACTTAGAAGAGAATATATTTTGTACAAAACCCAGCAGAGACACGCTGACTGTGGCAATATATCTCAGGTGCGGCATGGGGTGCTAATAATGTCACTGATATCTTCAACTAACATTGAGTTCCCATAAATGTCAGCCAATAAAGTAAATTATTAATCATATTATTCAATTTGCAACTGATTTATTGAATCTATAATCATTGGAACATTTTATGATGTCTACAAGTGGTGAGGAATAATAATTTAGATTCTTGTATATTTTGGTTAAACATAAGGTTAAGACATGTTTCTATTTTACCATGTCAAACATTAAGCCTGACAATGCCTGAATTAGCACAATTCTCAGATTTTCCATATTTCGTGTATATTCAATTGCTTATTAGATAAAATAGAACTTCCATAATTTCAATTAAAACAAAGCAGCATTCAGTAAATTGTAATGAAAGCAGATTTTGTTGTTGTATCTAGACTTTGTATTATGCATGAAACCTGAAGTATCTGCTGATCCATAAAGTGAAGGCTATAAACCTTTTAATTCAGGAACGTGAGTTTGCACAATGTTATCCTAATTTCTTTTGCTCTGGAGATTAATTCTAGTAAACTAAGACTTTGTGACATTGAATACAGTGTGTGACAAAGAATGCACTGTAAACAGAATCTGATGTTTGCTAATCTTTATAAATACCTTAATGTGACTTTGCGTGTGTGACCTTTCACAGTTCCCAACAGGACTAGAAGACAAATATCTGAAATGCCTAAAGAAATAGCTCATTTGGGAATATTGAATCTAGCTGTCTACAAATGCAATGGGCATTTACATTGTTCCCAACTGTATTCTAGCTAGCGATGGATTGTGAGTAGTTCGGATGCATCAAATCACACGTATCTACTTTCATCAGAGATGTATTGTAAAGCTCCTGGACCCCCATGTGCACAGAAGGACCACTATTACTCTGTAGATCGGAGAAGGCAAGAATGTAATGTGTGGGTCGGTGACGCTAAATGTTCAGTGGGTGAGGTATGAGGAGATCCGGGAGAGTGCCAAGTTTGTGTGCAAGGAAGGAGAGAGTTTATAGTAGGAGGGAATTGGTCAACTGCACTTAGGTCTGGGCAGGGATGAATTAAATCTTTGAATCTGAATGAAAGGGGTTGTCTGGAATGTTAAGAAACTTTCATAAAGTTTGGAAATAGTATAACATAAAGAAATAGGCCCAACCTATACTTACCTACTAAATCCCCCACTGGCCTTGCAGCAATAATGTCACATACATCATTCACATGACCACCTCAGCCAGTCAATGACCTCAATGGTCATTTGTTATACAAGTATCATCGCTGAGGCCAGTGATTGGCTCTAGCAATCAAATGAATATGATATCATGGCCTAAAGAGAGATGAGTCTTAATGTTAGGACCCTGTCTGATGGGGTCGCCTTGTCACTGGCAAAAGGGCTCTCACATTTTGATCAAAATGTGCTCTAAGAACCTCAGTTATTTACATATTTTATGTTTAGCAGTATTGCCGTTCAAATTCATGCTGTATATTCACTGTTGGCATATTTCATAGCACTTTTAGAGTGATGCCATTTTCAGAATCAGCGGCAAAAAATACACAGAATAAGGTCTAAAATTCCAGGCACCATGAAAATAAAAGTTTTTTGTTTCCCGGTATAATTGTTCAGATTTTCGCTGGATCATGGGAATCTTGAAGATTATCAGCCTCTGTTTAAGGGCCCTAAGACTCACCAGGGACACAAAAATCTTTGCAACATGAAGGAGTGATAATTTACTGTATTTTGATCTGACAATACAGATAAAGCTAATATCTCAGTACACCAATTAAACCATACTACAGTGCAGATTGGCACACTGAACCTTCTTGATGTCAAATGGCTTTATCTTACTGTCAATTGGTGGCTAGTGGGGGCTTTAGGGGTACCACAGGGATTGAAATCTCAGCTTAGATTGAATGAATATTAGGGTCATCATAGATTTTTCTCCACAGAACTGGAGCAGACTCATTAAACTCTCATGGCTGGGCTTCGGCCAGAATAAATCAGGCTTCAGATATTGACGCTCTGCTTCACGCTGAACAAGGGGCATAGCTACCCAGCGGATGCACTGGTTGTAGCTTTGGAAAGAGGATGGCTTGCTCATGCTGTTCAAAAAAACTTTACTGTTGTTAACAAGTATAAATAAGAATGAACTATAATTGGTCCGTACTTGGCAGTATCATAGTCATGTCCTCAGAACCAGTACCCAGTCCGAAGAAAGTCCAGAACCCCTTAATAGGGTAACCATAAAACTCAAATGCCCTTTATATGCTGTATCTAGTGGCACAGAGTTTTTAGATACCTGGGCACTGGGTTACTTACAAGCATGTTGGAACAGTCCTTTACCTTCATGGTATTCCTTGGCCAGAAGACCCAGGTGAAGAGGATGATGCACAGGTTCGGACTGGCTCTAGGCCATATGCGATCTGAGATAGTACTGAAACAGTGTTATTATCCATAGACTGTTTAGCTGGTGGCCCCATTGAGTTCAGCTCTTCGTTTCCTGGCAACAACTGCATCACCTTATCTCTGCCCAAAGGCAGACTAACCTGATCACCGCCCTTCCCATCTCTGGTCGGAGGTTTCATGCCCAGAGCCAACCACTTCCCTGAGCCCTCACCCTGCTGGTTCTTAAAGAGACAGAAGACCCAAACATTTTAACACAGGGAACTAAGACAGCCCATTCTCAATATGGAGCCTAGCACTCCCCACTATTCATGATATAAAATTCTTCAACTAGCAGTCAGATCAGCAGTTTTTTACCTTCTATATCTTTTCTGGCCAATAGAAAGACAGGGAAGGCATTACATCTTCCCCCTGCGACGTTCAAGCCCTATACCACCCCCCTGCAGTGAGTGGCTGGCGACATCAGGTGTCACCCGAGTATAAAAATCGGCCCCTCCCGCGGCTCGCCACAGATGCATTCTGACATAGATCAGGGAAAGTGCTGCTGATGCTGGAGCTGCTATAGGGAGAGCGTTAGGAGTTATTTTAGGCTTCAAGAACGCCAACGGTCCTTCTTAGGGCCACATCTGACCGTGTGCAGTACTGTTGAGGCTGCTTTTAGCAGTGTTGCACATTTTTTTTTGTATATCGGCCGTGCAGAGCATTGCGTCCTCAGTCTGCAATAATTTTACATAGTCCAGGGCCAGTACTGGTGAGGCAGGGACAGTGGGAAAGGTGAAAGAGATATACTGTCTATATAGGCAGTGGGCTTTTTCCAAAAAATTTGGGGAAAAAAAATCTATTTGGGCTGCCTGTGACCGTCCTCAGTGTACTGCGTCTCTGCTGGGGGTAGTAGTCCTAATTAATACGCAGCTAAGTGTTACAGCAGGCTTGCGCAAAATTCTTTCCTGGCTCTGCGTTGCCCGTTACATCACCGCCGTCATCCCGTCCAGAGGGAAACAGTATACATATATACGCTGCCTACAGTATCTGTCTGCTGTCTCAGCTCAGCCTTTTTTTTAAAAAATAGAAGCAAAATACTTCAGGCCTACTAGTGGCCTTTGGACACTTGACTGCTTCTGCGCTGTGAATTCCACTAGCTCAGTCATGCGCACCTACGTCTCACTACAGGCTCGCACAAAATTCTTTCCTGGCTCTGCTGTGCGTTCCGTAAGCGAAGTCAGCCTCCAACCACAGGCCAATAAGCGGCACATTTAATTACAGCGTTCTGTTTCTGCACTACTGGTAATACACCATGCTGAGGGGTAGGGGTAGGCCAAGAGGACGTGGACGCAGGCAAGGACGCGGAGGCCCAAGTCAGGGTGTGGGCACAGGCTGAGCTCCTGATCCAGGTGTATCGCAGCCGACTGCTGCGGGATTAGGAGAGAGGCACGTTTCTGGCGTCCCCACATTCATCTCACAATTAATGGGTCCACGCGGTAGACCTTTATTAGAAAATGAGCACTGTGAGCAGGTCCTGTCGTGGATGGCAGAAAGTGCATCCAGCAATCTATCGACCACCCAGAGTTCTGCGCCGTCCACTGCTGCAACTCTGAATCCTCTGGCTGCTGCTCCTCCTTCCTCCCAGCCTCCTCACTCCATTACAATGACACATTCTGAGGAGCAGGCAGACTCCCAGGAACTGTTCTCGGGCCCCTGCCCAGAATGGGCAGCAATGGTTCCTATCCCACCGGAGGAGTTTGTCGTGACCGATGCCCAACCTTTGGAAAGTTCCCGGGGTCCGGGGGATGAGGCTGGGGACTTCCGGCAACTGTCTCAAGACCTTTCAGTGGGTGAGGAGGACGACGACGATGAGACACAGTTGTCTATCACTCAGGTAGTAGTAATTGCAGTAAGTCTGAGGGAGGAGCGCACAGAGGATTCGGAGGAAGAGCAGCAGGACGATGAGGTGACTGACCCCACCTGGTTTGCTAAGCCTACTGAGGACAGGTCTTCAGAGGGGGAGGCAAGTGCAGCAGCAGGGCAGGTTGGAAGAGGCAGTGCGGTGGCCAGGGGTAGAGGCAGGGCCAGACCGAATAATCCACCAACTGTTTCCCAAAGCGCCCCCTCGCGCCATGCCACCCTGCAGAGGCCGAGGTGCTCAAAGGTCTGGCAGATTTTCACTGAGAGTGCAGACGACCGACGAACAGTGGTGTGCAACCTTTGTCGTGCCAAGATCAGCCGGGGAGCCACCACCACCAGCCTCACCACCACCAGCATGCGCAGACATATGATGGCCAAGCACCCCACAAGGTGGGACGAAGGCCGTTCAGCGCCTCCGGTTTGCACCACTGCCTCTCCCCCTGTGCCCCAACCTGCCACTGAGATCCAACACCCCTCTCAGGACACAGGCACTACCGTCTTCTGGCCTGCACCCATACCCTCACCTCTGCTGTCCTCGGCCCCATCCAGCAATGTCTCTCAGCGCACCGCCCAGACGTCGTTAGCGCAAGTGTTGGAGCGCAAGCGTAAGTACGCCGCCACGCACCCGCACGCTCAAGCGTTAAACGTGCACATAGCAAAATTGATCAGCCTGGAGATGCTGCCGTATAGGCTTGTGGAAACGGAGGCTTTCAAAAGTATGATGGCGGCGGCGGCCCTGCGCTACTCGGTTCCCAGTCGCCACTACTTTTCCTGATGTGCCGTCCCAGCCCTGCACGGCCTCGTCTCCCGCAACATTGTACTCGCCCTCACCAACACGGTTACTGCCACGGTCCACTTAACAACGGACACGTGGACAAGCACAGGCGGGCAGGGCCACTATATCTCCCTGACGGCACATTGGGTGAATTTAGTGGAGGATGGGACCGAGTCAGAGCCTGGGACTGCTCACGTCCTACCCACCCCCAGAATTGCGGGCCCCAGCTCGGTGGTGGTATCTGCGGCGGTGTATGCTTCCTCCACTAAACCACCCTTCTCCTCCTCCTACGCAACCTCTGTCTCGCAATCAAGATGTGTCAGCAGCAGCACGTCGCCAGCAGTCGGTGTCGCGCGGCGTGGCAGCACAGCGGTGGGCAAGCATCAGCAGGCCGTGCTGAAACTACTCAGCTTAGGAGAGAAGAGGCACACGGCCCACGAACTGCTGCAGGGTCTGACAGAGCAGACCGACCGCTGGCTTGCGCCGCTGAGCCTCCAACCGGGCATGGTCGTGTGTGACAACGGCCGTAACCTGGTGGCGGTTCTGCAGCTCGGCAGCCTCTCGCACGTGCCATGCCTGGCCCACGTCTTTAATTTGGTGGTTCAGCGCTTTCTGAAAAGCTACCCATGCTTGTCAGACCTGCTCGGAAAGGTGCGCCGGCTCACCGCAGATTTCCGCAAGTCCAACACAGACGCTGCCACCCTGCGCACCCTGCAACATCAGTTTAATCTGCCAGTGCACCGACTGGTGTGCCACGTGCCCACACGGTGGAACTCTACGCTCCACATGTTGGCCAGGCTCTATGAGCAGCGTAGAGCTATAGTAGAATACCAACTCCAACATGGGCGGCGTAGTGGGAGTCAGCCTCCTCAATTATTTACAGAAGAGTGGGCCTGGTTGGCAAACATCTGCCAGGTCCTTGGAAACTTTGAGGAGTCTACCCAGGTGGTGAGCGGCGATGCTGCAATCATTAGCGTCACCATTCCTCTGCTATGCCTCTTGAGACGTTCCCTGCAAAGCATAAAGGCAGATGCTTTGTGCTCGGAAATGGAGGCGGGGGAAGACAGTATGTTGCTGGATAGTCAGAGCACCCTCCTGTCTATATCTCAGCGCGTTGAGGAGGAGGAGGAGGAGGAGGTGGAGGAGCATGAGGAGAAGGGGGAAGAGACAGCTTGGCCCACTGCTGAGGGTACCCATGCTGCTTGCCTGTCATCCTTTCAGCGTGTATGGCCTGAGGAGGAGGAGGATCCTGAAAGTGATCTTCCTAGTGAGGACAGCCATGTGTTGCGTACAGGTACCCTGGCACACATGGCGGACTTCATGTTAGGATGCCTTTCTCGTGACCCTCGCGTTACACGTATTCTGGCCACTACGGATTACTGGGTGTACACACTGCTTGACCCACGGTATAAGGAGAACCTTTCCACTCTCATACCTGAAGAGGAAAGGGGTTCGAGAGTGATGCTATACCACAGGACCCTGGCGGACAAGTTGATGTTAAAATTCCCATCCGACAGCGCTAGTGGCAGAAGGCGCAGTTCTGAGGGCCAGGTAGCAGGGGAGGCGCGGAGATCAGGCAGCATGTACAGCACAGGCAGGGGAACACTCTCTAAGGCCCTTGACAGCTTTCTGGCTCCCCAGCAAGACTGTGTCACCGCTCCCCAGTCAAGGCTGAGTCGGCGGGAGCACTGTAAAAGGATGGTGAGGGAGTACGTAGCCGATCGCATGACCGTCCTCCGTGACGCCTTTGCCCCCTACAACTACTGGGTGTCGAAGCTGGACACGTGGCCTGAACTCGCGCTGTATGCCCTGGAGGTGCTTGCTTGTCCTGCGGCTAGCGTCTTGTCAGAGAGGGTGTTAAGTGCGGCTGGGGGAATCATCACAGATAAGCGTACCCGCCTGTCAACCGACAGTGCCGACAGGCTTACACTCTTAAAGATGAACAAAGCCTGGATTTCCCCAGACTTCTCTTCTCCACCAGCGGACAGCAGCGGTACCTAAACAATACGTAGGCTGCACCCGCGGATGGAAGAATCGTTCTCTATCACCATCAATCTGTGTATTATATTCATCCTCCTCCTCCTGCTCCTCCTCCTGAAACCTCACGTAATCACGCCGAACGGGCAATTTTTCTTAGGCCCACAAGGCTCAGTCATATAATTTTTGTAAACAATTTTTATACGTTTCAATGCTCATTAAAGCGTTGAAACTTGCACCTGAACCAATTTTTATTTTAACTGGGCTGCCTCCAGGCCTAGTTACAAATTAAGCCACATTAACCAAAGCGATTAATGGGTTTCACCTGCCCTCTTGGTTGGGCATGGGCAATTTTTCTGACGTACATTAGTACTGTTGGTACACCAATTTTTTGGGGCCCTCGCCTACAGTGTAATCCAATTAATTTTTAGCCCACCTGCATTAAAGCTGACGTTACATCAGCTGTGCTGGGCACTGCAATGGGATATATTTATGTACCGCCGGTGGCTTCCTGGCACCCACCCATGCTGTCGGTCCACACGGAGTTGTAACTGCATGTGTCCACTTCTAAAGCACCCCAGTCTGACTGCGGCATGCAGTGTGGGCCGAAGCCCACCTGCATTAAACATGACATTACCTCAGCTGTGCTGGGCACTGCAATGGGATATATTTATGTACCGCCGGTGGGTTCCAGGGAGCCACCCATGCTGTCGGTCCTCACGGAGTTGTAAATGCATGTGTCCACTTCTAAATAACCCCAGTCTGACTGGGGCATGCAGTGTGGGCCGAAGCCCACCTGCATTAAACATGGCATTACCTCAGCTGTGTTGGGCAATGCAATGGGATATATTTATGTACCGCCGGTGGGTTCCAGGGAGCCACCCATGCTGTGGGTCCACAGGGACTTCACAATAGGGAGTTGTACCTGCCTGTGTCTATGAATTAAAAACCCCGGTCAGGTTGGAGCATGCAGTGTGGGCCGAAGCCCACCTGCATTTAATCTGACGTTAGCTCTGCTGTCCAGGGCACTGCAATGGGATACATTTATGTACATCCGGTGGGTTCCAGGGAGCCACCCATGCTGTGGGTGCACACGAAATTCCCATTGCGGAGTTGTACCTGCCTGTGACTATTTATAAAAAAACGTGGTCTGACTGGGGCATGCAGACACCTTGACAGAATGAATAGTGTGTGGCACATAGGTTCCCCATTGCTATGCCCACGTGTGCAGCTCCTGATGGAGGTGGCACAGGATTGGATTTCTCATTGCTTCTGTACAGCATTGTGGGCTATCGCCCGCCCCTTTTAAAGAGGGCCGCTGCCTAGCCGTGCCAACCCTCTGCAGTGTGTGCCTGCGGTTCCCTTCTCATGGCAGACGCACTTATAAACAGACATGAGGGTGGTGTGGCATGAGGGCAGCTGAAGGCTGCGCAGAGACAATTTGGTGTGCGCTGTGGACACTGGGTCGTGCAGGGGGGGGGGGGGGGGGTTGGGCAGCATGTAACCCAGGAGAAGTGGCAGCGGAGTGTCATGCAGGCAGTGATTGTGCTTTGTTGGAGGTAGTGTGGTGCTTAGCTAAGGTATGCATTGCTAATGAGTTCTTTTTAGAAGTAAAAATTGTTGGGAGGGGGGGGGGGCACTCTTGCCGCTATTGTGGCTTAATAGTGGGACCTGGGAACTTGAGATGCAGCCCAACATGTAGCCCCTCGCCTGCCCTATCCGTTGCTGTGTCGTTCCCATCACTTTCTTGAATTGCCCAGATTTTCACAAATGGAAACCTTAGCGAGCATCGTCGAAATACAAAAATGCTCGAGTCGCCCATTGACTTCAATGGGGTTCGTTACTCGAAACGAACCCTCGAGCATCTCGAAATTTCCGTCCCGAGTAACGAGCACCCGAGCATTTTGGTGCTCGCTCATCTCTAATATTAATCACAGAATCCCTGATAAGGAAAAACCTGATTTTCTTGGGTCTAAACTGGGCTACATGAGAATCTAACATAGCTCTGAATTTGTCATTCTCTATTACAATAATAGAATGCTCATTTATAGCCAAAATCTTCCAGATTTTCTGTCATTCTTTTATCAATCTAATTACACACTGCAATATTATGGCTATTTCTGCCAAATAGCCAACTTCCGTGTAAATAAAGAGAGGATGCCACAATGTGCATTGTTGTTGGAAATATCAGAAAAACGAAGCCTGTTGCTATCTGTGTTTTAATTAATCTTTTATTCAAATGTTCAAGCAGATAATACAAGCCATCTGTCATCTGTTGTATCATCTGAACCATGGTTAAAAAGACAATAATTTGAAGCATCAACGCATCCTTAAATCATGCAGGACTATCTGGCATGACGGCATGGATCATAACTGGTGTCAGCTCTTTGAAATACAAGCTTTATAGTTGTAACAAATATACCAAAAAGATGAAAGAATTTAATATTGTATGAAAATACAAACGTGCAACTCACATGCCTAAACTGTTGACATCATTAGAATATTCTTTGTGGATATCCAGTTATCAGCATCTGCCTCTTCAGTACACTGTATGAACCAAGTAGAACATTTCCACATTTAATGCATATGAGCTAATACTGAAATGTAACATTTTAGATTCTGTTCAGGGTATTGCTTATATTTTACCTTACAATTCCTCCCGAAAATATTCTAATTTCCTTACTTTAATTAGCTTTATATTATAGAATATTTCCACTGATTTTCGCTATTAGGATGCCCTTCACACATTTTCTACAGTAATTGATATTTTTTTCTATTTACTAAGCAGTGCCTAAAAGTTTTCAGCATTTGCACAGGAAACTCTAGCTCACATCCAAATAATTTGCAGAAGTGTTGATTAAGAAGAGTAAATTAATGATACATTATTATCCCGTCTGGAATCAGTAAATAAGGTATAAGCTGGCTGGCGTTTTGTCTCCGAGCTGAAATCTCTCTTAAGGACTACTTCCCACGAGCGCTTTTGCAGACATTTTTGAAAGGGATTAGCCATGGGAACCACAACCATTAAAACTCATAGATTACAATGGGTTCACTCATATTGGTCGATTTTCTGTGCGCATTTTCGATGCCGTTGAAAATTTGCAACATGCTCTATTTTTATGCAAATTTGCACATCCAAGGCTTAATAGGAGCCTATGCGGGGGGGGGGGGCGGGGAAATACACGCCTGTGTGCACTAAATTATGCTCGTAACTGTACGATTTCGCTGTGCTAATTACTAATACTGGTGACTAATTAGACTGGACGATTTACTAAGTAAGCCGGCCCGCCTACTCATTAGACTGCCCTGCCTGTTCAAACATGGTGTGCCCAGTGCTGATGGGAACAGTGGGCAAAGTTTAGTAAGGATCGTTGGTCCGTTCGCCAAAGGATGTGATTGGGTTCCATTCAAGGCGCAATCGCGTCCTCCTCACGTCAGCGTGAATACGCTTAGTCTTGTGGGAAGGAGATCTTAACCCATTTAAAGATTAAGAGCCCTTTTATACTGAATGATTGTCATTCCGATTCTCGCTGGACCGTTGGAATCTGATGGACAATCGTTCAGTGTAAATGCCTGCACAATTTGAAAAATGAAAGATATTTGTTTGTCATTCGGATTGTGCAGACATAAAAAAATCAAACGGCGATCTGCCGATGTAAACAGGCAGTCATTCATATATGAACAACTGCCTGTTTACTGTGAATAGAGGCATGAGGGCAGGAACGATCCTCGGCCCGCTTCACCTCAAATCCCTGAATGATGATTGTTCTTGTGTAAAAGCACAGGAGCGACCATCACTGGGATGTCTCTTCGGTGCTCATGTGCTTGACAGCTGCCTCGTGTAAAAGGGCTCTAACACTACATTTAAAAACTTTTGATATGTCAAATATTTTGATCAGTGAGGGTCCGGATGCAGAGACCCCCGTTGATCTTTCAAATGAAGGTGCTGTAGCACTCACCCAAGTGCTGTGCCCCTTCAGCTGTCTTTAGTGTCTGTTGGCCCAGCAGCTGAAGGTACGAGGTATGGTTCCATCACTCTATTTGCATATTTCCTAAAGGAGCATGAATGGCCTTATATGTCTCCTCCCACACCTTCTAAGTGCTTTCCTTAAGGAGAAACAATACCCTCCCTGATCTCGTCTTCAGGCCACTTACTAGCCAAGCCAGAAACCTACTGCGCACTAATGAGGGGCAATCACTTGAAACGGCTGTCTGTGTATGGTTATTCTGGCTTTGGCTTACAATTCCCAGTAAGTGTTACAAAACATGTTTAAAAAGTCTTAACATTGACTTGTACGAATGCTGCCTTTCAATAGGTGGCGCTGCAGTGGTATTGTTCTCTCTTTCCACTTCATGTTGGTCACACACCATAACGGCGAAGTGGCTGTTCATTGTCATACAATTGCCTGTATGCTGAAATTCATGCAGGGATCTGTAGTTTAATAGCCCCTTTTCTGCTGCCATCTCCCATTCCCTTGGGAATAAAAGATTGAATCACAATAAAATGTTTTCCTTTGCTTTTCTCTCTCAACATGGGCCGATATTTACAAAATTCTGACATACTAAAATCTAAGAAGATATACAATATGTTTTTAAATAAAACAAAAATCTAAGAAAATGCACTTTTAACGCAGCAACTAATGGAACAATCATAAAAAAGATCAGCAAGTTTGTTGAATGCTCCTCACAGCTATATAGATGCATCAGATGCAAATTTAACATATTATTAAATTGAAAATGTACTTTAAAATGCGCCTCACTAGCAGTTTAAAAATGCTTTTATAGCTAAATGAGAGCTGGACTTACCAGGTGCCAGAAGGGTTAATCCGATGGTAAAGGAATCAACCCCTCTGCACCTGTTGTCCACGTTTGCCTTCAGCAGGTTTCTTGCTTCTCCATGTTTCCTTTTTGGAGCGGCGTCCGGGGATATCCTTCTACCGTGTTTGTAAGCACGGTCTGGCTGGATAACGGACGTAAAACACTAGAAAAAAACCCGAGAATTATTTTCAGAAAAAATAGAACGATTGATAATAGCTTAGCTCCATCAAATCCCCTAAATAACTAAAAAGAAAAAAACAATTCATTCAAAGAGAAAAATAAAATAATAGCAGGTGGTTTCAAATGCAACAACACGAAATGTAAATGCTGTACACATATATGTCACAAACAAAATTATATACAAAAAGGTGAGAAAAAAATAGAAATAAAAGAAAAAAATGACATGTAAAAGTAAAAATATCATCTATCTGCTAGAATGCCCTTGCGGCTTGCGATACGTCGGAAGAACAAGTAATAGCCTGAATATTAGGATCAATCAACATCGGTATAACATAAAAAGGGGGTATGAAAAACACAGCATATCAAACCATTTCAAAGAAAAGCACAATAAAAACAGTGAAAAATTAAAATTAATTCCTTTAGAAACTATAAAACAAAACTCAATAATGAAACTGAGAAGAAAGGAAATGTACTGGATATATCGTCTAAACACTTTAATGCCAGAAGGACTAAATGAAGTATTGGAGAAATTTTAATAAGATAAATGCTTACACATGGAAGATTTTATAATAAACAATAGACAAAAAATATAGTAAAACTACATAACAAAAAATAAAGAGTTTTTATGTAGAATATAGGAAAATAAATACATAGTAATCTTATATAATAATTTTATAGGGAAGTTTTTAGAATCAGACCAGGATTATGGTGTGAGTAGGAGAAATAATCGAAACAATAAAGTTTAATGAAAAAAACTATGGAACGCAATGCATTCCATGAGAACTCCGTGGATAGACAAATGATAAATAAATCACCCAAATTGAGGAAAAAAACAAACAAAAAAAAAACAAAAAACACGCCCCTGGATGATTGGAAAGTGAGCCTCACGTACATGTTATCCCACACTATATAAGGCAGCATATATGACAATGTCTGTATGAACTTGAAAAAGACACAAATTGTGTCGAAACGCGTTGTTTTAACAAGAATAAAAAAGATTGGTTTTCTGCCAAGGCGCGGGATAGTTTTTATTTTTATTTTTATTTCTATATTATTAAATTGAGTAGATTTACAACATGTTCTAATCTGCGCTAGCGTTTCTTCAAGTACATGACTTACTCGAGGGAGATATGTTTGGTAAATATATTAATGAAGTAGTTCGTCGACCGTTGAAGCTTACCCCCATGAAAATATATTTATAGATCTGGATGACAAGGGAATGACATTACAAGTAGGCATTTTATTTCTATATGGTAGTATATCAGGGGCGAAACTAAAGGCTCAGGGGCCCGGGTGCAATAGTTCAGCTGGGCCCCTCCCCCCAACCCCATCTGTAACCATAGTCAGAGGCGTAACTTGAGGATTCAGGGCCCCAATGCAAAATCTTTAACAGAGACTCCCAAATATAATGCTTTATTCATACTACTAGGCTTCCTATATGGAGAAGAGAGGCCTTATGGGCCCCCTAAGGCTCCTGGGCCCGGGTGCAACCGCATCCCCTGCCTCCCCTATAGTTACGCCCCTGGTGGTATTGATAATGATATAAGAAAAAGCATCATGCAAAAAATTCACCAGGAAGAAGAAAAATACATTATTGTGCATAAGGATATACTGGTACAACAAGTCAAAAAGCGCAGATGGCTGGTAATCTATGAATGCTCATATGATAAATTTAAAAAACTGAACAGAAAAATCTGACTGCCTCCTGAGTTCTAATTTAAAATGAAATTGTTTGGAAAAAACAGAAGGAGAGTAAAATATTTGTTGTTTCTGATTTAATATTTAGTATCTAAATACATAGTAACATAGTGTGGAAGGCTAAAAAAGACATATAGTCTGTCTATCCTGGTCAGCCTATTATCATGCAATGTTGATGCGATGAGGTAGAAGCCAATTTCCTCATTTTAGGGAAAAAAATTCCTTCCCAACTCCAATTTGGAAATCAGAATAAATTCCTGGATCACTGACCCTTCTGAAGTAATCAGTGATATAACATGTAATATTGTTTCACTCAAGAAAGGCGTCCAGGTCCCTCTTGAACTTTTAATGAGTTCGCTATCACCACATCCTCAGGCAGAGAGTTCCATAGTCTCACTGCTCTTACAGTAAAGAACCCCCTTCTACGTAGATGTAGAAACCTTCTTTCTAGAGTTGAGCGAACGTACTCGTCCGAGCTTGATGCTCGCTCGAGTATTAGGGTACTTGAGATGCTCGTTACTCGAGACGAGCACCACGCGGTACTCTAGGCAATTCCATTTCCTTCCCTGCATTTCTTGCGCCATTTTCTGGCCAATAGACATGGCGGGAATGGCTGGTGAGATCAAGCAACCGCCTAGTATTTAAAGCGGTCCCGCCCGCGGCTCACCACAGACACACGCTGGTAGAGATTAGGGAGAGTGTTAGGCTACTGTTTGTGTCTTCAAGAACCCCAGCGGTCCTTCTTAGGGCCACATCTGGCCATGTGCATTACTGTTGTGGCTGCTGGAAGCAATTTTGCACAATTTTTTTTTTTTCATCTTGGGCTGCGCAGACTATTGCGTTCTCAGTCTGCAGTCAATTATACAGAGTATATGGGCAGTACTGGTGAGGCAGGGACAGTGGTAGTGTAGAATCCTGTCAACAAGTACCCCAAAAAAGCTCCTTCTTAGGGCCACATCTGACCGTGTGCATTTTACTGCGTGGCTGCTGGGGATTGCCTCACTATTACCCAGCTAGGCCTTTTTGCAGCCTTGCGTATAATTTTTGGGGGACTGCAGTGTGCGTTACATAACCGCTGTGAGCCTCCAACTGCAGGCCAATAATTGCATATTTTTTTACACCACTCTCTGTGTGCCTGCAAATTCTCTTGGTACACTAATTTTTGGGGCCCACGCCTACACTCTTATCCAACTAATTTTTCCGGCCTTCGTCTACGCTCATGGTATCCCAATGTTTCAGAGGTTGGCCTATACTATTACTACAGAAATTTTACTGGGGTCTACCTGCCTGCCTATACTTCTGCTACCAGAAAGTTACAGGGGTCTGCCTATACTGCTGCCACTTACATCTTACATTGGTGCCTATAGTGCTGCCACTTGAATGTTACAGGGGTCTGCCTATACTTCTGCTACACAAATGTTACTGGGATCTGTCTATAGTGTTACTACAGAAATGATACAGGGGTCTGCGTATACTTCCGCTACAAAAATGTTACTGGGGTCTGCCTATACTTCAACAACAGAAATGGTGGTGGGGTCTGCCTATACTGCTACTACATAACTGTTACTGGGGTCTGCCTATACGTCTGCCACATAAATGTTACAGGGGTCTCCCTATACTGCTGCCACTTAAATGTCACAGGAGTCTGCCTATACTTCTGCTACAATAATGTTACTGGGGTCTGCCTATACTTCTGCCACGTAAATGTTACAGGGGGGTCTGCGTATACTTCTGCTACCTAAATGGTACTGGGGTCTGCCTATGCTTCTGCTACAGAAATGTTACAGGGGTCTGCTTATACTGCGGCGACAGACATGTTACTGGGGTCTGCCTTTACCTCTACAGAAATGGTACTGGGGTCTGCTTATACTGCTGCTACAGAAATGTTACAGGGGTCTGCCTATACTGCTACTACAGAAACATTACTGGGGTCTGCCTTTACTGTTACTACAGAAATGTTACTTGGCTCTGTCTATACTGTTACAACAGAAATGTTACTGGGGGCTGCCTATACTGCTGCTACAGAAACGTTACTGGGGTCTGCCTTTACTGTTACTACAGAAATGTTACAAATAGTGGGCTCTGCCTGTACTGCTGCTACTGCAAATGTTACAGGCGTCTGCATATACTGCTGCTACTGAAATGTTACAGGGATCTGCCAATACCGCTGCTACATTAATGTTACAGGGCTCTGCCTATACTGCTGCTACTAAAATGTTACTGTGGTTCTGCCTATACTTCTGGCATGTAAATGTTACAGGGGTCTGCCTATACTTCTGCTGCAGAAATGTTACAGGGGTCTGCCTATACTTCTGCTAATGAAATGTTACTGGGGTCTGTCTATACTGTTACTACAGAAATGTCACTGGGGTCTCCCTAGACTTCTGCAACATAACTGTTACTGGGGTCAGCATATACCTTTGCTACTGGAATATTACAGGGGTCTGTGTATACTATGGGTGCACTAAGTCTTCCCATCACGGTGTTCTACTATCTGGCCCCAAAAAACCCCCAGAATGTCTAGGACATGGCGTGTGGGCCGCAGCCAACATGTATTTCCTCTCATGTAACCTCAGCTATCCGGGGCACTGCAATGGGATTTCTTTCTGTACCGTCTGTGTGTTCCTGCTAGCCACGCATGCTGTGGGTGCACACAGACTTGCCATAGCGGAGTTGTACCTGTCTGTCCCCAAAACACTGACAGGCTTGGGTAGGGTGCATAGTGCAGATGGTTTACCCCTTGCGTTGTCGATGAGGTATCCGACACCCAAACAGAATGAGTAGTATGTGGACACATGGAGTCCCCATTGCTATGTCACTCTCAGCACCTTGGGCAACACAAGGTGTTTGCTGGGACAGAGGCTGACCCAGGGCCTGCTCATATACTTCCCACATTCAGTATTGCTGCATTGTGGAGATGTGTAGAAGTGCTGGGCTGGCAGCTGAGTCCCCTTTATGCCCATGTTTGCAGCTCCTGACGGATGTGGAACAGGATTGGAATGAAGATCGAACGTCAATCTATTATCAATTCTCAACAGCATTGTGGGCTATCACCCACACTTTCAAAGAGGGTCGCTACCTGGCCCTGCCAACCCTCTGCAGTGTGTGCCTGCGGTTCCTCCTCATGGCAGACGCACTTATAAATAGACATGAGGGTGGTGTGGCTATGAGGCCAGCGTGTGGCATGAGGCCAGCTGAGGGCTGCGCAGGGGCACTTTTGTGTGCGCTGCGGACGCAGGGTCGTGCGGGGGGGTTGGGCAGCATGTAACCCAGGAGAAGAGGCAGCGATGTGTCCTGCAGGCAGTGATTGTGCTTGGTTGGAGGTAGTGTGGTGCTTAGCTAAGGTGTGCCTTGCTAATGAGGGTTTGTCCGAAGTAAAAATTGTTAGGGGGGAAGGGGCCCACTCTTGCCGCTATTGTGGCTTAATAGTGAGACCTGGGAACCTAAGATGCAGCCCTGCATGTTGTCCCTCGCCTGCCCTATCCGTTTCTGTGTCGTTTCCATCACTTTCGTAGGTTTTGCAGATTTTCACAAATGAAAACCTTAGCGGAGCATGAGTCATATACAAAAATGCTCGAGTTGCCCATTGACTTCAATGGGGTTCGTTACTCGAAACGAACTCTCGAGCATCGCGAAAAGCTCGACTCCAGCAATGAGCACCCAAGCATTTGGGTGCTCGCTCATCTCTACTTCTTTCTTCTAGATGTTGTTACAGTCACAGTCCTGGTATAAATAGATGATGGGAGAGATCTCTGTATTGTCCCCTGATATATTTATACATGGTTATTAATCCTATCCAATTTTCTGGATATCTAGATAATGTGGGTCCTGCCAAATTTTAAGGGTTAATGGCTTGATTGACAGTGAATATAATATAGATGACAGATGGTAGCTCTGCCATGTCCCTCAGCTGTGGAAGGGATCCATTTCTGGAAGATCTGCCTGAAGTAAAATCGTTTTAATACTGCCTGCAGGTGGGGCCATTCTACCGAGATAAAAGCCTTGGCTGCATCCAAAGCAGCTGAGAAGGCTAGAAAAGCACTATATTTCTGATACACTTCCAGTGGTATCCCATCAGGCCCAGGATAATTCCCCTTTGGCATGTCCGCTATCACTAATGTAATCTCGTCAATAGTAATTGGGGCATCTAGATAAGTAATTTGGTCTTAAAGAGCATGGGAAAACAATATCATCCAATTGGACATCCAACTCCACCAGAGGATATTGAGCTTTAGATAAATAAATATATATTCAATTCTAAGCGCAAAAGAATTAGCGTCCAAATTTTACGTACGTAATCTAATTCTCTCACTTCCCGATGTCATAGAAACTTGAAATTTAGCACGAACATTGATTATGTCATATATAGAAAAAGTCAATGGGTCACAACTAGAGATGAACGAGCATACTTGATAAGGCAAACTACTCGAGTGAGTAGTGCCTTATTTGAGTACCTGCCAGCTCGTCTCTAAAGATTTGGCTGCTGGCGCGGGTGACAGGTGAGTTGCGGCGGTGAGCAGTGGGGAGTGGGGGGGGGAGAGGGAGAGAGAGATCTCCCCTCCGTTCCTCTCCGCTCTCCCCCGCCGCTCCCCGCCCCCTGCTGGCACCCGAATCTTTAGAGACAAGCGGGCAAGTACTCGAATAAGGCACTACTTGCTCGAGTAGTTTGCCTTATCGAGTATGCTCACTCATCTCTAGTCCCAACTTGATTATTCAATTCTAGCGCAAAAGAACTAGCGTCCAAATTTTACGTACGTAATCTAATTCTCACTTCCCGATGCAACAAATAATTACACTAATTTTTACCGCACAAATGTGAAATTTGCCATGACCATTCTTTGCGTACTAAATATTGGGAATTTAAAGGGTTGCAACTTGATTATTCAATCCTATGTATAAAAGTAAGTGACCCCCTATGTAATGTAACTAATAACACACATCTGTACTGCACAAACTTGAAATTTGGCATGACCATTCCTATGTTATGTAACTAATAACATATCTGTACCGCGCAATATATGAGACAGTTATCTTCTCAGCAAAACAAAACGCATTTAGAAATATGAGTATAAACTGACAGGAATAAAACCGACTGTCATATGTATTGAAAGGCTGCAAAGTACAAAAGGAAGTAGACATGGACTGCTGGGATGGAGTACGCCTTTAAGTATAACAAGGGGCTGCAACCTTCAGTCTGGGTAGGAAATTTGAATAAAAAGGGGCGTTACCTTTCAGGGTAAAAATGAGAAGAGTGTGTGAGGTGGCACATTCAGTGGGGTGACAATACAGTCTGAGATAAGTCTCTCTCCTATCTGCCTATACACTGAGAGGAATCTATCTGATCTGTGTGTTATGAGCAGCGTGTGAGAGGTGGACATTCTGTGTAGTGGAATTTTCACATACAGTCTGAGATAAATCTCTCTCCTATCTGCCTATACACTGAGAGGAATCTATCTGATCTGTGTGTTATGAGCAGCGTGTGAGAGGTGGACATTCTGTGGGGTGATATCTTCATATACAGTCTGAGATAAATCTCTCTCCTATCTGCCTGTCCGCTGAGAGGAATCTATCTGACCTGTGTGTTATGAGCAGTGTGTGCGAGGTGGCACATTCTGTGTGGTGGCATTTTCACATACAGTCTGAGATAAATCTCTCTCCTATCTGCCTATACACTGAGAGGAATCTATCTGATCTGTGTGTTACGAGCAGCATGTGTGAGGTGGCACATTCTTTGGTGTGACAATACAGTCTGAAATAAATCTCACTCCTATCTGCCTATACACTGAGAGGAATCTATCTGACCTATGTGTTATGAGCAGCATGTGAGAGGTGGCACATTCTGTGGGGTGATATCTTCATATACAGTCCGAGATAAATCTCTCTCCTATCTGCCTATACACTGAGAGGAATCTATCTGATCTGTGTGTTACGAGCAGTGTGTATGAGGTGGCACATTCTGTGGGGTGACAATACAGTCTGAGATAAATCTCTCTCCTATCTGCCTATACACTGAGAGGAATCTATCTGATCTGTGTGTTATGAGCAGCGTGTGAGGGGTGGACATTCTGTGTAGTGGCATTTTCACATACAGTCTGAGATAAATCTCTCCCCTATCTGCCTATACTCTGAGAGGAATCTATCTGATCTGTGTGTTGCGAGCAGCGTGTATGAGGTGGCACATTCAGTGGCATGACAATACAGTCTGAGATAAATCTCTCTCCTATCTGCTTATACACTGAGAGGAATCCATCTGATCTGTGTGTTATGAGCAGAGTGTGAAAGGTGGCACATTCTGTGGGGTGACATTGTCACATACAGTCTGAGATAAATCTCTCTCCTATCAGCCTATACATGGAGGAATTTATCTGATGTCTGTGTTATGAGCAGTGTGTGTGAGGTGGCACATTCTGTGGGGTGGCATTTTCACATACAGTCTGAGGAAACTCTCTCTTCTATCTGCCTATATGGTGAGAAAAATCTAACTTACCTGTGTGTGATAAACAGCGTGTGAGGGGTGGACATTTTTACATACAGTCTGACAAAAATCTCTCTTCTATCTGCTTATATACTGAGAAAAATCTAACTGACCCGTGTGTAATGAGCAGTGTGTGAGGGGTGGACATTTTGTGGAGGGAAATGTTTACTTCAGTTTGAGAAAAATATCTCTTCTATCTGCCTATACACTGAAAGAATCTAACTGGCCTGTATGTAATGAAAAAATATCTCTTCTATCTGCCTATGTACTGAAAATCAGCAAGAAATACGATTTATGAGAGAGGGTTTTTTTTTTCAAAAATATATAAAGCCTACGAAAGTTCTTTTTGGCACACACACTACCTTTAGGCCTTTAACTTCAGGTAATAGGCAGGCGTTTTTGAGAAATTCATTGTCCAACCGTGATAATTTACAATAAAATTGTGAATCTTGAAAAAAAATTAATTTATTTCCCATTAAACTATTAAATCTATCTTATCTGAATTTATTTGTAAACAAAATGTCTATTGAATTCATTACTGTTGATGGGCACGCTACTCCACACAAAGTGGTAAATATTCCCCCGGATGGTTCCTTTTTTTCCCACACTTTATCTTATTTACTTTATGGAAATCTGACTAGAAGCAACTACATCCGCTGTCTTATTGTCAACCATGTACTGTGCTGTTGGCAGAGGTTAAAAGTCTGGACGGATGATGGGAGGGGTAGTAATTATTTAACAGAAGAAGGTTACAGGGAGGAAATGTTAAAACCTACTACCTCTTGTTGTGCTTGCGAGTTGGTGGCAGCAGGAGAAATATTCCTTTTTTACTTTGAAGTTTATTACAATAAAATCTGTGTCATGCTTTTGGTCAAGAAGGGAGGCCTGTCAAAAGACTTCGATTTAGAGGCGATGTTTTCATCAATGGTCACTTTGACATTTATGAAGAAGTTGTAGCCTTACCTCAAAGTGTCAAAGAACACACACTAAGTGTGGCAACACCTCCTAAGACACAAAAATATGAGGTAAACATGAGAACAAGTCAAGAAAACAGTTCAGATGAAGACAGGTCCCTTAAACCAAAACGTCAAAGGTACAGAGGGAAATTTTCAGATGATACCAGGAAAAAATAGCAACGAGACGCTGCATCAAAATATGCAAAAACTCACCCAGAAGTCCATCACAAATCTGTAGCAAAGTACACTGAAAAAAATCCACAAGATCATAGAGACACAGCAGCTAAATACACCCAACAACACCCTGATCTACACAGGAAGGCAGGAAATCTTTTTAATTTTATTTTTTATTTTATATGAAGGAAACGTCGCATGGCTACCTCCACGTGGTGTTTCCTGGGTAACGCAGAAAACTATGCAAAAAGGTGAACATACTTTTTTCCTCGGTATCTCTAAAGTAACCACGACTTCATAAGATTTTCCGTGTGAACACCAGATAAACACCAGTACCAAATTAACTCGGGCGAAGCCGGGTATATCAGCTAGTATATATATATATATAAAATAGTCAGAGAAGGTTGTCTATACAGTTTTCGAGTCGTGTACTATATCCCCGCTAATTTTCTTAATTCTTAAAATCTGGGTAGAGGAGGACTTTTGCTTAACAATTTGGAGTAGTACCTTACTAGACTATTTGCCCAATTTAAAGAAAGTTCGCTTAGTAAAAAATAGCTCCCATGACGCTTTCTCTTTTAGGAACTAGAGATACATATTCTCTACCAGTCTGCAATCACCTGTATTAGTTTGGCTTCCTGAAAATGACACAACGTTTTCAATTTAAGTCTCTATTCCTATTGAGTCTCGCTTTATAAAGAGAACAGCCTTACGAGTCTCTCATCGTAATGATGGGTCAAAATCTTTAGCACACATCTCTATAAAGCTGGTTTAGCTTGAGAAAGACCCAGAGGGTGGGTCGAAACATCTCTGTCTTGACCATGGAATAAAAGAAAATTGCTATTTAATATTGAAGTTATCTTGATTATATGGACTGCTATGTTACGCCTTTAATGCTGCTCCTACTATTGGATTAAGTGGACACACATGAGGGCTGAAGGTGCCCCTATGTAGCTGGACCTCCTGACTACGACTCCAGAAGACATAGAGCTCTTTCCTGCTCTCAATCACTCATATTTATCACCTCTCTCACACCACGTGACAGGACAGAATTGATACATGTATAGACAGTCAGCTCATACTTTGCAGACATTAACCCATCACACGAATATGGAAGACAGGGTGCTGTAGAGATATAAGCATAAGCCTGTGTGGAGTGCTGCAATGTTCTGCACACCAAGATGGTGCAGGGGAATGAGAGGCTCTGCAGATTGCCACAATATGATACAATCCTAGATGTGGAACAGTCATTAGTCCCATTCTCTGATGCCTTCCAATGCACCCTGGCACCAATGTCCAAAGTTACCCCAAAAGATGGCTGGATGCGTTGTATAGATGGATCAGGCAGCTCCCTCTGCATCTCTGCAAGTTCGCTGAATATAAAAGGACCGTGAATAGAGATGAGCGAACGTGCTCGGCCACGCCCCTTTTTCGCCCGAATACCGCGATTTCCGAGTACTTCCGTACTCGGGCGAAAAAATTCGGGGGGCGCCGTGGCGGCACGGGGGGTAGCAGTGGGGAGTGGGGGGGAGAGGGAGAGAGAGAGGGCTCCCCCCTGTTCCCCGCTGCTACCCCCCGCACCGCCACGCCTCTCCCCGCCCCCCGGCGCCCCCTGAATCTTTTCACCCGAGTACTGAAGTACTCGAAAATGGCGGTACTCGGGTACGTAAGTACTCGAAACGAGTACGTTCGCTCATCTCTAACCGTGAACGCTCCAACCAGGATGTCTCCTGGATGCTAAATATCTTCCTGCGATCCCTTCAGCTGTTGGGTACAGGAAGAGTGGATAAGGGTTCCTACTCAATTGGCAGCCTCTTGCCATGCAGCTCCCACAGTGCAATTCCAGCTTAAAGAAGAAGGATGCCAGGTCATGGTCCTACCATGGAGCTGTAGTCCTTGCAGCAAAACAGTGAGGAGATGCCCAGAAATACTCTAATAGAAGCCACTGGACGGGGGGACAGTCCTAGGTGAGAGCACGGCAGCTCTGCAATGGTCATCAGCAGGACAGTAAGCTCAGCCTGCTCAGCTCTATAGCTAGGCCATGCCCCAATTCCATATATTAATTTAATTGCTCACTTTTGAACCTATTACATCTCTGATATGTCCTTCTTGAGAACCAATGCCCCAAAACTGTATACAATATTCCATCTGCTGCCTAACCAATGATTTATAAAGAGGAAGAGCAATGTTTTCATCATGTGCCCTAGACTTCTTTTGATGCCCCCCTTGATCTTATTTGTCTTGACAGCAGCTGCCTGACACTGGTTGCTCTGCTTACAGTTAACTACAATCCCCAAGTCCTATTCCATGCCAGTTTTGCCTTTGGATTACCATTAATGTGTAATCGTGACATGTATTTCCCCTGTCCAAATGACCCCTGACCTTCCAGGAAGATCTTTTTGATAACAATCATATTTAGATAAAATATGCCACATATATACAAATCCATGTGTGATTCTTGACCACTACACACTGTACAGAACTTGCTACTTCTGTTCCACAACAGCTCCTGCAAATGGCTGGTCAATATGGGTGCCAGGAGTTGAACACCACAAATCTGATATTAATGTCCTATCCTGAGGATAGATCATCAATATTATAGTCCTTGCAAAAATCTTTCAATCCCTCAGCTTCAGGAAACCACTTATTTTCCATAAAATGGAAGGTACATGGGAAATGCATTATTAAATGAAAATGTAATATACATTTCTCTGCCTCATAGTGGTTGGACCAGAGTGAAGCCTGGTCAATCCATATGCTTTATGCACAGAAGTTGTTCTCCTACTGTGAAAACCTAGAGTTTGAATTTTACTCTGAACAGTAGCTCACAGAGTAGACGATTAATAAAACATACAGCCAGGCACATCTCAGAATTTCTTGGAAGTGGAGGAAATGACATTTGATGACAGTAAAAGAGGATGGCAGAGTTATAGCATATAGGATTGCAGCTTAGACAAGCAGTTGCTCATTCCTTAGTAGAAATAGGACATGGCATTGCCCTTAGACCCTAATAACTACTAGAGCCATAAAGTTCTATACTGTTTTCAATCTTGGTGACCATCAACACTTTAGAGATATATTTTCAAGTGGCGAGCATTTTGATTTGCAAAACAAGTTTTCAGTAACAGAATATATGTTTCAAAAACTGTATGAGAGTACAACGTAGCAAGAGCTATAGGAAATGGGAATTGTTAGGAGGAAAAGAACCTTGATCCTTTCTGACCTCTTCTGCATTATTGAGACTGCATTATGTCTGACTAATGGTAAACAGTGCATAAAGCACCATGGGATAGCTTCTTATGAGAAAAACTTAGAACTGTTCTATAGGCAAAATTATGAGTCCATTAGTAGTAAAAGAGCTCTAAAAGACTGCCGTGCGAATCTCAGTCACCAGCAAAGCATCAGATCTTGGTAACTATGAGACTAAGTTAAGGAGCAGGGGAGTAATAAATATTTGAAGACCAAGGGATTCACAATATTATATAAGGTCTTTGTAACAGGCAATTAAAATCTAAAATGTATTCAGATGTATTATGAATAAAACATATTACATTATTCCAATGATCTATAACGTACATTATATATTTCATTTAGGCAAATCATTCAATATCACATTTTTCTACATTTTTATTGTAGTCTAACTGTAAATGAGAAAAAGAGACAGAAGGAGAAATGTTGTTCCTTTAATATTTCTGCTAGGTAATCTGGGTGACAGTATAGAACCCCCTTTACTGCTATAGTATATTAGGAAGAGGTTCTGCCAAAGTATATGGCATACAAATTTGATGCACTATGATGATCTTATTTATCAGGGTCTTTTCTCTAGTACCACAATTATCTATCATGTCCAAACAGGACATGCTGGATCGGTAAGCTGAAATACACAAATGCACACTAAACAGTGGTAAACAATACAGAAAACCACAATAAGGAAAACGCTGTCTCTAAATAACCTAACCCAGGGAAGGGAGCTGCCTATATGCAGGTAACACACCCTGAAAAGGGCGAACCTGGTTACATCCGTCAACCACTAGCTTACGCTACGTGGGATAGGAGAAAACCTGAGCAAACTAGATAAACGGAAAATAACCACTCTACTTAGCTTTGAGAAGACTCAGGCAAACAGGTCATCCAGATCCAAACTCTGACTTTACCCAAAGTCAAGGAAAGACTGAGATTAAACAGCTCTGAGCTAAGCACCAGGCCAGGCTAAATAGACCTGAGAAATTACCCACAGGTGAGGCCGAGCACATCTGACCTAATATCACTCCCACCAAAGCCAGAAGATGGAGAAACACATACAAAACATGTACTAGATTATTTAGAAAAGAAGCGATCCCAGAACCTCCACAACACTGTCCTAAGAATAGCGTGAGTTTTTGGTAAGCAGGTACAGTGAATGGCTACTAGCACTTTATCTCAAACATCTCCTTATGTAGAGTTGGAAAGTGGTAGGATGAAAAAGTCTAAAATTGTAAAGGCAGTTATACAAGGCTGCCCTTGTATGCTACACATATGCAGAAAGATCAGGACTAGACCATGGTCAGGAATTCAAAACAAAATGAATTTTACACCCTAATTGTCAACAATTGGTTTATTTACTACATTATAATGACCCTATCACAGTCCTATCATATGAAAACAGTGGTGGGACAAGCTCTTTTGGTGTCCTAGGCTTCTCATTTTTGGCTCCATCAAAGGGTCCTGTCTAGAGATGAACGAACGTACTCGTCCGAGCTTGATGCTCGTTCGAGTATTAGCGTGTTCGAGATGCTCGTTACTCGTGATGAGTACCACGCGATGTTCGAGTTACTTTCACTTTCATCTCTGAGACGTTAGCGCGCTTTTCTGGCCAATAGAAAGACAGGGAAGGCATTACAACTTCCCCCTGCGACGTTCAAGCCCTATACCACCCCCCTGCAGTGAGTGGCTGGCGAGATCAGGTGTCACCCCAGTATAAAAATCGGCCCCTCCCGCGGCTCGACACATTTTTTTCTGACATAGATGAGGGAAAGTGCTGTTGGTGCCGGAGCTGCTATAGGGAGAGTGTTAGGAGTATTTTAGGCTTCAAGAACCCCAACGGTCCTTCTTAGGGCCACATCTAACCGTGTGCAGTAGTGTGGAGGCTGCTTTTTGCAGTGTGGCACATTTTTTTTTTTTTGGATATCGGCCGTGCAGAGCATTGCGCCCTGCAGTAATTATACATACTCCAGGGCCAGTAGTGGTGGTGAGGCAGGGACAGAAGACATATATTTATTGAATATAGGCAGTGGGCCTTTCCAAAAACATTTGGGAAAAAAAATCTATTTGGGCTGCCTATGACTGTCCTCAGTGTACTGGGTCTGTGCTGGGTGTAGTTGTCCTCCTAATTCATACGCAGCCAGCTAAGTGTTACCTCAGGCTTGGGCAAAATTATTTCCTGGCTCTGTGTTGGCTGTTACATCACCGCTGTATTCCAGTCCACAGTGCAACAGTCGGCAGTTATTTTACATACTCCAGGGCCAGTAGTGGTGAGGCAGGGACAGAAGACATATATTTATTGAATATAGGCAGTGGGCCTTTCCAAAAACATTTGGGAAAAAAATCTATTTGGGCTGCCTGTGACTGTCCTCAGTGTACTGGTTCTGTGCTGGGTGTAGTTGTCCTCCTAATTCATACGCAGCCAGCTAAGTGTTACAGCAGGCTTGCGCAAAATTATTTCCTGGCTCTGCTGTGCGTTCCGTAAGCGAAGTCAGCCTCCAACCACAGGCCAATAAGCGGCACATTTAATTACAGCGTTCTGTTTCTGCACTACTGGTAATACACCATGCTGAGGGGTACGGGTAGGCCTAGAGGACGTGGACGCGGCCGAGGACGCGGAGGGCCAAGTGAGGGTGTGGGCACAGGCCGAGCTCCTGATCCAGGTGTGTCGCAGCCGACTGCTGCGCGATTAGGAGAGAGGCACGTTTCTGGCGTCCCCACATTCATCGCCCAATTAATGGGTCCACGCGGTAGACCTTTATTAGAAAATGAGCAGTGTGAGCAGGTCCTGTCGTGGATGGCAGAAAGTGCATCCAGCAATCTATCGTCCACCCAGAGTTCTGCGCCGTCCACTGCTGCAACTCTGAATCCTCTGGCTGCTGCTCCTCCTTCCTCCCAGCCTCCTCACTCCATTACAATGACACATTCTGAGGAGCAGGCAGACTCCCAGGAACTGTTCCCAGGCCCCTGCCCAGAATAGCCAGCAATGGTTCCTCTCCCACCGGAGGAGTTTGTCGTGACCGATGCCCAACCTTTTGAAAGTTCCCGGGGTCCGGGGGATGAGGCTGGAGACTTCCGGCAACTGTCTCAAGAGCTTTCAGTGGGTGAGGAGGACGATGACGATGAGACACAGTTGTTTATCACTCAGGTAGTAGTAATTGGAGTAAGTCCGAGGGAGGAGCGCACAGAGGATTCGGAGGAAGAGCAGCAGGACGATGAGGTGACTGACCCCACCTGGTTTGCTACGCCTACTGAGGACAGGTCTTCAGAGGGGGAGGCAAGGGCAGCAGCAGGGCAGGTTGCAAGAGGCAGTGCGGTGGCCAGGGGTAGAGGCAGGGCCAGACCGAATAATCCACCAACTGTTTCCCAAAGCGCCCCCTCGCGCCATGCCATCCTGCAGAGGCCAAGGTGCTCAAAGGTCTGGCAGTTTTTCACTGAGAGTGCAGACGACCGGCGAACAGTGGTGTGCAACCTGTGTCGCGCCAAGATCAACCGGGGAGCCACCACCACCAGCCTCACCACCACCAGCATGCGCAGACATATGATGGCCAAGCACCCCACAAGGTGGGACGAAGGCCGTTCACCGCCTCCGGTTTGCACCGCTGCCTCTCCCCCTGTGCCCTAACCTGCCACTGAGATCCAACCCCCCTCTCAGGGCACAGGCACTACCGTCTCCTGGCCTGCACCCACACCCTCACCTCCGCTGTCCTCGGTCCCATCCACCAATGTCTGTCAGCGCACCGTCCAGCCGTCGCTAGCGCAAGTGTTGGAGCGCAAGCGCAAGTACGCCACCACGCACCCGCACGCTCAAGCGTTAAACGTGCACATAGTCAAATTTATCAGCTTGGAGATGCTGCCGTATAGGGTTGTGGAAACGGAGGCTTTCAAAAGTATGATGGCGGCGGCGGCCCCGCGCTACTCAGTTCCCAGTCGCCACTACCTTTCCCGATGTGCCGTCCCAGCCCTGCACGACCACGTCTCCCGCAACATTGTACGCGCCCTCACCAACGCGGTTACTGCCAAGGTCCACTTAACAACGGACACGTGGACAAGTACAGGCGGGCAGGGCCACTATATCTCCCTGACGGTACATTGGGTGAATTTAGTGGAGGCTGGGACCGAGTCAAAGCATGGGACCGCTCACGTCCTACCCACCCCCAGAATTGCGGGCCCCAGCTCGGTGGTGGTATCTGCGGCGGTGTATGCTTCCTCCACTAAATCACCCTCCTCCTCCTACGCAACCTCTGTCTCGCAATCAAGATGTGTCAGCAGCAGCACATCGCCAGCAGTCGGTGTCGCGCGGCACGGCAGCACAGCGGTGGGCAAGCGTCAGCAGGCCGTGCTGAAACTACTCAGCTTAGGAGAGAAGAGGCACACGGCCCACGAACTGCTGCAGGGTCTGACAGAGCAGACTGACCGCTGGCTTGCCCCGCTGAGCCTCCAACCGGGCATGGTCGTGTGTGACAACGTCCGTAACCTGGTGGCGGCTCTGCAGCTCGGCAGCCTCACGCACGTGCCATGCCTTGCCCACGTCTTTAATTTGGTGGTTCAGCGCTTTCTGAAAAGCTACCCAAGCTTGTCAGACCTGCTCGGAAAGGTGCGCCGCCTCTGTGCACATTTCCGCAAGTCCCACACGGACGCTGCCACCCTGCGCACCCTGCAACATCGGTTTCATCTGCCAGTGCACCGACTGCTGTGCGACGTGCCCACACGGTGGAACTCTACGCTCCACATGTTGGCCAGGTTCTGTGAGCAGCGTAGAGCTATAGTGGAATACCAACTCCAACATGGGCGGCGCAGTGGGAGTCAGCCTCCTCAATTCTTTACAGAAGAGTGGGCCTGGTTGGCAGACATCTGCCAGGTCCTTGGAAACTTTGAGGAGTTTACCCAGATGGTGAGCGGCGATGATGCAATCATTAGCGTTACCATTTCTCTGCTATGCCTCTTGAGAAGTTCCCTGCAAAGCATAAAGGCAGACGCTTTGCGCTCGGAAACAGAGCCGGGGGAAGACAGTATGTTGCTGGATAGTCAGAGCACCCTCCTGTCTATATCTCAGCACGTTGAGGAGGAGGAGGAGGAGGAGCATGAGGAGGATGAGGAGGAGGGGGAAGAGACAGCTTGGCGCACTGCTGAGGGTACCCATGCTGCTTGCCTGTCATCCTTTCAGCGTGTATGGCCTGAGGAGGAGGATCCTGAAAGTGATCTTCGTAGTGAGGACAGCCATGTGTTGCGTACAGGTACCCTGGCACATATGGCTGACTTCATGTTAGGATGCCTTTCTCGTGACCCTCGCGTTACACGCATTCTGGCCACTACGGATTACTGGGTGTACACACTGCTCGACCCATGGTATAAGGAGAACCTTTCCACTCTCATACCCGAAGAGGAAAGGGGTTCGAGAGTGATGCTATACCACAGGACCCTGGCAGACAAACTGATGGTAAAATTCCCATCCGACAGCGCTAGTGGCCGAAGGCGCAGTTCAGAGGGCCAGGTAGCAGGGGAGGCGCAGAGATCAGGCAGCATGTACAGCACAGGCAGGGGAACACTCTCTAAGGCCTTTGACAGCTTTCTGGCTCCCCAGCAAGACTGTGTCACCGCTCCCCAGTCAAGGCTGAGTCGGCGGGAGCACTGTAAAAGGATGGTGAGGGAGTACGTAGCCGATCGCACGACCGTCCTCCGTGATGCCTTTGCCCCCTACAACTACTGGGTGTCGAAGCTGGACACGTGACCTGAACTCGCGCTGTATGCCCTGGAGGTGCTTGCTTGTCCTGCGGCTAGCGTCTTGTCAGAGAGGGTGTTTAGTGCGGCTGGGGGAATCATCACAGATAAGCGTACCCGCCTGTCAACCGACAGTGCCGACAGGCTTACACTCATCAAGATGAACAAAGCCTGGATTTCCCCAGACTTCTCTTCTCCACCAGCGGACAGCAGCGATACCTAAACAATACGTAGGCTGCACCCGCGGATGGAAGCATTGTTCTCTATCACCATCAAAAACGTGGACCTTTTAGCTTCATCAATCTGTGTATAATATTCCTCCTCTTCCTCCTGCTCCTCCTCCTGATACCTGACGTAATCACGCCGAACGGGCAATTTTTCTTAGGCCCACAAGGCTCACTCATATAATTTTTGTAAACAATTTTTATACGTTTCAATGCTCATTAAAGCGTTGAAACTTTTACCTGAACCAATTTTTATTTTAACTGGGCTGCCTCCAGGCCTAGTTACAAATTAAGCCACATTAACCAAAGCGATTAATGGGTTTCACCTGCCCTCTTGGTTGGGCATGGGCAATTTTTCTGAGGTACATTAGTACTGTTGGTACACCAATTTTTTGGGGCCCTCGCCTACAGTGTAATCCAATTAATTTTTTGCCCACCTGCATAAAAGCTGATGTTACATCAGCTGTGTTGGGCACTGCAATGGGATATATTTATGTACCACCGGTGGGTTCCAGGGAGCCACCCATGCCGTGGGTCCACACGAAGTTGTAACTACATGTGTCCACTTCTAAAGAGCCCCAGTCTGACTGGGGCATGCAGTGTGGGCCGAAGCCCACTTGCATTAAACATGACATTACCTCAGCTGTGATGGGCAATGCAATGGGATATATTTATGTACCGCCGGTGGCTTCCTGGCACCCACCAATGCTGTCGGTCCACACGGTGTTGTAACTGCATGTGTCCACTTCTAAAGAACCCCAGTCTGACTGGGGCATGCAGTGTGGGCCGAAGCCCACCTGCATTTAATCGGACGTTACCTCAGCTGTGATGGGCACTGCAATGGGATACATTAATGTACAGCCGGTGGGTCCCAGGGAGCCACCCATGCTGTGGGTGCACACGGAATTCCCATTGCGGAGTTGTACCTGCCTGTGACTATTTATAAAAAAACGCGGTCTGACTGGGGCATGTAGACACCTTGACAGAATGAATAGTGTGCGGCACATAGGTTCCCCATTGCTATGCCCACATGTGCAGCTCCTGATGGCGGTGGCACAGGATTATATTTCTCATTGCTTCTGTACAGCATTGTGGGCTATCGCCCCGCCCCTTTTAAAGAGGGTCGCTGCCTAGCCGTGCCAACCCTCTGCAGTGTGTGCCTGCAGTTCCTCCTCATGGCAGACGCACTTATAAATAGACATGAGTGTGGCGTGGCATGAGGGCAGCTGAAGGCTGCGCAGGGACAATTTGGTGTGCGCTGTGGACACTGGGTCGTGCAGGGGGGGGGGGGGGGCTGCATGTAACCCGGGAGAAGTGGCAGCGGAGTGTCATGCAGGCAGTGATTGTGCTTTGTTGGAGGTAGTGTGGTGCTTAGCTAAGGTATGCATTGCTAATGTGGGCTTTTCAGAAGTAAAAATTGTTGGGGGGGGGGGCCCACTCTTGCCGCTATTGTGGCTTAATAGTGGGACCTGGGAACTTGAGATGCAGCCCAACATGTAGCCCCTTGCCTGCCTTATCCGTTGCTGTGTCGTTCCCATCACTTTCTTGAATTGCCCCGATTTTCACAAATGGAAACCTTAGCGAGCATCGGCGATATACAAAAATGCTCGAGTCACCCATTGACTTCAATGGGGTTCGTTACTCGAAACGAACCCTCGAGCATCGCGATAATTTCGTCCCGAGTAACGAGCACCCGAGCATTTTGGTGCTCGCTCATCTCTAGTCCTGTGTGATTGCACATTTTAATTCATGAAAACGGCACAGTTAGATGGAAACTGGAGGGAGCCTATCTCAGCCATTGCAAAAAATTGCTGAAATGAAGACCAGTAAGGGTGACTATCCACTAGCGTTTGAAAATTTGCTGCGTTTTTTCCCCCAGGTGTCTATGGGGCTTCCTAATGTTAAAAACGCATAGCGGGAAAATTGCAATTTACCGCGAAATCACGATTTTGCGCGATGGGATTTTAACATTAACAAGTTGTATAGGCCCCCGTAGAAAAAAACGCTGCGAATTTCGCAGTGAAAAAGAACTGTAGTGGGTAGTCACCCTAAGTCTCCATTTCAACATATTTCCGTTCAGGTCCAGCATTTATTGCCAGAGAGAAAAGCACAGTCCCCCAGCGGCGCTGATTTGCGATTCTAAACAGACACTGGATGGAGCTGAAAATGAGATGCGAATGCAGCCTGATGAGCCAAAAATCATTAGACAAGGAGGAAATATTGTGTCAGTCTCTGCAAACATACACACATACATACCCTTGCACGCAATCCGCAAACTTGTATTGTACAAGCTGTACATACACTCTGCACACCTTCATATGCTTCAGACATATACTCTGTATACTCTCTAGTCACACACTCTGTTCACCTATACATAGTCCCACACTCGTGCACACAAACTCTGCACAGTTATACACCACACGCACACACACATTTTGCACACCTGAGCACACTTCAGACACACCGTTTTCATAACTGAATATAATTAATGCACACTCTGCACACTTGCATATACTCCAGACACACATACCAGACACACTCTGCACTTACTCCAGTTACACACTGCACGCCTGCACCAGTTACACACAACGCAGTCACACAGTCTGCACGTACATTTGCACACCTGTAGACAGTCCAGGAATAGAATCTTTACAGCTGCATACATTGCTTACACTGCATACAAGTACTTGTGCTTCCTCCTTTCCACATCTTTTATTCTTTATGCTTCTGTAGCAGTCAGCTGAGTCCCACCCCTGCATTAAGAGGAAGCTTCTTATTGGTTGAAGCAGATATCTGTCTCAGACTCTTCCTGTGTGACAGGCACCACTCTATGCCCAGTGAGCACTCTATAGGGCAGGGGAAGCGCTCATTACACTGCACTGTGTAATCAGCCACTCGGATGTGGAGAGCAACTGAAGGAAAAATGTAAAGGTTTTATTTTTTTGAACCCCTTTATATTTGGAATTTCAGGGCGCCCTAGACGATTGCCTACTTTTGTTCTTGCTCTGTATGAAAAGGTGAAAGCTCGGAGGATGAAATCTGTGTCCTCCCAGCATACTATATGGTGAAAATCGTCTATTGGCAGCACGATTAGATCTCTATTAAGGTGACTTAAAACGGAATGATCACAGATATTTTAGGTTTTGTTGTTTTGAAATAAAGAGGTGTATCAGAATTGATTTTTTATGCAGATTCTGAAAACGACCTTCAAAATTCCATACTAGGAATCCGTCAAGTTTTTTCACAAATCACGATAATGTGAAAATTACAAAAAACACAATTTTTTAATGCAATTCAGATATAACAACGTTTGTAATGTGTGAAAATGCAAACCTATCTAACATTTACCACTTGGCTCCAATTGAAATTTCCTCTTTTTGAATTTTCTTCGATGTACAGTCTCTTTTTAACATCCAACAATAGTCGGCCATATTATCTGCAGTCCACTTTCCCTGATATCTCTTTTCCATCGCCTTAATATCCTGATGAAAGCGCTCGCCATGTTCTTTCGTAAAATCACCAAGATCGTCAGGAAAGTAATTTAGATGAGCATGAAGAAAGTGAACTTTGACGCCCATGTTGCAACCAAGCAGTTTATAGGATTCCAGCATCTCATTGACTAAGGCCCCCTGTCCACGGATGTGCATTCGCCGGTGGCAAACCGCCGACTAATCATGGCGGCCGACGCTTTCCATAGCTTTGCTATGGGAAGCGCCGGCCCCTGTCCACGAGCGGAGAATCATTGGGATTCTCCAATCGCGGTGGGCAATTATTCGCGGCCAGCCTATCTATCAGATAGGGCTGACCGGCAGAGATTCGGAGGCGGCTCCTACTCCCTGGTGGCGTCTCCTGCGGGACTTCGCAATGCCCGTGGACAGCCGGCCTAAGGGTAGCTTCACATGAGCATGTTTTTGTGCGTACATAGGTGCGCACCTATGTATGCGCAAAAACATGCATGCATGAAGGTCCGTGCATTGCCTTCAATGGAGCCGTGGCTACCGGCACCCCTGAATTGTTTTTCAGGGAAGGGCTTATATGTAAAGCCCTTCCCTGAAAAACAAGAATTTTAGTGTAAAAAAAAAAATTACTTACCTGTCTGCCACTGCCATACCCCGCAGTAAGGGCGCCCACCCATTGGTGTTTGCGATTTTCGTGCGTGAAAAACGCAGCGTTTTCCCCGCGTTTTCCGCGGCGTTTTTTGCCGCGTTTTCGCGGCTTTTCCATTAATTTCCATTGACTTTCATGGGTGCATTAGGAGAAAAATAAGGACACATATGCAACTGACAGTTCCTATGTTAAAAATCGCAACGCAACGCAAAAAAAAACGCCAGTGGACAGGAGTACATTCAATTCTAATTGCTCTTGAGAAAAAACGCAAAACGCAAAGAAAAATAAATCGCCAGTGGGTGGGCGCCCTAATGTGGCAGATGTGTCATCCCCGCGAGGAAAAAGAATTCCCTGTTGCTCCATCTGCCACATCTGTGACAGATGCAGCAAAGGAATTCTTCATCCCTGCGGGGAATAAAGAATTCCCTACCACAGCTGTCACAGATGACAGCTGCGGTAGGTAATCCACCTGCATCCTGTAATTGTTTTTCAGGGAAGGACTTTAAATATAAGCCCTTTCCTGAAAAAGAAGAGAAAATGGTGCTAAAAGAAAAAAAAACAACTCACCTTTCTTCAGCTGCCGGGGCTCGGCTGCGTCCAGCCGGATCTTCTTCCGCACTGCTCTGAGGTATATTGAGCAGGCGGGGATTTAAAATTCCTGCCTGCTGAATGGGCTGCCTCTGATTGGCTGAGCACTGTGACCAATCAGAGGCAGCTCCCAGCTTTTGAATGGCAGCTGAAGAAAGGTGAGTAATTTTTTTTTATCACCATTTTTTCTTGTTTTACAGGGAAGGGCTTATATTTATAGCCCTTCCCTGAAAAACAATTACAGGGTACCAGCAGCTGGATCCCCTGCTGCAGCTGTCATCTGTCACAGCTGTGGTAGAGAATTCTTTTTTCCCTGCAGGGATGAAGAATTCCTTTCCTGCATCTGTCACTGATGTGGCAGATGCAGCAGGGAATTATTTTCCCTCGTGGTGATGAAGGAAACATCTGTCGCATGCGCAGAGGTGTTCTTCATCCCCACAGGGACACGGCAGCGGAGGACAGGTAAGTATTTTTATTTATTTATTTATTTTCTTAAACTAAAATTCTTGTTTTTCAGGGAAGAGCTTATATGTAAAGCCCTTCCCTGAAAAACAATTCAGGGGTGTCGGCAGACCATTGTCTTCAATGGAGCCGCCGGCAGCAGCTGCGGCTCCATTGAAGACAATGCGTGCATTCCCTATGGTGCACGCATGTCCTATCTTTACAGGAACACACCTGTAAAACACGGACATGTGAACACACCACAGGGAATGCATTGGTCCTAATAGAATCATGTTTTTGTGTGCATGTATGCACGCACAAGAGCAAGCTCGTGTGAAGCCACCCTAAAAATAATGTAATTAGCAGCCTTCGTGTTCCCCAAAACATTTTGTACCACATTTCTGAATGCAGTCCATGCTCGCAATTCACACTCACTCATGGCTTTTTTAAATATGTTGTCCGCCATTAATTTTCAGATTTGTGGACCTATAAAAATGCCAGCTTTGATTTTTTCGGAAGTGATTTTGATTGCGTCATTTTGCTGTGATTTTTATCAGCAGATTACTGCGCTGCCCTGCTTTTTAATGCACCCCATCATTGTGATGGGTGATGAGGTGTGTTTAAAAGCACAAAAATGTGTCAAAATAGAGCAGACAGCACTCAAAAATCGTGCCACTAGGAAACACCATGTTTAAACGCAGGTCTGTGGGGCCCCATTAAAATAAATGGGATCATTGTACCACAATTGCCGTGTCGTTTAAAACACCATGGTGATCGCGGTAAAAAGTGCACGTGTGAGAGTGACTTAAGTGATTTACAGAAGGAGAAACGCTCAGATAACACAGATTAAACAATAAATAAAAGCCCCTAAAGTAAATAAGAAAAAAAAAATCATTATTTGCCCCATCCTCTATTTCATGAATGCATAATCATACAAATCAAATCCTGGGCTACATGGAGACTTTGTAGCACTACTCATGAATTTTAATTACTGAGTAAGGGCTTATTCACACAAGCATATATTGGCCGGTGTTTTCACGGTCAGCCAATATACGCTACCATCTCATGCATTGGATTCCAATGCATCAGATCCTACAGGCATATTCCAACAGTGTAAAAGCACCCAGCCAGCCAATATAGCGCCGGGCGCTTTTACGCTGGGCAGCAAAGATAGTCCTGGAGCTATCTTTGTGCCCGGAATACGTTGGCCGCTGCATAAGCTCCTAAAGGAGTCAATGGCAGCGTCCAGAGAAGGGAGGTGGGAGGGAATTTAGCAGCGTGACTGCTACACTCCCTCCCCCTTCTCTCCTCCTCTCTTCTCCCCTCCTTACAGTGGGAGGGGGCGAGGCCCCTTTCCATTGCTGGCTGCAGACAAGGGCGAGGAGGGTCCGGGTGCTTAGCTCCACCCCCATCCCGCCCATTCCCATTGCAAACAGCCAGAGGAAAGGAGAGAGGAGTAGAGCCGGCAAGGGGGAGGGAAGGGGTGGCAACGGCATTGCGGCCTCAGAGTATATGCGTCGGACCCTTGCTGTCTGACTGGGCACACAAACATTAGATTTGTGTGCCCGTTCCTGCGTTTTTACGGAGTCGGCAGGCGCACGGAAAAATGCCTGCGCTTGTGGGAAAGAGCCCTAAGGGTATCTTTACACAGGATAATTGTCGGGCAAATAAGCACCCAACAGCTGTTCACACTTGCTTTTACACGGTAGTGATGGCCGGAGGTCTCTTCCAGCTGCCCAATCCCATTCACAGTAAACAGGCAGTTGCTCAAAGATGTAGTGACTCCTGTTTATACTGAGCGAGAAGTTTCCCAGTACTCATTCTGTTTAACTGAATGACTAACAACAATGGAACAACTCTCACTCAGTGCCCTGTTGGGGGCCATGTCCTAGCAGCTCAACAGTCACCCATAATGGCTTGTTTGAGCAACTATTCAGGTGACTATCAGCCCATGTAAAGGTACCTTAATAGCTGCAGTCCTAAAGACTGCATAAAACGTAATGTATGGCTTTGAACTGCAGCTGTAATGCCATTTTTGGCTATTTTTACACAGGCAAATGTGATATCAGTCCGAAAATCTCAATGACCCTGAAGAGAAAATTAGATGACCAGCTACAACATGAATGTAACATAGTATTTTAGGCCGGAAAAAGACATATTTCCATCCAGTTCAGCCTATTACCTGCCAATGTTGATCCAGAGGAAGGTAAAAAACCCAATGAGGTAGAAGCTAATTTTCCTCATTTAATGAAAAAAAATTCCTTTTGACTCCAATCTATCAATCGGAATAATGCCGGATTAAAAACTCTTCTGAAGTAATCACTGATTAGTAATCAGTAACTATAACATGTAATACTGTTATGTTCAAGAAAGACGTCCAGCTCCTCTTAAACTCTTTTATGGAGTTTGCCATGGCTACACTTATATCTGGATGACCTATCAAACTACTAATGATGACCTGTCCATCCATACGTGAGTGAGTGAGCAGGTTTGTGAGTGACTTACATGCTCTGCCCCTGATCACATGACAGTGACATCATCACAGGTCCTGTACGCACATGGCTGCTTTCTGGCTAGGTGTATTTCATAGCAACTGAGGCCACAGGGTGTTTGTAGTCCGCCCGTAATCTGCACAAGGATGCATGACCTTTGATGACGTCGCCATCATGTGATCAGGGGCGGAGCATGTAAGTCATTCACTCAGGATGAACATCACGGTCATGTGATCAAGGACGGAGCATGACAGTGACGTCATCACAGGTCCTTCATCTCCAGTGCCCTGCTGCTTTTGATCCCTGTTGTATGGGATGATCAATGTATGTAGCAGTGCTGTCTGTACGACATGCATGTAGCACAGCTGTGTAGTGCATTGCGCCACCAGAAACACTTGTACTATAATTTTCCAATAATTACTAGTCTTTAGTGAAAGGACTCCCTGGCAGGAGAATCCTCTTGCAGGAACCTTCTAGATTTACTAAGGGGGAAGACTGCGGAGCTGGCCAGCTCTTCCCTGCTAAGCAGTACCGGATATGCTTGAAGTAGGCCAGGTCACAGACTTGTCCCAGCATCTTGCAGGTTGTCACATTCCCTTCATTAAAGGGGTTGTCCCGAGGCAGCAAGTGGGTCTGTACACTTCTGCATGGCCATAATAATGCACTTTGTAATGTACATTGTGCATTAATTATGAGCCATGCAGAAGTTATAAAAAGTTTTATACTTACCTGTTCCGTTGCTGGCGTCCTCGTCTCCATGGTGCCGACTAATTTTCGCCCTCCGATGGCCAAATTAGCCGCGCTTGCGCAGTCCGGGTCTTCTGCAGTCTTCTATGGGGCTCCGTGTAGCTCCGTGTAGCTCCGCCCCGTCACGTGCCGATTCCAGCCAATCAGGAGGCTGGAATCGGCAGTGGACCGCACAGAAGAGCTGCGGTCCACGGAGGAAGAGGCCATCTTCAGCGGTGAGTAGAGAAGTCACCGGAGCGCGGGGATTCAGGTAAGCGCTCCGGTGAGCTTTCTTTACCTCCCTGCATCGGGGTTGTCTCGCGCCGAACGGGGGGGGGGTTGAAAAAAAAAAAAACCCGTTTCGGCGCGGGACAACCCCTTTAACAGCAAACATGGGTAGTCTTTCTCTCTATCTTTTTTCACCTGGTACTGAGTGTCGTGAGCGAATTGTGCATCTACTTTCTCTCTGTTTCCCACTTAGTTCAGGAACATTTGGTCACAAACTGCTTGCTCGGTTATTTCAAATCATGGCAGACATCTGGATGCTTTTCTTTTTCTTGCTGCCTAGCCGCAATATTACTGTGTCACTGCACACACTTCTGTTTCTCTGCAGAGCTTTTTATCATCTATAGGCTAGCCCTAGGTTAAAGCGCCTCCACCCCTTTTACATACCTTGCATGATCGCAACATTTCACTCAGCCTCCAAGGCGGCACAAAGCCTTAAAGAAACAGTTACAACAACATTTTCTCAGATATGTCAATGCTTTGGTATGCACATTGTTAAATATCGCAGCATAATGACAGCCCCTTGGGTTCCATGCACATTTTTAAACAGTGTTTTCTGTATCAGAACAGACATCAAGTTAGCTCATCATCTATAAGGCCTATTAAAACCCTCTTACATAAACATAAATTGTGAATACTAGATTGGTGGGGTTCCAATTCTCAGCACTTCTGCTGATTGCTTTTTGAAGGATCCACGCTGCTCAAGTGAGCATTGTGGCCTCTTCATTGTATACCAGGCACAGCACTGTTTATAGTATACCGCCTATGGGATTGAGCTGCAGAAATGCCATGCGGCCGATGGACGTGACATCATGGCTGAGGAATATACCACAGTTATCACCCTACAAACAGTTGAACAATGGGATGCCGGCAATCAGATCTGATATTGATCACCTATACTACAAACATTTTAAAAATATTTATGCTATGCCCTTTAAGACCTTCGAGCATTTCAGGAACATATGGAATTCTAGTACTTTGTTGATGGATGAGCAGTCCCACCACAAATTAATTAGATTTTCCTCATTGTTAAGTCTCCAAAATATTGATGAGTAATTAAAAAAAATGTATAGGTTTCATATATCATTTCTATAGTATTTTCCTTGACACTCTAATGGGACATGTATATTTAGAGGATTTGGAGACTGTGTTGAAGGCATGTGGCCATTGGTGGGGATGTAATCACTAAGTGATTATTACCTTAAGCAGATTGTAGCTGCCTCATTTATGATTCGGAGAGACCTCTAGAGGTATCGGTGGTTGCAATCCTCTATCTCTATTTCCTGGCCAAGGTAAAGTGGCATCTTTCGGCACACAACACCTATCAAGCATGCCTTGCCAGCCAATTTTCCAGTTCCTGAGTTAAACCAGATCTAAGTAAAGTATTATATCTGATCCAAACTTTTAGTTGAAGCAATGCTCCATCAAGCTGCCATTATGACTTTGACCTTGGCCCGTCTTTGTCCCTACAACATGACTATTTGTGATATTTAGATTACCTACATCTTTGGTCTATTTCTCATTTGTTTGCGATAATGGAAAAGGCAAATCATTATTTTTTTTTTAAATCTCTTTTAAGCAATTGAAGCAAATGCTGTGAAAAATAATATACAGGAGAGGTAAGATAGAGTTGTTGTAGCAAAGACAGAATAATCAGTATCCTCAAAAGGGAGCCTGAGAAAAGCAAATATTTTCACCTCAGTAACTTCAAATCTCAGCAAGGAAATGAGTTAGTACTGTAGCATGCTTTGAAGGTCTCCACAGACAGTCCTGACTGGAAAGGCCAATGTTGGGAGGAATATGTGTAATACAATCAATCTTCTAAGTCTTTGTTTATAGCTAGTCGTTAAGTGTGGGAAAAGCAGGAAATGTACCGCTAAATAAAAAGATATAGAATGAGTGCTCTACAGAACTTCAGCTTTGTAAATCACGGAGCAGAAGGAATCCAGTTAGCTGGAGGAGATATTCACAGCCCAATAATTACCAGTTGATGCAATGGCTGAAAGATAAAAAAGGAGCTTCTAATGCGCCTTTGCATTTTTTAATCCATATTTGAATTGCAGTATAAAGTAGTCTATGTTTTAACTGCTGTGTATATTGATCCAACATCTCTTTTTTATGAATAGGTTCTAATCTTTGATGTAAAGAAGACTCCTATGACAGAACATTAATGCAGTCTGCGGTCCTCAATCACGAATGTGCACCACAGATAACTAAGTATTATGTACAATAATGTATATTACAAAGTCATACTTAGTACTCCGTGATAAGAATTCTATTTCCATTTACATAAATATATAAAGAACCCTTTTATCCAACTTCTGTATATTAAGTTGATGTTGAAATTCGTTGGAGCTTTTACATTTTTTAGATTCCTATTAATGAGTAATTGCGCTCGTATTAGCTTGCCATTTATGCTCTAAACTAAGAAAATATAGCTCAACTTATAGTGGAGGACATTAAGGCATAATTGGTGAGGAGTTTGCTTATTCTAACCAATGACAAAGAGGATAAAGAGTCGAGGGGTCGGAGAATAGAAAGCACCAATCCTCATGGAGTAAGGAACAAAGAGAGATATCTGTTGTACGAGGTTCGAAGATGGGGGTTATGCGTAACTAATAGAGATGAGCGAGTACCCAAATGCTCGGGTCCTCGTTATTCGACTCGAGCTTTTCGTAAAATTCGAGAGCCCTATTCGCGTCACGAACCCCATTGACTTCAATGGGAGACTCAAGCATTTTTGTACTGTACCGGTACCGGGTGCCGAGCTGCTTTTCTGCCCAGAAACATCAAATAACTCGAATCATAAAGGCTGCATATCACCAATATTTCGGAATCCAGTTAGGAGATCAGGACATTCACTTTAGTTGAAGTTAGTGTATCTTTAAAATCAGAGTTAGGCCTACTAAAGAAAATATAAAGTCCCATTCATTTTCCTCAACCCAAAATTAGGGTAGTTTAGTTATTTGAAAAAAAAAAAAAGAACTTCAAAGTGTACTTTTAGTATTTTGATTTGAGAGTGGTATATCTTAAAAACCAGAGCTAATAAACAAAATCTAATGGCATATCTATGTTTCTCGATCGTTTAACTATTTTGAGAAAGGAAAAAAAATTTAAAGTGCATTTTGGTTGTCCAGTATAATTTGAATTTTGGGAGGTAACTTGTACTATATGCCGTTGGTGTTAATAATTGTAAGCCCTATGGCTAAGGGTGGCTAGAAATAGCCAGATGTCTTGTTACCATGGTAGCTAGGGATATGTCTTTAAAAGTTTAATGCATGAGAGTTGAAAACTAATCTTATTTACTATAAGAAATATATTCCCATTGGAACATAGCCACTTAGTATGTCCTCACACAAGTTTAAATGATCAGCGATCATTGACTTGAGCTGTGGAATCAGTAAGTCTTATATTACGTATGCTCTAAGGTTATACCTTCAGAACTAATCACCAAAAAGAAATCAATTTAAAACTACTAACTTTATTGAAAATCTTTAAAATCTATTAAACGGACAGACTAGAACATATATTTTAAAGAAAAAATAAGCCTATGGGATTTGATTGATGATGAAACCAAAAAATCCCCCAGCCCCAAAGAAACTCGTTTGCTGTGATCGTTCTAATCTTATGGATACCACGTATTAATCCACTTATATTTCTGTTTGTATAGTATGTGGAATAACACCTCCTATCGTCTAAATCAAAAATGGGACCACCAGAACGGGAAGGTTAATCCTTTTTAAACTTATCTGAAAGCTCCTATTTTTGGACTTTAAGATAGATAATATTTTATTTGTGGAGTTTAGACAGTAAGCAGTGATTACTCGTTATGTATAATTCAGACACACCTAAGTATACACTCCTTTATTGTAGGGTATATCTGGTGCAGATATAAACACACCTAAGTAACCCTGGACACTTCAATAAGCCTCCGGTTCACAGGAAACGATGTTGGAAGGAAAGGGTTAACTCGCAAGCAGGACCGCTATAGCAGGCACACACATAATCCTATTGAGGTCCTGTGTTTATTGCCTCCATAGCCCAGACAGAGTCTCTTTGATGATTGTACAATGTCAAATGTAGGTCCAGCGCACAAGGAGCTAACACTCCCCATGTACCTGGATATAATAGGAGTCAGTGTGCTGTTTAAAAAGTCGGCTCCAAAAATTTGACCCAAGATTCTGAGGCAAGGCTGTATTTGGTGTAGATATAAATGCACCTAGATGACTCCAGACTCTCAAATAAACCTCCGGCTAACAGGGTAAAATGTTTGGAGGAAGGGGTTAAATTGTGAGCAGGACCGCTATGGCATGCACTCACATAGTACTATTGAGATACTGCGTTTATTGCTTCCATAGCCCAGACAAAGTCTCTTTGATAATTGTACAATGTCACATGTAGGTCCAGCGCACAAGGGGTTAACACGCCCTGTGTATCTGGATATAATAGGAGTCGGTGCGCTGTTTAATAAGCCAGCTCCTAAAATTTTGTTCCCAGCATTCCCTTGTGAGGGGAGGATTTAGATGTATAACAATTTCATCCAGTTTTCTAAATGGAGGTCCCTGCTAAATAATCCAGCATTGATCGCCGTGATACATAACTGGCTATATCGGCATCGCTGTAGCTGCTCGACGAGAGGTACCGGGCAGCCAGCTAACACTGCATTGTCTAACTCACTACTTGATATTACTGACTCACTATTCAATATCATCATCAACGCGTTTCTGCAGTCTGTTAAGGACAGACTGTGTCATCAGGATGGTTTTAAATTCAAAGGTGGTCGCTGCCATGATAGCTGGCGGCTCTCCCGATAGCGAGTGCCACGCGTCAGATTCTGACAGCTCTTATATGTTACAAGCCTCTCCTTCCCTCATTCCCTTACAACCAATCCCATATCCTGGTCGGGATTTGTACACTCCCCCTGCTGCCTCACGATATATCAAAAGGACTGTGTCCGCTGATAATAATTCAGCACTGGACAGTTCCTCTGCTATTGCGATCTATTACAGCAAGAGTTCAGTGCAGGGATCAGCACTGGACAGCTCCCTCCACACATCTATAGTGCTGTATTCATCTTAAAGTATTGTGAAAGCACTAGTCTTTTCAGGGGTTATTATAAGTGATGATACAGCTATCCATCCCTGCAGGATCATTATATAGTTTAAGGGGGGGTAGATACCATAGAGGGATTCTTTCAGTTAGTAATATTAGAAGCATCCAAACCTATGTATGTGTCTCAGTTTTTGGTCAAAATCGGCAACCAAATCAAATCCGTAATTTCTATTCCCATAAAACGGTCGGGGGGGGGGGGGGGGGGGGATAAACAAAAAACAACAGTTTTTCTCTTTTAAGGTTTGTTTTGCGCCCCTTAATCGCCCTTCTTTCTTTTAACCCTACTTCCAAACCATCATATGAGATGAAGAACCATATCCTTCCTTTTATCACGATTTTTACCAACCAAGATCTATCAGATGAATGATGAGTAAGAGACCCGCTCATTCAGACCTGTGGGGGAGCAGGTCTGTAACCTGTAGAACCACATACATTCTTTTTGTAGCAATTTTCTATAGCTATTTCCCCTTCTTCCATTGCACCTAATCAGTTCCATGCCCTGAAATTTTAGGACACTAGGGTCATTATTATGGTGGTCCCTCACGTGGTGGGCTAGACTAGTATGTTCACCTCTTTGCACATTTTCTACGTGATCCAGTATCCTTCTCCTCAGCTGTTGTTTCATTTTGCCTACATATTCCATAGGGCATGAGCAAGTTGCCAAATATACCACACCTGACGTTTTGCAATTAATGAAATCCCGGATCTCATGTCTTTCCAGTGTTGGAACTTGCAAATGTGGGGCCTCTCTTTATATACTAGCAAACTCTTCAGTCAGAGCAAGGGTACGTACCCCTGGTTTTCTTAGAGGTTAGCCATATTTCCCTTGGTGACTCGAGGGTACGGTGACTATGAACAAGGAGATCTTTCACATTTCTACCTCTTCAATACATAATGGAGGGCCTGCTTCCCAGGTACTCTGCAAAATCTTTATGTTTGAGTAGAATATTCCAATATTTGTGTAAGGTCCTATTTACCTTCCCTGATTGGTCATCATATGTTCCTATTATTCTCACTAATTTTTTGGATTCTGGTTTGGACTAACTTTGGACTTACTGTAGAATCAGTAAGTCTTATATTACATATATGTTCTAAGGTTATACCTTCAGAAGCAAGGATGTGATATAATGTTAATGAATATATTGATGTTATACTAATTTAGCAAATAGGTATTTTTTCCCCCAGAGATTACAAACACTTATATTATATTAGCAGAACTCTGTGCCATTGGATTTTTTCCCCTTAGATCTGAATTTAAACAGATATTGCATATTTGCTTCCTGAAAAAAACAGAATTCATTAAGCAGTCCTTTTTCTTCTTCTTAAGGTCAATGGATCACAAACCGGAAAAAGAACGAACATTTCCATTAGTTTTCAATTGCTTTTCATTTTGCTGCAAATGGTTTTAGAGGGAAAAAAAAGTCAGTCAAAACATTAGTGTGAGGAGTCAGGAGACAACATGAGATTGTGTGGTGGTATGGTGAGTCCCTTGTGGCTCTGGACTATGGAGATGCAGATACTACATGTGCAGATGTAGTATTGAATGACATTGGATACTCTTCATGGCATACTTACTACTAATGTCTGATACACTTCAGCTGGTATTTCCCTCAATTCATCCTGCAAACATCTTGTGAGTTCTCTCAAAGAAAATGAATTGACCCATCTACAATGGTGCAAGGAGTGTTGTTATTGGACAATGCAAGTATGTTCTATGGAGTGATGAATCATGCTTCTCAATCTTTAAATCATAGGGAGGTTTTTCAGTGTGGAAGATGCCCGGGGATAGCCTTTTGCTTGAGTGTGTAACAGTTAAGTCCGGCAGAGATTTCGTAATGGTTCGGGGATGTTTTACATGGCATGGTTTTGGTCTGTTGGTTGTAGTGGCAAGAACCATAAACATGGAGGTGTACCCTGACATTTAGACAATAATATGCTCCTGACAATGTGACAATACTCTGGGAATGGTCGGCTATACTTCCAACAAGACAACATCCATTGTCACAAATCCAATACTGTTTTACGTTGATTTAAAAATATGGATGTTCCACAATTGGACTAGCTTGCACAACTTGACCCTACTGAAAATCTTGGGGAAAACTGGAATGTGGGGTCAGGAAATATAAACAGCATCTATCTTCTTTCAGAGAATTTACCAGGCATTTGGAGGATGAATGGAGGGAAATACCAGCTGAAGTATATCAGACATTAGAAGAAAGTGTCCCAAGGAGAGTATCCAAAGTTATTAGGGACAAAGCAGCCCCCCTATTAACATATGCACATAAATACTACTTTTGATTCTTGCTCAGCTGTCCAATTACTTTTAGTAGGATAGTATATTGTGCTCCATGGAGCACAGTATGTTGTAGATATTCTTGTCTGGAAGCAATGTCTCTTGGGGACAATAACTTCATAATATGACATCTGATGGAGTATGACACAATTTTCATGTTGGATTCATATGAAAGGGGGCATAAAAGACTCTGTATACTTCCATATAAAATTAGGAGCATACATATAGTAGGAAAACATAGAAGGCTGTATGCGCTCTATTACATTTCCATAAAATGGGAGAATGTACAAAGCCATAATGCAGCTAAGTGCATAAGACCTTCCTGGTAATATAAAGTCCCTTGACCCTTTAGTGGCACGCCCGGAAAATGTCCAGGGCTTGCTGCAGTGACCATGCAGTTAAACCCTGGAAGATTTCCGTGGACAGCTCTAGTGCTGAAATGCTGGGCAGGAAACAGTTATTGTGCTACTGTACATGTTTGCCACTTCGAATTACCTCAGAAAAATCTGCGGAACTTGCTGCGCTGACATGGTAATAATAAACCTGTCATTGAAAGGGTTAAAGCTTTGAAAATATTAAAAATGCTGCCCAATTTGCAGGCAGCATATTATAGCTAAGCAAATAGCTATAGAGTAAATTTAAGTACTTAAAGAGGATCCCGCCATAAATGTACAGCAGGTGGTCATAGGTGGTGCATGAAGTGTACTCGACTCCTGTGCCCGCTCTAAACCTGTTGGGTGCCTACTGTTTCTGACAGCTGACACCCACCTGCAAAGGTCGCAATCAGAGCTTGCTCTAGTTTCAGCTGTTAACTAACACCCCATCACAGTGGATTAACATGGTAGCTCTAAGCCTAGTGTAGGCTCCCAGGACTGTAATATATTGTAGTCTATTTAGCCTTGCCTAGACCATCTGCTGGACTCCTAAGTATAAAAATAAGGACTAAATGACAAGTTATACTGAGTCTTTTCCTGCAAAACTACACATCAATCAGCTCAGCTCCTCCTGCTCTATGGCATGCTGCCTGCAGATTGGACTGAATTTTCAATGAGACAGATGTGCTTTAATTTTAGCGATCTAAATGTCGTACCCATGAGAATTTATAATTATCAGTAATTATTAGTTCAACCTTCATTGAGCTGGAAAAGGGTAGAAGTTGTGCTATGAATAAACTGAATGCCACTGCAGAAATATGAAAATCACACGAAAATGTCAGATATTACTGTCTTGTCTCAATAGAGTGGAAAACACTTAGCTTAAGATTAAAAATGTGTTTTATTATTAGAACGAATGTTTATCCTGTGGTGGCTTGTAGCTAAGAATTAATTAGGTACATTTAGACACCTGTTCACCAGAGATAGTTTTCTTGTGAAGTGTGAATGCCAATGACATAGTATAGACTTTTACAGTGAATACTCCCGCTACTATGCTTATAATAGCATTGCTGCAAAAACTTTACATGTAGATATTTTTATAAATCCCATCCACAATGTGGCTTTAGTTAACAATGCTGCATTAGACTAGCCTTTCTCATGGGATGTGGAAAGGATGTGATAGTAAAAGTCTAGGTCTATGGCACAACCCATTGGTGGTGAAATGCTACTTAAGGGAGAATATTGCATTTCAAGGGAACACTTTACTGAAAACAACTTGCTGGTAGCATCTACCGGTAGCATCCCACCGCCAATAGGTTGGGCCATACCATAGACTTTTCCCATCACATCCAGTCAACAATTACCAATGCTAAAACAACATCCAGTTGATCAGCGTTACTAGGCCAACAGCGTCTATACTTGCACCTTCTTTTACCTCCAAGTGTTGCATGCCCATGCTCAATTTTCTATTCATGACCCTCTAAAGGTGGTCTGCCCCGTCTTTTTTCTTGTTATACCTTGGGATGGTCAGTTTTATGCAACTACTTGTTATTCTAAAAAGATAGGTAAGATAGAGCTTCAAGGTACAATGCAGTGAGCGAATATTTATAATAGATTAATATGCCAATATTCAGGATGTGCTGATGTGCTAAAATTCTCAATTTTGCCCTATGACCCACCTCTGTTTTGCTTTTGGCTCATTGCATTGTCTTTACTTTGGCGTAAAGCTGACCTTTATCTGTCTTCAAATCTGGCATGGGGCAGCTTTTGATCCATTTTGGACACTTTGAATCGCAATTATTGAACTGAATTGACAACCCATCTTCAATAGGAGCCCAAGAGATACTTACCCTTCCATGAATACCGGAATCCAGTGCTGCAGCCAGCTGCGGTCCTGGGTTTATTGTGACAGATGATGTCAAAGGAATTCAGGTGACCGCAACAGCCAATGAGATATCAGTTCTTGAACTCCTGGCATCATAGCACTAAGGAGAACAGGCATCTATCATAGTAATCTCTGGGACCACTGTGGGCTGCAGCATGGGATACCAATAAGTATATCTGTTTGTTTTTTTACCCAACGGGGTCCTATTGAATGCGCGGATTCCATGCGTCTAACAGTTATCCATGTGAACACTTCTATAAGATCCCATTGGTTACTATAGAAGCGCTTTCTGTGCACCCCTCTCTTGCCCACAGTGTCCATGTGAAAAATCCCTTAGAGGAATATGCAATGTTCATCAATTGTGTGGCAAGATTATTTTACCTGGGGATCCGGGGCGGTATAGGGGTGTTTGGAGCCAAAGCAGCACTAAATCATGGCTCCCAACTGGATAGAGAGTGAGCAGACTTTTTTTTTTACACATCTCTGAGAAACTACCTGTCAAATCAGGGTATGATATTACATCACACTGCCGGAGCAATAAAACCTTCATATTCCCCTTGGGAACTAAAAAAAAACTTACAAATCAGTTTTAAAAAGGTTTATTAATTATTAAAAAAATAAAAGGTAATACAAGTTAAAACTAAAAGCCTTTTCCCATATGTATAATAAAAAAAATCTAAATAAAAAAAACACAAAAACATATTTGGTATCTTTGTGTCCCTAAAAATCCGATCCATCCAAGTAATGCTTTATATACGCCACACGGTAAACGTCATCAGAAAAAAAATACACAATGTCAAAATTGCACTTTTTTGATCACCCTGTCTCCAAGAAAGGTTTTTCAGTACATTATATGGTACATTAAATAGTACCATTTAAAAATTCAACTCGTCCCGCAAAAAACAAGCCGTCAGACTGTTATATTGATGGGTAAATAAAAGAGTTATACTTTTTTAAAGTAGGGAGGAAAAAGCAAAAATGAAAAAAAAAAAGAGGCGTGTCCTTAAGGGGTTAATTATACCATTATACCCTTGTGATACACGGTGTTCATAATACCCATAGCACCATGAAATATGATTTAGTAATATTTTTAGAATCGTAATTATCACTCCCTAAGTATACGCTAGATAAACAGATATTTCTGCCATGATGCATAAATATACGCCGTAGAGCTGTCAGTGATGCTGTCAGCCTCTCCAATCCAATCGCCAGAGCATTTTACTAGGCTTGTGACAATGACAAAAGATTTTCACCTTCTCTTTGTTCGTGTCATGCTCTCTTGATATGTCTTCTCCTCTTGTAAGATATATTGCCGATTGTGACCTGTATTTTGACCTAACTCTTTAAATCTTTCACCTTTTCACTCAAATATATTCTTGTTAACAAAGGCAACTGAAATCCCACTAACTACAAAGAGATATGTATCGCTATATAGACAAGTCAATCTTATAATGGGAAAAAGGCAGAGAAACAAATCTTTTAATAATTGAACAGGATCAGAAATGTCTCATAACAATGAGGTTCTTAAAGCTTTGGGTGCTACAATGTAACAATATAAGAATAACCCACTACTGCTTTCTTGGTGATCTTTCGCGCAGGCTGGTTGATTGACAAAAGCTGTTTGTCAGATTGTTTTTTGTGCCACATAGGGATTTTATTTTTTATCATTTTTAATATGGCTTTATACAAGATCTGGGTTGTACAGAACCAAATTCTATACGGCTAAAAAGGAGTTAAATATACTTTGAATTGCATTCAGAGACTTTCTTTCCATAGGAAACTAACAGAAGAAGAATTGTGCCGTATTAAGAATATATTCTCCTTTAGAAACACTGCTTAAAGGGAAGAATATGGTGCACTTTTGGAGGCATAATATGGAGTTGCAGAGATCGGGGGTGGAGGGAGCGTTTTATTTGGGGGGGAGTGAAAGGGTGGGGTTTAACGATGCCCGGATATCCAAAAGAATGTCTGACTCAGGTAAAGAAGCCTTTTTGCCTTCTGAATGTTACATTTAAAGAAAAATGTAAAGAGAAGTTAAAGGGTCTTAAAGGTAATAATTTGTAGGGGTCTCTATTTTAACTGTTGCTTGTGTCCTTGAACATCTATGGGCATCTTAGCGGTGATGTGTTTGACCTCCCTATTTGGTTCTGCTATGTCAAAAGTACCTGAAACGGCTGCATGCATCATCATTGAAATGTACGGCTCTGTTCACTTCTGCATCAAGGACTCCGTTGGACACCTCTGGTGCTAATATGTCACAAAATCCCAAATGCTACTTTATCCAGTAAAATGTCGAGAAGTATGATGTAACCCAAAGAAACCCCATTATGATCAGCGGGGTCTGTTGGGTCTTGTTCAGGTCTATCATATGAGGGATCCATTGCTGCTTGGCATATTGTTTTTCTGTCTCTAAGATGGAACAGGAAAATGAAATGCCCCAATGCAAATGTGAATAAAGGGAATCCAGTTTTCCCACTGTAAGCCAAATTGTTCATTGTGCTTTAAAAGGCTGATGAGAAGAGAATAGGGAATGCATCCATTAATGGAGAGATCACTTGATTCTGGAGAAGCCTGATTGCACTTCTTGGCAGGCTGAGCAATGAGTAGTGTATAGAGATGAGCGAGCACGCTCGGTAAGGTCAGTTACTTGAACGAGCCTCGCTCATCTCGTGTAACTGCCTTCTTGTCCAAGCGTGCTTGGGGGGGCAGTGGGGGAGAGCGGAGGGGAACGGGGGGAGAGTGAGAGAGATATCTCTCTCTCCCCCACGCTACCTCCCGCCGCTCACCCCCGCTGCCCCCCTGAGCACACTCGGGCGAGAAGGCAGTTACTCGAGATGAATGAGGCTCGCTCAAGTAACTGACCTTACCGAGCGTGCTCGCTCATATCTAGTAGTGTGCATCACTCTCATAACTACTGCAACAGAGCTACACAGTTTGATGCTCAGTGAAGCAGAGGAAATGGACTAGATGCCAGTGCAGCCAGGATATTTCAGGAGAGGTATACAGACATTAACCTGGCTGGTGTAGTAAAAGGTAGAGATGAGCGAGCACCAAAATACTCGAGTCGAACTTTCAGTGATGCTCGAGAGTTCGTTTCGAGTAACGAACCCCATTGAAGTCAATGGGCGACTCGTGCATTTTTGTATATGACTGGTGCTCCGCTAAGGTTTTCATTTGTGAAAATCTTAGCAAATCACCAAAGTCATGTAAAAAACACAGAAATGGATAGGGCAGGCGAGGAGCAACATGCAGGGCTGCATTTCGGGCTCCGAGGTCTCACTATTAAGCCACAATAGTGGCAAGAGTGAGACCCCCCCCCCCCCCACTGTCAGCATTAAGATCGTTCTCCTCTGTAACAGCTGTGGCAGAGAAGAACGATGTTAGCCCATTGAATTCAATGGAGCCGGCGATACAGCCGGCTCCATTGAAAGCAATGGGCTGCCAGTGAGCGCATTTTTAAGCCCTTCCCGAAAATTCATCCCGCGCTCGCCGGCAGCCCATTGCTTTCTATGGAGCTGGCTGTATTGCCGGCTCCATTGAATTCAATGGTCAGTGCTCGTTTAATCGAGACGAGCACCGCGTGGTGTTCGTCTCGAGTAACGAGCATCTCGAGCACCCTAATACTCGAACAAGCATCAAGCTCGGATGAGTATGCTCGCTCATCTCTAGTAAAAGGTTTATGGGCCCTGTATCCCTGTTTATCTATAACACTTATAACAGCAGCTCAACTTTACTACACATCTAAGTAATGTAGTCACCAAATAATACTCAGATACCAGTTCTTCATAGTGATTACAGTGCATTTACCTCAAGTGACTCAGACTCCGGGCTCCTCTAATTGGTGTTGTTCACTTTTGAATTTCTTCGTCATGATGACTTTTTTTCAACCACAATTAATCTCTGCATACTCTCTCCATCCTGCTGCAACCCTGGCTCCTCTCAATACTACCTCAGAGTAATAGTTCACCATTTGTGCTCCTACAAGGCAATAGTGCCTCCATAAAGTAATAGTGCTCACATAGGGTAAGAATGACAGCTTTCAACCCCCCTAAGATAATAAATATTGCCCCCCTTTGAGATCGCAAAAGGTAGTAGTGCCTATTTTGCCCCCCAAAAATTAATAGTGCCCCCTTCTGCTCCTACAATGTTATAGTACTTCACCTCATAATGTAATAGTTTCTGAATGAGCTAATAATGCTGCATTTAAAGCCCCATAAGTTAATAGTGCCCCCTTTGTGCACCTTAATGTAGTAGTGCACCCATAAAGTAATAGTGCCACCCTTTCTGCGTCTTGCATACACACATGACCTATCATCCTTTTGGCTCTGGCCCCTCCCTTTTATATTGTTTTAAATATTGGGAGGAGGAGACAGAGCTATGAAGAGGATGAGTCATGTAGGTACACAGCATGCAGTAGGGAGATATTAGGAGGATATTAAGTAACACTGCTGAATGCCTTAGTATTGTGACTGGCGAGTAGGCAGGAAAAGGGTGCCGTCTGCAGTCTTTATAACCTGCAGACCCGCGGAGGCGGTGATTTTCTCCAATCTACCCCCCAAATCAGGCTGTGTACATTGATGCAGTGTCTGTTCACATGGTTGTATGAATGTGGCCTTATCCAAATCTTTACTTTTTTAATTTTTAAAAACATAGAGCGAACTTAAATGTAAAGATGAAGGAAAGTTTTACCTTGATTGTGATAATATCCTCAGCAAGTTACCTTATCTTAAGCCATTAAAAATCTATTGTTCTCTTATCTTAACAGAAAATCAATTGTGAAGCAATTAAAAGTGAAAATAAACTTGCACAAAAAGTTATCATAATGCATTAAAAGTCATTTTAAATTCTGAAGCATCTGTACAGTTCAAAGAAAAAGTATGAGAATCCTTTGGAATTACCTGGATTTCGGCATTGATTACAAATAAAATGTGGTCTAATTATAATCTAAGGGCCTGTCTACAATGCCATTAGGCTAAGTTATCCATTTCCGTTTCTCTGTTCCATTTGAGGAGAAGAGAAACAGAAATAAAAATGGAATTAAATGTTTGCATTTGATTCACCATTGATTGCAATGGATTTAAAATAAAACACAGAAATATTTCCATGTGCTTCTGTTTCATTTCTGTTTTTCAAACAGAACACATAGCTCAATCAGCTGTTCTGTTTGAGAAATGCAAATGAAAAAAAAGATTAAACAAACGGAAATAAATGGAAATATCTCCTTTTTTAACATTGAAATCAATGGGGAATAAAATGAAAATGTTTAATTCCATTTTTATTTCCGTTTCCCTGTTACTCAATCAGAACAGAGAGATGGAAATGGTTAACTGAGCCTAATGGCAATGCAGACAGGCCCTAAGTCACAATTTTAGCCAAACATATATGAACTAATTATGCAACAATACTTGGGTATAACATCCTGAAAAAAAGACTTAAAACTAGAGATGAGCGAGCACGCTCGTTTAAGGCTGCTGCTCGATCGAGTAACTGTGTACTCGCCCGAGCAGCATGCGTGGCGGGGGTCAGCGGGGGCCAGCAGGGGGTGAGCGAGGGGCAGCTGGGGGAGAGAGATCTCTCTCACTCTACCCATGCTCCCTCCCGCTCCCCCCGCTGCCCCCCGCATGCTGCTTGAGCGAGTACAGTTACTCGATAAGACTGCTACTCAATCGAGCAGCAGCCTTAAATTAGAGTGCTCGCTCATCTCTACTTAAAACACATTTATTTTTCTTCCGCTTGATTGATGTACTTAAAAGGTACATTCAAGTTCTAAGGTCTCCTAATTTTTTTTTTTTTCAGGAATAGGAACAGCTAGGAACATTTGTAGTGACCCAGAGTTATCCTTATACACTGTCTTATCCTTATTGTCATATCTAGGCAGTTCAGTTGGGGATATTGATTAAACTATCACCCATCATGAGTCAGAGGGAAGTGATTTTCATGCCACTTGCCCTAATTTGAAAAAAATCTTCCAGTCACCTTTTTTTCTAGCGTGTCAGTTTGCAGTAATGTATCTCAATTTTAGTCTGTGGGGAGAAGAATTATGAAAGGGCCCCATAGCCATGCTAGAGAATGCTGAGGTTCCACCCAGCCTAGCATTATTTGTTCTTATGACTGGCCAGTCCATTTCTCTACATCCTGTCATAAATTACAACTGCACACCAAAAGTGAGATCCCAGGTAGTCTGAGTATGCCGGGATGGGTTAACTCTGAGTAGTAACCAGAAGGGGGAAAATATAGTGTAACAGTTCTGCCAAACACTCTTCCAGACTGTGATAGATAGTTCTCTTGTGATAAGTCAGAGCTCTCAGGAATTGACAAAGACTGCAGCTAGCAGTCGAACATTGCTGTATTATCCGATCATGAGGAATAAATATGCATCCCTTGGGATGTTTTAAATATTTGCACCAGTGAAACCTTGCTGTCCTGAGGTCTGATTTCTACATATGCTATTCGTGGATTTGGATCCAGTCCACTTTGGGGCAAGCAATATTAATCCCTGCATGTGATTTATATAGTCATTTATATAACATCCCTTCATTGACTGTCTCAGCCAATCAGAGCTTGCCGGTGCTGATTGGCTGAGACAGTCAATGAAGGGCTGTGATTGGGCATCGAGCAAGCGCCGACAACCAATCACAGCATTCTATTGCTGGAGCCGGGGTTCTCAAACCTGGCCTCCGGCAATAGACTTGGGAGTGCCGAGGAAGCCCGGATCAGCTGCAGAGAGCAGCGGCCGCGACCCGGACTGCAGCGGCTAGGTGAGTATTGCTTTTTTCCCCCTTCTTTTCAGCATTCTTGGCTGCGTTTTCAGCCGAGCTGAAAACGCAGCCAAAATGCTGGCATAAAGTATGCCAGCGCTGCTGAAACGGGGCGGAATCTGCAGCAAATGCAGCGTTGCAAAATGCTGCATTTCTGCAAACGCCCTGTGTGAGGGAGGCCTTATAATCAATAAGGTAGCAATAGCAAAAAGGTTTCAATGCTGTTTGCTACACTTCCATTCCATCTGTTCCCTTTACCGAAAATATGCACCTCCAATGACAAATACTGCAGCATGAGAACTTGATTTACAGTAAAAAAAAGCTTTCGAAAAGCTATTGAATAGGCAAAAAAAATAAATAAATAAATAAATAAAAACGTTCTGTGTCATAGTTTATTTAAAGCGTCCGATGCTCACCTTTCCCCACTTCTGGGTTTTCCATCCGGGCCATGAAAAGCCAATATGATAATACCCCTTTAACTGCTGTGTATTTATTTACAGTATTCCTAGTTAGTCTTCATGATCTTATGACCCTTTGACGTGTGGCGATGATCGAGAACAAACGCTCATCGGAACGTTCATTTGCCAGTTGAATGGTCTGCGTAAATATGTCTTGTTCATCAGCCGATCGTGTCTTTTGTGGTGCAGTAAAAATCATTATTGTTAGCAGCATATTCCCCAATGTGAACGAGGCATGTGCTGCTGAGACTGATGATACTGTATTAGGGACTAACAAAACAAGCTCCTGAACCCCTTGTACCTCTCGTGAGTCACCCCTATTTCCTTCTAGTCTGCAAGCTGTTGCGAACAGCACCCTCACTCCTATTGAAACTGTCTATCAGTTGAATTCTATATGCTTTGTCTTTTTTTGTCTATGTTCCCTCTGGCTTGTGAAGTAGTGTGGAATTTGTTGGCGCTATTTAAATGTAGATTAATATTACTATTTTTACGTCTGCAATGGCCCTTGGTTCTTACATGTCATAAACAGTTTCTTCCATTGCTGGAAATCATTGATACTTTTTAGGAATTAATTCGATTAGCCGTGATTGTTCTCAGCAAGAAAAACCTGCGGAAGCCAGGAGTCACTCGGCGGGGAGAAAATGCAGTAAGAAGACTGACAGGGGAGGAATAGGTGAGTACAGAATTATTATTTTTTTTAATGACAGACCCCCTTTAATTCTAAGTATAAGTAGGCTTATAAATAATAATGCATCACCGGTGTCATTTATACAGTTTGATGCTCTGTTTTTGCACCACAGCTTTCTTCACTTCTTCTCCTTTTAATGAATCAGATACACCGAAGAGAAAGTAGGTGAAAGGAATACAAATAAACAAATGAAAAAACAAAGAAACCTGAAACATTTAATTGCAAACTTAAGATTGATCGCTCTTCCTCAAGGGCATGGTTGAAATATGTTCTTTCAGATAATATATATTCATCTTCTTTGAGCCATGCGCAATAATTCACAATAACAGGAAAGAAGAGAACTGTCCAAAATCTGATTTTTACTCATAAATGAAATTACACTTTTTCATCCTGGCGTTGTATCTAGTAGGAAAACAAACAGGAACTCTTGAAGCTAGCAATCATTTTGATAAGAAAAGAAGCAGGGGACACGGTTAGGTATGCACCCTCCTGAAACATCTATTTTCTTTCATTTTCCTTCATTTGCTGTATCTTAGCAACCGATACCAGACCTAGAATCTAATCTAACTAAAATAAAGCTCTTGGAATTTCTCTGATCACTTAAAATACTTTGCTTTGAGTAGTGAACGCTTTGGTTTGGCTATTCAGTCAAACATTGAATGGATTACAATAGCTTTACTTAAGGATTTATTCCTTCTACTCAATGATTTGAATACAAACACTGGAGATGTTATATTTATACAGGAATCCGCACCGAGAGAGGCGACCACTGATCACAAATACTGATGATAGTACACTGCATAATGAGCAGTGCAATACTTGGAACTTATATTGTAGGCACAAACTACCGTATTTTCCAGACTATAGGACACACCTGACTATAGGATACGCCCAGGCTTTAGACAACAGAAAATATTTTATACTATTGTCACTAACTCGTCCAGAGAAGTACCACTTTTTGGTGTTGTTGGGTAGAAAGGGGGCTAATGCTTTCTTATAGTATCATCTGCCATAAGGGGCACAGCAGAACGCCTATCTTCGTGAGCCCTATGTAGTTCTCCAGCACTGATGAAGAGTCTACATGGATTTTCTCTGTAGATACCCTTAAGCAATGTGGCTTTTTTTCCCCCATTTTTGTTTTTTCTTCCCTACTTTTTAAAAAGAATAACTCTTTTATTTATCTATCAATCAACGTAGTTGTCACTTGGCTTGGTTTTTCGCGGGATGAGTGTTTTTTTAATGGTACTATTTAATGTACCATATAATGTACTGATTAACTTTTCTTAGAGACAAGGTAACCAAAAAAGTGCAATTCTGAGGTTGTGAATTTTTTTTTCTGATGACGCTTACCGTGTGGGGTAAATTATGCATTACTTTGATAGACTTTAAAGTCTAAACAGAGTGAAATGGAAAAAGAAATTCTGCCATCTTTGGGGGAGGGGGATTAGTTTCTATGGTGTACACACTGCAGCATAAATGACATGATAAATTTATTCTGATTACTACGATACCAAATTTATATAGTTTTTTTTTTGCTGTACTAACTTTGAAAAATTAAATATCTTTGGAAAATTATTTTCTGCCGCCATCTTCTGACAGAGATAACTTTTTCATTTTTCCATCGATATAGTTGTGTGAAAACTCGTTTTTTGCAGGACATCCTGCAGTTTCTATTTGTAGTATTTTAGAGTATATTTGACTTTTTGATCACTTTTTTCTTGGAGACAGGGTGACCAAAAAATTGCAATTTTCGACGTTGTGTAATTTTTTTTCTGATGACTTCCACTGTGCGGGGTACATAATGCATTACTTTGATAGATCTGACTTTTATGGACACAGGGATACCAATATGCTTTGTTTTTTTAATATCGTTTTTTTGTTAGAAATATGGAAAAAGAAGGGGGGGGGGGTAAAACTTTTAATATGGCTCTCCCGCCATACAAACTCTGAACCTCCATGACATAACTGTACGTCATGAAGCGTTAATGGGTTAAACTCAATGGTATCTTCCTGCAGACTTGAATGTTCACTCATGGAAGACAAGTTGTCAAGACAGCTCCTCTGCCAGTGGTTGGAATGTAATTAGCAGATGTAGCTATGTAAAATTTGAAGGGACTGACCTGGCACAGATGGCTCAACCTAAAAGGTTAGCTGCTATGCCTCTGGTCCAGGTTTGCCAAAAGTGGAGGTAGCCGTTGGCGAGGGTGACACCCTGTCTTGGTGACATCCAGAGGAGAGCAGGCACGGAGATTCCCAAGATGGGTGAGTAAAAAGAGGAGAAGATATTAGAAAAAGGTCTCCTGCACTCAGGATGCAACCTCACCAATGCAGTGATCGGATTGTGACACTTAATAGATAGCAGGGGGGGGGGTGTCAAGGTGCATGGACATCTATTAAGTGTCACAATCCAATCACTGCGCTGGTGAGGTTGCATCCTGAGCGCAAGAGACCTTTTCTAGGATGTTCACTCATGCCATCTCTGTGTACTGAGAGTTCACTGTGAGACTGATTGCCTGCATTCCTAATATATTGCAGCAGTGATGAAGTCTAGCCACTTACTCTACATTCACTTGCACATCATCTTTGTGTTTAGCCCCTCCTAAGTAATGTTCAGCTTCAGTAACTGCACATTATTAAACAGCATGGCTTCCTCCCATGACTTAAATGCTCTACCTCATCTCACTGTTGCAGATTGGCTGTGTGTTACGGGATGGAGACAAAATTGAGCAGACTGAGTGAGGAATGAAAGGAATGAGAAGAAAGATGAACAGAAAGATTTAGGCAGTACTTGCAGCTGGGGTAGGCTAGGATCAGTCAAGGGTTTTTCAAAGTGAAAGCTGGGCTGCTGGGGTCTGGGAGGGGGGAACCCCATTATCACTGTTCTGAACTTGGCTGGACATAGAGCAGACAGGGAAGGGGACGACCATTCACACTTTAGAAAGATTTATTTTTGGTAAAAATTGCATCTTATGGTCAGAAACATAAGGTATATTTGTGAAATGCTGACATAAAATATTTTAATCCTATGACATGAAAATAGTTTAGATTTCTTCCACTATTTGCTTCTCCATACTTTTCATGTAACATCTGTTTTTCATTGTAAATTAAATATAAACTGCTTATTAAAATGCTAATGTAAAAAACGTTGGTGTATATACAAGAAAATGATAAAATGTTGATTGTTCTTACTATGCCCATTTTGCTTTGTTCCTATGATACTTATCTCTTATTGTTAAAGGGCACTGCTATCTACCTTGATGGAAATTTGCTTTATGCTAACGCTCATGTAAAGCCCCATTTACACGCAAAGATGATCGCTCAAAATTTGTTCAAAAGATAGCTTGAATGATAGTTTTGAACAATCATTTTGCATAAACTACTAAGTAGCTACTTAGTAGCTTATTAGCTTCATTTGCGTGCAAATGAGCCTCCCTTTGCTGTATGCAGATAACAGCAGGAGGTCTGTTATCTGCTTACAGCTCCATTGTTCTCCAGCGGGGCAGCAGCTGAAACAATGTTATCAGTACTCCCTTGGAGAATCACAGCGTGCGGTCCCTGGTATCAGCTGGCCAGCCGAAGGATGATTTTTATGCTGAACTAAAAATCATCATTCGGCAGAAAAGCATGCGATTAGCAATGATCATGATCGCTTGAACACATTTTGAGTGATAATCGTTGTGTGTAAATGGGCCTTCAGACATGATGGCTATCTCCATTGTTTCAGTAGCCCTTGTCACACACATATGTTGAGTATAAGTATATGAAACTGTAATATGAGCATATATAAATTTGTCATTTTTCCAATGAAGTCTAACTGTTTCATTATCATCTAACATATAACAAACGAGACTTTATAAAATCTACACCAACAACATAAAATGTAGTCTTAGAATTGAACTCTTATTATTTTGTTTCAGAGGGATTGAGGGGGAGGGGGGGGTGGAGGAAATTTTGCCATTTGTTATTTGGATTTCATTTTTACGGGCCTCAGTGTGCAAAATAAATAATGTGATAACATTCTTCTCCGAGTCAGTGCAATTTCGGCGAAACAAAATTTATAAAGCTTTTTCATGTTTTGCTATTTTTGTACCCAAAAAAGGCCACTTTTTTTTTTAAAAGATTTACTTTTGTGTCGCCATATTCAAAGAGCCATAGCAATTTTTATTTTTCCGTCGACAGAGCTCTATGGGGCCTTTTTTTTTACAGGATTAACTCTAGTCTTCATTTATCCAATCTTTGGGAACATATAACATTTTGACAAAATCTGCAATTCTGACACTTTTATTTTAATGGCCTTCACCATGCAGTATAAATCATATATTAAATTAATTCTTCAGACAAGTATGAATACACTAATACCAAATTTATACAGTTTTTTTTCAACTTTTTCACTTTTTTTTTTTAAAGTACTTTTTGTTTATCGCTGCATTCATAGACCCCTAACATTCTTCTTTTTTTTGTCATTGGTGTTATGTGAAGTTCTTTTTTTTTTGTGGGATGAGTTGTACTTTTTAATAGTACCATTTGTTGATCTATATGATTTTATATCCTGTTTTGTTGCAAGGATAGATAGGCGAAAATAGCTATTTTGTATCTTTTTTTCATGGTGTGCTATTTTGTATCTTTTTTTTCATGGTGTGCACTGTGGATTAAATAATGTTCTAGCTATTTTCTCTGGATCATTACGAATGCAGCAATACCACATATGTGATTTTTTAAATTATTTTTTTCCTTTTTACGTAGTGAAAATGGAAAGTGGGGTTTTGACATATTTATTCTTTTTATTTTTTTCAACCTTTTCTATCCCTTAACTTTTTATTTTTGTCGCATTAAGGAACTTATTTCAGTATAGTAGTGTATTTTGAAGCCTGTGAAACTCAGTCAGAGGATGGGTTTCATAGGCTACCATAGCTTGCAGACCCGGAGGCTATATGCAAGCCTCCGGGTGCCATAGCAACCCATCTGGACCCCGCAAGCACATCTTGGGGTCCGATGGGTGACAGAGGGAGCCCCCTCTCCCTGTCTGCCTTTTTTTTGCCGATGTCACACTGACTGCAGCATATAAAGAGTTAGATAATGTAAATCTAAGGTATCTTCAGTCCCCACTATTTGAGCAAGTGCCCATCTGTCATCCGGCAGCCAAGCACCACTCCCCCCTGGCATGGGATACCTGCACTAGACTTCTATTGGAGCACCATCTTTTGATGGTGCTGACAAGTAAAGCCCCTTAATGGATTCATGGATTGATTCTATGACCTAATGACTAGTGAGTTAATTGCTGAAATCAGAGCCATTGCAGTTGGTTGTATGGAGCATGTACATTCACTGTACACATTTTGCAGATGTCACCAATGAAGTTTGTCTAGTTCTTTCTGTGTTTGACTAGGTTTTCTGCAGATGCTACAATTTTACCATAACCATAGTGTGAATAAAACCTGCTGCATGTCCGACCTGTAAAAAAAAATAAATAGAAATTGACAGATCTAATTAAATACAATGATTAGAGATTAGCGAGCACCCAAATGCTTGAGTCCGCGTTCTTCGAGTCAAGTTTTTCGTAAAATTCGAGAGCTCTACTCGAGTAATGAACCCCATTGACTACAATGGGAGACTCAAGTATTTTTGTATGTGGGACGCCGGGTCCCGAGCTTTTTTTTTCCTAGGTTCGTTTTTCTCTCTCTCTCTCTCCCCTGCCTACCAGACAAAAAAACTTGCCAATGACACGCGCTGCGTCATGGCTGGGAGGGGCTAAAACAGGCATGTCACAGCGGGGAGGAGCCAAAAACTGGGCGGGAGTCGAACACGGCTTGATGCTCGTTCGAGTAACGAGCACCATCGAGAACGCTAATACTCGAACGAGCATCAAGCTCGGCAGAGTATGTTCACTCAACTCTAGCAGTGATCCATTAAAAAGAGATCCATTGCAGATTGATTCTAAAGGGAAGTCTTGACTCCATCGTGAACAGATCCTAATATAACTGGTTTGGTTCAGTAACTCCTTTGAAATTTTTTCAAGAAACCGGAGATTCTTAGGCACAACTCGGATTGGATGGCACATGGACACCCCATCCATTTGCTGCCCAAAGTACGGGACCCCAAACATGTACGTATGCTAATTTCATCCAAGAATAGGACAACAATAGGACATGCTGTGATTTTTCATTTCGAACTTTCCATCTGATTTAAAAAGAAGCCCGTGTGCGTAGACTCATTCAAATGAATTATGTGCATGTACACTAATGGTGGGTAACCTCAATTAAACTAGATTGTGTTCCCACAGGGAACAGAGATAGTGGTTGTGTTCCGTGAATATGAATTATGTCATAAATCTTTGCTATGTTAATACTAGGAAGTAAATATGAAAAGCACATGTGTGTCCTATTACAGTAAATACTAGGGCAGTGCTGGTCTACTGAGATAATTTAATTTTTTTTTAATTACAAAGGTGTATTAATGAGACTTAACACTTTGGAATAAAATTCATAAATTCCGAATTCTAATGTAAAAAGCGTAAACAAAATTGCTGTGTAAGGTCTGATAAATATTCCGGTATATTTATTCCTCTTGTAAAATGTCCTCAGAGGAAGTAACGTATTGTATTTGAATTATTACAGAGTTTCTGCCGTAGCGCTCTGCATAGTAATCAGTATTAAAAAAAAGAACCCTCAAATTTACCAGCCGCAATATTTTAATTAAGACTTGTGGTTTTGTACATTGCATCTCAGAGGAAATTACTTATGTAAAACTGACAGAACACTCGCTTGCGTGCTGGGATAAACAAATTATAGAGAAAAACTCAAACGGCGCTTTGCTGTTTTTGCACACTGTTCCTATCTAATTGAATAGATCATCTTGTGGTTTTGTTCCCAGCCCTAGCTTTAAATGCTGTTGCCAGGCCTAAATTGATTGCATGATTAAAGGGATCACAGTTGAACTGAGGTTAACCTCAGATAATGGAACAATGTGGAAACAATACAAAAGTTTCTTTCTTGTTTACAATCTCTTTGTAGGTGATAACCGTGTTCTCTAGCGACATAATACAAATGTATCCTTTTACAAGTCTTGCAATGTTCTAATATTTATGGATTATACAATAACGGGTCTGTTCAACATGACTGGCGCATAGCAAACAGGGTGCCAAAATTCAAAAAGGGGTCAAACGTGAACTGGAAACAATAGTGTAAGGGACTCATCCCCAAGGGATTAATGCTGCCTCGGCAGGCTTTGGAAGGGTGGCCATGTCTAGGATATGCTAGGTTTCATGATGGAGCACCCAACAGAACTGAGCATGCTCACCAGCTTTGAATGCATTAGCCCCAGCAAAAAAAGATAGATAATTTTGAGCTGCATTATAGAGATGCCACAGACTGTAAGAATGCAGAGAATTGGGCTGAGCAGTGTTGAGGAGCCCCAAGAGAGACTGGTAGCAGTAGGCAAGTGCTGTGCCGGATACTGGAAGGAGCCTGATGGCCAACATTGGTGCTGATGTGACTGCAGCCAAGTAAGACTGGGCAGGAGGTGCTACTGAAAGCTGGTGCTGTAATGGTGTGATGATCTGCAGTGGGACTGATTTGAGCAGCATCCAAAAGTGGTACAGGAATCTGCAGCAGGACTGCATGGAAGGTGACATGACCACTGCACTGAGAGAACTGGTGGGACTGGAGGTGACTGTACCATGACCTCAAACCAATGGTACATCTGGACTTCGACAAAAATCCAAAGGATGACACAGTAGGGTTGCACTCCTGACCCTGGACAAGTCCTTACCCTAGGCAGAAGATGAAGACCCTCCTGTATTCCTACAGAGCCCCATCAAGATTTAGGTGGATGCATTGCGCCATTGTGAGAACTGCAAAACACCCTGCTTACAGAGGGGGGCACATAGTATATAATAAGGGAAGGGGGGTCTGTAGCACTAAAGGAACCTTTACATGGTACAACTTATGGCTGAATAATTGCTCAAAAGGGCAAATTCAAACAATAATTGTTCAGTGTAAACATGGCCACCGACAGGGTGAATAAGTTATTAGTTGCAAGTAGTTTCAAATTACAAAAAGAATAGTCACTGGTTGATCAAAAGTCATCTGGTGTAAAATCACAGTTGTTCACATTTGAATGACTTGCCAATGAACTCGCATGGAGATTTCCGCTATGAACGATATCTCAGCAAACAACTAATGAGCAATCATCACTCTGTGAAAAAGCAAATATATGACTGTCATTCATACACTCCAATAACTTTCCTGAGCAACTATGTAAATCATAATTGCTCTGTGTTAAAAGTACTTTAAAGGACTTTTCACAGGGGACAGTAGAGGCCGCATGACGCAATCTGAGCAGCAGTACATTCCACACCAAAATCCACAGGCTAAGGGCTCAGTCACACGGGCGTTTATTGCCGCGATTTGCGCATGCGCATGCGTCCGGCGATTTTTTAAAACCATTGCTTTGCAATGGTATCGGACACATGAGCGCTTTTTATGCGCTCGTCCGATAAATTAGAGAACAGAAATCGCAGATCGCACCTATCTGCGATCTGCGATTCCTGTTCTCTTCTCTATATGCGCTCAAAGAACGATGTTTGCCCATTGAATTCAATGGAGCGGCAATACAGCCGCTCCATTGAAAGCAATGGGCTGCCGGCGTGCGCGGGGTTAATTGTCGGGAAGGGGTTAAATATATAACCCCTTTCCTGCAATGCATCCTGAAAAGTGAAAAAATAAAAAAAAAAGGATGTACTCACCTGCTCCCGGCAGCCTGAGATCCCCGCGGCGGCCCTGCAGTGGGTGTGAAGGGGGTGTGACTCAGGCTTGCCCCTGATTGGCTCAGCCTGAGCCAATCAGAGGCTGATCTCAGTCACACCCATTCATGAATTCATGAATGGGTGTGACTGAGACTTGCTTCTGATTGGCTCAGCGCTGAGCCAATCAGGGGCAAGCCTGAGTCACACCCCCTTCACACCCACTGCAGGCCGGCCGCTGGGATCTCCAGCTGCCAGGAGCAGGTAAGTACATACATTTTTTTTTTTTTTCACTTTTCAGGATGCATTGCAGGAAAGGGGTTATATATTTAACCCCTTCCCGACAATTCATCCCACACACGCCCGCAGCGCTTGCATTCAATGGAGCCGCTGTATTGCCGTCTCCATTGAATGCAATGCGTTGGACAGCTCCGGCCTGTTTCTAATGAAACGCGGCTAGGAGCAGATTTTCGGGCAATTTTTGGGCCGATTTTTCGGCGCCGGTCACGCGATTTGCGCATGCGCATCCGTCATGCGATGCGCAAATCGCGTGAAAAAAACGCCCGTGTGACTAAGGCCTCACTGCCGATTTTGATGTAGAATTGAAAATGGCTTAAAAACTGACTGTAAGGCCTTAGTCAGACGGGCGTTTTTTCGCGCGATTTGCGCATCGCATGTCACATGCGCAAATCGCGTGACCGGCGGCGAAAAATCGCGGGAAAAATCTGCACCTAGCCGCGTTAATCGTCGCAGCAAAACGCTCGTCTGACCGGAGAAAAATCGCCATGCGCATCAAAATGCGCATGAAACTTAGACTGACCGGCGAAAAAAATGATTTTGGTGCGCACATAAAACGCAGAACGCAGATAGGCGCGATCTGCGAATCGTCGTGTCCTATAATTTTTCGCATATCCGCATAAAAAGCGGACATGTGACCGATACCATAGCGAACCATTGGTTCTATATATGCGCAAATCGCATGCGCATGCGCAAATCGCGCGAATAAATGCCCGCCTGACTAAGGCCTTATCATGCATCATAATCCACGGTTAGACCTGCATATTTTGTTTTGTAATTCAGCAGCTGCAGATTTGGCTGCGTCCTGTGGCTTTTTTTTGTCCAATGTGAAAGGTCCCTAAGACAGTTTGTTAAACTTGGTGTTTTTCTGTTTGCAAAAAAATGACAGCCTACAATGTCTAAATATAAGAATGGACAATACAGAGATCTTTCTAATGATCTATTTAAATCTAGGCCTGTAACCACCAGAAGTGGAATTCCTCTATGTCTGGGGGAAAGAAAGTTTATTCATTATATAAGTTCAAGAGGGGCCTGGATGTCTTTGTTGAGAAACATTATACTACTAGTTAAAAGTACTCAGTTTTTTGGAGATGGGATGTTAATCTGGAGATTTATTATGAATTAAATATTTAGAGTCAGGAAGGAATTTGCCCCTTAATATGGGGCAATTTGCATTCATAGAATCGTAGAGTTGGAATGGACCTCCATGATCAATCATCAGGTCTAACCCTTTGTTCCAATGCAGGATGCAGACTAGAGATGAGCGAACGCGTTCGTCCGAGCTTGATATTCGTGCGAATATTAGGGTGTTCGGGATGTTCGTTATTCGTAACGAACACCATGCGGTGTTCTGGTTACTTTCACTTCCTTCCCTGAGACGTTAGCGCGCTTTTCTGGCCAATTGAAAGACAGGGAAGGCATTACAACTTCCCCCTGCAACGTTTAAGCCCTATACCACCCCCCTGCTGTGAGTGGCTGGCGAGATCAGGTGTTCGCCTAATATAAAAGTCGGCCCCTCCCGCGGCTCGCCTCAGATGCGGTGTGAGTTAGATGAGGGACAGTGCTGTTTATACCGGAGCTGCTGTAGGGAAAGAATTGGTAGTTAGTGTAGGCTTCAAGACCCCCCAAAGGTCCTTATTAGGGCCACTGATAGCTGTGTGTTGGCTGCTGTTAGCAGTGGCATTTTTTTTTTTCTCAAAATCGCCTCTGCAGACCGTTGCACCTGGCATTAGGGACAGAAGTGCTGCATAGGCAGGGAGAGTGTTAGGAGTGAGTGTAGCCTTCAAGAACCTCAACGGTCCTTTCTAGGGCCATATTTATCCGTGTGCAGTACTGTCCAGGCTGCTGTTAGCTGTGCTGCATTTTTTTTGGGCTTCTCAAAATCGCCTCTGCAGAGCATTCCACCCTCCATTGATACTGCAGGGAAAGAATTGTATAGGCAGGGCCACAACACAGTTATTATTCATAGAATATACGCAGTGCTGCCTTTTGGTGGAAAAACAAGTGAAAACAAATCTATTTGTCCAGCCTGTGTCCGTCCTTACGGGCGGTGGAGACGTGTGAGCTGCGTGAAGAACAGTGCTAAATCATACGCACCCAGCTACGCTTTACTGCTGGCTTCGCCATTTGCTTTCCTTAATTGGGAAAAAAAATACCTGCTCTGCCAGAGTTATAATAACTCTGCTACCCTCACGTTCTGTGACACATAAGCAGGGACACAGCACAGTTATTAAACTTCTCATGTTCATAGAATATACGCAGTGCTGCCTTTTGGTGGAAAAACAAGTGAAAACAAATCTATTTGTCCAGCCTCTGTCCGTCCTTACGGGCGGTGGAGACGTGTGAGCTGCGTGAAGAACAGTGCTAAATCATACGCACCCAGCTACGCTTTACTGCTGGCTTCGCCATTTGCTTTCCTTAATTGGGAAAAAAAATACCTGCTCTGCCAGAGTTATAATAACTCTGCTACCCTCACGTTCTGTGACACATAAGCAGGGACACAGCACAGTTATTAAACTTCTCATGTTCATAGAATATACGCAGTGCTGCCTTTTGGTGGAAAAACAAGTGAAAACAAATCTATTTGTCCAGCCTCTGTCCGTCCTTACGGGCGGTGGAGACGTGTGAGCTGCGTGAAGAACAGTGCTAAATCATACGCACCCAGCTACGCTTTACTGCTGGCTTCGCCATTTGCTTTCCTTAATTGGGAAAAAAAATACCTGCTCTGCCAGAGTTATAATAACTCTGCTACCCTCACGTTCTGTGACACATAAGCAGGGACACAGCACAGTTATTAAACTTCTCATGTTCATAGAATATACGCAGTGCTGCCTTTTGGTGGAAAAACAAGTGAAAACAAATCTATTTGTCCAGCCTCTGTCCGTCCTTACGGGCGGTGGAGACGTGTGAGCTGCGTGAAGAACAGTGCTAAATCATACGCACCCAGCTACGCTTTACTGCTGGCTTCGCCATTTGCTTTCCTTAATTGGGAAAAAAATACCTGCTCTGCCAGAGTTATAATAACTCTGCTACCCTCACGTTCTGTGACACATAAGCAGGGACACAGCACAGTTATTAAACTTCTCATGTTCATAGAATATACGCAGTGCTGCCTTTTGGTGGAAAAACAAGTGAAAACAAATCTATTTGTCCAGCCTCTGTCCGTCCTTACGGGCGGTGGAGACGTGTGAGCTGCATGAAGAACAGTGCTAAATCATACGCACCCAGCTACGCTTTACTGCTGGCTTCGCCATTTGCTTTCCTTAATTGGGAAAAAAAATACCTGCTCTGCCAGAGTTATAATAACTCTGCTACCCTCACGTTCTGTGACACATAAGCAGGGACACAGCACAGTTATTAAACTTAGATAATTCATTCACTAGAGGCAGTGGGGCCTTTCGTTTTCCAAAAAGGGCAAAAATTATATTTGGCCTGCAGTCTTGCGCCAATTTATTTCCTGCCTGTGAAATCAAATCACTGGTAATACAGCATGCTGAGCGGTAGGGGTAGGCCTAGAGGACGTGGACGCGGCCGAGGACGCGGAGGGCCAAGTCAGGGTGTGGGCACAGGCCAAGCTCCTGATCCAGGTGTGTCGCAGCCGACTGCTGCGCGATTAGGAGAGAGGCACGTTTCTGGCGTCCCCACATTCATCGCCCAATTAATGGGTCCACGCGGGAGACGGTTATTAGAAAATGAGCAGTGTGAGCAGGTCCTGTCCTGGATGGCAGAAAGTGCTTCGAGCAACCTATCGTCTACCCGCAGTTCTGCGCCGTCCACTGCTGCCAATCCGAATCCTCTGTCTGCTGCTCCTCCTTCCTCCCAGCCTCCTCACTCCACTACAATAACACCTGCTCAGGAGCGGGAGCACTCCCAGGAACTGTTCTCGGGCCCCTGCTTAGATTGGGCAGCAGCGGTTCCTCTCCCACCAGAGGAGTTTATCGTCACTGATGCCCAACCATTCGAAAGTTCCCGGGGTCCGGGGGAAGAGGCTGGGGACTTCCGCCAACTGTCTCAACAACTTTCTGTGGGTGAGGAGGACGATGACGATCAGACACAGTTGTCTTGCAGTGAGGTAGTAGTAAGGGCAGTAAGTCCCAGGGAGCAGCGCACAGAGGATTCGGAGGAAGAGCAGCAGGACGATGAGGTGACTGACCCCACCTGGTGTGCAACGCTTACTCAGGAGGACAGGTCTTCAGAGGGGGAGTCAAGGGCATCAGCAGGGCAGGTTGCAAGAGGCAGTGCAGTGGCCAGGGGTAGAGGCAGGGCCAGACCGAATAATCCACCAAGTGTTTCCCAAAGCGCCCCCTCGCGCCATGCCACCCTGCGGAGGCCGAGGTGCTCTAAGGTCTGGCAGTTTTTCACAGAGACGCCTGACGACCGACGAACAGTGGTGTGCAACCTTTGTCGCGCAAAGCTCAGCCGGGGAGCCAACACCAACAGCCTCACCACCACCACCATGCGCAGACATATGATGGCCAAGCACCCCGCAAGGTGGGACAAAGGCCGTTCACCGCCTCCGGTTTGCACCCCTGCCTCTCCCCCTGTGCCCCAACCTGCCACTGAGATGCAACCCCCCTCTCAGGACACAGGCACTACCGCCTCATGGCCTGCACCCACACCCTCATCTCCGCTGTCCTCGGCCCCATCCAGCAGTGTAGTTCAGCGCACCGTTCAGCCGTCGCTTGCGCAAGTGTTCGAGCGCAAGCGCAAGTACGCCGCCACGCACCCGCACGCTCAAACGTTAACCGTCCGCATCGCAAAATTCATCAGCCTTGAGATGCTGCCGTATAGGGTTGTGGAAACGGAGTCCTTCAAAAGTATCATGGAGGCGGCGGCCCCGCGCTACTCAGTTCCCAGTCGCCACTACTTTTCCCGATGTGCCGTCCCAGCCCTGCACGACCACGTCTCCCGCAACATTGTGCGCGCCCTCACCAACGCGGTTACTGCCACGGTCCACTTAACTACGGACACGTGGACAAGCACAGGCGGGCAGGGCCACTACATCTCCCTGACGGCACATTGGGTGAATTTAGTGGAGGCTGGGACAGAGTCAGAGCCTGGGACCGCTCACGTCCTACCCACCCCCAGAATTGCGGGCCCCAGCTCGGTGCTGGTATCTGCGGAGGTGTATGCTTCCTCCACTAAAGCACCCTCCTCCTCCTCCTCCTCCTCCTCTGTCTCACAATCAAGATGTGTTAGCAGCAGCATGTCGCCAGCAGTCGGTGTCGCGCGGTGTGGCAGCACAGCGGTGGGCAAGCGTCAGCAGGCCGTGCTGAAACTACTCAGCTTAGGCGATAAGAGGCACACGGCCCACGAACTGCTGCAGGGTCTGACACAGCAGACCGACCGCTGGCTTGCGCCGCTGAGCCTCCAACCGGGCATGGTCGTGTGTGACAACGGCCGTAACCTGGTGGCGGCTCTGCAGCTCGGCAGCCTCACGCACGTGCCATGCCTGGCCCACGTCTTTAATTTGGTGGTTCAGCGCTTTCTGAAAAGCTACCCACGCTTGTCAGACCTGCTCGTAAAGGCGCGCCGGCTCTGTGCACATTTCCGCAAGTCCCACACGGACGCTGCCACCCTGCGCACCCTGCAACATCACTTTAAGCTGCCAGTGCACCGACTGCTGTGCGACGTGCCCACACGGTGGAACTCTACGCTCCACATGTTGGCCAGGCTCTATGAACAACGGAGAGCTATAGTCGAATACCAACTCCAACATGGGCGGCGCAGTGGGAGTCAGCCTCCTCAATTCCTTTCAGAAGAGTGGGCCTGGTTGGCAGACATCTGCCATGTCCTTGGTAATTTTGAGGAGTCTACCCAGGTGGTGAGCGGCGATGCTACAATCATTAGCGTCACCATTCCTCTGCTATGCATCTTGAGAAATTCCCTGCAAACCATAAAGGCAGCTGCTTTGCGCTCGGAAACGGGGGCGGGGGAAGACAGTATGCCGCTGGATAGTCAGGGCACCCTCCTGTCTATATCTCAGCGCGTACAGGAGGAGGAGGAGGAGCATGAGGAGGATGAGGAGGAGGGGGAAGAGACAGCTTGGGCCGCTGCTGACGGTACACCGGCTGATTGCCTGTCATCCTTTCAGCGTGTATGGCCTGAGGAGGAGGAGGAGGAGGAGGAGGATCCTGAAAGTGATCTTCCTAGTGAGGACAGCCATGTGTTGCGTACTGGTACCCTGGCACACATGGCTGACTTCATGTTAGGATGCCTTTCTCGTGACCCTCGCGTTGCACGCATTCTGGCCACGACGGATTACTGGGTGTACACACTGCTCGATCCACGGTATAAGGAGAACCTGGCCACTCTGATTCCCGAAGAGGAAAGGGGTTCGAGAGTGTTGCTATACCACAGGACCCTTGCGGACAAGCTGATGGTAAAATTCCCAGCCGACAGCGCTAGTGGCAGAAGGCGCAGTACCGAGGGCAAGGTAGCAGGGGATGTGCGTAGATCGAGCAGCATGTACATCCCAGGCAGTGCAACAGTCTTTAAGGGCCTGGCCAGCTTTATGGCTCCCCACCAAGACTGTGTCACCGCTCCCCAGTCACGGCTGAGTCGGCGGGAGCACTGTAAAAGGATGGTGAGGGAGTACGTAGCGGATCGCACGACCATCCTTGGTGACGCCTCTGCCCCCTACAACTACTGGGTGTCGAAGCTGGACACGTGGCCTGAACTAGCGCTGTATGCCCTTGAGGTGCTTGCTTGTCCTGCGGCTAGCGTCTTGTCGGAAAGGGTGTTTAGTGCGGCTGGGGGAATCATCACAGATAAGCGTAGCCGCTTGTCAACCGACAGTGCCGACAGGCTAACACTCATCAAGATGAACAAAGGCTGGATTTCCCCAGACTTCTGTTCTCCACCAGCGGACAGCAGCGATACGTAAGCAATACGTAGGCTGCACCCACGGATGGAAGCTACGTTCTCTCTCACCATCCAAAACGGGGACATTTCTGCTTCATCAATCTGTGTCTAATATTCCTCCTCCTCCTCCTCCTGCTCCTCCTCCTGAAACATCACGTAATCACGCTGAACGGGCAATTTTTCTTAGGGCCACAAGGCTCACTCAAATAATTTTTCAGAACAATTTTTATAAGTTTCAATGCGCTTAAAAGCATTGGAACTTTAACTTGAACCAATTTTTCGTTACACTGGGCTGCCTCCAGGCCTAGTTACCACTTAAGCCACATTAACCAAAGCGATTAATGGGTTTCACCTGCCCTCTTGGCTGGCCATGGCCAATTTTTGGGATGTACATTAGTACTGTTGATACAGCAATTTTTGTGGGCCCTCGCCTACAGTGTAATCAAATTAATTTTTAGCCCACCTGCATTACAGCTGACGTTACCTCAGCTGTGTTGGGCAATGCAATGGGATATTTTTATGTACCGCCGGTGGGTTCCAGGGAGCCACCCATGCTGTAGGTGCACACTGAGTTTTTAATACATCTGTACACTTCTAAAGAACCCGTCTGACTGGGCCATGCAGTGTGGGCCGAAGCCCACCTGTATTACGCACGACATTACTACCTCAGCTGTGTTGGGCAATGCAATGGGATATTTCTATGTACCGCCGGTGGCTTCCTGGCACCCACCTAGGCAGTGGGTCCACAGGGAGTTTAACCTACATGTGTCCACTTGTAAAGAACCCCAGTCTGACTGGGGCATGCAGTGTGGGCCGAAACCCACCTGCATTAACCCTTTCCAGTCCACTGTGTGACCTGTGAAGACATTAGGGTTTAAGGCTGTACAGCTCCGTTGTTGGTAGACGTCCGTCGGGGTTCTCTTACTGTATATTGCCAGCCTCTCTGCTGTCGGAGCCTATCCTACGTGTCAGCTCATGCAGTACTGGCTTTAGCCAGCATATAACGCCGTTGTATAACGGCAGAAAAAGAGTAAGCCCCCTAGGAAAACCATATACAAATTGGATTGGAAAGGGTTAAGCACAACATTACTACCTCAGCTGTGTTGGGCAATGCAATGGGATATTTCTGTGTACCGCCGGTGGGTTCCAGGGAGCCACCCATGCTGTGGGTCGACAGGGACTTCACAATAGGGAGTTGTACCTGCCTGTGTCTATGAATTAAAAAGCCCGGTCTGACTGGGGCATGCAGACACCTTGACAGAATGAATAGTGTGTGGCACATAGGTTCCCCATTGCTATGCCCACGTGTGCAGCTCCTGATGGCGGTGGCACAGGATTCTATTTCTCATTGCTTCTGTACAGCATTGTGGGCTATCGCTCCGCCACTTTTAAAGAGGGTCGCTGCCTAGCCGTGCCAACCTCTGCAGTGTGTGCCTGCGGTCCCTCGTCATGGCAGACGCAATTCTAAATAGACATGAGCGTGGTGTGGCGTGAGGGCAGCTGAAGGCTGCCCAGGGACACTTTGGTGTGCGCTGTGGGGGGGGGAGGGGGGGCGGTTGGGCAGCATGTAACCCAGGAGAAGTGTCAGTGGAGTGTCATGCAGGCAGTGATTGTGCTTTGTTGGAGGTAGTGTGGTGCTTAGCAAAGGTATGCCATGCTAATGAGGGCTTTTCAGAAGTAAAAGTTGTTGGGAGGGGGGGGGGCCCACTCTTGCCGGTATTGTGGCTTAATAGTGGGACCTGTGAACTTGAGATGCAGCCCAACATGTAGCCCCTCGCCTGCCCTATCCGTTTCTGTGTGATTCCCATCACTTTGTTGAATTGCCCAGATTTTCACACATGAAAACCTTAGCGAGCATCGGCGAAATACAAAAATGTTCTGGTCGCCCATTGACTTCAATGGGGTTCGTTGTTCGAAACGAACCCTCGAGCATCACGGGAAGTTCGTTCCGAATAACGAACACCCGAACATTTTGGTGTTCGCTCATCTCTAATGCAGACAAATGTCTGTCCAGCACCTGTTTGAAGACTTCCATTGAAATGAATTCACCACCTTCCATGGCAACCTGCTCCACGCATTGATCACCCTCACTGTCCCATTGCTTCTAGTCTTTCCTTGCCCAAATGAGAATAGGGTTGATCCCTCTGCACTGTGACAGCCCTTCAGATCTTTATAGACAGCTATTAAGTCTCCTCTCAGCCTTCTATTTTGCAAGCTAAACATTCACGGATCCTTTAACCGTTCCTCGCAGGACATAATTTGCAGACCGCTCACCATCCTGGTAGCTCTTTTCTGAACTTTCTCCAGTTTATCAATATATTTTTTTTAATTGGGGTGCCTAGAACTGGACACAGGATTCCAGATGAGGTCTGGCCAAGGAAGATTAGAGGGGGATATCTTCTGCTTGTCCAGGCGGCCTACAGTAAATGTTGCTGAAAATTGCAAGACTTAAATTCAGTTCCATTCTTCTACAAGGGGTAGTTTTGGAGAGAAGCAAGTGGGCAAGTGGATTTATGCAAGCACTACTTAGATAAATGGGACAGTCATAAGCATTTCTGCAACAAATCTATTCTGTGAATATACCGTAATAGTTACTTGCCTCCAAGTGTCCAGCCAACAAAGGGGCATAGTGATAGGAATAAGTGGACAATTCATGAGGATTATGCAAGATCACAGGATAAGGGCAATAGAGTCTCTTATTTGCACACAGCACTGGCTTGAGTTCCCAGAAAGGAAAATAATTTATTAGGTTTTCTATCAAGCTAGGAAAGTCTGGGACCCATTGGTTATTGGAATAAAGTCGAAACAATAATTCAGTAGCTGTAAAGCAGCTAAATTAAATGTAAATACTAGAGATGAGCGAACGTACTCGGTAAGGCCGATTTCGCAATCGAGCACCGCTATTTTCGAGTACTTCACTACTCGGGTGAAAAGTACTCGGGGGCGCTGTGGGTGAGCGGGGGGTTGCAGAGGGGGGTGGGGGAGAGGGAGAGAGAGTGGGCTCCCCCCTGTTCCCCGCTGCTACCCCCCGCTCCACCACGCCACGCCCCGCCCCCCGGCGACCCCGAGTACTTTTCACCCGAGTAGTGAAGTACTCGAAAATCGCGGTGCTCGATTGCGAAATCGGCCTTACCGAGTACGTTCGCTCATCTCTAGTAAATACAAAAATCATACTTCAAATGCTCACATAAATACAAATTGCTTTACTTTCAGTAAAAAAAGTTATTAAATGTCAATTAAAATAAAATACATTGCTGCCATTTCTTGGTCTTTTGATTTATTACCAGCTATTGTCTAATTTACAATTAATTACCAGGCCTACAGATGCAAATATTTAAGGGTTACAAAAGCCTAAAACAGAATGAATCTCCAAGTGTGACACTGATAGAAATTGACAGCCATTGTGCATGCACCACGGAAGCATCCAGGTTTAAACAATTCTGGGTATAAACATCATTATTCGGTGCCTTAATGCTGACAGATTTCCTGTGCAATCAACTGGCAAGATACAATATAACATTCATGTACATTAAGCAAATTCTCATATTCTAATCAAGCCAATTAGCAATAAATGACAAAGAGGTTAGCAGGATGACAGTTATGTTGCGTCATTGGTAATTAATTAGGTTTATATTTGTACTATGCTGATGAGATGTGTAGCAATAAGTATGAAATAATGAATCTCATGTTTACAAAGTTGCATTATGTCAAAAGTGCCATGGTTACAGTAATTGTTAAATATTTGGCTTTTTGATTCGTTGTTTATTTCATAAATACCATTCAAATTGTGCGACATGTATGTCAAAGTAATGTAATAATTAGGTATTAGACATTAACTTACCTGTACATAAAGAATCTCAACAAGCAAAGGAAGTGATTGTCTTAAATGGGGAAATATAGTAATGGGATACTCATACTGTATAATGAGGTAATCTGGTCATATATTGCATTTAATAATGTGAGATCAAAGGAGAAAGAAGTTGATAGTATTGTAAAATGCCACATAACATCACATTAAGACTAGAGATGAGCGAGTGCACTCGTCCGAGCTTGATGCTCGTTCGAGTATTAGGGTACTCGAGATGCTCGTTACTCGAGACGAGCACCACGCGGTGTTCGAGTCACTTCCATTTTCTTCCCAGAAAATTTTGCGCTGTTTTCTGGCCAATAGAAAGACAGGGAAGGCACTACAACTTCCTCCTGTGAAGTTCCAGCCCTATCCCACCCCTCTGCAGTGAGTGGCTGGGGAGATCAGGTGACACCCGAGTATCTAAACTGGGGCCGGCCGCGGCTCGCCACAGATGCACGCTGAGAGACATTAGGGAAAGTGCCGTCCTGCTGTAGCTGCTATAGGGAGAGTGTTAGGCTGTTATCTTCGTCTTCAAGAACCCCAACGGTCCTTCTTAGGGCCACATCTGACCATGTGCAGTACTGTTGAGGCTGCTTTTAGCAGTTTTGCAATTTTTTTTTTTCTGTATATCGGGCGTGCAGACCATAGCGTCCTCAGTTTGCAGTCATTGTATATAGTATAGGGGCAGTACTGGTGAGGCAGGGACAGTGGTACAAGGAAAGAGATATACTGGCTTTATAGGCAGTGGGCTTTTTCAAAAAAATTGGAAACAGTATACATATATACGCTGCATACGGTGTCTGTCTGGTTTTTCACTTCACCATTTTAAAAAATTGGAGCAAAATACTTAAGGCCTACCACTGGCCTTTGGCCACTTGACTCGTTCTTCGCTGTGAATTCCAGTAGCTCAGTTATACGCACCTAGGTCTGACTACAGGCTTGCGCATAATTATTTCCTGGCTCTGCTGTGTCCCTTACATGATCCCCCTATACTGTGCTCCCCCTATACTGCTGCTAGTGATATGTTACTGGGGCCTGTCTAGACTGCTACTACTACTGAAATGGAACTAATACTGAGCTCCCCCTATACTGCTGCTTCGGAATTGTTACCGGGGCCTGTCTTGACTGCTACTATTACTGAAATGGGCGGTTAGGCAGCATGTTACCCAGGAGAAGTGGCAGCGGAGTGTCATGCAGGCAGTGATTGTGCTTTGTTGGAGGTAGTGTGGTGCTTAGCTAAGGTATGCCTTGCTAATGAGTATTTTTTAGAAGTAAAAATTGTTGGGGGGGGCACTCTTGCCGCTATTGTGGCTTAATAATGGGACCTGGGAACTTGAGATGCAGCCCAACATGTAGCCCCTCGCCTGCCCTATCCGTTTCTGTGTCATTCCCATCCCTTTCTTGAGTTTCCCAGATTTTCACTAATGAAAACCTTAGCGGAGCATGGGCGATATACAAAAATGCTTGGGTCGCCCATTGACTTCAATGGAGATCGTTACTCGAAACAAACCCTTGAGCATCGTGGGAAGTTCGACTGGAGTAACAAGCACCTGAGCATTTTGGTGCTCGCTCATCTCTAATTAAGACCTTCTATTACAATCACCTAGAGTATGTAGTTAATATAGGTGATTGTATAGTTTAGGGCTAATTTTTAATAATTTAAGATAAATGGATGAAGGCTTTAAAGGAGTTTTCTGGGTATTATACAATCTTTCAAAAATCGTATATGTTCTCATGCCCAGCAATCCGGAACAGCAACCCCACAGTTGTTCCCTGGTGTTTGTTTTAAAAAGTATACCACCTGACCACTTTAGCCAATTAGAGGCCATAGTGGTCAGCTGCAGGCTCCTGGCATCACCACTGAGAGGCTGGGAGCCATGATACCAGAAGAACAGTACCTGACCACCATGGCCTCCGTTTTGCTAAAGCAGTCAGGTAGCAGCTGTTCTATATGATACATTGATAGGACCATGGGTTTCCAGCGCTGGTTTGCCAGGGCTGAGAACAGAAAAGTAAGGGCGCTTTTACATGGGTCCGTAAATCATTCAGATTCCCACATACATTGGAAATCTGAACAATTACAAATCAGTGTCATTGTTTTCCTCAACTGAATGACAAATTAGAATTCATTTGCTTCTCATTTGCTGTTCAGTTTATGCATGCATAAAACTGAATGATGGATCGGCCCATGTAAGCAGGTAGACTGCCTGTTTTCTGTGAATTGAGGTGGCCAGGCCAGAATGATGCCCCAGCCCACTCTACCTCTATTCACTAGTGATGATCATGCCTGTGTAAAAGCACTGTCATGTCCGTCTGTCATGTAACGAAGCCCATCCCCCGAACAGTTCCTGGGCTATGTTTACACAGTGGAACAAAGAACATAAACCCCTACAGGAAACGTGTTGCTCAGAATAAGAGACTGTACCTGCCTCTAACAGATGTCATGTCCTGATAAGAACATACCCGACCCATGATCCTTAACCACTCACTGTCCCTATCTGGCATAGAAGTAAAGAACTAAACAAGAATACAACTAACACCAATAACCACAGTACTTAGCTTGAGATGAGCAGGGAAAAACAGGAGACCAAGATCTAGCTCTTATTCCAACAACCCTCAGAGGAAGACTGAGAATAATCAGTACAGGTCCACAGCCAAGAATAAAAGCCCTTCCTAGTTGCTTAGCAGATGCAACGGATAGCAGAACACTTCCATAGACACTCCCACCAGTGCTCGAGAAAGCTGAGAGGAAAATCTAAAACAGCACTGGCATAAACCACACCTCTGGGAACGAAAACTAAAACCTGCCACAGCAAGCACAGGAACAATCATTGTTGGGATAACCAGTTAGGCATCTGCGCCCAACAGGTCACCCTGTGTAGAATAACTCTAACAATTCTTTAGTTATTTTAACAGTTGGATCTACTGTATTTTTTTTTTTAAATTGTATAATATACGGACAACCTCTGTAATAGGTTTTCTATGAAATCTAGAAAATTAAAATCTGCATATTTGAAAATTCACAAATTCAGAAAAAAGAGATTAATGAAAGAATTCAAGAGGGAAAAAAGTTGCAAATCCTTTTGTATGCCATATTATGAACCAAGCATTGCTTCTCGGAGAGAATACTTCAAAATATGGTGCTATATGGAGAACCATAGGATAGCACAAGAAGTGCCTTTAGCTCTGTAATATAGCCATATACAGTAAATGGATGACTGTTCATGTTGTCATGCTGTAGAGTATATAAATGAAGCCTAATCATTGCATATTAAAACTTTAAGCAACTTTCTTACAAGCTTTGTTTTCCCATTTTTCACTATTTTTGAGTTCATTGGTTCCTGTCAATAAACATTTACTAGCTAGAAACTGGCCCTACGCACACAACTAATACAGTATGTTCATATCCGTGTATCACCTTCTTTGTGAGTGAAATACAATTCTCTCTGTCCTGCTCTTCGTACTTATCTAGACTGATACATTGTAATTGCGGCAAAAATATATTGCCTTCTTTTTTAAATTCTCATCCTTTCAAAACATGAATATATCAAAATGTGTGATTGATAACTTGACACATCAATTATATATGTCTTCTGTTTGAAGACTTTGTTGTAAAATTAAAAATGTGCTTTTACCAAGGCCAAAACAGTAAAGACCTGAGTATGCCTGAGTCAGACTTTTTTTAAATTAATACCCAATAAAAAAATGAATATTGCACTCAAATGCCAAAAAAGTTTTACACTGTATAATCAAAAATGGATGCTGATCAGCAATATTTCATTTATACTTGGAGGTTACTTGTCCTGCATTCTTGTATAAACTACTATATCAGACTGCATCGAAGATAGCTGATACATTTTCAGGCACTTTACAAGCTTTGGCTTCTTCTGGTACTGAGGCACATGGGAAGACTATTGTCATGCTGGATATTATGTTGTATAGCAATGTAATGAAGATCTGTCTGGCAGGTTACCTAGACAAACTTTATTAGATTTACTTATATGATTGCTCTCTAGGAACATGTATATTTGTATCATATCAATACTTTAATAGAACCATCATTTAATGACTAGAAGCAATAACATTTGATGTGGTACATAGAATAGCATGTGATAGAATGCACCTATCTGAATCTACATAAGATGAAAGTAATAGTGATAAACCTTATGCTAAGTCTTAAACAATCCTGATAAAATTTATATTCTTAACCCTTTCACAAGCACCGATGGTAAATTTACATTGCTGCTGTCAGGACCGGTCGCTCGCGGGTCCCCCGTGCCCTCGCTGCCGGTCCTGTCACTCAGGTCCTCATTACCTCCCGTGGCCACCAGGCTCCTCTTTGCTGCCGGGTTGCTAGGGACGTGGCAGGGACCTCTCCGCGCCGCATCCTTGGCACCATGGCAACCCGTCATACCTCTCCTTCTCTGCCTCCTGCAGGGCTGGGGGCAGATTTCCCAGCACTTTTGGCTGTACCTAGCTATTGTTGAACTCCCCCCCCAATCAGCTGCTGGGGCGGGACCTCTGACAGGATTTAAACCTGCTTGTGTCTGCCCACCAGTGCCAGTGTTAGTAGTGTCAAAATTATATTGGTATAGGTTCTTGTGTAAAATGGTTTTTGTTGCTCCAAGATACTTAATTCCCTCATATTGCCGGTCAAAAGAGTACTTATTTTGTAGATAGTGTATATTTAGATATATTCATAAGCAAAAGCTTGGAGTTCTGTGTGTTCATTTTATAATGAGAGATCTTATCAAAGAGATCTTAGCAATAAGAGATCTTTATTAACCTCCGATGCAGTATCTAGAGAGTGTGTGGGATCTGCTAAAGTCAATATATTCTTCATCTGCATAAAGCATGCCATCTCCAATCAGGACCCCTTTGATTGGGGGATTTTCTCAAAGAGCCTGGGCTTATGGTTCTAATGACAGTATAAATATTATTGGAGACAATGGGTAGCCCTGTCTAGTGCCATTTGAGATACTAAAGTCTGTTGATAGGGCCCCATTTGTGGAGACTCGGGCTGGGGAATTGGAATGAAGTGCAAATACAGTTTGGAAGAAAGGCCCCCACAAAGCCCATTTTACCCTAGGCCACAAATGCATACAACCAATTTATGTGGTCGAACACCTTGAGCATCTAGAGGTAGGAGGACTGTGGGGATTTTCCTAGATTCTATGAAGTGTGTGATGTTTAGAACCCTTCTCATATGGTCCGGTGCTTAGTCACCTTTCAAGGGGCTTTAATTTTACCAAGTATCTCTTCCAAGAGCTTATTCTTTCCTTTTTCACATATTGTCCTAGCCTGATGAACGAACACCTTATATACATTTTGTGCGTGTTCCACAGGACAGGAGGATTTACTTCAGTGGACGTGTTTAACCCCTTAACGACCAGCCCATAGTGTTTTTACGTCCTCCCGAAGTGGGCTCTATTCTCTGAGGACGTAAAAACATGCTTCCTGCAGAGAATAGTGCCCCTCGGGCTGTGGACGTGACAGCTCCATGCTGTCGGTGTCCGCAGGTAGCTGACAGCATGGAGCTGTCATCCCGGGCTGTTCGGAGCCCCCCCCGGCATTGCGATCGGCGCTATGCAATGGATAGCGCCGATCGCAAAAAAAGTAAATAAAAGTGCCCAAAAAGTTAAAGATTCAGCTGCTCTGATGGATCGGATCCATCGGAGCAGCTGAAATTACTCACCGAGGTCTGGCACGCTGCTCCCCGCTCTCCTGCCGCTCCGGGGCCCGAAGCCGGTCTTCTGCGCATGCGCGCCAGGCGGCATTACGTCAGCCGCATGCGCAGAAGGCCCGGCGGCGCGGGAGATTTAAAATCTCCTGGCTCCCGGCTCCTGTAGGTAGCCGGGAGGCAGGAGATGTCAGCGGGGACTGCGGTGAGCGGTCCCCGGTACCGCGATCGCCGTTATCCAATGGTTAGCGGCGATCGCGAAAAAGTTAAAAAAAAGTTTAAAAAAAGTCAGTTTCACCTCCCCTCATGGATCGGATCCATGAGGGGAGGTGAAAATACTCACCCCCAGTCCTCAGCGGTGTCCCGATGTCCCGGGACCCGAATCCCCGTCTGCGCATGCGCGCCCGATGATTGACATCGGGCGCGTGCACAGACGGGCTCGAGCCCCGGGAAATTTAAAATCCCTCTGCTCCTGGCTGCCATGTGTAGCTAGGAGCAGAGAGATTATACCGGGGACATGATCACTGTCATCCAATGGATGACAGTGATCATGTAAAGTGAAAAAAAAGTGTAAAAAAGTAAAAAAAAAAAAAAGTAAAAAAAAAGTTTTTAAAAGTTTAAAAAGCGTACGTTTCATCTCCCCTCATGGATCATATCCGTGAGGGAGGATGAAAGTACGTACCTAAGGCCCCCAGATTTATCCGCGGACCTTACCACAGCTTCTGCACACGCGCCCGTCGCCAAAATGGCGGGCGCATGCGCAAAAGCTGTGGATTGCCAGGATAATTTAAATTCTCCCTGCTCCTGGCTACAAAACGTAGCCAAGAGCATGGAGATTTAATGGGGGTCCGCGGTGAGCGGTTCCTGGTCACGTGTTCGCCATTATCCAATAATGGCGATCACGTAAAAGTAAAAAAAAAAATTTGAAGTTTCATCTCCCCTCACTGATGCGATCGGTGAGAGGAGATGAAACTTTTTACCGGAGGCCTGCGTATTTGAATCCCGACGCGATCTTCCTCCGTGGACCTTCCAGGATTCTGCACATGCGATTGCCGGCAAAAAGCCGGACACATGCGCAGGAGTCAGGGAGCCCAGGAAACTTAAAATCTCCTTGCTCCCAGCGACCAATGGTCACCGAGAGCCTGGAGCAGTGACGGGTGGCCTCGTTGAGCGGTCCCCGGTCACGTGATAAAAAGGTAGCGATCTACCTTAGGCCGGTCTCACATGACCGGATAGGAATGACGGATTCCGCATGCGTCTGATCCGTGGTAATACGCAGATCAATCGCATTGGATTACACAATTCCGCTCACATTAGCGGGTCGGAATTGCGTAATCCACTCGCAGAAAAGAGAACGCAGCAGGTTCTATTTTACTGCGGATATCGGCAACATAGAGCCCATTGTGCTCCATGGTCGCGGATATACCCACAGCCCATACGTAACTACATTGTATACGGGCTGCGGGTACCCGCGTCATCGCTAAGCGATGGTGCGGGAAATACAAACAAAAAAAAGGTGTATTGTGCATGACCGCCTGTGTGAGTAGGCAGTTATGCGCAGTACATTACGCAGCCGTACGCAGGGTCACAGCCGGGCTCACAGATGGGATCCGCTGCGGGCCTCCGCAAGCGGATTCCGCCTGCACCCGCGTGAGCCCGGCGTTATTCAGACCGCTACCTGTGATACGTATTTTACAAGAAGCCCCGGGAACGCTCGCTTTCCTGCAGTTCCAGGAGCACCTTGTTGAGCGCCTTCTGTGTGAGACCGCCGCACCTCATCAAGCTTACGGAGACTCACGGAACGCCACTTTTTACACCCCATACCCGCCACTGAGGTCATGAAATACCCCCAAAAAGCATGAGAGGAGGGGGGGGATACCCGGTTTTACTGCCCCATGGGCCCATTCCAACCAGCCTCCGTAATTACCCCTGTCTTCGGAAATACTACACAGTTCACATTTTTACTTTTATCTAAGATTTGCGAAAGCCAAAAAGGGCGTGGAGGGGGAGGGGGGGAATTTTTAGGGAGTCAATCTTTATTCTGTACAAATAAGCAATGGGGCCTGGAATTTATTCAGTTGTGCCCTAAAATCCAACAGGTGTTCCGTCCTTTATAGGCCTTGCCATGCGTCCTGTAAGTAGATTAGGGCCACAATGGGTATGTTTCTGAACTCGGGACAAAAGGGGGTATCCATTTTGGGGTGAACGTCTTCATTCCTATGTGCACTGTACAAAAAAACTGTTTTTAAATTGAAAAAATTGCCAAAAAAATTGAAAATCGTAACTTTTTCCTTCTGCTTTGCTTAGATTCATTCAAATACTGTGGGGTCAAAATACGCAGTACACCCCTAGATGAATTCGTTAAGGGGTCTAGTTTTCAAAATGGGGTCATTTGAGGGGGTTCTTTATAGTTTTGGCCGCTCAATGGCTCTATAAGTGGGCAATGGGGCCTGAAATTTATTCAGTGGTACCCTGAAATCCAACGGGTATTCCTTTCATTGTAGGCCTAGCCATGGGTCCTGTAAGTCTATTAGGGCCACAATGGATATGTTTCTGAACACGGGACAAACAGGGGTATCCATTTTGGGGTGAAAGCCTTCATTTATATGTGTGCTGTACAAAAAAACCTGTTTTTAAATTGACACAATAGCCCAAAAAATGAAAATCCTATTTTTTTTCTTTTGCTTTGCTTGAATTTATTCAAAAACTGTGGGGTCAAAATATGCAGTACATCCCTAGATAAATTCGTTAAGGGGTCTAGTTTTCAAAATGGGGTCATTTGTGGGGGTTCTATATGGTTTTGGGCGCTCAAGAACTCTACAAGTGGGCAATGGGGCCTAAAAGGACTTCAAGCAAAATCTATGTTCTGAAAGCCACCGATTACTCCTTTTATTTTGGGCCCCGTTGTGCATGCGGACATAAGATTAGGGCCACAATGGGTATATTTCTGAAAACAGCACAAACAGGGGTATCCATTTTGGGGTGTAGGTCTTCCTTCATATGTGTGCTGTACAAAAAAAGCTGTTTTTAAAATGACAGAATTGCCAAAAAAACAAAAATCCAAATTTTTTCCTTTTGCTTTGCTTGAATTTATTCAAAAACTGTGGGGTCAAAATGCGCAGTACACCCCTAGATAAATTCGTTAAGGAGTCTAGTTTTCAAAATGGGGTCATTTGTGGGGGTTCTCTATGGTTTTGGGCGCTCAAGAACTCTACAAGTGGGCAATGGGGCCTAAAAGGACTTCAAGCAAAATTTGTGTTCCGAAAGCCACCGGTCGCTCCTTTCATTTTGGGCTCCGTTGTGTATCCAGACATAAGATTAGGGCCACAATGGGTATGTCTCTGAACACGGGACAAACAGGGGTATCCATTTTTGGGTGCAAGTCTTCCTTCATATGTGTGCTGTACAAAAAAAGCTGTTTTTAAAATGACAGAATTGCCAAAAAAACGAAAATCACAATTTTTTCCTTTTGCTTGGTTTGAATTCATTCAAAAACTGTGGGGTCAAAATATGCAGTACACCCCTAGATAAATTCCTTAAGGGGTCTAGTTTTCAAAATGGGGTCATTTGTGGGGGTTTTCTATGGTTTTGGGCGCTCAAGAACTCTACATGTGTGCTATGGGGCCTAAAAGGACTTCAAGCAAAATTTCTGTTTTGAAAGACACTGACTACTCCTTTCATTTTGGGCCCCGTTGTGGACTCAGATATAACAATAGGGCCACAATGGGTATATTTCTGAACACGGGAGAAATAGGGGTATCCATTTTGGGGTGTAAATCCTGATTTTCATGTAAACTATAGGAAAAAAATATGTCTTTAAAATGACAGATTTGCAAAAATATGAAATTTTACTTTTTCTCCTCTAAATTGAATTAATTCCTGAAAAAAAACTGTGGGGTCAAAATACTCATGACACCCCTCAGTGAATACATTAAGGGGTGTAGTTTTTAAAATGAGGTCATTTGGGGGGGTATCTATTATTCTGACACTCATGAGCCTTTCCAATCTCGGCTTGGTATAGGAAAACAAAGTGTTCCTCAAAATGCTAAAAAGTAATGTTAAATTTGTACGTCTCCTAAATAGTTAAAAAAAAACAAAAGTTTTTCCAATGTGCGCCCAAAATAAAGTAAACGGGTGGAAATATAAATCTTAGCAAAAATTTCTATATTATGTTTGCACATATTTAAGATATTGCAGTTGGAAATGTGAAAAAATGACGATTTTTTCAAAATTTTCCCAATTTTGGCGCTTTTAATAAATAAACACAATTTCTATCGGTCTATTTTTTCCGCCTAAATGAAGCACAACATGTGGCGAAAAAACAATGTCAGAATCGCTTGGATATGCAAAACCTTTCTGGTGTTTTTCCATGTTAAAGTGACACATGTCAGATTTGCAAAATTTGGCCTGGTCATTAAGGCGCAAACAGGCTTGGTCACTAAGGGGTTAATTTAAATATTTCATTAGGTCCCTTTCAAGAGTGTTATTATGTCCTGGCTGCGATAGCAAAAAGTCGTTACTTTGCCATAAATATGTTGGCGGTTGATTATATTGTTCCTCTATAGTTAAAGAGATCACTTAATTGTCTCAATCATTGATTTCTGAGATAGCAGTGATAAAGTCCTATCTGTTATAAACATATCAATCAATGAATAACTTTGTGGATGTGGGAGTAGAAGGAATAATCTTTCTCAGAACTATGCTTTGCATAACATCGAATAGCTCTTCTTTCCACTGTACGATCACTCAGGGATTGAACAGACCTACGCAATTTAGAAGTTGTGTCTAGGCTAACGTCTGAAATTATGTTGAAATTGCCACAGGTAAGAAGTCTGCCTTACTTAGGTTATTTTTTAATTTTATTAATTTCCACTTGATAAGAGAGGCTCTATCCTCTCAAACGCGTTGCATGATATTTTTCCTGTACCCTACTTATTTAAATTAAAATGGTGGTAGCCTACAATTTAAACACCACTATAAGAGTTGGTTTAAGATGCACTTGGATTTTTTTTTTTTGGGGGGGGGTCATTGTCTTGAGATTCCTCTACAAAATAAGTGTAATTCTATTACATTTCATCCTATTTAATATATACTTTCTTTATTATCTTCAAACTCCTGGACCACCGGGACTTATTTATTTTTTTGGTTCTTGTTCTTATATTACCGAGATGTTCTCCACCCTTTGAAGCTCCTGCAGATGCTCTTTCCTGACAGATGTTCTGAGAAGACAAAGAGTTCCCATATTAAGTAATTAATTCATTTCTAAGGCCATCCCAGATTGAGGTGTGATGGTTTGCCCACCCAGGGTAGACTGATCACATCAGATGAGTCGCCTCCAGTTCAGGAGATTTGTTTTCATTCCTTTTTCAGACCTTGACCTTTGTTTTAATTGTATACACATTGAGAGTGCTCTCACAGTGGATGCCTGGAGCTGTGATGAGGTGGGGATCAAAACTGTTAATAGCCGGATGGTATAAGTTATGGAACCCTATCTTATATGATTGGTTAATGAGCCCAGTTGGCTCAGGCCTCAGTCTTTAAAAAAGCTGTATGTTGCCTAGTGGCATGTCTATAGCCCCATTTCCCCTGAGGATGCCAGATCTCTAGTGAAACATATTGAGAGAGTTGAGTGCTTTCGTTTAAATCAGATCCCCATACTGTGTTTTTGCCCTATCTGGATGGTCACACTTTAACTCTTTGGTGTCCGAGGGTGTAGCAGCAGTGGATGGAGAGCTACCTTCCCTACATTTATGCATACCTGTGGGCATTTATATCTACAGAAAACTTTTTGCCTAGATATGTGTCATTTAAAGGGATTCTGTCATCAGAATTAACAGTTCTAATCAGGCACCATAGTGCTCCCTGACACGTCATACAACCTTGGCATATGTTTGTTAAAAAAAGAAGAATATTCATTACACTAATAACTCACATTTACATTCTGGCACCCTGTATGCAAATTGATCTGCCTTGAGTCACGGAGCCAGGCCACATAAGTATAGGCCATCGATAGTTTACAATTGGGCAACCCCTTTAAGACTCAAGAACCTTTCATTTAGCTTTCTAACTGAAAAAGCGAAAACTTCAGTGAACTTCTACGAAACTATGTGATATTATTCTGCTATTACCATAAATGAGGCTGCAATTTTTGTTTAAGAAACTCTTCTAGGATATGTTCTGCACAACTACTTCTCTGAAAAATCACAATTGCAGCAGTATATGTAAAAAAATAGGATAACATTTTTGCATGTGGTTTTCGATGCTGCAGACAAAGCGGAAAAAATGTTGAAAATGGAAATTAGAACATAGAACAAAATTTCCCCAAAATTACAAGCGAGTGTATTTCATGGCCTGTTTGCTTTTTGGTTTATGCTACTGAATATTTAAAAGACTTTCCGTAACAAGAGGGCTGTGAGTTCATATATTTACAGCATATGTTCAGCTGTGGCATTATAAAACACTGGATATCTGAACAGAGTCATAACTATAGTGATGGTTAATAGATATACAAGGAAAAGACAACGCTTTAGGGATTTTATAGAACAATCACCAGGAATATTTGTTTAAAAGATGGCTTCAATTTTGCAGTGGCTTAAGATTCCTTGGTAGTACTTATAGACAAACAAGTATTAAATGACTGTGTGGGCTTATGTGAACATTATTCAATATCACATTATAAGAAGAAATTCCACAGCCTGATCCAAAAAAAACACATTTTCTAAAGTTTATGCTATTGTGTCTTAGTACAAAAATGAAACTTCCGCAGTTCTATTTCTGTATAATGCATGTGTTTAAAAGTATTTTTCATCAATCTGATATTGAACTGTAATGGTCCATGTCATTTTTCTAAACCTTTTCCAATCAAAAATGCAGATCATATTTCCGCAACCATCTTTGAAGCAGCTGTAAAATGTAATTTGATCTGGACGGATATTTTAATACATTACACAGCTTCAATAATTCTGTGATATGATAATGGCTTAGTGTATTACAGACTTAATATAAATGACTTCTCAAATTGCATCTGAAGAATAAATTAGAATGTGTAAATGAGATGCAGACATTGGAAGTCCTTTATAACGCAATAATATATATATATATATATATATATATATATATAGTCATAACTTATAATTTTGGTTAAACTTCTCCCTTGTTATTATGCAGGGCGCAAATATGGCGCTGCTCATGAACATCACCATCACACCTAAGCAAGACGCAGTTATGTCAATAATGTACAAACATGTACATATATATAAACAAGGGAAACACAAATATAGGAGAGGGAACGCTACTCCTATCCAGCTTCAACTTGACCAGCCCCCAGATAGGAATGACCCAGCATCTTGAATCTAGAGGATCTAGCCTGTCTCTAGATGGAAAATAGAGAAGGAAAAACATATAGACAAGACAGACAAGAGTAGACTCAGACTTCCAACAACAATGGAACAGATGGAACAAACAAGACCGGACTTTTTGATCACCAGGACTTTGATCACCATCGGATGGGTGGCTCAAACAGGGCATGATTTAGACCAGATAAACAAACAGAGATCCACACAGCATGCACACAAGAGAATAACTGGCACCCATATGAGGGTTGGACAAGCATAAATACACATCAGTTACGGCTGATTGGCTGGCTAAGGTAAACACCTCCCTGTTAGCCAATCAGTTTATGCACCTCATAGGTATTTAGGAAGAGAAGAAAAGAAAGGAACATTAAACAATGAGAAAGGCATTGTTTTAAAGTGCTAAATCACATTGCAACAAACCTATCGATTAAGCTTATCATGGAGATAATTAATCCTTTCAATGGGAAGAGCATACCTTCGTGCGGGGCTATTTTTATCAACTTGGTCCTTCCTATTGAATGCTCCTGGATCCCCTGGTAGCTTTTTGCTGCTCCAGACATCTCTGCAGGTCCACTAGATCACGGACAAAGGGTTTATCTACACATTGACTTGGGCAGAGGGTGCATGGTGGGATTTCCCTAGCCAGGGTTAACCCACCGTGCACCAGGTGAGCCACATTTCACCTTCCACGTTTATTCAAACACTGGTTTTACAAGGCAACATTTTGACCCCTTTTTTATTAAACAAGGGAATTTTTGCAGTGACAGAAAACACAGAAGGCTCCCCAGGGAACTTCCACAGTGACAGGAAAAAGACATTTCTCGGGGCTTACCACTGAATGCTCATGAGCATGCACATGAAGCAAGATCACATGGAACGGGGATGATGCCAAGACACAGCCTTGTCTTCACCTCCTGATTGCGGCTGGCAAGTTGCAACATATAAGCTATTATTTTTTCCCATCCATCCATTACAATGGGAAACTTAGTTAAAGAGAAAGGAATTTCTGGTGACGTTTTTTTACGGGGTTCCAAGCACCAAGGTTCCATATCGGGAAGAGAAGACATTTTGACTTATCTGTGGGGCCCTTACTTGTCTCTGTTTACCTCTATTCTTGGTGACTATTTTTTTAGATACACAGTAAAATACTTCTAGAACTAGAAAAAAATATAAAAGCCTCCAGCTAATGATCACAACATACTATAAATTATTCGTGCTCTAATCGCAAATCCTTTCTAAAAATAACATGTATTATACAAAAGGCATCTTATATCAGTCTTTATTTATACAGCTCATACAATTATTTATCCTCATTTTGGAATGGCCTAAACCTGCACACCAACACCTCCCCAATCAATCCGGAATGCAATATTTTGTTCTGAGCTCAACAAGATATCACCGATTGAACTTTCATTTCTCCACTTGGGACTATAAAAAGAGATAACAAAAAAGTGGGTGCAATAGCAGAAAAATGAATGAATGAACTGTGTGGGAGATAAAATCGATAGCTATGAATATATTGGTGTTAATATTTTATGAAATTTACTGACCAGTATCCGTACTTTCTCTTGCGTAGCTTAATCGAGGCATTTTACACACATTTTTGTTCTCTTCCAACAATGAACAAAAGAAATCAATTTACTTGTCAGCATGTGCCTTCATTAAGGTTTGAAGTTTTAAGAGCCAATGAATAGAATGCACATAGAAGTGGAAACTCACAAGTTAAAGCATTAAAATATGTACAATTCAAAATGCCTAAACTCTCAATCTATCTATAGAAATGAAAAAATATTGTGGTCTATTAGCACTTACCATACTCTTACGTGACAGAGGGTCGGATGCGACTGAACGGATAATTATCATAATACTCTTACGTCTCATGGGTAGTAAGGAGCGAACATTTGCAAAAAGTTCAGATCAATCCGAATTAGTTCTAAAGAAACTGGAAGTTTACCAAAGTTTACCAAAGTCCCCAAAACTGTTGCATAACACTGTCTAAAAGCCCTGTACAAGCCCTCTTTCGAGTATAAACTTTGCTGAAAGCTCAGTTTAGGAACTGAACTTTTGGCAAAGTTTGACCCGAAACAGGGTTCCACAGGTTCAGTTTGCTCAACACTACTAATGGACACAGTAGAGCTGCACTAAGAAGATGTAGGCACTCTGTTTGACATGGTTCCACTGTCCATAGCCATATTATAGAGATATTCTCTTCTATAAGCGATTCTTCTAGGGGACAGTTACTCTATAATATATTATCACAGCATGATTTTTAGTAATTTTTTTTTGTGTTGGATATACATGGAATCTAGCAGAAAAAAACCATAGTCAAAGCACTCCATCACGTAGAAGAAACTTTTAGACCTTGCTAGCATTTTATATTGTCTGGTTACTTTTAATAAAGAACATGATCTTCCTCTAACAAAGCCATTATGATGTTATCTGACCAGTTTTTTTTTTATCAGGAGCATTATTACTGAAGAAGGCACGAGGGGGATTATTATTTTTGTTGGATACATAAGCAGGTCTTATTACTGAGGACATAAGGAGTTATTCTAATGGTGCATAAGAGGTATTATTAATGGAGGATATTATAACTAAAGCTGTATATGTGAAATTCTGCAGAGACAAGCTGTGGCCAAAAGGAGCCATCATGGCGGTCTGAGACAGATAGAGACTAAAAGGGAAAGTGAACACTTTCAAATCAGAAAGGATGTTTCCTGCGACCACAGGATTTAATGCTACTGTATTCACTTGTATGATCTGCAGAGTGCCTGTGTAGAACTGAAATTTACCACTATATGGTCACTGTATGGGGGTAATATCACTTTTTGTATAGGATTTTTTTCAGTAACTGTATGGTGGTATTGGTCATTATGTGGTGGTAAATATGGTCACAGTTTTATGATATTATTTGGCCCTTATATGGTGTTATCATTTGTATTGTTGCTCTTGATGTAATGGGGTTAAATGACAGTATGGAGGTAATATGAATGGTGATACTATTTGCGCATTGTATGTACAGTGTAAGATACAATTTAGGGGTCTGGAGTAACATATCCATGCTTAACTATTTCACTATCCCTACGCCTGTAAGAGTAAGGGCACACTTAGCGGTCAAGTTTTTATTAAGTACAAACCAGCAGAAAAGGGTGTCCTTACCTAAACTTTTATATAACTTTTAGGGCTTAAACACACAACCGTGATTTTGTCCTGTTTTGCGGGCGTGAAAATCATGCCCGCAAAAGGGGGTGAAAGGAAACCATTGATTGCAATGGTTTCGTTTTGACTAGAGTGTTTCTCGCACAATATTAATACGTGCGAGAGAAGATAGGCGTTCCTCTATCTTTCTCGCATGTAGTTTTTCTACAAGATAAGACATGACCTACCTTTAGTTTTTAGTTTTTTTACTTCGCAATAGCGCAAAATTTAAACGGTTAAAGAAAAAAAGAGTTTTGACTTGTTTATATACAAATATGCTCCGTAGCGGCGAGTGTATTTGCACATTCGCCTGTCTGTTTAAGCCCTTACATTCAACTGGTAAGGGTATCTTGACAGGGTAAAATCCACATTGTATTTCAGGGCAGATTCCACTTGAAAATCCAACTGCAACCGATCTGTGGATTTTCACTTGATTTAGCCCTTTTCAGGGTGCGTTCACACGAGTGTGTTTTTGTGCATACTTAGGTGCGTACATACGTCCTTACCTAGGTACGAGCAAAAACACGCGTATATGCAGCTGCGTGCAGTGTTCTCAATGGAGCCGCGGCTGCTACTGGCGGCTCCATTGAAAACAATGCTCTGCCGGCCCCCTGCATTCTTTTTCAGGGTAGGGCTTTACATATAAGCACTTCCCTGAAAAAGAAAGATTTTAGTGTAAAAAAAAAAAGTATATATACTTACTTGTCCGCCGCTGCCGTGACCCCCACGGGGATGAAGAAAACATCTGCCGCATGTGGCAGATGTTTCCTTCATCCCCGCTAGTTAAAATAATTCTTTGCTTTCATTCGGGGAGAGCTGGCTGTGATTGGCTGAGCACCTAAGCCAATCACATTCAGCTCTTTCAGCAGGCGGGTATTTTAAATTGTGACTTATAATTTTAGGTCCATCTGTGTAAAAAACAGACATGTGACTGTTCCCATTGCAAAGCATTGGGTATATATAGGTGCGGATCGCAAGTGCACCTGCAAATCGGGCTTACAAACGCCCGTGTGACTAAACCCTCAATCCCTAAATCTGCATGCTGATTTCCCAATGCAGATTCTGCACACAAATTTCAAATGTAAAGAAAAAATCTACACTGCATAGACTGCAGCTTGAATTCTCATTCAAATGAATGGGACACTTAGAAGACATGGATTTGATATGGATTCCACAAGGATTCTGCAGCAAAAGAGAGCCATGTGAAAATAACCTAAATGTTCATGTTCAAGTGGAGCCCCATTTGAAATTTTGCTATGGGGCTCAGTCTATTTCTTTAACCAGTGCAGACAATAGAGGTACCTTGTGTAATGCACTGATGCTCAGCAACAATAGATTACCATCTTTATATGATAAAACAATGAAGAAATAGATGATACATCACTCACCCAAGTAATAAAAAAGGCTTTTTTATTCCAATTGGATTTTCATAGAAACAGGTGAAAACACGTGCATATGGTGGGCGACAGCTATTTCGCGTGATACTACACTTCTTCTGGCCTTACATATAGCACACATGCCATCACGTCTATTTAAAACTGCCTGTGATGTGGTTCCTATGGAAACATGCAAACAGTGCAATTAAATGAATACAAGACATTATAGAGACATGCTAAGATTGCTGCGGTTAAGTCCTAGGGAGAAGAAAGCATTAGTACTAAAGATGAGCGAACGTGTTCTTAACGAGCACTTACGCACCCGGACACCGGCTTTCCCGAGGACTTCAGTGTTCGCGCGTAAAGATTCGGGGGGCGCCGGGGGGCGGGGAGAGGCGCGGCGGCGCGGGCGGCAGCAGCGGGGAACAGGGGGGAGCCCTCTCTCTCTCCCTCTCCCCCCCACTCCCCGCCGCACCCCCCCGCGCTACCACGGCGACCCCCGAACTTTTTTCGCCCGAGCACGGAATTGCTCGCAAAGTTCGGTGTTCGGGCGAAAAGGGGCGGGGCCGAACACGTTCGCTCATCTCTAATTAGTACAGATAATCCACTTTGCTTCTCTTTATAACAGTAATTTCTGCCGATCATCTCCAGTTCTTTCCACCTGCTCAATACCTGCAACTTGCAATACATTTATACTAGCAATCTGCAAAGTCTGAACATACAGGAGTATCTATATCTGTTGTACAAAACATACTGAAGTGGCCTAGAGGGTCCTCCAGAAGAGCCACACATTCATTGTCCTGTCACATCTGCCTATGTGCTTCAAGGAGGCATAGGAGGTGCCTCACATTGGAGAAGCCTTGTTTTCCCCTTCTTCCTAAGTGAAAAGCTTGGCAACAGCTGGCTGCTAATTGGCTGTATGTAATGCCCTCACTGATTGGTTAGGGATTGTGTTTGGAGTTCAGAGCAGGAAGCTACACAGTGAACCTCTATGCTAAAGGGGAGGGGAGAGGAGAAAGTGCAGGAACAAGACAGGAAGTGAAAGAGGAGTTAGAGGAGAGTCTGCTTAGGCATTCATTGGAAGAGGTTGTGCAGGGAGGAGGTCTGCAGAGTAAGCAGCTACAACACATATTTTCTTGAGGGAAGCCAAAATTCACCAGCTCTCTAGTCTTACCGGCATCGAGGAGGGGTAAAGCTAAAGCTGTTCCACTAAAACAATGAGTTACACAAAAATAGGTGAAGTCAAAGCCAAGGGTAGTAAAGTGGCCATCTTAACTCTCACATCTGCATAGTCTACTTCCAGTGAGCCCAACAGATTACTAGGCCTGTAGGTATTCATACTGGGTAACCTTCAAAGTTCAAATAGATAGAGAACGTTGAAGAGAAAACTGTGTTTACAAGTAAATCAACTGTATTGCATAACCGTTTGCTCTGCTATTTTCCTGCAAGGCTGCCACTGTTAATTGTACTGTGTATCAACTACATTAAAAGCTGAAGTAAACTGTGCACTTCCGGTTTGCTAACCAAAACAGCTACCAGGACTCGTGTCAAATTATTACTGCCATTGACTACCGTAGTCCCAGATGAAGTGCTGACATCATGTGACAAACTACTGTTCATCATCGCAGGAAATTTATGTATATTTTGTGCCACTGTGCTGCGACCAAATAGGACACCTTTGCCGCCATTGTTGGGAGAGATTGCAGAGCCACCCGTGACATCTATTTTGCAATCTCCATGGTCTCCCCTACTTTGGGGTGTCTCACTTGGATGCTACAATTCTATGCTCTGTAAATCTTACAAGCATACAGTATGGTTTTGGACATGTAGAAATAACCACAAGGACAAAAAACTGCATAGACCAGGAAATCAGATCTGTAACTGATCAATGGCTTATAAGAAAAGTCACCATGGAGTACATTCTTAAAATGAAGATTAAAGAGGTTGTCCGGTTGTAAACTACTGATGAGCGATCGTCAGGATATGTAAAAAAAAACCAAAAAACAGAAAACCTCTCCATAGTGCAAAGGAACCGTAAATAGCTGGGGGAATATATTAGAACAATGGTATTTCCAATGGTTGTGCACTGACACAACATGTATACAAGCAGGACACTCCAGTCTCAGCCTGCACCCATGGGACAGGTGGAACCTTCATGTGGAACACTTGTGAAGCACAAAAGGAAACGATCAGGTGAGCTAAAGAGAGGACCAGGTTCAAGATGAAAGACAAACTTTCTTAATTAAGGGCAATGCGTTTCCATGATGGACTGGCACCTTCACAATACAGGGTAAAACAACAAAAATATTTAAAAGCTGCAGGCAAAGGATGTGTCAGGATCAGGTGACAACAGTGTATGTAAATAAGATCACTTGACAGTTGTCACATGATTCAGTGATGTCATTTGTGCACAGCTTTTAATTATTCTTCCTGTTTTACCATGTACTGTAAATGGCCAGATGACAATGGAAATGCTTTGCTCTCAATCAATTAGGTTTATCCTTAATCTTGACCCTGGTCCTCTCTTTAACATGCCTAATCTTTTCCTTTGGTGCTTTACCCTTAGGATAGAATATCACTAGTAGATCAGTGAGAGTCCACTGCCCAGGGCCCTTGCTTATCAGCTGTTCATTAGGCTATTGTTTTTATGCACTAAGCTTATTTCTGTAGGAAGCATACAGCTCTATTCCCACTGCAGTGGCCAGACTTGGTATTACAGGCAAAGTTTCAATTGAAATGAATGGCCTGAAATACCATGCTTGGCCACTGCAGTGAGAATGGTGCTGTCTGCTTCCTGCAGAAATTAGCTTACTGCACAAGCACACTGGCCCCGTGAATAACTGATCAGGGAGGGTCCTGAATGATAGACTTTCGCTGATCTACTATTGTTGTCCTCTGCTAAGGGAAGGCCATAGTTTACAACTGGACAACACCTTTAAATTTACAGTATAAGCAATTGCCAAACCTAAAATTACCTTTACGAACATTCCTATTAGCCAATTACTATTTATTTCTGATTGACGGTTATTTACGAGTGCATCTTTTAAATTGCTACTGTGTCTGAATATGATGTTTTCCACCAACTACTGTATTTTTTTTCAAACAGGGTCCTTTTCTATCAGGTCTTAAATAAGCCTGTTTCCATTATCTGAGCCTGATGAAACTGATTTTACAACGTAACAAGAAGGAATATGAATTTATAAGTACAGAACTCTGCAAAGCTGAAAATGAACTGAGAACTAGATAGAACCGGCTTCAACTGTTTCTGAAGAAACTTGAAAAGTGTCTTATGGCAAACTAAGCAGAGATAAGAGAATGAAAGTGTCACAAATTCTTAAGAGACAAACAAGTTTATGGCACAGGCCAGATCTTTACATGGAAGAACTGTAAAATTGGAAGATTTAAACTTTCTCGGAAGAATTCTGATTTGGACAACCGATTCAGGCCTCATGTCCACAGGCACGCATGGATTCCCAGTGCAGAATCCTGCAGCGGTTTCGACCCGTGCCCGCAGCCATGAGTCCAAAAAATACAGTTTCTCACCTGTCCAGACGTGGAGCGGGTCTTCTCTGTCGCGGCTGGATCTTCTTTCTTCTGCATGGTGGAAGTGTCTAGGCGCGCCAGCCCCGAGCTTTTTTTATTTTTTAAATCTCCTGCTTTCCCGCAGATTCGCATCTGTGCCGCAGATTGGATGGCTTCCATTGACCTCAATGGAAGCCATCCGTGCGGGAAACCGCAGAAAATGGAGCATGCTGCAACTTTTATCCCATGGGTGTGATCTGCAACCCGGGATAAAATGACATCTGCAGGTATTTAATTACCTGTGGATGCTCAATGAATTTCTATGGGCATATTGACTTGCAGATTATTAGTGCATCAGATGTCTCAGATTCTGTGGGTCATTCCTAAATGGATCTCTGGTATGCTCCACCTCCATTTATCGAATGACTATGTTGTTGAGTCACTGGCGGCATTTACACTGAACCGTTATTGTTCAGATTCTGGCAATGCAGCGAGAATTCTAACGCTAATCGTTCTGTGTAGAAGGGGCCTAAGGCCCCCTACATACGACTGTATGCATTTTTATGTTCACCCGTATGCGTCGTATAATCGCTTGAATGAAGATTCATCGCGATCGAGTCCCAAACTTTAGTCAGATACTTCATGCCATTCACACGGGGAACTGCTGCATTTAGGTGGTGCTATAATGTGTCTTTTATAGGGGAGGTTCTTCAATCTGGCCACTCTGTCATAATGCCCAGATCGGTGGAGGCTGCAGTGATGGTTGAGCTTCTGGAAGTTTCTCCCATATGTACACAGGATCCTTTGAGTTCAGCCAGAGTGACCAATGAGTTCTTGGTCACCTTTCTTACCAAGGCCCTTCTACCATGATTTCTTAGTTTGATGGGTTGGCAGCTCTAGGAAGAGTTCTGGTTGTTTCAAACCTCTTCTATTTAAGAATTACGGAGGTCGCTGTGCTCTTGGGAACTTTCGGTGCAGCAGAAATGTTTTTTGTAGCCTTCTTCAGATCTCTGACTCCACACAATCCTGTCACCAAGTTCTACAGGCTGTTCTTTTCCTCCTAATAGCTAGGTTTTGGTTCTATGCATTGTGAGCTGTGAGACCTTGTATAAAGAGGGGTATGTCTTTTAAAATTATGTCCAATCAACTGAATTTACTATTGATGTCTCCAATCAAGGTATAGAAACCTCTGAAAGATGATGAGAGAAATGGGAACTTAATTTTAAATATCATACCAAAGGCTCTGAAGACTTATGTCAATGCAAAATGTTAGTTTTTCATTTTTAAACTTTGTCATTAAGGAGAACTGAGTGCAGAATGATAGGGAAAAGCGAGATTTAAAAAAAAAAATTGCACAAGGCCAGAACATAACAAAATTTTTAAAAAGTTGGAGGGTCTGAAGGCTTTCCAGATGCGTTGTATATGACCAGTAATCCTGTTTCCTGTTACTGGAATTGGGTGAATTTACAAATGGGGTCATATCTAGTTTTTCTACCCTATTATAAGCAGGTGCAGTTGAAGATTCCAATGGAATGTGGTGGACATCAGTCATGCATTCATCAGAGGACTCCTGTCAATTTTTTACTAATAAAAATGTATTCTTTGAACTCTAATACAATGCGTTTCAGGCCTCCATGATCTCTTTCTCAAGTAACATAGAATATGACACAATAAAGATGTTATTGTCATGGCTTATTGATCGTGACAGCATCGTGACATTGTGGCCTTGACGCAGGCCAAGACCTGTCACCTTGTTATGCAGGACAAGGGTTAATGCACCATGTGCAGAGACTGCTGGTGCTGTCTCTCTTTGCTGCCTGAATGCATGCTGGATTAGTCATGCCTGGGAGAAGGTTGGAGGTGTGCTTCTCTAATTGCTCTGCCAGTCCTCGGCATGGAGTAGCCTTATATTCTCACTAGAGTTGAGCTAACATGCTCGTCCAAGCTTCATGCTCGTTCGAGTATTAGTATATTCGATGGTGCTCGTTACTCGAGCGAGTACCATGCCGTGTTCGACCCCCTCCCTGCATTACCACTTCCTGCAGTGACGTGCCAGCGTGCGCATGTCCACAGCAGTATGTGGCTGACTGGCGAGAGAGAGAGAGAGAGAGAGAGAGAGAGAGAGAGAGAGAGAGAGAGAGAAAGAAAAAGCTTGGCACTCGGTTGGCCAATACAAAAATGCTCGAGTCTCCCATTGACTTCAATGGAGTTCATTGCGCGAATAGAGCTCTCGAATATTACGAAAAGCTCAACTCGAATAACGAGCACCCAAGCATTTTGGTACTCGCTCATCTCTAATTCTCATCCTTTCCTATACTCAGTGCTGCTTATGCAGCTCCATAGAGGAGTAGTGGAGCTCCTCTGTGCTGGGTGTACTGCTACTTACAGATAAGTTGCTGCGGTTTACTCTTCAGTTGTTTTTTCTGCTTTTATTTCTGTATTGCGTTGTTGTTTGGGTTCATCACTCCAGGGGCCTCTATAGGGACAATCAGGTCCCAGGAAGAAGACCATGGGGCTGACTCTATCGAGGCGATTACTCCGCTTCTAGGCAGGCCAGGCTTCTTTCTCCCTGGAGTGGTGTTACTGTTCAGCATAGTGTGGTGCACACTGTTCTACAGTGCATAGTAGTATTCAACTGCAGTGATTGTGAACGTCACCCTGCATCTGTGCTGAGCATGGTGCTTGTGTGCCGCACGGACGTGAAAGTTATATTCTGTGTTACTTGAGAAAGGCGTTGTGGAGCCCTGAAATGTGTTTTGTTAGAGTTCAATAAATGCATTTTTATTGTCAAACGACTTTATCATTGCTGCAATGCCAGAAACAGAGGCTGATGAGAAGCACCTGAGCAGCAGTGATGCTGGAACTGCATAGAACAAACAGGTGAGTTATGTTTCTATTATATCAAAGCAATTCCTGGCTTAAATTTAAAGGGGTATTCCAGTTGTGAAGCACATTTCCTATAAAGGGTGCCTTGCTGTTTTTAGCAATCTGGTCCTGAGAGTTGAATACAAAGAAAGTCATCCCTGGTCGTTCCTACTGAGCAAGCCCAACCTGTAGCTCCGGAATGCCTACAGGTCGTACCCAGGCAACCTGTGAATAAAAACTTTTGAAGTGGCAGGAGAAACTGATGGTTTATAGACCTACAGACACATAATCAAAAGCAGAACCACATTGCAAACCTTATAATATTTGATTAGTATTCATTTGACAGCAACTTTGCGGAATTGGAATACCCCTTTAATTTGTGGCAGTGCCTTTTTAACTGTCTCTTTCTTGTTGCAAGTTTTCTTTACCTATGCTATATTGTTGGAATACTCCAGATATCAATTCTTAATCTTCTTTTAGTTTCTGTGTCAAATCTATTCCAATGCCTTGTGTCTACAGGAGCAATCATCCATCTCTCACAGTCTCACAACGGTGGAGTCATGCTGTTTTAACTTTGTTACATTTCCAAAACAGGCCCCAACAAAATGCAAAGGTTCCCAGCACTGCTGCAAGCTCATTATAATGTATCTGTCAAATAGAAGACAATGTCCTGGCAATCAATTCCCTTGTGGTACCTAAATCTCGTCCCTCTGTTATGTTTTCCATCTTGTTTGACTACCCGAGTTGTTTCTTTCCTGTAGATTCTTGCAGAAAGTTTTGTTTTATGAAGAGATGATGCACCTATGGTGAAAGAACCACACACGAACCTGAAGCTAGTAGTTAGACTATGATATTATGACTATATAGAAAAGTTTAACTTGAGAATAACTTTTTGTGATAAGTTATCCTTGTTGTTCACTAACTTCTCTTTTAAGCCAAAGGTTAAAGGAAATCTAACATCACCTTTGAGTTCCATAAGCTATGTTAAAGGGGTTGTCTCGCGCCGAAACGGGTTTTTTTTTTCCATAGGCCCCCCGTTCGGCGCAGGACAACCCCAAGGGATGTGTTAAAAAAAAACCAAAAAACATATTACTTACCCGAATCCCCGCTCTGCGACGTCTTCTTTCTTCCTTCTTCTTCCTTCACCAAGATGACCGCCGGGATCTTCACCCACGATGCACCACGGGTCCTTTCCCATGGTGCACCGTGGGCTCTGTGCGGTCCATTGCCGATTCCAGCCTCCTGATTAGCTGGAATCGGCACACGTGATGGGGCGGAGCTACGATGACCAGCTCTCCGGCACGAGCGGCCCCATTCACCAGGAAGAAGACCGCACAACGCAAGCGCGTCTAAAAAAGCAAGAAGACATCAGAATTAGACGGATCCATGGCGACGGGGATGCTAGCAACGGAGCAGGTAAGTGAATAACTTCTGTATGGCTCATATTTAATGCACGATGTACATTACAAAGTGCATTAATATGGCCATACAGAAGTGTATAACCCCAATTGCTTTCGTGAGACAACCCCTTTAAGGGGCCTAAATGCGTTTTGTCCCCGTTCAGTTGGCACACGCACTTAGTGTGACTCTTTGCAGTCGGCTTTATGCCTGCTCTCCCATATAGGTGAATGGGAGAGTGTGTGCATAGAGCCAAGTGAAAAAAAAGTCACCTGTGTGCCAACTTTGCAGGGGAAAGGCTCTGGAACAGGGCAACCAGTGACATGAAACACAACTCTCCGGACAAGAATAATGTGTCGTAAAAAGCTACACTTAAGTTGAACTTTGCTACATCAATTTAGTGATAATATCATAGTCTACCTCTAACTACTCGGTCCAGATTGCCCATGTGTGGGGTTCTATCATCATAGGTGAATGATGACTGGTTCCCTTTAAAGACAACATTTAAAAGAGTATTAGCATATTAGACATATCCACAGGATTTTCCATAATTTCTATGTAAGTGAATAGAGAGTACTCCCCTCTCTTTTTATTTCTGGTCTGTATGTAATGGCCTGTGGCTCCCTAACTTGGCATGATGGCAGCTGTGAAGCCCCTATTCTAGAAATAAATGTGCTTTCCAGAGGTTGAATTTGCACCTAATATACAATTCTGGCATATCCTGTAAACATGCCATGATTATCTGCCATGGAAATAGCCCTTCAGTAAAGTAATTTTCATCCCTATAATACTACTGTCACATCTCCTACTTTACGTGAACTACTGAACTGCAAACAGGACCAAGCATACCTTCATGCATAGCCAGATGAAATAATTATACTGTAGAATGTACAAAGTATTAGTTCATGTCTTGGCCAAGACACTTAAGCCCACAAGCCCACTTCAAGGGTCCTTGTTGTCTCGTGGGTTTCTACTATAATGAGTCAATATCCACAAGAAACCTACCTGCAAGCAGGGCGATCGTCCCAATAAGGACGGCCCTGCCTGGAACCTATGGACCTAACTGCCCAAGGTGGAAAACAAACCAGAGCAGGACAGGACGCAGTTCACACCAACACACTAGGGATAGTATGCAACTTGAACAAGACTGTTCATACCGAATGTCTGGCCACCTGCGCAGACCCACAGAACACATCACTGTCCACACCTATATACACAACACATAACAGGCATGATACGAGCGAGAATCCTGAAATGAAAACCATTGAAATCCTTCTGTCCCATTTCACAGCCGTGATTTTCACGGCCGCAAAACGGGACAAAACATGCCCATCTGTTTAAGCCCTTAGTGAGTTTTGTAGTTAATTTATTCAGCAGAGTCATCTTTGCAGCTAAATCAAAGAAATTAAATCTGAAGGAAGAAAGAAATGAGAGAGTTAGAAGCTGTAGCAATAGTACATCACTTTAAGGACTTCTGATGAATGTATTTGCGTCACGCATTGCGTGCGGAATTAGCACAACAAACCCATTGATGTCAATGAGTTTGTTCACATTAACAATTTTTTTACTTGCATTTCCCATGCCCCAATAAAGATGACCTGCTGTATTTCCTTGCGTGATTGCAAACCTAAGGGCCCCATAGAAGTCTTTGGGAGGTGCACAAATGTGCAGCTACAGGCCCAATATACGCTCTGGGAAAAGCACACACCGGAAGCTCATTAGGCTAAATAGGCTTTTAAATCAGGGCGGGGGGCTGTCACATGCATATATTGACAGGACTGCGTACGCAAAAAAGTAAAGTACAATGTGCCAGTACGTGCACAAATCTACTTCGTTCACTGCGCTGCGTTGGGATAAATACGCAAGTCTGAAGGAGCCTTTACACAGTGACACAAGCATAGGTAAAAATGGCAATAGAACATGTACAAGTATATGTCATAAGACAGTGAACACAGAATGGTATAATGGTGCTTTCACAGTCAAACTGGTTTCGCAAGAGTGGAAGCGTATTTATGCGCTGCGTATTTGCGGAATGAACAATGCTTCTTTGCGCCGGCATCAGCATATTTTACTGTACTTTTTGCACCCACAATACATGTTCATTTGCACGCAGCAAACAAGGGCGTACCGCTCTGGTACGGAGATTGAAGTGCCGGCGAGGGAGAAGAAATCTTCCTCGTTCAGACGCAGCTACGCTCTGTACTGCTGAGTATAGTTGCACCTACGGTAATGGGTTTTTGCCTTTACTGAAATATGCTGGAACATGCAGCGGAATATTCGATGGCATGGAAACATCTGCCCCAAAATTTGCATGTCTAGCATTCAGATTTGGACACGGATTTGGAAAAGGCTTAATTCCATTGGAATCCATGCCAAAATATCATGCCTGACATTTGGATCTTGGTGTGAATCCCCATGACAGAATACTCCTATGTGTGTAGCAAAATATTCTGGTACTTATGGATGCACCCTAAGGTTTTAAATAGATGGACGTGATATAGTCCGATTATGCAACCATGAAAATCATGGTTGCATAACAGGACGAAACAAAACCATTGATTTCAATGGTTTCATTTCCACTATTGGGATTCCCGCAGTTAATACTACATGCGAGAAAGATAGGGCAAGATCTAGCTTCCCGCTTTTTTTTGTCAACCTCGCCCGCACTAGCGCAGAGTTTGAATAGTCCGAAAAAGAAAGAAAAACTGGTACATGCGCAACTGTGCTCCGTAGCGGTGAGCGTATTTAGTGCATGCGCCATGTGCTTTTGCCCCACAATTTCAACCAGCGGCTAATCCACCCCATGTAAATATAACCTAAGAGTTCTGCTTTCTCCAAGACATGTGATAACTAGTTTTGCTATTGAACTGATTTTATTAACTTTTTAAACTCTTAAGCTGCCATGGAAACTGCTTTGTATGATCACGCTGTGCTACTTCATAGCAGCAGGATACTATCTGTCAGTGTATTTTACATATTACATAAGGGTTATATACAAGTTTGCTTCTAAAATATCTATTACAGTCTATTTTTTGTTCAAGACTGCTTTTGCCTTGCACTTGTTTTCATCACTAAGCAACTTCATTAACGAGCTGACATTATGTACTCAAGAACAGTCATATTGTCCATGTATTATAGTACAATGCAATAAGTACCGTATTTTTCGCTCTATAAGACGCACCTGATGATTAGACGCACCTGGGTTTTAGAGAAGGAAAATGGGGAAAAAATGATTTTGAACTCCCCCAGACCAGGCAGTGAGGGAGGTATTACATTAGGAATAAAGAGCAGTAGTACTGCCTCGGAACGAAGTATATACCATCAGATCAACCTGCCATTAAGGATCCAGGAAAGCTGAGTGTAAATGTAATGGTTATCTTTCTACTTGTCACCTAGCTTTCCAGGAGCCCTGAATGCCATGTTTGACTAGTTATACCAATGCATGTTGTATACATGCTTGAATAACTCTGGAGTTGGCATTCAGGATCCTGGAAGAGCTGGGTGACAATGTAATGAGGATTCCATTAGTTGTCACCCAACTTTCCAGGAGCTCTGCATGGCATGTCTCATTATGGTTATGTATGGAGTAGATATCTGTGCATAAATAGGCCAAAATGTATACAACATACAGGCAGCTCTTTCTCCCCTTCCCCCCTGCTATGTAGCCGGCAGATGTGATAGCTGTCTTTAACTACAGCTGATAGATAAGTCAGAGGGGGGGCAGCAGTTCCTCTTACTAATCAGCTGTTTTATGGGCGCTGGGCTCTGCTATGGCACGCTGTCTGTGGGCTTCATAGCAGGAGCCGCTGGCTGCCCGACCAACTGTCGAGCTCCCTGCTGCTCCCCCGCCCCCCCCAGTCAGCTGTTTTATGAGCGCTGGGCTCTGCTATGGAGCGATCATTATCACACTATCTGTGAGCTTCATAGCAGGAGCCGTGGCCGCCCGTAAAACAGCTGAGCTCCCTGCTACTTCCCCGCCCCCACCAATCAGCTGTTGGGCCGGCCGCTCTGCTCTCCTGCTGTGTTGGCTTTGTACGCCGGCTGCACATTCGCTCTATAGGACGCACAGACTTATTCTCCCCACTTTGGAGGGAAAAAAAGTGCGTCTTATAGAGCGAAAAATACGGTAGGTTACATAACCATGACAACTTTTTACAGTGGATGGCATGAAAATATAGGATTTAATCTCAAGCCACAATATTAGATTTCTTGACTACCCCTTTTCCCGTTTCTGAAGTATATTCACAGTTTTTTTTGGAAAGGAATTCTAAAATATCAATTTAACTTAAAGAGTATCTGCACTTTCACTTCGGAGCGCTCCTAACTCTTGGCCATTTTCAGCTCTTTTCAGCAAATGAGGTCATCCCCATATAGCGTTACAAGAGGCTATAGGAGGCTGCCTTCAGCTACGGGAAGGAGCTGAAAATGGCCGATGGAGCAAAAGTGCTCCAAAGTGAAAGTACAGATACTCTTTAATATATCTGAAAACAGGCTATTACTAATCCAATCACAAAAATGTAATATGCAGAAATAACCTCAGTGGAACAATGAGGAAGAAAAGGACAATATGGGGTCGGCGCTACTTTATAGATTCTATTTTAAGGAAATGAACCATAAATAACGGAAGTCACTTACTTAGAGAGAGGTCTCCAGGATAAGAGACCCCTCACAACATGACATGCCAATCAATGTGGGTGGTGGAGATGAACTCTTTGGCAGGTAGATTCCAAGGAGGTCCCCATCAAGCAAAGGATGAAATCTTTGTCTTTTCAAATGATTTATTATCAAACAAATAAAAAACAAACAAACAATATCCGATGCAACTGGAAAACAATGAGAGCTGGCAACGCGTTTCGGTGCACCAAGGCGTCTTTTTCAACCATACTGGTTGTTCATCTACACATCAAATACATAGTGTATGTATGATTATCAGAGATGAGCGAGTATACTCGCTAAGGCACATTACTCGAGCGAGTAGTGCCTTAGCCGAGTATCTCCCCGCTCGTCTCGGGGGGCGGCGGGGGGCGGCAGGGGAGAGCAGGGAGGAATGGAGGGGAGATCTCTCTCTCGCTCTCCCCCCCCCGCTCCCACTGCTCCCCACTGCTCCCCACTGCAACTCACCTGTCACCGGCGCTGGCCCCCTAATCTTTAGAGACGAGCGGGGAGATACTCGGCTAAGGCACTACTCACTCAAGTAATGTGCCTTAGCGAGTATACTCGCTCATCTCTAATGATTATGTTATTATTACCTATCGGGTTGTACAGGCCACCGGACACCAGATCGCCATACCAAAGCGCTTTCCCTCCTTATTTTTGTCTACTAAAAATGTAATATAGTATTGGTGCCTTGTTGTTCCACTGGAATGATAATTGGGAATGAGTGGGCTTGAACTTGCCGTCCTAAAATACCCAAAAATGTATCATTTATGCCTCTCACCTAGCTTAATTTTTCTAAAGTATAAAAGAAAAGTGAGAGGGTGACAGAAAAGTCTACTTGGTATATGGAACCCTAGACTAAGTTAGCACCACTGATTTACTAATGGCACATTTTATAATATACAATTTTTATTCTTTAAGTTTTCACGGGGCAGATAAAGTATTACAAAGCCTAACATAATACCACATAAACAAATATGTAGCACACAGCTGTGTAATATACCTTGGATGGTTAGCTGTGTCTGCCAACTTTGTGGCTCCTTTTTTAAAAAAAGAGAGACACTCCTCCTAAAGCTTTACAGCCAACCTATGCGAAGCAAGCAGAAGTGGGGATCATCAGCTGGGGGCAGAGCCTATTACCACCTTTTCTTGGTTCCAGCCCCACTACGCACTGGCATAGGGAGGTGATCCCCTCTGCAAGCCAAGGCAGCAGCGTCCCACATTTCTATCACAGGGTATTGGGGGCAGACAAATGTATCCCTTTTCCACTGTCAAACTACCTAGCTGCTGTGGTCACTACTTAGTGTGGCATCTATGGGCTTGAATGTACAGAAGTGACCATAAAGACAATAATACAGCCACTGCTGATGGCACAGGTACAGTTTCTATGCCTATTCCATCCATTGGATGCATAATTATGTGCTATTGCAGTAAGTACATAGTAATTAGGATGTAGTGGTATATACATTTGTGGGAAGGGGTTAGCCTGTCTATATTTAGCATGTACTCAATTTCAATAGTTAGGCCTATGAGGTTCATTGGTATACAAAAACATATAAAGACTAAGTATATAATAGACAATATCTCCTTTCTGACATACAATTGGTAGCAACTTTCAAGAATACTATAATACAATTGCAATGCCAATATGGATATCCTGAGGCATGTGGATGTCCATATTGATATTGTGATTTTTGCATGTATTTGCACTTTATTTTATCTTTATTCAATAATGAGGCTTTGTGCTATTTAACCGTGTAAGTCAGTAAAATGATATTGCTTAGGGATAATGAGAGTGTTATGAGTTTTCCATTTCTATATCCAGGATAGTAACATAGTATGTAAGGCCGAATGAAGACAATGTCCATCTAGTTCAGCCTGTTTAACCTCCTTGTTGATCCAGAGGAAGGCAAAACCCCAAGAGGCAGAAGCCAATTAGCCCTTTCGGGGAAAAATTTCCTTCCCGACTCCCTAATGGCAATCAGATTAATCCCTAACTCTAATAGTTCCTACCTGTCTGTATGTACACAGCATTGACTGCCCCCTTTTCGGCAAGTCCTGTGTATCCTAGCTGTCCCATTTTTTAAACTTCTTGATGCCTTTGTGAGTATATATTTTTTATTGTGTTTATGCGATGAATAAAGCTTACTATGGTTGAGCTACTACGTGACTCTAGGTTTCTTTTGGATATTATATCAATTTCAATATTTGTAGCATAAGATTAAAATGACAAAATACTTTGATTCAATTAATTTAGAAAATGTGCAAATAATAGGCTGGCTGCTAGTATAGATTCATAAGCAAAATGACTGGCACTATGAATGGAAGCATTCTCTGCTTATTTGCACTAACTAAAAACATGCAAGAATAACATATCAACCCACAATATATATTGTTGTACTGTGACATGTACTGCTAGGAAGAAAATATAGCTGTGGTTGACAACTACTGCAGACGATTGTTGAGTGGCCCTTGAATGCATGAACTAGAACATCCATTTCTATACTGATTGTACATAAAAGACATAAAGCATACTAGTTGTTCCTTAAATTAGGGCATAGTGCAAGTTTTTCAAAGAAAAACATGAAAAAATATAAGACTTCATTTCAAAATGTACTTTCCCTTATGTCCCACAGCAGCACAATGATAGGATGCAGAGGCATAACTTGAAGCTCCTGGACGCCAATGCAAAGCCTGTAACAGGCCTCCCAACTATAATGCTTTATTCATAGTACTGGGCTCCCTATATGGATAAAAGGGGCCTTATGGGCCCTCTAATGCTCCTGGGCCCGGGTGCCACCGCATCCCCTGCACCCTCTATAGTTACGCCAGTGATAGGGTGTTCTGCCCCTGTGAACTGACAGGACATATATTGGTAACTAATGTAACACCCTGCCTCCCATCGCCTTTATATAGCGACAGTACTCACTGACTACCCTGTGTTTTTTTTCTGTCCTGTACAGAGAGCAGATGGAGTCATTTGTCTCCTGCTGGTTCTACCAGGACTGAATATTCTCCTGCGCCTTACCACTAAACAAGTCTTTACAGACCCTATGGTTCCCCTATGCATAGCACTGGTGGCAGTCTTCACTTTTGGACAATGTGGTGGCATCCCGGAGTGATGGAGCGGTGCTGTGGCTCCAGCCTGATGCATTGCACCATCTTGGAGCGCCTACTTCCGGTGGCAGAGCTTGCGGGATGGTGCAGACAAGAAGTAATGAGCAGTAATGTCATCCAGAGTTTATTTTTCTTTCTTTAAGTCAGAAGGGGTGCAGCACTTTTTGTCTCTAGTGGTTTAGCTGGGGGAGGTTAAGACATATAGAAATTAATAGCAGGAGTGATTTGCATTCGGTGGCAATGAATATTATGGGTCACTTTGGAGAAGGGTACGGCTACTTACTATTTAAACGTCTTTACTAAAAGAATAAGAGAATTACAAGCCTTTGCAGCTATATAACCCTAAACCAGCTACTTACTGGGCAAGGTCCTCCTGAGATTCCCAAACATGTTCACACCTAAAGTCCCTTTCTTTGTAAATACAAACCAGGTTATAGCACTTCCAGCCTTCTTTCCTGATCTTCTTCAGAGGAAGAGGAAAGCTTCATTCTCTTGATTTAGGTAGAAATCCTAAGATAGACCTAGAAAGATCCCAGAGTATCAGGTTGGAGGAGAATCTTTTGAATCTGTTCTCTACAAAACATAAAGGATGCAAGGCGATAAAGACTGCACTCAGCAGGTAGATTAAAGAGATGATCCAGTTAATGTACCTGGTATATAGCCTAGATCCACTGACATTTTTGAGAGCAAGCTGCATGCATATAGTGTCAACTTCATGTGTGAAAAGAAGTCTAAAATACCATTAGAGAACATCTGTGCTGCCCCAACATGGGGTTTGTATTACACCTATTTCAAACATTACAGGTAAAAATAACAGGTGGGGCAGCCTTTGGGTGCGCAGTTCTGAATAAGGTCTTGCTGAAGGACCCCAATATGGGGGTTACTACTTGCTAGATCCCCATCATTGTGTGGCTGTGGGACATAAGGAAAGCATTTATAATGGTTGTTCATCTGTTCTCCCTTTTCCCCAGCAGCAGCACAAGCTTCCCACCCTCTTTTTCCTTTACTGTATGATAATAGGGAAATCAGGCAGTATTGCTCATATTAAGTTGGGGTGGGCGGTAGGGCATGATACTAGTTACTTATGTATTTCATTAAAATTCTGTCCTATCATTTAACACGATTGGAATATTCTATTATTGTGCTGCTCTTAAGACTAAGGGGAAACAAATTAACAATTATAATCAATGCATATTGGTCATAGTATTGGTCTTAAAAACAGACAAAAAATTACAGAAAGTGGGCATATTCTTACTGTTATACTACAACAAGAAAGCAGGTAGAAGCACCACATCCCTCAACATGCAGACAGCCAAACTGCTAAATGGGAGAAGCAATTGCATAGGTGAAAGGTACTGATGAACAACCACTCACAACCCTTCTGTTACCATGCAGGGCGGCGCTGGGTCCCGCGGCCGGCGTGCGCCGCTCCGGTTTCGGCTCCGGCGTCCCGGAGCTCTGCAGTCGGGGCTCTCCCGGTGGCGTGGGGCAGCCAGCGTGCGGCGGCGTGGGCGTGTCTGCCCGTAGGGTGCCGCCCGCTCTCCCCCACCTTCTTTATGCAACAGTGGGAGAGTCAGCTCCTCCCACTCCCCGCCCCTGGGTGGAGGCTTGAAGTTAAAAGGCTGGCAGTGACCTGAGCTCACTGCCAGTTATTGGTTCTGTTAGCCACTAGTTAGTCTGTCTGCAGCAAGTCTAAGCAGCTCCTAGTTAGCTAGTCAACTTCCTCCAGCCTGTCTTTGCTCAGTCTTTGTTTTGCTGGTCTGTTCCACCTGCCTCTTCTGTCAGCACTCTGTCCCCCATTAGTTAGTTCCATCTAGGTAGTCGCCAGGTCCCTAGCCAGAGCAGGGACCGCCGCCCAGTTGTCCGCCTGGGGTTAGCCAGGGCCGAGGCAAGTAGGCAGGGACAGTGGGGTGCGGGAAGTTCAGGGCACCCCACCTGGCGCTCGGGGGGCAGAGTGCCGTAACACCTTCCTTATATTGAGGGGAGCGGCTGCTTAGTACTATTCTTGCACAGAAAGAGGGCATATACAGGGTGTCAGGCCACTTATTACATGCAGTATACCATGCAGGCTTGCAACCTGCCAATAGTACCATATTTTAATCCAGCGGGCTGTCCTGCAAATCATAAGTGTGTCACATTGGCATTGACACCCTGGACTCCCCCAGCATTCAAAGCTGCACTCCATGTTACTCATACATACTGATAAATACCAATAAGTACGAGGTATTGGTAAATATTTTGGCCAATATACACAAGCTTACAGCCCACGTCAAGGGTCCTCATTTTCTTGTGAGGCCCTACACTAACATCAATCAAAATCACAGAAAAGGGAAATAAAAACAAAAAAAAAATCACAGAAAGTTGCCATATACTTACTGCTATACTAATACAAGAGGGCAGCTAAAGACACCACATCCCTCAACATGCAGACAGCCAGACTGCTATATGGAGGAGCAATTGCACAGGTGCAAAGTACTGATGAACAACCTTGTGGCCTGACACCCTGTATATGCACTCTTTTTGTGCAAGAATAGTACTAATCAGCTGCCCCTAAATATAAGGAAGGTGTGTAAGTGGTTGTTCATCAGTACCTTGAACTCAAAAGTAAATGAGGACCCTTGATGCTGGATTGTGAGCTTGTGTATTTTGGCCAAAATATTTAGCAATACCTCATATTTATAGGTATTTATCATTAACATGCAGTGCGGCTTTGAATGCTGGGGAAGCCCGGGGTGCCAGAGCCAGTGTGGCTCACCTATGAATTGCAGGGCAGTCCGCTGGATTAAAATATGGTATTATTAATAGGTTGTAAGCATGCATGTTACACTACATGTGCTATGCGACCTGATACCCTGCATATGGCCTCTTTTTGTCTAAGTGTAATGCTAAGCAGTCACCCTCTTTAATATAAGGAAGAAGGTGTATGAGTGGTTGTTCATCATGTGCAATGCTCCTCCATGTAGCAATCTAGCTGTCTGCATGTTGAGGGATGTGGTGTTTTTACCTGCCCTCTTGTATTATTATATCAGTAAGTATATGGCTATTTTCTGTGATTTTTTTTAGTATTGGTAAAAGTATTAAGTATAATGTAGTACTATAGTATATTGCATTACATTTTTAAAGGTAAGACTACACTTAGTATAAAAATGGTACTATTATATGTTCTGCTATGTATAGTACTACTTAGAAATGTAGTCTGTTAATACAAAATGCCCTGCTTTAAGTGGAGCCCTCACTTGGACAGATGTCTTTACAATAGGGCATATATCAGATACTGCTATATAATCAAAGAGCAAACTCAATTTGGCCTTGGCCTCTATTGGATATTCACAAATCTTTGACATGATAGCATGTTGCAGACATAATTTGTGTATAAATAGTATATAGAGGCATTTTTTCTGTGTACAATATACTTTATAGCCACATTATTTGTGCACATAATTATTCAGATGTGTCTACCCTCACTTTAAGTACTCCAATTTTTCATGAATGCAGTTCAATATAATGTAACGACATACTAGCAAAACCCTTGATAAGCTGCAATGCACAATATAACAACTAGCGGGGGACTCATAGGCACGTATGAGAGATTTCCTTACAGTTTATCACAAAATCATGTTTATTGAAAAGCTGTCATCTTACATCACGCATCTTGGAATATGTTGTGTAAAGGTCCAAGTTAAGGGACCACACATCTGCAGGTACACTGCAATGCCCAATATCAATATGGCTTTAGTTATATAACATAATGCAGGCCAAAAATATTGTGGTATCATGCTAACCAGAAAAATATATGTGATTTTGTATAAAAAAGACAAAAGTTTTGGAGAGGTCATACCTCTATTGGCTAAACAGAAAAAATTACTACATATGTCTCTTTAACTGTCTGTATGACAAAACATATCTGAAAAAAATGCATGAATGGTATAACGGTATAAAAAACCACCTCAATACCCCTGAAGCCACAGTGAAACATAACTATTGCCCTCATAAATCCCCTACTCACCTGCTCACCCTCGCTATCCTGCTGTTACTACCGGTAGCAGCACAGGATATTTCCCCCAATCCTGCCCCACCCTCTAGTGTCCATAACTATTACTCCCTACCTGTCCCACGGAGACACCCTTCTAGCCCAACCACTAGTCCGTGTATACCCTCCCTAGTTTCCTTTCAATGTGCACTCTAGAACTGCCAGTCAGCATGCAACAAATTCCCCACCATCTATGACTTTTTCACTGCTAAATCCCTAAACCTTCTAGCTCTAACAGAAACATGTACACAGCAGTCTGACATGGCCTCCCCTGCTGCACTGTCTTACAATGGCCTGCAGTTCTCCCATACCCCGAGTCCAGAAGACAGGTGAGGGGGAGGAGTAGGTGGTCTTCTCTCCACGCAATGCACCTTCCAGGTCATCCCCCCAGTACCCTTACTCAGTTTTCCATCATTTGAAGTACATGCCCTATGACTTTTCCGTCCGCTGTCCATGCGAGTAGCAATTATCTATGGCTCCCCAGGTGCTCCTCGCCTGTTTCTGGACTGCCTTGCCACCTGGCTTCCCCACTTCCTCTCCTGCGAAACCCCGACCCTCATCCTAGGAGACTTTAACATCCCCACTAATAACTCCATCTCCCCATCTGCCTCTCAGCTTCTATTGCTCACCTCCTCCCTAGGTCTCTAACAACTCACAGCCTCTCCCACTCTCAGGGATGGCAACACTCTTGATCTGGTCTTCCTCCGTTTCTGCTCTGCTTCCAATTTTACTAACTCCCCTCTCCTACTCTTGGACCATGACATCTTCTCTTTCTCTATCAAGATTCCTAGTATCTCCCCAGCCCCTCCTACCTCCTGTACATACAGGAACCTTCAGGCCGTTCACACCCAAACCTTTGCAGAGATTTTACAGTCTTCTCTGTCCCCTATCTCTCTCCTCTCTTGCCCCAACCTGGCTGCCGCACATTGCAACATCACTCTCAAACATGCCCTGGATGAAGCGGCACCCCCCCCCCCCCCCCGTGACCCAACAGCGGCAACCCTGGCTCATGCCTCAAATGCGCTTTATCTGGCTGTGCTCTAGGTGTGCTGAACTGCTGTGGGGGAAGTCTCAAAAGTCCGCAGACTTTCTCAACTTTAACTTCATGTTCAGAACGCACAACCTCCCCCTCCATCATGCCAAAAGTCTGCTTCACCTCTCTCATCTCCTCACTATCCCATAACCCTAAACAACTCTTTGACACTGTCCACTCCCTTCTCAGCCCAAAATTGCAGCCCCCAGTGATTGATCTCAGTGCTAAAGAGCTGACTGCTTACTTCAAAAAGAAAATTGTCAACATCCGCATGGAAATAACCTCCCAATCTGCGACTAGCCCTTACCCTAGTCTCGTCAATACTGCATCTAGCTCCTGTTCACTCTCTGTACTTAGAACAATGACAGAGGAAGAAGTCTCCAGACTGCTTTCCTCTGCTCGCCCCACCACATGCGCTAGCAACCCTCTTTCCTCACACCTCCTCCGATCCCTCTCCCCGATGGTCATCTTCCACCTCACCACTATATTAATCTTTCTCTGACCTCTGGCATTTTCCCTTTGTCATTCAAACACGCTATCATATCCCCACTGCTAAAGAAACTGACTCTTGACTCAAACGATGCTACCAACTACGACCCATCTCCAACCTCCCCTTCATCTCCAAACTACTAGAACGCCTTATAAGCTATCTATCAGAAAATGTCAAACGATCTCCTGATTGCCAAATCGAGGGACGATTACTCCCTCCTCAATCCCTCTGCAGCGTTTGACACTGTTGACCACAATCTCCTCCTCTGTATGCTTCACTACATTGGACTAAAGGACACTGCTCTCCACTGGTTCTCCTCCTACCTATCTGACAGCTCCTTCAGTGTCTGCTTTGCTGGCTCTATCTCCCCTCCTCTTCCCCTTACTGTTGGAGTCCCTCAGAGCTCAGTACTTGGCCCCCTCCTATTCTCCATCCACACAGCCCCCATTGGGCAGACCATTAGAAGATTTGGCTTTCAGTACTATCTCTATGCTGAGGATACCCAGTTATACACCTCTTCCCGGGACATCACAGCAATATTGCTCCAGAACGCCACCGACTGTCTTTCTGCTGTCTCTAACACTATGTCCTTTCTCTACCTAAAACTGGACGTCTCAAAAGCTGACCTTCTCCTGTTTCCGCCCTCTACTAACCAACCTCATCCTGACATCTCAGTGTGTGGCACCACCATTACTCCCAGACAGCACACCCGCTGCCTTGTGGTTATATTTGACTCTGATCTCTCCTTTACCCCCTATATCCGATCTCTCACCCAAACATGTCAGCTGCACCTCAAGAACATTGCAAGAATATGCCCTTTTCTCACTGTGGGCATGCTAAAAATTCTCACTGTTGCCCTCATCTACTCTCGGCTCAATTATTGCAACTTGCTGCTTATAGGCCCCCCCCCCCTGTGCCAGACTCTCCCCCCTCCAATCCATCCTGAATGCGGCAGCCAGGCTAATCTTCCTGTCCAGCCGCTACTCGGATGCCTCTGTCCTGTGCTAATCACTGCACTAGCTGCTCATCAAATACAGAATACAATTTAAACTCACTACCCTCATCCACAAAGCACTCCAAAGCACCCTGCTGCCCTACATAGCTTTCCTCATTTCAATTCACCACCAAGCCTGCTCCCTCCACTCTACGAAATCAGATGCCCCTTTAATTCGAAGCTCTCATTCCCGCCTCCAAGACTTCTCCAGAGCAGCACCTATCCTCTGGAATGCACTACCAAAAGCTATCCGGGCAATCACTGACATACTAAACTTCTGGCATGCTCTAAAAACGCACCTCTTCAAGGAGGCATACCACATCTCTACCAAACCCCTCTGTACTCCGCCTGATAACATGCTCCCTGTCCTACCGACTGCAATGCCTGCTAGCCATAATCAACTGACACCTGCAGTCACACCGATTCAGCCACTATACGGCCTGACCATTGTCTGTATGTATAGCATCCCTCACTTTCCATCTCGCCATACCGGGCACATCTCCAGCTCCTTTACCTTCTGTATCACCCCATTATTTGTAGTATGTAAGCTTGTTGGGGAAGGACCCTTACCCCTACTGTTTCCATCAGTTGATTACTTCATGTAACTGTGGTCTTGTTTTTATTTCCCCTGTCTTGTAAGTGCTGCGGAATATGTTGGCGCTATATAAATAAAGAATATTATTAATTTACATTAAAAAAGGCAGCATAACAAACAAAGCACTGACAGGAAGAGTAAAGCATATAAATAATGATAAACTAGATTCATAGGACTAAGGTTTGCGTATAAGATAAAAGGCATATGGATGGTATCTGTTTGTAGGATATGGGTACAGATCTTACATTTTCATTTGTTACCCATCTCTGATAGTGATGTGAGGGCACTTCTGATGAGCACTTAGGTTTGATAACTGTTTATAAGAGGAGAGGTAAATCTGTGAATATTGCCTTCAGCCTATTGTCTTTCTGGAGCATGGGTGGGGGATTAGCAAAGATTTTTCTCGAAATGTTCATCTGAGGCTGGCCTACCATGCTGCCATGTATCCATCCAGGCCTGCAAGGAAGCCTATTATGGATGTCTATGGCAGGGCTTAGTAGGAAATAGTAAGATATGCCATACACTGCAATACTTAAGTGCAGTATATGGTACAAGGCAAACAAACTATCACAAGATCTAATCTCCTAGTGGGACAAAAAAAATGTCACTAAAGATAATATTTTTAAAATATAAAAAAATAGAAATTCGGGTTCTCCTTTACTCATTTTTCTAATGAAAAGAATGCTAACAATAAACTAATAGTATTGCCACATTCTTAAAAGTCTGAAGTATTAAAATCTCACATTATTTATCTCGCATGGTGAACGTCATAAGATTATACCCCAAAATGGTACCATTAAAAATTAGGGCTTGACTTGCAAAAAATAAAGTCCGCACACAGCGCTATTGATGGAAAAATAAAAAAAGTAAAAGATCTCAGAAAAAGGTCACTGAATCTTTTAGCAAAGCTTGCTATTTTTTTAAGTTGCACAACATACAAAAAACTATGTAGATTTTATATTGCTGTAATCGTAGTCACCTGCAGAATAAAGCCAGCGTGTCATTTTTACCGTACCATGAATGCTGTAGATAGAAAACCCCAAAAATGGGGAAAAAAAACCCTCATAGTTATTTCCATAGAAAATGTAAAACGTTATGGCTCTTGGAAGGCATGGCTGAGAAAGCAAAAATGAGAAACCGAAAAATCTTTGGTCTTGAGATTGTTAATAACCGTCCTAGTCTCCATAAACTTTGTTACAATCGTCCAAAGGACACATAATATGAGCATGTAGTGCAGCTGTCTCCTACTTTGACACATTTATTCAAGAAATGATTATTCTGCTTTGAAATTACCCAGCTAGAATATTGTTATTTTACATAAAAATACCTATAAGCATAAAATCCTAAAGCGTAATATTATCTAGTATCTGGTATCATCTTTTTATATATTGCACAAGGTTAGGTCTTTTTATGACCTGGATATCTCACAAGTTTCTAGTGAAGGCTATGAAATACAATATCTATTAATGGAAACACCAACTGAACAAGTGGCTTCACCTTCATGTAGATTGCCGAATTTCCAAAGAATGAAACATTTCTGCAGCTGTAAGAACATTTTCAATGATATCTCTCAGAGACTGCAATTCCCCATGAGAGCAAGTTAGAGAACAAGTGGAAATGAAGTATATATGTTTTCAGGCACATGTCTAGAAAATCACAAGAGTTTCTCTTGCAAGACCATTTTTCCTCCGGAGCACAAATTCTTGCAAAATGTTCTTTTCCTTAGAAAATTTTAATTTTGCTATACACCAGATGTTTAACCCCTTGTGGTTACTCTCGGCATCTTGAAGTATTGATTCCAGTAAATCACACTAGATAAACCTGTGCATGGGTTTAAAAACACTGCTAAATGATACATTTGAGCCTCCTGAGCTCTGGTTTAGAAAATCTTACTGTAGGTTTTTCTTGAGGCTTCAATAACATTCTTCCTTAACAGGGCTTTGGGACTCATGGAAGTTGAAACAAATGATATCGCTGTTGCCTTGTTTTATACAATGGGATGTTTGCTTTTATTTGTTGTTTACCAGCCTAAAAACTACTACTTTTTGACTTTTTTAAACCCATCTTTCCCCAAAACTGAAAAAGTAAACTTGAAAAGGGTTGTTCGAGTATAGTAAAGTTTTCAAAATGGCGGGGCATGCTATAAAATAATAAAAGAATTGATATGTACCTCTCTTCTTTCCCGGGAAGCAGCAAATTGGACTTTAACGTGATTTTCTGAGGACAATTTAAAAACAAAGTGCCTAGCATACTAGAAATTAACAAATACTCTCCATTGGGAAACAGCGGAGTGGTAAATCTCCTCCTGTCAGTGCTCAACATCCTGGATGCCATGATGCCAGGAATTCAGAATGGGACATTGGGGCCTCTGATTGGCTGCAGCGGTCACCTGACTTCCAGCCAGCACTGACAGCGGGAGATTTACCACTCCGCTGTTTCCCCAGGGAGATTCTTTTGTTAATTTATAGCATGCTGGGGCATTTGTTTTAAATAATACTTGGAAAATCCCTTTTAAGGCATTGTTTCATCAGAGACAACCCCATTTAAAATGTGGAACCTGCAGGGAACAGTTGATCACCCTTGGTCCCATTTCTAGATCCCCAAGCAAATAGCTGACTTTGCTAGGGATAATACAAGAATGGCTGAGAGTCTGTCAGAATAGAATACAGAACTGGCTCTACATTCCAGGTCTCCAAAATCAGACAATAGTTTTTGTGCCTAAGAGAGCCAGGAAGCAGTAATAAATGGCAGGACATCCAATTGGGATAATGTCTCAAGTGGGGTACCACAAGGCTTCGTCCTGGGCCCAGTGGTGTTCAACTTTTTAATGAATGATCTAGATGAGGGAATTGAGGAGAAATTGATAACATTTACCAATGACACAAAGCTAGGAGGGATAGCTAACACTAGAGAAGAGAAAGGATTCAAAAAGATCTAAGCAAGCTGGAAGAGTGGTTTTTAACAGGGAGAAATACAAAGTCCTATATCTGGGCGTGAAAAATGAAAAAAACAAACATATACATAATGGGGGGAATTGAGCTAAGCAACAGCACATGTGAAAAATAGTTGGGCATACTATTAGATTACAGACTGAACATGAGTCAACAATGTGATGTAGCAGCCACAAAGGCAAACTCAATTCTGGGATGTATTAAGAGAAGCATAGAGTCTAGATCACATGAGGTCATTATCCCCCTCTGGTCTTCCTTAGTCAGACCTCATCTGGAATACTGTGTCCAGTTCTCGGCACCCCACTTTAAAAAAGACATTGACAAATTGGAGCAAGTTCAGAGAAGAGTTACCAAGATGGTGAGCGGTCTGCAAATAATGTCCTATGAGGAACGGTTAAAGGATCTGGGAATGTTTAGCTTGCAAAAAAGAAGGCTGAGAGGAGACTTAATAGCTGTCTACAAATATCTGAAGGGCTGTCACACTGCAGAGGGATCAGCCCTATTCTCATTAAGGCCCCCTGCAAATGGGCGGAAATTCCACGGCAGGATTTCCCGCAGAAATTTCCGCCTTGCCCGCTTACACACACCCACAATTTGTCCACGTGAAAACACACGCGGAAAATAAATCACGGCATGTTCTATTTCTGTGCGGGTCTCGCAAAGGCCTGCACTGAAATGTCACTGGTGACACACCGGCTCCGCTCTGCACATGCACCGGCTGGGCGGTAGCCGGCACATCACAGAGCAGAGGAGACGACGGGAGCGGGTGAGTCGCAGGGCTGTGCAGGGGCACGGGTCCGCATCCCGCTGTGAGAATTCTCACAGCAGGATCCGACCTGGCCGTCTGCAGGCGGCCTTACACAAGGAAAGACTAGAAGCAATGGGATCAAATTGAAAGGGAGGAGACGTAGAGTAGATATTGCAAAAAACTTTTTTGACAGTGAGGGCTTAGACACATAGGTGTGATTTTGTCCTATTTTGCAGCTGTGATTTTCACGAGATGAAACAAAGCCATTGATTCCAATACTTTCGTTTTCACTAGCGGGATTCTTGCGCTGTAATACTATGTGCGGGAAAAGATAGGACTTGCCCTATCTTTCTCTCATGTAGTTTTTGTGTGTGTGAGAAAGATAGGGCAGGACCTATCTTCCCGCTTTTTTTCAAACTCAAGTGCAATACCTTAGAGTTTGAATAGTCAAAGCAAAATAAAACCAAATCGTCGAATTCTGAATTGAGCGGAGGATTGGGACCCAATGACCCCCTGAAGGTCCCTTTTAGCTGTATGATTCTAGGATCTTACAAAGTGACTTTCATACGTGGTGGCATTGTCCTTGTATAAAACCATTCTGGAAAGACATTTCCAGACACATCCAAAAATTTGGTTCCGTCATGGAACATCACTCTCCAATAATGCTTCTCCTAAATGACCACCTTCCAACTACGCCAAAAATATGCTTCAATTATTCTACATTCTTTCTGCTGTGGCTAAATGGAATCAGACATTCACTCCTACTTTGTGTCAATAGTTACACAAAGTAGACTTCATTTACTATATAGAGGAGCTGTACGCCTGGGAAACACGCTCTTATGAGGACCAATTCACACAAACGCATTTGAGCTGCGTATTCCATGTGCAAATCAAGGGATTTCAATGGGTGTGTTCATAGGAGCGTCATTTGTGCAAAAAAATATGCAACATGTTCTATTTTTGTGTGTATTGTGCATGACAACAGCACATATTAAACTCATTAAACTTAGTTGCCTATTGACATCAATTAGAGCATGCTTGCATGTTTATTTCGCTGCGCAGGGCATGCCCATGTAAAAAAAGTAATAAGGGCTCCTTCACACGTGAGTATTTGGGCACACAATATACAGAGAATAGAACCCATTGAATTTACCTCCAAGTATATAGAATGAAGCATTGATTTCAATAGGTTTTCTCACACGTTTTTTGCGCGTGTGGAAAAAAACAAAGCACGCTCTACTTTTCTGCACACCAAAGGCCCCCCGTAGAAGTCTATGGGGGTGTGCAAATTCTCATGAAATACGCAATCAGAAGCAATTCTGCAGGAAAAAGAACACATCTGGAACTCATTAGGCTAAATAGCCATTTAAATAGATTTCTGTTTGTATCCCATGCCATGCAATTGCAAAAAGTAAAATAGGCAAATACGTGCGCAGATAGGCAATGGATAGCCCAACTTTTTGCGAAGTGAAGGAGACACTATTGTGAGCGTTTTTACCCTTATGCTTGTCTGAAGGAGCCCTCAATGTGTCCTATTTTGGTCTGTATTTACGGACCAAAATCGCCCATAAACTCTATGACAACATAAAAGAAGCAGTGAACACGTATTTTGCATGTGTGTACACTGCATTTTTTACACATGTTGCCAAAAGACCGTGAGAAAAAAGTGACATCAATTGGGTTTTCCTGCATTTATTTTTTGTGTGCGTGACAAATGCATGGCACAGGGATGTAAAAAATCCGCATGCCACATGCTTGTACACACATGGTGAAATCAGTCCCCTTTTTAAGAACCAAAATTGAATACGCTCTTGTGAATGAGCCCTTCATATCCTGCTTTGTATTACTTTTAGGGCTTTTTCAGATGGGTGTGATTTAGTCCCGTTATGCGGCCATGATAATCACAGCCCCATCACGGCATGCAACGAAACCATTGATTTCAATGGTTTCATTTTCATTAGCGGTAGTACTAATGGGCTAGAAAACATAGCCCTATCTTTCCCACACGTAGTTAATAAGGCAGGACCTACCTCCTGGCTGTTTTTTTTTTTTTAAACTCACGTGTCATGGTGTAGAGTTTTAATGGCCAGAAAGAAAGAAGAAAAACGGTTCATGTGCAACTATGTTCCGTAGCAATGAGGATAGTTAGACATTCGCCCATGTGTTTTTAACCTCTTTGCTAAGTATAGCTACTAAGGTAATGATGATGTGCCTTATGTTATCCATGGGCGTCTACAATTGCATTATCTATATACCTTTACTTGCTTCACTGCAGATAAATAAAGAGCAAAAATAATTTACTAATAGAGATGAGCGAACCTACTCGGCCACGCCCCTTTTTCGCCCGAGTCCGGCAATTTTCGAGTACTTCCGTACTCGGGCGAAAAGATTCGGGGGGGCACCGTGGGTGAGTGGGGGGTTGCAGCGGGGAGTGGGGGGGAGAGGGAGAGAGACAGGGCTCCCCCCTGTTCCCTGCTGCTACCCCCCGCTCCGCCACGCCTCCCCCCGCCCGCCGGCGCCCCCCAAATCTTTTCACCCGAGTACGGAAGTACTCGAAAATCGCGGTGCTCGATCGAGTAATTACTCGAAACGAGTATACTCGCTCATCTCTAATTACTAACTTATCATATAATATTCATATTCATTTCTTCAAAGTAAAAAAAAAGAGAAACAGCACCCGGCATGAACCCAGAGTCATTTTATATAGCCGGAAACATACGCACCCGCTGTGTATTTCCAGGAAATAGTTAACATTTATGGCAGAAATCTGCTGGTTCTCGTAGCTGCATTTATAAGGACACCTTGCCATTTTAAATGAGTAAGTTTTAAATACAGGGAAGAGAATTTAACCCCCTGCTGGGAAAACATGGCTTAGCTGGAGTTTTACATCCGGCCTCATTGATCCACAGATTATCTCACATCGGAGATTGAACTCCCTTCGGGAGATGCAGGGAGGGGAAGATAATGTGAGAAAGTGTGTAGATTTTATTCCTTTGACTCTGAAGCTATGCAGATCAAGTCTGGCAAGTTAGAAGCGAGGGAGTTGTTTTATTTCTTTTTCTTTTTTGACTTCATGTTCCTTGATGTCAATATTCGCGATCTATAACACATTGCAGGACGCAGAACAGACACACTGATGAAGTATTTGCATACATTAATGGTATTTTCCAGTCTCCCGTTAGAAATGTTCAGGCATCCGTAGAACATTTATGCGCATAGTTTAATATATATTTTGCTGTATGTATGCATTCATTTTTTTGAAGTTAACATAAGAACATTTGTATTGAATTGTTCTGCTGTAACTGTTGGTCTATATGAAAGGGCATGAAAAAAAAACCTGTACAACTAATAGGAATTATGGTCGACGTTACAGAGCAGGCTAATAACTTGTGAAACTGTCTGTAATTCTACTTAGAAGGCTGTGATGATTAAGTGGGCGTAAGTTGATTAACCGGACTTTGACAAGGATTATTTGATTGTGGCAGGCAAGGGATTCATAAGGAATTGCCTCGCTCTTAAGATGGAACTACTGTTTGACATGTCAGGGAATTTGGGACTTCTTCACTGTGGATCTAAAACAAAGGCCATTCAATTTGCAAAGCAATTGGTATTTGCAAGAATGACATTTTCAGGATAAGGATTAAAACATTTGCTTTGGTGTTCTTAAGGATAAGGGCTCGTACACATCTGCATGGGGGGCTCCATTTGGAGTCGCCGATGCAGATCCGGCATAATATCCTAGACAAAACTGCTGGACCATTGCATCTGAGAGTATTTCAGGAGGGCATGCCGGAAGCTGGGCAGACCCCATTATAGTGAATTAGGTCAATCTGTCATGATTTGGGTCTCCTATATGCCAGGTCCAACACTTTCAGTTTTTCCATTCTTCTGCTGCTAGGATGGACCCAAACAATGAAACCCAAAAGCATCTATGTAAACAAGGCATCTGTGCATAATAGGCATTTATTAAATCTATCATCATTTAGACATGCTGTTTAATGGCGGATTTCACAAGTGTATGTGCAAAAACTCTCCTGTAAGCGCGGCGCATTTTTTTAACGCATATTACTGTACGTTTTGATTTCACAAGATTTAAAAGTGCATTTAGTTTACTGCAGAATTGCGAAGTGTATTGCGCAATTGCACAAGTATTGACTGCGCATTTGCGCACCTCCCATAGACTTCAATGGGGTAGTTGGTGCACACATGCAAAATGCGTATGCAAAAATGAGCAATGACCATGAACCCTTTAAAATCAATGGGTTCTGGTCTCTGCTTATCGCATGTGCAAATGCAATAAGCAGAGAATAGAACCCATTAATGGGTTCTAATGGGATCTCTGCTTAATGCTCTTGTGAGTCCACCCTGAGGATATTGAATAATCATCATCTATATATGTTTCCAAAGTCAGAATAAACAATGTCAAACTAATGTTTGAGAAATTCTGTTTTTATATTTTTATTCCCAAAAACGGAATTTCTGTCAGGATGAGGATCCATGTTGTGTGAATGTACAATTGTAGAGGTCTGTAATTTGTTTTCTGCAAAGACACTAAAGAGATTATAGTCATATATGTGGCTCTGATACTATAACCCTGCAATGTGTGGAAATGGTGCCATGAATATAGAAGTGACTGTGTAAGTGTGATAAAGTAATTTTGCAGTAAAAGCAATGAGGTTCTCTTACATAAGTGGTATAATAAGTACACAAGTAGTTAAAAAATTGGGTGCAATTGCGAACACTGTGGCAAGGTAGTTCATTGAAGGGCATGCAGAGATTGTGAAAGCAGGTCTTCTGTATGCTAATCAGCAGGGACAGCTGTATGGGTGTGACTGGATGAGTTAAAACTTCTGGACACATTGAGTTCCCTGCTGAAAGCCAGAGAAAGAGGTTGCAGAGGCAGTGTCAGGAACTGAGAGCCTGAGGTCCAGCGCGGACCAGACTGGGCTCATCATGAGTGTGACAGGGAATGACGCCCCCTAGATGCCCTTGCTGGGTAAGGAAACGGGATTGTATGCCAATATAATCCTTTCCCATGTGTGAAATAAAGCTGGCCAAAGCCAGTATTAGGGAACTGGTGTCCAGATAACTGGGAGTCCCTGAAAACTTCCCACAACCCCTGTCCCTACCTACTTGTCCCCCTAGGCTAGGCCCTAGGGCGACAACTGGGCGACAGTCCCTAGACTTACTAGGGATGCGGGACAGGAGTCAGATTCACAGATAAATACAGGAAACAAACATAAAGGCAGGTCAGGCAGTCCGGGTCGGCAACAGAAGAAGGCGAGGTACAAAGGGTGAGGCGAAGGCATGGTCAGGTCCAGAGCAGGTAAGTGAAAGCAAGCAATCCAATACAAGTAACAATGTTCTCATCATGTGCCCCTAGATCTCTTCTGATGCATCCCATGATCCTATTTGCCTTGGCAGCAGCTGCTTGACACTGGTTGCTTCAGTTAGGTTTACAATTAATTACATTATCCAAGTTCTTTTCCATGTCAGTGTTACCCAGTGGCTTCCCATTTAGTGTGTAATGGTGACATTTATTTCCCTGCCCATGTGCAGAACCTTACATTTATCAGTGTTACACCTCATTTTTTACTTTTCTGCCCAAGCTCCGAACTTATCCAGATCTATTTGCAACTGCATACTGTCTTCTCTTGTGCTAATTACTTTACATAGTTTTGTATAGTCTGCAAGTATTTATATTTTACTGTGCAATACATCTACCAGGTCATTAATAAATATATTTAAAAAATAGGGTCCAATACTGCCCCTGTGATACCCTACTTGTAACCATGACCGATTCAGAGTATGTACCATTAATAACCACCCTCTGCTTTCTATCACTGACCAGTTACTTACGTACTTACTTAAAAGACCCATAACAGTTTTATTTTTTCCAGCAACAGAGCTATGTGAGTTGTTTTTTGTGGGTAGACTTGTAGTTTTTGCTACCTTTTTTTAGGTACATATGACTTTTGAATTGATTTTTATAACTTTTTTTGGGAGGTGAACAAAAGAAAAATAGCAATTCTGATATTACTTTTTTCAATTATTTTTACAGCTTTCACCATGTGAGATAAATAACAAATATTTTCATTGCCTGGATCGGTACGAACGTGGTAAAACCTATTATGTGTTGTTGCTTTTATTTTGTTTTGGTTATTTTTGTGGCGGAAAAACATGTATTTTTTTAATTAGATTTGTTTTCTTTAAATTACATTTTATTTATCTTTTCTTATGCTATTTTTGTCCCTGAAGGGAATTTGAAGATGTGATTGTTCATCCGTTAGGATAGTACACTGCATTACTTAAGTAGTGCATTCTGCTAAGCCTATGACAGCAGCCTGTTAGGCTCCTAAAAGGCTGAGTCACATGGCAGTCATGGAGGTCTTTGTCAGGCTTTCTGCTGATGGGTAACTGAAAGAGCCCATGCTCTCTGTCATCTGCTTACAAGTGGCATTTGCTTTTAATTGTGGCATGTAAGGTGTTGAACTGCCAAGATCTGAGGTCTCTCCATTTTTGGCTGTTAGAGCAGGAGCCTGGCTGTCAGTAGTCAGCTAAGCCACTGCTTTAAAAAGTTGTATGTGCAGGTTTAAAGTTCATTAGTGACCGCCATAAAAAGGTGTATTGGTGGTCACTAAGGGGTTAAAGTACATGGGACTAATACATGCATATTCACTTTGTATTTATGCATCATATGAATGGGGGCTACTTGCATTATTTTTGCATGTGGGAAAAATCCAATATGCAGGGAATACACACAGCTTCAGTCCATGAAAATGCTTCACCAACCGAAACTGAATGCTCCCATGTGAACGAGCCCTAAGGCTGATTTAGACACAACGATAATCGCTCAAAAGATGTCGCTCAAGCGACTTCTGAGCGATCATCGTTGTGTCATGTACAGTGCAAGACGATCGCTCACGATGAGCGATCACCTTGCGCTGCCAGTGGAGGCTGGAGAAGACAAGCGGGGTGTCCCCGCTTGTCTTCTGCATACAACTGTTCCCCCGCTTCAGCGCCCGGCTGTTATACAGCCGAGCACTGTGAGTAGAGGATGCAGAAGGCAAGCGGGGTGTCCCTGCCTGTTTTCTGCATACAGATGTTTTCTGCATGGAGAGCCTGGCTGTTGTACAGCCGAGCGCTCCGTGCCAGGTATGGAGAACACAGCTGGACCGCTCTGTTCTTCATACCCAGCCCGTTATCAGGGAGCGGGATACAGCTGAAAGAATAGTATCAGCTGTATCCCTCTGTGAATGCCTGATAAGGCTCATCGTTGTCTTTCAGCATGCTGAAAGGCAACGATGAGCGACGGCTTAACGAAATCTGCACGATGGACGAACAATTACACACAACGATTATTGCTCAAAAGACGGCTTTTGAGTGAATTTTGAGCGATAATCGTTGTGTCTAAATGGGCCAGTTTGGACAGTAAAGGAATAATCATGAATTTGGAGATGATGTACACCAAAAGTAGCATGGTATCATATTAGCCAGTAAAATAAATGTAGTATTAAATACTTGTGTACAAAAAAGACAAAGTATCATAAAAAGTTATACCTTTACTGGCAAACCAGAAATTGTATATTTGCAAGCTTTTGGAGCTCAGAGGCTCCTTCATCAGGAGGATAGCAAATGAACAACCAAGAGAGAAGCACAATAAGTGAAATGCCATATCTATACCCTGTACATGTGATGATAAATGAACAGATGAGCCAGAGCAATAAAACTAAGGTTTATATATGATGAAAAGGTGATTTAGAAGGTCACAGATCTGATGGGTTAGAAGTGCTCATGTAGTGGGCCATAAATTCAGGCGTAATATTTTGTCTTCATGTCAATGACTGGAAAGTTCTTATTAGTTTGAATTCACAAACTTTCTCTTTCTGTTGTTCTTAAAATGTCCTTTGAGTATTAGGACTTTTAGATCCATTGTTCTGGTCCACAGTAATGTTCCCCATGGGTGTATCCGGCTTGTTTGTTATTACATGCCTTTGTAAATTCATCCTGGACTGTAGTTTCTGTTTAGATTCCTCAATATAGAATCCATCAGGGCATCTTGTACACTTATCATATACAGTATGTAAAGCACATTGGAGAATCTAGATGAAAAAAGAATCAGTGATTTTATAGTCCTTTAGTCCTGTTGGGTATTGGGTATGTGGACTGTGTCTGTTGGTAAGATGTGGATACAGGTCTTCATTTTTTTTACTATTACAGGGGTAAATGGCCATCTAAAGGAGATTTCTTAGGTTCAGTAGCTTTTGCATGAGGGGAGAGATAAATATGAGTATTTTCTTTCAACCTATTTTCTTTGTGCAGTATGGGTTGGAGTTCAGCTGTGAATTTCCTTAAGATGTTCATCTGGGTGTTGCATGTGACCACTAGGGGCACCCTGCTGTTCTCTTCCTTCTCTTTGTATTCCAAGAGGCTGCTCCATGGAGTCCTTGTAATTCTGTGTATCTGTGCATCTAGTGGATTGATCCCTGTTATAGGGATCTATTCCTAAGTTAAACTAAAAATTACCTTGTTATTTTATCACAGGGATGCCTGCCCGGGGAAACGTTTGAGCCCCTCCATCTGTTAAGCCACTTGTATGCCACAGTCATCAATGACTGCAGCATCTGAAGGCTTAATGGCCAGGATTAAACAACCCACCATGTATGGAGGGGGATCTGTTCCCAAGCATGCGCCATACAAACCCATCTGCCATACATATACAACATGTCACAATCAGGGGTTAATGTCTAAGGGTATTCTGTTACTGCAAAGTAATGCCTAGTAATATATTACTTGTAAGGATCTTGAAAGGTTGGCACTAGAATATCTTAAAGTACAATGTTCTACAGCCCTGATTTGGCACCATCTAGGATGTCCACAATTGACAGCAATGGATTTGGATTAAGAGTTGATGGGTGCACTAGTTATCGTGGTCCATTGGAATAATCACAAGGGGAGAATGGATTGTGTCTTTGTTGATATTTATTAAAATACACTACCATATACTATTTAACTCGGTTAAGTCTGTATATCATGTTGGAGTAGTGGGCACATGCGTTATAGACCCATTTTTGCTAAGAAACACAAGTAGCAATTTCCTGTTCATTATAGTAAATAGAATAATGGAGAGCCATCAGTAGTAAATTAGCTTTCTAACATGTAAAGTCTTTTAGCTACAGAGATATTAAATCTAAAACATTTACCTTGAGCAGATGCTTATTGTAATTTACTTGATACAAAAACATTTTAAAGGGGTTGTTTGATTACTATGTGACTTTTTAAGGACAGATGCACAGGTGTTGAAAAAAAACCCAAAAACTTAATTACTTACTCATCCTAAGCCCTGGTGATCCGGGGCTGCAGCCCCGCAGTCCTCCTGGTCAGAGGCTACAGTGGTCAGATGCCGTACTCCTGGCGTATCCCCCAGGCATTTGAGCGGATATGCTGGAGAATGGCACATGAACACTTCCGTCTACTGAAGAGGACAAAGTTTAGAGAAGGGAAGACTGATTAGCAGTGAGACGCAGTAGTTGTGATGCGAATGGATCAAGGCAACAATAAGAGTTTTTATTACGTTTAGGCAATTTAGTAGATGGTTGAAATATAAGAAGTTCAGTTTTTGAAAGATTAAGTTTCTGATAGACAGAGGGTATGATGGTTGAGATAGCGGACAGACAAGCGCATGCATTTTGTAGTAGTGCAGAGGTAATATCTAGGGGAGAAGTATATAATTGGTTGTCATCAACATAGAGATGAACCAGAAAGTGAATCCTGCTGATAGTCTGTTCAATAGGTGAGGTGTATATGGAGAAAAGGAGAGGAACCTCAGGACCAAACCCGGAGGAACCTCAACAACAAGAGGAAGAGGAGAAGCAGAGACAGCAAATGCTACACTGAATGAGGGTCAAAGAGGTAGCGGGAAAACCAAGTAGAGCAGTGCTCTTAAGGCCAGTGGAATGGAGCATCCCGAGGGCTCAGTCACACGGGCATTTATATCACATCCCCATAACACCATAAACTAAGTTATTGTACTGTTAGGGGTCAGTCACACGGGCGTTTTTAATGGGTGATTTTCCGCAATTCAAAAAATTTGCACTGGATAGAACCAATGCTTTTCAATAGCAGCGGTCACATGTGCGGATTTTGCATGCAGAAAAACTCCTGTGGTGAAAATTATAGGAAATCGGTTCGAAGAAGCATGTAACTGCGTTCTGCAGCAAAGCGGTGTTCTGTGTATGTGAAACCCCTGGATGCTGTTGCCGCTGTTGCCGCATCTAGCACTGCTCTGCACTGCTCTTCTCATGCACTGCTCTGAGTAGTATTCAGCAGGCAGGGATTTAAAATCCCCGCCTGCTGAATGGGCTGCCTCTGATTGGCTGAGCACTGGAACCAATCAGAGGCAGCTCTCAGCTATTGAATGACAGGTGAGAGCTGCCTCTGGTTGGTCCCTGCACTTAGCCAATCAGAGGCAGCACTTACCCATTCATAAATTTAGTGCTGTCACAGTGTCCAGTGACAATGGGACTCCTCGCAGAGATGAAGAAATCCTCTGCTACATCTGTCACAGCTGTAGCAGAGGATCACGATGTTCTCTGTATGTCAATGGGGCTGCCACAGCTGCCGCCGGCGCCATTGACCACAGGTGAAACCTGTGGATGTGACAGCATCCAGGGGTTTTACATCCAAGAAATCCCCTGCTGCAGCTGTCACAGCCGCAGCAGGGGATAGCGGGCAGCGCTCTTTTTGAGCGGATTAATGCTGCTACAAGTGTTTTTTCCACCATGACGCCCACTTAGGTCACGTGAATTTTTGAACGCATAACTGATGCTTTCAAAAATTTGTGCGTCAAAACACCCGTGTGACTGAGGCCTGAGGAGGAGTTGGTGATCTACTGTGCCAAATGCTGCAGATAGATCCAGAAGTATCCAGTAGAGAGTATTTGCCATTAGATTTAGAGCTATCAGGAGATCATTTGACACTTTGGTAATGGACTTATCTAGTAGTAAAGTTGTGAGTTAAAAATTAGAAAGATTAAATCATATACTGTATATCATTTTTAACTGGCATATACTGTACAGTAAGTTTTGGCAGTTTTGATGTCTAAAAGATCTTTTAGCATTGGTCTCTGAGTTTTGAGGTTTTCCTGGACTTCTTTCACTCTAGAGCTTTTATGTAATTTTACTAGGGTCTATATTTGGGCTAGGATAACTCTTTCACTCTGACTTTTTTCACATTTGCCCAACTAACCTCTCAAGGATACCCTTGAAACTGCTTTTTATGTTTTCCATAGCACTAGAGGATTGAAATTAATGTCTGTATTCATTAAAAGTCTTTTAGTTGTTTTTAGCCAATTCTGTAGTATATGGTTCTAATGTCTTATTGAGTTGCCACATTCAATGTTTTAATGAGAGGTGAGTTGTAGAAAAACGTTATTGTTACTGGAGAACGATCAAAAATTGTGATAGGTCTTAATCAGAAGGCTAGAACATCACTAATGTAGGCAATTGGGGGTAAACATAGAATCCCATCTCTGGACAGAAAGTTGTGTTGCAGAATTTAAAGAGTAATACCCCTCTGTGGAGTGTTGTGCTCTCCATGTGTCAAGAGGGGCCTGGATGCATTTCTTGAAAGATATAATATCACAAGCTATGGCGGGTACTTTTCTATAGAGGAATTAACTCTAGTTGTCTGACTTAGAGTCAGGATGGAATTTCCCCCCCTAATTTAGGGCAATTGGTGTCTGCCTTTTGGAGGTTTTTGCCCCCCTTTTAAACACATAGTAGAATTATAGGTTGGACATGTTGGACCAGTATCCTTTTTAAACTTTATTAACTAGGTAAGTATATAACTATGTCTATTAGGTTAGTTGCACACTAGCTGTAAATGCAAGCTGCCCCCAAGACACTCGGGTGCAGCTAACATCACTCAGCACATGGACACCAGTCTGTGTGCTGTTTGATATACATGGCCACTGTACATTGAAATGCATTGGCATGTCCGACGTCTTGCCCATGAAATGGACAGGAATGGGGCATGCCATGAGTCTTTTTTCATACGGACCATAGCCTCAAAGGCTATAATGGGACGGTGAGCTGTCTATGGACAGCATATGACCCAAAAATACTCTATTGTGCAAGAGCATAGACCTAGGTCTACAAGAGAATAGGCCGTGAAAAAAAAACAAGCAGATTGTTTCATGGAAGAATCCCAAAGAGCTTCTCAAGTATCCCTTCGTTAAAGAGTTTTATGTGTTCAAGATGTTGCTAATCCACATGAATTGCTCGGAGTTAAAAGCATATTTAGAAACAAAGATTTATTTAACACCCTGAGTACACACTTAATAAATGACAATAATAACCGAACGATGGCCAATGTACAAAGAGAAATAAACAGTTGGGTTAGTGTTACCGTGTAGAGCCAGACTTTATCACTGGGGAGATTTCTTCGCTACGTAATACATGTATATCTTGTGTTCATCGTAAAACACAATGTATAATAGCAATTTGTGACGTGCTTCTGAAAACTAATTTTCTTACAATAGAAGATCCCCGCTGTACATATCCGGTTGATATAGTTGATTTAATTAATCAAATTTTCCTTCTTGAACACTTCAGTAATTTTACCCGGAAATTGTACTGTATTTGGTGCTTGGACGAGAGATCAAATTAAAGGGCTAAATTAGGTCAGTCGAGAATCATTATTTTCTAACCAGGCTTACGAAAAATCTCTCCTGCTCCCCTTACCCTGACTTCTACGCTAGATTTTCCCCTTCTTTAATTTAAACCAACAGGCTACCAGATTTCATATCTGAAATAGTAAGTTAGTTTGAAGGACTGTCAAAAAACACATTTACAAGGCATTTTCTCTGTACGATCATACCCTTGTATAATGAGGCATTGACAGTCATCTGAAATATGTGACCTACGTCTGTTCAATATATTTTAATGAGCAAATCGTGTATAAATTCAATCCTTCAGAGGTCATTTGAAGAGTAGCTAGTTCAGTGCTGTGCACACACGGATAAGAAATTCAGTGATCCTTGTTTTATAAGCTCAGAACCCTGAGCCTCAACTGGGAAAAGCCGCTCTTATAAAGAAATGTATTGATGATTTAATCTCTTTGGCAGTGTACATGAATAATGTTTACAAGTCAATAATTCTACCTCTTCTATACTGTCAGGGCATTTCTAGTTGTTTTTGTGAATAGTTGGAAGTACCAATAATACCTACTATGGACCGAAGCTTAATTATTCATTTAATTGTAATGTTTTAGTTTTAACCAAAAATGTTTTAAATTCCAAACCATCTCTGATGCCTTCACAACCATTTTTCATTGTTTCAATGCCTCTAAAAGCAATAGTCTTATTTCTAGAATTTCTATACTTTTGTGTCCATAGCCCCTATACAGACTGCATCTCCATGTTAGCAGACAGCAAAGGTCTTCAGTCTACTCCTGTTGTTATATTTCCTTCCATTTGTCTCCTGCTTGATGGTAAGATATGTTTGGTAGGTTTGGCAAAAGTAAGAAGTAAAATGACTTCCGGATCAGACTGTAAAGTATTTGTTGGCTGTAACTATAGTATAGAAGCTGGAAATACAAAACAATGATAGGACATTTTTAATGAAGACCTAATGCAAAGTTGCTTGATTTCTTATTTTAGATGCATTGGGGCACATTTATCTAAGAGTGGCGTTTTATACGACCAAATTAGAAAAGTGTCGCTTGTGTACAATGTGCCAAATGTAGTGATGAGCGAGTATACTCGCTAAGGGCAATTACTCGAGCGAGCATTGCCCTTAGCGAGTACTTGCCCACTCGGGAAAAAAGGTTCGGCTGCCGGCGCGGGTGACAGGTGAGTTGCGGCAGTGAGCAGGGGGAGCGGGGGGGGGGGGGGGGGGGAGAGGGAGAGAGGGAGGGAGAGATCCCCCCTCCTTTCCTCCCCGCTCTTCCATGCAGCTCCCTGCCCGCTGCTGTCAGCAGCCGAATCTTTTCGCTCGAGCGGGCAGGTACTCGCTAAGGGCAATGCTCGCTCGAGCAATTGCCCTTAGCGAGTATGCTCGCTCATCACTAGCCAAATGCATTAAACGGCGAAAGCTCCTCAATTCATCTGGCACATCTCTGGACTTCCTATGTACCTGCTATTGAAATCTATGCTAGGTGAGATCTGGTGCAGATTTCAGCCATAATTGACACCAGTTTCTGGCACCAAATATAGTAAACTCAACGCCCATTGGTGGTCACAAGTGTTGCTTATTGGGATTGGCTGGCAGTTAAAATTGAGCCGATATTTGCAAAATCAGATGGGGTCACCCCGTTTTCATTTTTGATGAAAATTGCAGAATAGTTGGCTTCACTGTTTTGAATGTTGAACAATGGTGGTGGGGGGTTGGAGTGCCTCCTCTTCCATAAATGTGGCTGAGTGGTTAGCACTATAGGTGAGGTCCTATAACTGCTAACAACTGAGCCAACACGCTTGTTCTCTTTCTTCTCCAGAGGAGAGGAAGAAGGAGAAGAATAAATAGGAAGAAAACATACAAACTCTATACATATGTTGTTCTTGCACAGATTTGAACCAAGAACCCAGAGCTTGTGCAAAAATATGTGACTCTTACAACAGAATTCTGGCACATCGCTTTTAATATTTTTCAACATTGTGGCAATAAAAAAAATGAGTGATATTTTCCTGCAACACGGAGCAGGAAAAAATGTCAGCATGCCCTATCTTTGTGTGTGCTCTCGCATCACATCTCCCACTCTTTTTAATGGGCTGGCGGCAGCATTGCACCAAGTATTGGGTACACTCAGTGCAATGCGATGCAAGGTTTCCCCGTTGAAAACAATGGAAGGATCGCTTCTTCTCCGAAGTGGTGCGAGGCGGTCTTGATACAAAAATACAAATATGCGATTTCGCTGTGTCCAAAGATAGGTCTTGCCGTTTTTTTGGCTGAGATACACTGAAAGCTGCCATACACTTCTATGGGAGCTGAAAAAAAGAGAGGGGATGGAGTTTAACTACGTCCAACGCCGGGAAAAAAGACAGATGGCTCTATTTAAGCATTAGCAGTCATTCCGAGGATTTCGGCTGATCTGGGGATTTCCACATCATAGCGGATTTTTTTGCTAATACACTGCAGCCGCCCACGTGAATGGCAAAAAATACGCGTCTAAAGATCAGGACTTCATTGCGGCTGTTCCCTATTTATGCAATTTTTTTAGTGCATATGGTGAATGTAAAAATGCATACGGTCGTGTGAAAAAGGCCTTAGAATGTATTCAGTCCACTTCTTAGCTAACCGCATGACAAAATAATAATAACTGCAATGGTGAAGAATTCTTTTTAGCCTTACAGTAGTTTCTCAGAAACATTACAATTTTAACTCAAAGTAATTTGGCTTTCATAGAGATGGATATTAGAAACAGAATATGAGAGTGTTCTTTAAATTGTTCCCAGTTGAGTAAAATGTTCTCCCGCACATTTGTCTGGTGTTTGTAAATCATTTCCTATTACATTCACAGTAATTTAAACATTTCCGTAGGATGCGATGTGGTCTGTGAACAGGCAGAACTGCTAGAGGCACGAGGATGGAGCCAGTGGTGAAAAATGTAAACTCTTCTTTTACTGTGTTTGCTCTGTCCCATCTGGCCATGTTTTTCATCCTTAATTGAGTAATTCAGCTATATAAAAGTTTTAAATGTTATTCAGTATATATCAATGCATCTATGGGAACTGTGGATAAAATGGCAAAATCTGTTTTGCATCCACTTGCTTTATTTTTCTGCTCTTTGTATTTGCGGTCACAGAATTGCTTCTATATTGAACGAAAAGCTGTTATTTCAATGAGAACATTTTCCCAGACCAGGCAATGTACTAGATTTCCTATCTCAGGTTGGTATGAATTATCAGGTATATAGTCATACTCTAAATACTGTAAGCTCCGCCCAGGGCAGGAAAATTACATCCTAAGTAAACTATTAATAAAGGATTTATACACTTCCATTCAGGGGCATAACTATAGAGGATGCAGGGGATGCGGTTGCACCCGGGTCCAGGAGCCTTAGGGGGCCCATAAGGCCTCTCTTCTCCATATAGGGAACCCAGTACTATGAGTAAAGCATTATAGTTGGGGGCCCTGTTACAAGTTTTGCATCGGGGCCCGGGAGCTTCAAGTTACGCTTCTGCTTCCATTGTACCATTTTCAAGATCAGTCATCTGGATGTGTGGCGTTGGCTCCAAAAGTATTTGGACAAGGACACAATTTTTATAATTTAGACTCTGTATACAACTGCAACACCCCATAGTGGTACCCGGGAAACCTGACCAATGTGGAGAGCTGGGAGGGTAAAGTGTTGGCTTGTCACTTACCAGGCTCTGGTCCCAAAGGGATGACACGCCGCCAAGGCCAGAGCAGGATTGCAGGCCACCTTCGACACCCCTAGGATAGGGCATGCCAATAAACGGAATGATGGGGGTAGTAGTTATCAAATGTGATGCCACCGTTCCCACACACCGATATGCTACACGGCAGAGAATTAACACATACACTTGTGTATCATACCTCGGGTCCCCAGGAATGGTTAGGGCCCGGTATAACTTTACTTGGTATAACTTTGGCAAAAACAATAATTTACCCAAATGCAGGTATAATTTTTCATAGTGAAAGTAGAACAGAGCTCAGAGGTCAGGGAGGATGCACAGGATGACACCGGTCCTACAGTCTGCTTTATCTGTCAGGCACCGCTCCTGGATTGGGAGCACACCAGAGGAGGAAGGGGGTAGGGTTCACTCCACAGACACTCTCGCAGCAGTTATTTACTTACAGGATTAGCTCTGCCACCCTGCACGGCAGGTGCGTGGGTGTGACTTGTAGCGTACTGCTACGTGGTGATCCCAACTTTGGACGGCTGCACAGGAACAACTTGTTGTTTGAATTATTACCTTTACGATGAGTCTCTCTATGCAGACTTACTTATGAATGCTTTCTTTTAAGGGTTTTGGGACTCATTCCACTCACATTCAGACTCCAATTGCTACGGGATATCTCTCCTTTTCCTCCAGCTTCACCTACATGGAAGCTGAAGGTGCTTGCATGTGGCTCTGTATTAGGTCCGGAACTAGCACTCAGATTGAAGACAGAACTCTCTTTCACTCTCAAGCACTCCTATTTATACCTTCACTCACACCACATGCCATGACAGACTGATACATTTACATGCAGGCAATGATTTTAATGAAGTTAACCTCTCAAGCGCCGCAGCTGTGCAACACACATACTGGACATGACAGGACAAGCCTTGCACAGTGCATCTACATAAGACAAACACATATGACATTTATGGTGGGGACCAGGATGGTGTTCTAGGCCACTACACGACCACAATAGATTTGAAACAATGCCGTCAATATATATTTGAGGTGCAGACTGTCAGGGGCTCAACAAAAATACTGTATTAACTGTTATGGAGTTACAGACCTTTTTCAAATGGTCCCACCTATTTCAAGGGATTAAACCTAATTGGACAACTGTCTCATAAGCAGTGTCATGTTCCTTTATTATTTCACAACAAATTAAAGGGGTTGTCCCGCGCCGAAACGTTTTTTGTTTTTTTTTTCAACCCCCCCCCCCCCCGTTCGGCGCGAGACAACCCCGATGCAGGGGTTAAAAAAGAAAACCGGACAGCGCTTACCTGAATCCCCGCGCTCCGGTGACTTATTACTTACCTGCTGAAGATGGCCGCCGGGATCTTCTCCCTCGGTGGACCGCAGGGCTTCTGTGCGGTCCATTGCCGATTCCAGCCTCCTGATTGGCTGGAATCGGCACGTGACGGGGCGGAGCTACAAGGAGCCACTCTCCGGCACGAGCGGCCCCATTGAGAAAAGAAGAAGACCGGACTGCGCAAGCGCGTCTAATCTGGCGATTAGACGCTGAAAATTATACGGCTCCATGGAAACGAGGACGCTAGCAACGGAACAGGTAAGTGAATAACTTCTTATAACTTCTGTATGGCTCATAATTAATGCACAATGTACATTACAAAGTGCATTAATATGGCCATACAGAAGTGTATAGACCCACTTGCTGCCGTGGGACAACCCCTTTAAGGAAATAAAAGGTCTGGAGTAGAGATGAGCGAACGCGTTCGTCCGAGCTTGATATTCGTGCGAATATTAGGGTGTTCGGGATGTTCGTTATTCGTAACGAACACCATGCGGTGTTCTGGTAAATTAAACTTTCTTCCCTGAGACGTTAGCGCTTTTTTTTGGCCAATATAAAGACAGGGAAGGCATTACAACTTCCCCCTGCAACGTTTAAGCCCTATACCACCCCCCTGCTGTGAGTGGCTGGGGAGATAAGGTGTCACCCGAGTATTGAAATCTGCCCCTCCCGCTGCTCGCTATGGATGCATTCTATATGCGCTCAATGGGGCCAGCGGCAGCAGCGCTGACCCCATTGAGAACATATAGAAGACAAATCCTTCTTCTCTGGCACAGCTGTAACAGCTGTAGCAGAGAAGAACGATGTTTGCCCATTGAATTCAATGGAGCGGCAATACAGCATGTTCCACTGAATGCAATGGGCTGCCGGCGATCGCAGGATGAATGGTCGGAAAGGGGTTAAATATATAACCCCTTTCCTGCAATTCATCCAGAAATGTGTTACACTAAAAATATATACCGGCGTATAAGGCGACCGGGCGTATAAGACGACCCCCCAACTGTCACCTTATACGCCGGTAATACAGTGGAGCAAAGAATAAAAAGCATTACTTACGTTTTTAGATGATCTGCGGCGCTCCTGCAGGCTGTCACTCCCTCCTGGTCCACGGCAGACAAGCTTTCTCCACGAAAGACTTTAAATCCCTGCCTCCAGAAGCACATGTGCCTTCAGCCAATCACAGCCAATGACAATGATGTCATTGAATGGCTGTGATTGGCTGTGTTTCTGGAGGCGGGGATTTCAAGGCTTGAAAACATTTTGGTGTTCGCTCATCTCTAGTCTGGAGTTGATTCCAAGTATTTTACTTGCATGTGATTGATATTCAGGGGAACTCTCAATATTTGGTCCAAAAGAGGTGCCAATCCAAGTGACTAGTATTGGGCTGAAAAAATAAATCTATCAGAGAGATGGCATCAACAATTTGGCACTCTCTTGAAGGGGTTCTGTCATAAAAAAAAAACTCTATACTTACCTATTCTTCCCCAAGCAGCCTTCTTACCAGATCGTCACCTCATCGATCTTCCCCTGGCTCCTCCAGTCCCCCGAGTCACGTTACCTCCAGCCGTCCGGATCCTCTACTTCCTGTGACGAAGCGTACATTGCCGGTGATCTGCTTCTTACAGGGCAATGTACGCTACGTCACTAGGGACATAGTGTTCACTCCCTAGCAGGGAATGACAAATCCTCGTCAGCCTGCTTTAGCGTGCATGTGCGATGTCTCGCCGATAGTATTTCGTATACTATATAAAACACTAGTGGCGAGATATCATACATGTGTGCTAAAGCCAGCTGCCAAAGATTCGGCATTACCTGCTGGGCAGGGAACTCTATGTCATTGGTAGCGTTCACTGCCCTGCAGGAAGTGAACTGCAGCTAAGGGATGCTCCAAAACAGGAAAAAGAGGATCCGGCTGGCTGGAGGTGAGGTGACCTGGAGGAGCTAGGAGAAGATCGGAGAGGAGTAGATGTGATAAGAAGACCGCATGGGGAGGAATAGGTAAGTATTGATTTTTTTTCCAATGACAGAACCCCTGCTAATATATCTTAAATTAATGTCTGCCAAATGTTCAAAGGCCTACAGCTTTCTCTCTTGACTCGCATATACACATGGACGATCTTTCCCGTGACATCATCTGTTAGGGAAAAGTTGGGAGACACACAAACACGTAAAATAGTTAACCGTTCTCACCGAAACTGTTGGGCCAAATGACTTTTCTTTTCTGTGTATGATGGCCTTTAAAAAGAAGGAATACACCGGTGTGCAAGACATAAAAAAGTGTGGAAGAGTATGGAAGACCGTTAAAGTAAATGATTTCAGAAATCTTTTATTGATAACACAAAACTCCTTGACAACATCTTTTCAATAAAACTCTCAAGGAGGTAGACATATCATTGTCAAAGTCTACAGTCAAGAGACACCTCCATGAATGTAACACACAGGGCGTTAATCGCAAGATACAAACCACTGGTACCACTCAAGAACAGAAAGGTCAGATAAAACTTTACTACAAAACATCTATAAGAGCTGCCCAGATATGGAACATAGTGAATGGAAGACAGCATTATGGAGACCATACCATAACATTTGTCACACATGGTGGAGGCAATGTCATGGCATGATTAGGTTTTGTGCCAATCGAACTGGTTCACTGTGGATAGATGAAGGAGGATGAATTCTGAGGTATATAGAATGAGACTTTGTCATTTTGAAAGTAGATTTGCAGCAACTTTTCATTTTATTATTTTTTTATTTTTAACAGTATATAGTAAAAAACTGACCATTTATTCATCACCAGCAGCGGAGGAACTCATCCTTGCCAAAAAACGTACCTTTTTCTTTAAAAATCTGTAGAAAAGTCGTCATAGTAATTATAATGGAGATTGTTTTATTTTATCTCATAATACATACTTTCAATAATCACTATTATTCCAATGCTTGCTCATTTAGTTAAAGACAGTTGAGTTTTCAAGACCACAGCTCCTCAACACCCACCTGAGATGACCCTACCTGTGATTTCTGTGATATCAGTAGTGTTATTGTAAAAACTTGTGACACCTAGGTATATCCTAATTGTGTCAATTTTTTTATTGATTGATAGCATCTTCTTGGAAATCATGACACTCAGCTTAGTGTATTGCAATGATCTCAGCTTAATCCTAACATACTTTTATAGGGTGCGATTGTCTTCCTAACCAATAATCAAGATATCAGGAAATTGTAGATATTTCTTAAAGGGGTTGTCCCGCGAAAGCAAGTGGGGTTATACACTGCTGTATGGCCATATTAATGCACTTTGTAATGTACATTGTGCATTAATTATGAGCCATACAGAAGTTATTCACTTACCTGCTCCGTTGCTAGCGTCCTCGTCCCCATGGTGCCGTCTAATTTCAGCGTCTAATCGCCCGATTAGACGCGCTTGCGCAGTCCGGTCTTCTCCCTTCCGAATGGGGCCGCTCGTGCCGGAGAGCTGCTCCTTGTAGCTCCGCCCCGTCACGTGTGCCGATTCCAGCCAATCAGGAGGCTGGAATCGGCAATGGAGCGCACAGAGCCCACGGTGCACCATGGGAGAAGACCCGCGGTGCATCGTGGGTGAAGATTTTTTTACCCCTGCATCGGGTTTGTCTCGCGCCGAACGGGGCGGCTATTGAAAAAAAAAAAAAGCCGTTTCGGCGCGGGACAACCCCTTTAAAATGTTTTTAGGACTTTAGTTCTGTTTTTAACTTCATTGATTTTTATTGAGACAACAAAGGCATTCCACAAAATAATTATCGCTTATACATCTTTTTCAGGTTAATGTAAATTAACCCTGTTTGGCTCCTTATCTCTGAAACATTGAAAGTAAATATAAACTGAGAAATAAGAGGGTGGGGATGAAAAGAAAGAAAGGAGGGGTGAAGATTGTAAAGGGAAGGAAGGTAAACAAATTGGAAGGGGGGAGTAAGATCCAATTTCCAAAGATATTATTAATTAATTTAAACGCCAAAAGATTTTTTTATCTTTTTATTCATATAATAACTGACCCAACCGATTAATGTTTCTCCCACTCGTCTTTTCCGTTCTTTTCCTTATTACAGCACAAAGTTGTTGTATCGTATTCATGGTTCCCATGGACACCCTTATTATAATTCCTATAGGCGTGAATCTTTTCAAACAGACAGTGATTTGAGATTATCTGGGTAACATCAGTGATAGTTATGGGTATGTTGCCTCCTCCAGCTTCTAGTTATGAGTATTTAACCAACAGGAGTATGAGTGCCGCTAATTTTCGGATTTTAGTTGGTATGCGTTCGATTCCTAGCAGTAAAATTGCCATCTCCAGGGAAGAGAGGGGGGGGGGGGGGCTCTTTTATCTATGAGCCTTTCTATCAGAGAAAATGTAGCTTGCCAAAGAGGTCCTATTCCTGGGCATCTTCAAAAAATTTAAAGGATGGAACCTTTCAAGTTGCAGCCTTTCCAACATCTGCCAGAAGTATCAGGAAAGAAATCTGCTAGCCTGGATGGGGAGAGATACCCACCAGTTACCGCTTTGCAATGAACTTTGACTAGATTTGCACTCATTGATGCTTTGTGAGCCCGTGTATGGGCTGTTTTTCACTGTAAGTGAGTGAAAGGTTTTCTCAGCTCTTTTGCCCAGTTCAAAATAAGCATTTTTTGAGGGGAGAATTATCTAATCATTACCCTTCCCCGCAGAAAGTTTTATATAATAATTTTAGGCTGAGGTCAAGGCCTTCCTCACACAGGGCGTTTTATACAGCGTTTAGCGCTGCCTTTTCAGCCCAGCGCTAAACGCTGTACAACACTCCCATTCATTTCAATGGGGCTGCTCACACAGGGCTGAAAACGCAGCGTCTCCCAACGCTGCGCTTTAACAGCGATGCATGTTCTATTTTGGGCCGTTTTCAGCTCTGCGTCACCCATTGAAATGCATCAGCAGCGGTTTTAGCACTGCTGAAAACGCGGCAACACTTGGTGCCGCGTTTTTGGCAGCGTTAACCGCTCGCCGATTTTTGGGGTGAGGGCTTGTAATAGAAGCCCTACCCTGAAAATCAGTCCCAGTTAGACAAAAAAAAAGAAAGCAATACTCACCTAGCCGCTGCAGTCCGGGTCGCGGCCGCTGGTCTCTGCCGCTGATCCGGGCTTCCCCTGCATTCACAAGTCTATTGCCGTAGGCCAGGTTTGAGAACCCCGCCTCCGGCAATAGAGTGCTGTGATTGGTTGTTGACATGCTCGATGCCCAATCACAGCCCTTCATTGACTGTCTCAGCCAATCAGCGCCGGCAAGCTCTGATTGGCTGAGACAGTCAATGAAGGGCTGTGATTGGGCATCGAGCAACCACAGACAACCAATCACAGCACTCTATTGCCGGAGGCAGGGTTCTCAAACCTGGCCTCCGGCAATAGACTTGGGAGTGCTGAGGAAGCCCGGATCAGCGGCAGAGACCAGCGGCCGCGACTCGGACCACAGCGGCTAGGTGAGTATTGCTTTTTTTTTTCTTATCAGCATTCTTGGCTGCATTTTCAGCCGAGCTGAAAACGCAGCCAAAACGCTGGCATAAAGTATGCCAGCGCTGCTGAAACGGGGCGGAATCTGCAGTAACGCAGCGTTGAAAAACGCTGCGTTTCTGCAAACGCCCTGTGTGAGGGAGGCCTAAAAGGGGAGTGGCTAAAAAGGAAATTATACAAATATACTGGCTGGGATAATTTTTTAGATAAAGAGGAGGATGACAGTAGTTCTGTTTTGTCATTTTGCTAACTCATGCTATGATGTCAATGGCTTCTTATCTTGGGTTTCTCTTTTAGCCATGACATCTTTAATAACGAGACAAAGCAATTATCGAAGACTACCAAAGACTACGGCCTGTACCTAAAATCTCTCTTAATATTCCAACATACATTTTCTTAAAGTTACACATACCTATTTTGATCACAGCAAGAAACAAAAGCATATAGAGGCATATAAAGAAGAAATCAGACAATATTACATAAATATATTCTCTAAAGTTAGCAAGCAAAGCTATATTAACTGCACTTACCACAGACTATACCCTAGCCTAGGTTAAATGATGTTGCTCATTAATTCCAATCTATGATCTTTGATACAGCCATTCAGCATTCTAGATATGTAACACTTTGTCCAGCCCACCTCATAAGTCTCAACTTTCTATGGCCTTACACTGCTCCACCCAACCAAGTACCCCTTCTCTCTAAGACATGTGGTAAATGATTCATTTGCAGGACTACTAGTTGAATAACTACTTATTCAGTAATAAGGATGCTACTGATATTATGGCATCTGATACAACTGAGGGGTCTGTGCAGACGCTGGGACATCTTTCATTTTAATAGTAGAACACATTGGCATTCATATCTAGGGTTCCTCGTCATAATTGGCCGATGGGTAAAATTGGGCCAATTTTCATAGAATCAGATCAGATCCGTCTGACCTAATTTTTGCCCCAAATTTCCAGAAAATTGTTTTTTCCAAAATGCATGTTGAACAATGGTGGTGGCTCAGTTGTCAGCACTGCTGGAGCTCTAGGTTCAAATCTGACCAAGAGCAACATCTTGATGGAGTTTTTCAAATGTTGCAGATATTTTCCTTGATAAGATTTGAACCCAGAACTCCAGCACTGCAAGACAACAGTGCTAACTATGGAGCCACCAGCACCATGTATGATTGTATTCCCATGCAATTTAAGGACATTTGACTACATAAGGACCTTCTGAAGACCAAAATAGTGAATCCAGTTTTTCTTTGTCTCTTTTGTGTTTTGCGCTGGTTTTAATGAGGATTCCCCTAATGAATGCTTTGTGAGCGTTCCAGATTGTTGTTGGAGAGACCTCCGGAGTGACATTGATTTGAAAATATTCCGTGATGGCATCTTTTATTGTTTTTGTATGTTTGGGGATCCCCATTAGGAAAGTGTTATACTTCCATGTGCGTGTCACATTCCCTCCCTCCCCCCATGTAAAAGTGGCTGTGATAGGCGCATGATCTGACCATGTGGACTTTTCAATCGAGGCGCTTGAGATTAAAGGTAGGGACCATCTATCCACCAATATCAGGTCTATTCTCGAAAATGATCTGTGTGGAGGGGAGTAAAAGGTATACTCTCTCGCTGATGCATTTAGGCACCGGAAGCTGTCATAGAGAGCTTCTTTCTGCATCCATGAGTTTAGGTTTGGGTGGATTCTACGGGTTTGAGATGTTGTGTCTATGGAATCGTCTGGGACGAGATTAAAATCCCCACAAATCATCACTTTTCCATTTCCATGCCTCCGTAATTTCTTGATAGTCTTATTCAAAAAACTTATCTGAGCTTTATTTGGTGCGTAAATGTTCAGTAGGGAGAAAGGGAGAGAGTTTAAAGTTCCTGTTACCAAAAGGAATCTCCCTCTAGGGTCCTGTATAATTGAGTTGGTTTGTACATTAATCGTATCTCTAAAAGCAATCAACACTCCTGCCTTTTTATTTGGGGCGCAGGCCAGGAGAATCTTGGGGAATTTAGTATGGTGAATTTTTGGACATGCGGAAGCATCGAAATGTGTCTCCTGCACCCAAAGAATGTCAGCTTTTTGGGTCAACACTTCTCTCCATAGTGATGAGCGTTTAAATGGTGAGTTTAACCCATTCGCGTTTATGGAGAGAAGTTTAACCGACATTTTTAGAAGTAGAGTATGTCATGAAGCAGCATGGAAAATAGCGATGTCTAAACATAACAAAGGGTAACATTGCAGAATATAGTATCAAAAGGTATAATGTCATCAAAACAGTTGACGAAATGGGTGGAACTTCAAGTCCAGTTAAATTGTGGACTTGTAAAGTGGTGGGTAAAGTTCACCTGAGTAAGCAGGAGCCAGAGGCAGGCTGTGATGAGGAGGTTCTCGTTGGTCGAGATGTATGTGGATTTTCAACGGCCGTGTTCGGAGGCCATGAGGGTTTTTTCCGGTCTTGGTCTTCTTGTTGGACCCCTAGGGTTTTCATCCGGAGGTGGGATGGAAATGCCCCAGGATTTAATTTTTTCTGTGGCTTCTTCTGGATTTGAGAAAAGGTGGGTGGCTCCATCTTTGTGAATTAGGCGTTTCGGAGGAAAGCCCCATTTATAGGGAATTTTAGCTTGGCGAAGAACGTTGGTGATTACTGAAAATTTTCTTCTTGCTTGTAAAGTCATCTGCGAGAGGTCTGTGTAGAGGCAGATTGCATTATATGGGGCTGGTAGCTGGTTTAGTTTGCGCGTGGCTTGCATCATAGCCTCTTTAATATGGAAGAAGTGGAATCTAGCAATGACGTCTCTAGGCATAGAGTCAGGGACAAATTTTGGTTTGGGCAGTCTGTGCGCTCTGTCTATGGTTAAGTCCATGACTGTAGCGTCTGGGAGGATTGTTTTAATCAATTGCTGGATATAGTTGGTGATTTCAGCTGTCTGGATCGCCTCTGGGATACCTCTGAACTTGACGTTATTACGTCGGTTTCTATCTTCTATATCTGCAAGCTTTATTTTGAGAGCATCAACCTCTTCTGTCAAAGAGTAGTGTTCATCAATTAGATTATTGTGAGATTGAGTAATTTCGCTCATTTTGTTTTCAGTATGGGATATTCTTTCCTCCATCTCTTCCATAGAAGATTTTAGAGTAGAGCTTAATGAGTCAAAGTTCATTTGTAAAGAATCTTTTAGGGCCAGTAACATTTCTTTCATAAATGCCTCTGTGGCTGGTTTATCGGAAGAGGGCATAGAAGTGATAAGGTCATCCCTCTGGGGGCTTTGTGGGTCTTCTATCTGCTCGTCTGCTATTTTAGCCCGTTGTTTTAATGGGCTAGCGGTCGGGGATGCGTGTGTTTTCTTGTTTTGGGCTGTGTTTGCAGCCATTTTGTTGGGCTGTGACTTGCTCTTCTGGGGAGCTTTCCCTTTAATGGCCGACATAGAGTTAATGGCGTGGGGCAGGGGGTTGCTAAGCGGGCCTGAAGTGTCACTCACCGCTATGGCTCCCCTCCGATCTGCTGCGGTCCTCGTCTGGAGGTTCTCTCTGGTCCTAGGAGGTTGCAAGCTGGACTCCTCTGTTAGGATTGCAGGCTGTGTCAGAGGCTCGGGATCCGCTGTGTATGGGCTGTCATGAGAGGTGAAGAAATCCTCCAGCCGTCTATGCAGGGGCTGACAGGACTTCCGACGGCTATCTGCTCTCCGGTGAGTTCAGAGCTGGGTTATCGCTCAGCACCTCGTCTCCCTCCGTTATGGGTAGTAGCTGCCGGGGATCGCTGATTTTTTGATTGCTCCGCCGGCTGTCTCTCACTATCAGTGAGGCTGAATGCGGTGGGGGTGCGGGGGCCGTTATGGGGGATCCGCCACGTGGAGAGAGCGGGCTCCCCGGGAGACCATGCAGGGGATGAGAGTGCCGTCAGCTGTTCCTCCGCTGACAGCTATTATTAGCTGTGCAGGTTTTCGTTATGCCGGGTGGGAAAAGACCTTTTTCTGCTGTGTAGTTGCTTTTGAAAGCCTCTGTGCTCGGAGCACCTTAATTACGCAGCCATCTTGGCGCTCGGTCAGGCCACGCCCCAGTGAATCCAGTTTTGACTCCCATTAATTTTAATGGGAATTGGGATTGCGTCATACCAATTCACGATTATTTTTGAAAAATCAGGCCAATTACCCCTTGATTATTCCAATAATTGCTCATCACTACTCATATCCATCACTTCACGGCTCCTTAATTCACACAACTGTACTGTATAGCTAGTACCAAGGATAAGATCGGATCCCATCTTCCCAAAGATGGCACTCATGTGAAACAGATATAAATAAAAATAGCTCTACTGTAGCTCAATTTCTATCATTAGTTGGTGTAGTTGCCCATTCCTGACATTGCCAGGAGGTGCTACAAATTTCACTTACACCTCTCTCAATTTATATTTATACAATCAAGAATACTTCTTTACTTTACATGTTCACAACTTAGGATGTCATACACCCAACTTGCTGAAACATGCAAAAGCCACAACAGCCAAAGTAGCGATGGCATTTAAAATGAAGCTACAAATTACAATTTTATTACTCCATCTCTTTGCTCATCTATCTGTCTGTCTGCCGGTTGCTCTAGCTACCTATTTGTCATTCGAGAACTATATACATGAATGCAGAAGAAGACTATCCTCATTCTGTAATTGTGGAAGAATAATCTCCAAGTGAAGATATTTAGGAAATGTTGATCAATGATATTTTAACACAAACACATCTGTTTGCAATTTAATCACATCCCTAAACACACACACATTATATTTTATGGGCACTGTCAAAACAATAGGCAAGGCAGCAGCCTGCGTGAGCTCATCTAATGCAGACAAAATGTCTTTCTCTAGACAGGATTTGTGACAAGTGTGAAATATGGGAGCAAAACAAGTGAGAAGACGATATTTCAGGCTTTATGGCTATTTATAGATATTACACGACACAATGTCATCACTATTGTAGCAAGATCTAAAAAGGCTAATAGACACAATGAAAGGCTTCAAGCCTGAAGTCACTTTTCAGAGTTGACAATATAAAAATGTAAAATTAACTAAGCCATTCTAGAGAACAACTTGTTTCCTAATTCTGGTTCTGTGTATTAATGGCGCATTAAATCATAGATAACACAGTGGGTTGCAGCTATGTTATTACAATACATGATGACAAGCAGCAGTGTGTCGTCTATTCCTCTTGTCATTTTTTTATGTTATGAACAAAAATAGTGAAATAGATACATATGTAGGTTTTTTTTTAACCTAAAATTTACATAGGACCACCTACAGTGACATCAGCGCCCGTTCCCAGTGGGGCTTAAAATCTGATTTTGTAAGTGCACACTTTATAACCGGGGCTTATTCACATGAAGTCATTTATGCAGTGTATTGTATAATCCATTGATTTCAATAGGTTCATTCACGAGAAGATTTTGCACTTGCATTTCGTTTGCGCAAAGAAATATGCAGGACGCACTATTTTCGTGCTTAATTTGCACACACATTGCATATCTTAACCCTTTCCAAACCACTGCTTGACGACATTCTGATTGAAGCCTGTACAGCGCCGATGTCGGAAGACGCCTGGCAGAGTATTTTTACTGTATATTACTGGCTGCTCTGTTGTCGGGGGCCTCTCAAGCATGTCCCATACTGCAGTACTGGCTCTAGCCAGCAGATGGCGCCATTCTATAATTGTAGAAAGAGAAAGCCCCCTAGGAAACCCTGAATCCAAAATTGGATTGCAAAGGATTAACCCCTTAGTGATGGCCCCATCGGGAAACTACGTCCTCAGTAAGTGGGCTTTAATCCTAGAGGACGTAGTATTATGCATCCTCTTAGGATTAATGCCCACTTACCTGAGGACGTGACAGCTCCATGCTGTCGGTGCCCGCAGGTAGCCGACAGCATGGAGCTGTCATCCCGGGCTGCGGGCAGTCCCCTCCGGCATTGCGATCGGCGCTATCCATTGGATAGCGCCGATCGCAAAAAAGCAAATAAAACAGTGTAAAAAAGTAGTAATTCAGCTGCCCTTATGGATTGGATCCATCAGGGCAGCTGAAAATACTCACCCGGCTTGTCCGCGGTGTCCCCCAAAGAACGGGTCCACCCGGACCCGCCGCCTGCGTTCTGCGCATGCGCACCAGACGAAGACGTCAGGCGCATGCGCAGAAGCCGGGAGCCCCCGGCAAATTTGAAATCTCCTGGCTCCCAGCTCCTGAAGGTAGCCGGGAACCAGGAGGTGTTACCGGGGACCGCTTTTTCCAATATTTGTACTTTGAATAAATTTACACAAATTATATTGATCTCTTTTTACTACCTAAATGAAGTACAATATGTGGCGAAAAAACAATGTCAGAATCATTTGGATATGCAAAACCTTTACGGAGTTATGCTTCATTGAACGACGCATGTCAGATTTCCAAAATTTGGCTCCGGCACAAAGGCGCAAACAGGCTTAGTCACTAAGGGGTTAAACTAATTTAATTGAATTGCTCACTGAAAGCATGCTTCCATGTTTTTTGTGCGTGCAGACATGCATGACATACGAGTGCAAAACTTACAGTAAAACAGGCATGCACAAAAGAACAATGCCCATCACACAAATAGGCAGCACAAATGCGCACGTAAATGCGCTGTTACAGCTGTGGAAGAGAAGAATGATTTGTCTTATATATGTTCTCAATGGGGTCGGCGCTGCTGCCGCCGGCCCCATTGAGCGCATATACAGAAGAGAACAGGAATCGCAGATAGGTGCGATCTGCGATTTCTGTTCTATAATTTATCGGACGAGCGCATAAAAAGCGCTCATGTGTCCGATACCATTGCAAAGCAATAGTTTTTAAAAATCGCCGGACGCATGCACATGCGCAAATCGCGCAAAAAAACGCCCGTCTGACTGAGGCCTTATTGTGTATTCACACATGACAGTTTTGTGGTGTTTTTTTCCATCATGATCATCTTAACATCATGGCAATAAAAGTCTCTGGCACAACTGGCGTGGTTTTTATATCAGTGTTTTTGCAGAGCTGAAGCATTTTTCAATGACTGTAGTTGTTCTGAGGCATACCAAAAGTAAATGTGCACAAACATAGGCCGCTTGCAGATGGCTGGGTCGGATCCCGTTCCGAACATTCTCGCAGCGGGACCAGACCCAAGCCCCTGCAGGGACCTGTGCGGCACTCACCTCTCCCGTGGCTCCGGCTCTTTGATGTGCTGGCTGCCGGCCAGCCAGCCCATGCGCAGAGTGGAGCCGTCGGCCGGGGAGTGACATTTCTGTGCATGGCTCTGCAAGACCCGCACAGAAATAGAGCATACCGTGATTTGTTTTCCGCGCTTGATTTCGCAAGGACAAATCGCGTCCGTCTGCACAGGATTGCATTTTCTAATGCAATCCTACGGCAGCGGCCACGGGCTGAAATTCTGTGGGAAATCCCACCGCAGAATTTCCGCCCATGTGCAGGGGGCCATAGTAAGGGTGGCTTTAGATGATTGATGCGCAAATACGCACATTTAATAATAACTTATTTGTACATTGAACAAGGCACTTCTGTGCTCACGGAGAGCATGTTCAAATGGGTGCGGGACACACCTCTGACCTAATTTAAAAGACTACTTAACCCCTTAGTGACTGCCCCATTGTCTTTTTATGTCCTAGCTTGCTCAGCTTTAACCCTTTCCAATCCGCTGTCTGACATCTAAAGACATTGTGATTGAAGGCTGTACAACTCCAATGTTGGAAGATGCACGGCAGGGTATTCTTACTGTAGCTTACCAGCCGCTCTGTTGTTGGGGGCCTCTTCAGCATGTCACATACCGCAGTACTGGCTCTAGCCAGCAGATGGCACCATTATATAATGGCAGAAAGTAAACACCTCCTAGGAAACCCTGAATCCAAATTTGGATTGCAAAGGGTTAATCCTCAGGGCCGTAAAAATACGCTCGCTCTGAGGATTAAAGCCCTGCAGGCGGTGGACATGACAACTCCATGCTGTTGGCTGTCATAGAATTACCAGTAGCCGATAACCTGGAGCTGCCCGGGGGGAAGCGAGGAACGAACCCTGGTCATGCAATTGCTATTATCCGGTGGATAACGGCGATGGCACAAAAGTGTTAAAAAAGTTAAATAAAGTTAAAGGTTCAGCTTCCCTCATGGATTGGATCCCTGAGGCGAGCTGAAAGTACTCACCCCTGTTCTCCGTAATGTCCCACAATATTCTGGTCCTTCTAGGACCTTATATCACCTGCTGCACATGCGCACCAGATGTAAAAAACGTCAGGCGTGTGCGCAGAAGGGCTCAAGACCCAGGAAATTTAACATCTCTCTGGCTTCTGGCTAATTATGTGTAGCAGAGAGATTTCAACGGGGGCTGCTGTATGCGGTACCCAGTCATGGGATTGCCGTTATCCATTGGATAACAGCGACCATTTAAAGTTAAAATAAGTGTTATAAAAAATTTAATTTTCATCTCCCCTCAAAGATCATATATGTGAGGGGAGATGAAATTACTTTCCCAAGGCCCTCTGATTTATCTGTGGATATTACCCCAGCTTTTGCGCACGCGCCTGTCGCCAGAGTGGTCGACGCATGTGCAAAAGCCGCAGATTGCCAGGGTAATTTAAAATCTCCCTGCTCCTGGCTAAAAAATGTAGCTGAGAGCCTGGAGATTTCACAGGGGGCTGCAGTACGCTGTCCTTGGTCACATGATCGCCACAATCCAATGGATAACAGCGATCACTTAAAAGTTAAAAAAAAGTTTAAATTTCACCTCCCATCATGGATCCAATCCGTGAGGGGAGGTGAAATTACTTACCTAAGCCCTTCGGCAATGTCCCCTAACAGGATATTTATCCGTGGACCTTTACCCAACTTTGGCACATGCACCCTTTGCCAAAATGCAGATGTTAGCACAGACGCTGGGGAGGACACAGAGAAATTTAAAAGCTCCTAGCTCCTGGCTACAAAGGGTAGCTGATTGCCTGGAGCAGTGACCGATGGCTGCGGTGAGCAGTCTGTCATCATGCGATCGCCATTATCCGCTGGATAATGGCGATCATGTAAAAGTTAAAAACAGTTGAAGTTTAATGCTCCTTTCGTTTTGGGCCCTGTTGTGCACACAAACATAAGGTTAAAGCCACAATGGGTATGTCTCTCAACACGGGACAAACAGGGGTATCCATTTTAGGGGGAAAGTCTTCATTCAGATGTGTACTGTACAAAAAAACAAGTTTCTAAAATGACATAATTGCCAAAAAAATGAAAATTGTAATTTTTTTTTCTGCTTTGCTTAGATTGATTCAAAAACTGTGGGGTCAAAATACACAGTGCACCCCTAGAAGAATTTGTTAGGGGCCTCGTTTTTAAAATGAGGTCATTTGTGGGGGCTCTCTATCGTTTTGGCCGCTCAAGGGCTCTACAAGTGTGCAATGGGGTCTAAAATGCCTTAAAGCAAAATGTCTGTTCTTAAAAGCCATCGGCTGCTCCTTTCAGTTTGGGCCCTGTTGTGTATGCAGACATAATATTAGGGCCACAATGGGTATGTTTCTGAACACAGGGCAAACAGGGGTATTTATTTTTGGTTGCAAATCCTCATTTTGATGTGCACTATGGAAAAAAAACTGTCTTTAAAATGACATATTTGCAAAAATATGAAATTTTATTTTTTCCCCTTTAAATTGCATTAACTTCTAAAAAGAAATGGTGGGGTCAAAATACACATGACACCCCTCAGTTAATACATTAAGGGGTTTAGTTTTTAAAATGGGGTCATTTATGGGGGTATCTATCATCCTGACACCTATGAGCCTTTGTAATCTTGGCTTGATGTAGGAAAACAAAATGTTCCTTAAAATGTTAATAATCAATTTTAAATTTGTACGTCTCCTAAATGGTTGAAAAAAAGCTAAAGCTTTTTAAATGTGCAACAGAATAAAGTAAACTTACAATATCCACACACACACTCGCTGCCACCACCAACGTCTATATCACAGGTAAACTGGAACCCAGAAAATTTGAATTATTAATACAATCTTTAGAGTTTTGGTTCATTTTAAAATGGGCAAGGCTTGACTAATAAATTGCAGATTTATTCTAGAAAAAAGACTAGCAATTCTAAACCGATATGCACAAATATATACACAGAAAAAGATGCTACAGAGGAGATAAGGTTTACAGGTATACACAGCAAACAGTACTTAAAATAAAACATGGAGAAAATAAAATAAAGATACCAGATTTGGGATGTTCGGCCCAAGACTCTGTTTATGCAGAGTCCCGGGAAGCAAATGGGAAAGTCCTTACATGGCGGTGTATCCCTCTGAAGGTCTGACAACTTTGGTCTCTTTAAGCCGATGATTTTAAAAGATTCCCCAGAACACACCTCCCCCTGCCCCCTCTGTGGTTATTCAGAGAGGGGTGGAGTAAATGTATACATCTCAATGATAAACCATAATTCCCCATTTCGACCATATCTTCCCGGGAGATCTCACGATCTAAAATATATGCCTGGCATATTTCCGGTCATGACTTTATCTACTTAGTGATATCAAAAGTGACACGTAAATTATAATCAGGTACGCGGATACACCATTTGGGGATGTTCCAAGGCCCATACCTTGCTGTGTTTACATATGTTTCATTTAGCAGGCCTGCCCGATTCCCAAAATATAATTCATATCTGGCTAGGACCCTCACACAACCAATAATCTTTATTAAAAGATTTTTCCTTAATTTGCATCCCTGTTGAACATTCACATTTAGAAAGACAAGGTGAGCCCAGTTGCCTTTCTAAATGTGAATAATCAACAGGCAGGAGTGAAGAAATCGGTGGATGGTTGACTGAAACTACCAATGCAATCTAATGACACACAAAATGGATGACACTCAGCAAAGTGGGTGGACGCCCACCAGTCTATAAATCACAAATAGATCATTGGAATCTATGGGGACTTCGCTCTTCTTTTGTAATTTTGGGTTCCATCCATGTTTTGGACCCTTTTTTAAATATGTTTCAGAGGTGCCAGAGGATAATGAGTTCTCCTCTAACATCAAGGTGGTATGGGAGGATATTCAGAAGAATATTTGCAGGACGATTCAAAATTTCAAGCGGGTGGCAGAACATAGTGGGTCTGAGGGGACTAATTTCTTAGTGGGAGATTTGGTTCGGTTGTCGACTAAGAACATAAAACTCAAGCAACAGTTCTTCCAGTTAGGTCCACGGTTAATCAGTCCTTTCAAAATCATTGATTCGGTATGATTTCGTTCTGAGATTCCAAGCTCTGTTAAAGAAATCTCTTTTGAATAAAAGGTATTGATTCAGATGATCGTTTGTCTCCTTCTGCCTTGGTTCTACTTGATGGGGATATTCAATTTGAGATAAGTCACAAAGTGGCTGTTAGGTTAGGAAACCTCTACAGTACTTAGTGCATTGGTATGAGTATGGTACTTAGGAGAGGACTTGGGTACTGGCAGCAAATGTCCAAATGAATTGTCTTGTAAAAACTTTTCATAGACTTAATCCGAAAAGACCTGTGCTTAAGGGTACTGGGGCCTCTTCTAAAAGGTGAGGTAACTGTTGCCGTGGTTCTGGGATCTGTCTCTTTCTAGTAATCTGGTTCAGGTCTTGTATTTGGTTCTCTTCATCTTCTGTATCTGGTGGGAGTGGTTTTAGGTGAGACTTGCTTGGTTTCACTTGTAGATAATTGTGAGGACTATTTAACCTGGCCTTGTGCTTAACTCATTGCTGTTTAATTCAGTTTCCCTCTGTGTCGGAAATTAAAGGTTGGTGCTGGATCTCCTGTTTTCCTTATTCTTCACTAAACTAAGTACTGAAATTACTATTGTTGAAATCTTGTCCTCTGTGTTTTTTTTTCTCACCCATATAGGGTCTGCTAATGCTACATGGTCAGGTTTACCCTTGTTAGGGTGGGTTATCTGCGTATAGGCAGGTCCCTTTCCGGGGTAAAGGATGTATAGAGACAGTGTTTTCATATAGTCTGTTTTCTTTATTGGTTATCACATTTTTGTATGTACTTGCGGTCTGTTTGTTCATAGCCCGTGAGTCTTCCAGGATTTTGGATCCAGCGCATCCTGATTGGATGTGACAATAACTATCTGGGCGTCCAACTGCTGGGACCGCAACCGATCATGAGAATAGGGGCCCAGTTGGTTCCCAAATGAAGGAATCGCAGGTCGGGCAGTGCAGGAAGCACAAGTCAGACAAGCGCACGTTGGTGTCCCAGCACTTGGACCTGCACAGATCATCTTGTAATCCCCAATCTCATAGACAGAGAATAACTTATTGGAACCGGAATACCCATTTAACTAAGAATTTTGTAATCACTGAGCCACCATATACAAAGTACATTTATAGGGAAAACACTTTCAATCAGTAACCACAAGTCAAATTACTAAAGTAGCAATGTTCTCAGAAACCTGTCCCACAACATCATAGATCTCATGGCCCTTGGATTTAAAAGCTCCTCCCACTCCCAAAATGAGGGGTCTGCCGTGGAAAATGTCATGTTAAAGGTGACAACCAAGAGCAATGTATAAAAGGCCATTTAATATTGTGCTTCAATGCTAAGATATTGTCACTTGATATTACAAGTACAAAGCCTGAGCTACTACTGAGATGCTAATGATATCCTATATTTTTCTAATTTGTATCAAATGCAATGCTTTCATACAGCCCTTGTTTAAATTCACACCCTCATGACCATTCATGTCCATGTATAAATACACATATTATCCTATATTCAAACCAATTAGAGTTTACATATCAAGTGGTCACCACAGTGCTAAGATGCTAAAAAAATTCACTCTTCTGATGTGAACTAAAGGGCTATTTTTTTTAGCTGGGACTCCTAGTTAATTTTATGCTCACACAAAGCAGATTGTCAATCTAGTAACATATTCTGAACTTTGATCTTTTAAACTTTTTGTTGCATATAAAACCATTGTAGGAATCCTTCCTTCTCAGCAATTAGGTGAGTTTAGTGTCATTATGAATGTTAATTGATGCTAGTCATTACTAAATGTAAATTACCATACTTACTTGCCCAATGGTTTCCATCGCAAGTGACATTAAGCAAGTGGTTCTGGATTGGTAAATGTCATGTTTTCATCTCATGCTTTTTGATTACATCATTTATTATCTTTCTAATTGTCCTGGCTCATTAAACAGCATCACTGCAGCTTTTTTTGTATGCCGACAACATTTTATCTACCTCACATCCACTGCAACTACAACATTAATTTCAATATCAATAAAGATAATGTGATTGCACCACAACCAATATTTCAGGTCACAGCGCTGTGGACAGAAAAGTACATTGGTGATGCATAGTAAAGGCTTAGTCACATGGGCGCATCGGCGCCCATGTGACTGCAGGAAGCAGACAGCTGCTGCACTTCAGGACGGACATCTCTCTGCAGCGCCAGAAGAAAGAACATGTGACCGGCTTCATTGCCGGTCATGTGTTCTTTCTTCAGCGCTGCGGAGAGTCGTCCATCCTGAAGTGAGGCCGTCTTCTTCCTGCAGTAAGGGCTCAGTCACACAGGCGCACCGGCGCCCGTGTATGGGCGCCGATGCGCCTGTGTGACTAAGCCCTACCGTAGCAAGGCTGAAAAAAAGACATATGTCCATGCGGTTCAACCTATTATCTTCCAATGTTGATTCATTGGAAGGCAGAAAAACCAATAAGGTAGAAGCTAATTTTCCTCATTTTAGGGAAAAATTCTACTGACTCCGAATCTGAAAATAAGAATAATTCCTGGATCAACAACCCTTCTGAAGTAACTAGGGACTATAACATGTAATATTGTTACATTCAAGAAAGGTGTCCAGGCCCCTCGTAAACGCTTTTATTGAATTCACCATCACCACGTCCTTAGGGTGGGGTCACACGAGCGTGTTTTTGTGCGTGCATACGCACGCACAAAAACACGCTTCTATTTGCAACAATGCATTCCCTATGGTGTGTGCACATGTCCGTACTTTGCAGGTGCGTGCCTGCAAAGATAGGACATGCGTGCACCATAGGGAATGCACGCATTGTTTTCAACGGAGCCGCTGCTGCTGCTGCTGCTGGCGGCTCCATTGAAAACAATGGTCTGCCGGCTCCCTGCATTCTTTTTCAGGGAAGAGCTTTACATATAAGCTCTTCCCTGAAAAAGAAAAATTTTAGTGTTAAAAAAAAAAAAATACTTACCTGTCCGCCGCTGCAGTGACCCCCGCAGGGATGAAGAACACATTTGCCACAATCAGCAGGGGAGCAGTATCTGAATGCCCACCCCTCTTGTCTTCCAGGACAATTAAGGAATTCTGCCCAAATGGTGAATAAACTCAATATAATGTGCGTACACTCACCCAGGAGAGGAGGGGATTGTGGAGATCATTATTACAGTGTCTGCAGGTCTGTCAGTCTGCATCCTTTGTGAACATAGCTCTAACACAAGCTGGTAGTTGAGCATACATTGTCTGAATAGTTAGCACCCCTTTAAGTTTCTTATGGGTAGCAATGTACAAAAATCTAAAGACAGAAGCTGTGTAAGATGAGCCCATCACAGCAAAGCGGTTTTAAAGGATAACATGAATTCTATAAACCTGGGTATGCCAATCTCACACTCAGGAGCTGTATTGGATACTAATAAATGACATAAGAATATCTTGTCGAGTGCCATGGCTTAATATACATTTACTGAGAGGGGTTACTATACATAAGCACCACTATATTCGTATATCATATTGCTTATTTACATCTGCTCTACTAATTAAGCATACCTTAGATAAGACTCTGAGACCACTCCTACTGTAAAGTTGACAAGGTTATACTTTGTTTCCTCCAATTAGTCTAATTGAATGACGGGGGATTGCAAGGAAAGAGGAACCCTGTCATTCAGGAGGTCTCAGCAATTCAGCATCAAGGCAGATTAAAATGCAGTCTTTTAGCTCCTTATATTCATCTTATAGATGCCTCTAGCGGGGGTCAGGCCACGGCACTTTATATGGTGTCTATTCTTGCGATTGAAGAGTGAAATTTGTCAGTTGCGCCATCTTTCCTTGCTGCTTATTACTAAACACGTGTTCTTGACTTCTGCTTGTCAAAATATACTGTTTCGCTGTACAAACTTTCATAGTTATGCACAAAAGCATCTCTCAAAATGTCTACAGAACAGCAGTCTTAAGTGAAAATAACTGTCTCATTTCATGTTAATTACTTCTCCTAAGTTAAATTTATTTTGAGAGTATGTGTTCTTTGCAGGTATCACCCTGTGGTCTTATGTCTTAATATGCCATCTGGATGAGTACCTTCCCATTAGTCAAAAGTAACTATGTGTTAGTATTTGCATTTATATTGCATTTTGCTGTAATGCATCTCACAGCACAGAAATAGCAGTCGATAATATGTTTGCTGCTGCCCCCGCATATTACACTTTTGAAGGAACTGCTTTATTCTTAATCAGAGGATTTGTCGGCAAAGCTACCTCAGCCAGCAGAATTTTACGGGAATAAATGTAAAGTTGTATGAAGTATTATGTAATTACATGTTGAAAATTACATCTCCCAAACAAAGTGTATTATTAGCAACGGCCCATTGATCAGGGCTCTTCTGTTCTCAGTGCTGCGATGATGCTAATCATTGGGTTCCCTCTATGTGTCCAAATGCTTTAAGATTCACATCTCTCAACTAATTTATCCCAAATGCTGAATTATTCTTTCCTAATAGATCCTCTTTAACACAATTGAAGTTCATTTTGTTTCTATAATCAGTTGTACACATGTAGTTATAAAGAAATCGTATTATATGCCGTATTGCACAATGACACAGGCAGACTGTTATTGGCAAAATTAGTACTTTTGTACTCCTCTTTCAGGCAGCTGGCATCTCTGTTTCACATTTCCACATGCACTGAGTACACATTGCCTATAGAGGGCTGACTACGTGTACTGACCCTCCTTCATCTTCCTCTTTGGAGGAAAAAAATGATGGGGCATCAAGGCTTTCAATATCTTGACCCTTTGGACTGTTTAGTTCACATCTGTGACACTAAATGATCAAACAACTTCTCAGACTGATCCATGTGGACTGCTTCAAAGTTTTCAGTGGATTTGGCATGGGGTGATGTAGAGGGGATGCTCATGGCCGACTGGTGCAGACTGACTGCTGGGGGCTTGTGACTGGGAGGAAGAGGCGGTAGTAGCACTAGAAATATGCTTTGTCATCCATTCTAGGACCTGTTCTATGTGCTACAGATGTAAAGGCCCATTTACACACACAGATCATCTTTCAAAAGATTGAAAGATCAGCAATCACGTTGCATAAAGTACTAATAGTAACTAATTACTATTAGTACTTTATCAGAATCATTTGCATGCAAATTGGCTTCTGGGAGCTGTTGCAGAACTCAGCAGGAGGTCTGAGCTCTGTAATTAGCTCCTTTGTTCAGCCATAGGCTGCTAAGAGAAAACAATGTAATCTCTAGCTCCCCATTGAGAATTTAGCACCATGGACAGCAGACACAACATGGGGTTCTGCTTGTCAGTTGTTCTGCTGGTGGGACTGACAGCTGAGCACAGCTGAGACAAAGCAATCAGCTTGCTCAAAAGGTGGTTTGTTAGTGAATTTTGAGTGATAATCGTTGTGTCTAAATGGGCCTTAACACACAAGCAAGACTACTTCTAAGGAATGGCAGTGGGCTTGCCTTGTCTCCTGCAGAATGTGAAGCTGTTGCTTTAGTGGAAGCTGCTTGAAGTGCCAACTTGGCCCATCCTCTACCAACTCCACCACCACTGACATGTCCTCTACTCTTTGCTTTCTTCACGTTTCCTTTTTTTTTGGTTTAGTTTGTTTTTGGTTCACTTTTTAGTGTAGTTTTATGCAACTTACCAGCTAACTTTGTAGTTTGCAGAAAACCACTGCTAGCTTCGTAAGGCCTGGAAATAATTCATAGCGGCTGGACTGACAACTCTGAATGAAGTCTGAACTGTTGGCATGAACTGTGTGTATTTCTGTTTCCCTGTTTGGCTTTCTTTTTGTATTAGGGCGGTTCCACACAGATATATTTGCACACAATTTGCTGAGAATAGAATTCACTGTTTTCAAAGTGGTCGTTCTCATTTCTATTTTGTGCGCATTTGCACAGGAAAGGACCCCATAGAAGTCTACAGGGGGTGCACACACAATACTCAATGGAATGTGTGAAATACAGAGCAAAACCATGGGGAAAAGAACCACGGGCTAAATAACCTTTTAAATCACAGTGGAGGTTTAAGGCATAGTTAACAACCCTTAATGTCAGAATCTGGGGGGAACCCGCATGCCTATGTGAGACATGTGCACGACTTCCCCACTGTGAATGTGTTTTGCGCTGTAAGGATGCATTTACACGAATGAATTTCATGCAAGTGTGATATTGTTCTTAGAAAATCAGACTGATACCGCACTTGCATAGATTCAATTTTGATTCGAGTGCGATGTAGTTTGTAAGAAAAATGTATCACACTCGTATTGCAACACTTGCAATTTTTCTTTGAATCTCACATCTAGGCTATCTCTGCACCGAGCTCATACTTCACTAGAAGAGTCAATCTTTATCCAGCTATTTAAAGCCACCCTCCAGTTCTGTACAATCAAAGATGGGCACATTTCTTCTATGACTATATTATACACACTGTGCATAGTATACATTGGTAGTCTAATATACATGTTGCTCTAACTGCCGGTACAGCTCATGTGGACAGCACTGTGTAGCGCCTTAGCCTGGCTTCACACAAATACAAGTGTATTTGTGTGTGCATATGCGACCTGCTTTTTTGGAACAAACGTTGCTTTTTTTGTGTTTGCATTGGCGTATTTTACTGTACTTTTTGCACATGTAAGTTGTGCGCAATTGCGTGTGCAAAAAAATATGCGCCGATGCCCCCAGGTATTGAAATGGCTAATTAGTCTAATGAGTTCAGGATGTTTTCTTTTTCCTGCTCTATTTTGCAGCGTTGCACACATCTCCTAGCATATTGGACATTCAGTTGCACATCCCAATTTACTTCCATGGGACTTTTGGTGCGCAAATGCACAGGAAAACACAGCATGTTGTGGTATTTTTTGAGCAACCGAAATGCAGAAGAAAAATACACTCTTGTGAATGAACCCATTGAAATCAGTGTTTTTGCTGCGTATTGATTGTATGTGCAAGTAAGACCATGTAAAGCTGGCTTTAGACTACTGATGCATACTATGCACAGTGGGTATTAGGTACTCAATGAAGCAGAGAGGCAATTTTATTCCCCCTCTAGGACGTGGCAGGGGTTGCTTTAATTTATTGGAGCTCCCTTAAAGGGATAAATAATAAGTCTGTGCAAGTAATATTTGGAAGAACAACTGGTTCCAGAATATTCTTGTGAGGCCTCGGTCACACGGGCGTTTTTTCCCGCGATTTGCGGATCGCATGACTGATGCGCATCCGCAAATCACGTGACCGGGGCCGAAAAATCGCCCGAAAAAACTGCTCCTAGCCGCGTTTCATCAGAAATGGGCCGGAGCTGTCCAGCGCATTGAATTCAATGGAGCCGGCAATAAAAATATAAGCCCTTCCCTGAAATTCATCTAGAAATGTGTAAAAACCAAAAAAATATATATATACTCACCTGGTCCCGGCAGACGGAGTTCAGCCGCGGCCGGCAGTTCTCCTGAACTGCTCTGAGTAGTATTCAGCAGCTGGGGATTTAAAATCCCCGCCTGCTGAATGAGCTGCCTCTGATTGGTCACAGCCTCACCAATCAATGTTTTTACACATTTCTGGATGAATTTCAGGGAAGGGCTTATATTTTTAAGCCCTTCCCGAAAATTCATCGTGCGATCGCCGGCAGCCCATTGCTTTCAATGGAGCCGGCTGTATTGCTGGCTCCATTGAATTCAATGGGCAAACATCGTTCTTCTCTGCCACAGCTGTTACAGCTGTGGCAGAGGAGAATGATTTGTCTACTATATGTTCACAATGGGGTCGGCGCTGCTGCCGCCGGCCCCATTGAGCGCATATACAGAAGAGAACAGGAATCGCAGATCGCAGATAGGTGCGATCTGCGGTTTCTGTTCTATAATTTATCGGACGAGCACATAAAAAGCGCTCATGTGTCCGTTACCATTGCAAAGCAATGGTTCTCTAAGATCGCAGATCGCATGCGCAGGCGCAGGTCGCACAGAAAATCGCCCGCCTGATACTGCAGTGTATAGTGGCAGCAGGATTAGGGCTCCTTCACAAGGGTGCTGCGATTTTCGGCTATCCGCAGCACGGCCAAAAATCACATGAATGAGAAGCAGCTATAACCAAGGCACGGCTGCATCTCCTGTTTTAACAACCATTCAGATATATACGCTGCAGCCCAGGATACTGTCAGGTGGGGAGACAGAGTTTAGCTCCACTAAACTCCCAACCCCTTCCTTCCCCCTCCCTTTGCTGTCGGCAAAAGGAGGGGGCAGGATGGGGCGGGGGGCAGTGTGCCAAACTCCTGCCCCCTTTCCTGCCCTTGCTATGTGCCTGCAATAGTAGGGGGCAGGACGGGGCAGGAGATAGTGTGCTAATCTCCCACCCTGTCCTGCCCCCTCCCTTTGCTGACAACCAGAAAGAGGCGGAGAGGGGGAGGAAGTTAAGCAGAGCTGCTGCTAAACTCCCTCTCACCTCCCTTTTCCAGCAGCTTTCATAGGCTCTGAGTCTATGGGACGGGGCAGCATTTTCTAGCTGAAAGATAGGTCCAGACCTATCTTTTCCTTTGCGTAAAAATGGCCAGCTGGAATGCACACCGTATTCGCTGTCTTTTCTGGCTGGCCGTTTTTACACACCGGAAAATCGTCCAGCCATCAGATGATCACGATTTTGAGCCAGCAAAATGGGCGTGATAAAATGCTCATGTGAATAAAGCCTAAAGTCCATGTGTCTGGAAGAAGATACACCCGCAGCCAATGAGTTACAAGCTGAAAGTGTCACAAAATGATCCCCATGCTAACTAGCCGCTATGTATGCATTTGAGATAGATTGGCGGCATTGAACTGTCCATATTGATGTAATGTTATAGGCTGACAGATCTTGCAGTCTGATTACATGGCATTAACAAGTGTTTTAAGAAATTTGACTCTGTGATGTTCTGTAACAGAAAGTCCTTTCATATCTTCAGCCTGATTTAGTTTGGAGACCCCTTCCCATAGCTTATGGCAAAGTAATGTTCACATGTAATCAACCGTACGTGCTACAAAAGTCTGTCCTACTTCTTTCATCTACTTGTGGGGCATAAACTAGAGAAAAGGCACTACTCCAGCAGAACGTTTTCCCCTATCACAGTCAGTCCTGAGTAAACGAGCAATGAAACCATATTGACCATGAGCATTATGTAATAAAGCAAAAAACTCTAGATGAGAAGTAGAATAAAACTTTTTAAAAATAATCATGAGTGAATATAAGTTGCTACATAAAACTTAATTCATGATAGAAAGGAGAAACTCAATAAAAGAGAGATTATTTCTGCATATGCTTATTAATACCTGCATGTTTGCTCAACATATTGTATAAGAAGCAGCTTCTGAATGTGCTATAATATGCAAGTGTAATTACATTTCTTTTCAGTCTAAATAGACAAAATAATCCTGTGCCCATATTTAATTAAAATTAACACATTTGAAAAATATAATAGAGGAATCTATATATGAGATACATCTATATATGAGATGCAGAACATTGTTTATGCATTACACCTCATCGCTCTCTTCTTTGCAATCATTTTTGTATTACATGACTTCAATCTTCTGCTTTAGTAGCTTCAGAGATAAACGAGGATATATATAAATACCTAAAACATAGAAATAACATATGTGCAAGATGTTGTTGTTGTTGTTAGCCATTTAGTCGTTCACAACCCTCGTTGACCCTAAAGACCAGCTCTCGCCATGTTTTTCGGTTTTGCATGGCTTCTTTCAGCTGTGTGATATCCATGCCAGTATCAGCTCTGACAGTATCAGCCATCGTGTCCTTTGGCGACCGGGTCTTCTTTTGCCATTGATCAGTCCAAGCATTATAGATTTTTCTTGCGACTGCTTTAGAGATGAGCGAACGTACTCGTCCGAGCTTGATATTCGTGCGAATATTAGGGTGTTCGGGATGCTCGTTACTCGTAACGAGTACCACGCGGTGTTCCGGTTACTTTCAGTTTCCTCTCTGAGACGTTAGCACGCTTTTCTGGCCAATTGAAAGACAGGGAAGGCATTACAACTTCCCCCTGTGACGTTCAAGCCCTATACCACCCCCCTGCTGTGAGTGGCTGGGGAGATCTGATGTCACCCGAGTATAAAAATCAGCCCCTCCTGCGGCTCGCCACACATGCCGTGTGAGTTAGCTGAGGGAAAGTACTATCGTGCTGGAGCTGCTGTAGGGAGAGCGTTAGGAGTTAGTGTAGGCTTCAAGAACCCCAATGGCCCTTCTTAGGGCCACATCTACTAGTGTGCAGTACTGTGTTAGCACAGTATTTTTTATTTTTTTTTCCAAAATTGGATCTGCAGAGCATTGCGCTCTGCAATAGGGACAGAAGTGGGGGTTAGGCAGGGAGAGTGTTAGGAGTTAGTGTAGGCTTCAAGAACCCCAACGGTCCTTTCTAGGGCCACATCTATCCGTGTGCAGTACTGTCCAGGCTGCTGTTAGCAGTGTTGCATTTTTTTTTTTTTCTCAAAACCGGCTGTGCAGACCATTGCACCCGGCATTAATACTACAGGGATAGAATTGTGTAGGCAGGGCCAGAAGACATACATTATTCATTGAATACACGCAGTGTGGGTGTTCCTTGTAAAAAGCAGGGAAAAAATTCTATTTGGCCTGCCTGTGTCAGTCCTAAGGGCTCTGGGTACGTGTGTGCTGCGTGCAGAACGTTAAAAAAAATCAGACGCAGCCAGCTACGGTTGAGTGCAGCCTTGCGCCAATTTCTTTCCTGCCTGGGAAATACCTGCTCTGCCACAGTTAGTAACTCTGCAACAGTAAAGTTCTGTGACAGTTTTGCAGGGCCGCAACACAGTTATTAAAATTATTATTCAGTGAATAGACGCAGTGGGCCTATCCTTTTAAACAAAAGGGAAGAAAGTATATTTGCCCTGCCTGTGTCAGTCCTAAGGGCTCTGGGTACGTGTGTGCTGCGTGGAGAACGTAAAAAAATCAGACGCAACCAGCTACGGTTGAGTGCAGCCTTGCGCCAATTTCTTTCCTGCCTGGGAAATACCTGCTCTGCCACAGTTAGTAACTCTGCAACAGTAAAGTTCTGTGACAGTTTTGCAGGGCCGCAACACAGTTATTAAAATTATTATTCAGTGAATAGACGCAGTGGGCCTATCCTTTTAAACAAAAGGGAAGAAAGTATATTTGCCCTGCCTGTGTCAGTCCTAAGGGCTCTGGGTACGTGTGTGCTGCGTGGAGAACGTAAAAAAATCAGACGCAACCAGCTACGGTTGAGTGCAGCCTTGCGCCAATTTCTTTCCTGCCTGGGAAATCAAATCACTGGTAATACAGCATGCTGAGGGGTAGGGGTAGGCCTAGAGGACGTGGACGCGGGCGAGGACGCGGAGGGCCAAGTGAGGGTGTGGGCACAGGCCGAGCTCCTGATCCAGGTGTGTCGCAGCCGACTGCTGCGCGATTAGGAGAGAGGCACGTTTCTGGCGTCCCCACATTCATCGCCCAATTAATGGGTCCACGCGGGAGACCTTTATTAGAAAATGAGCAGTGTGAGCAGGTCCTGTCCTGGATGGCAGAAAGTGCTTTGAGCAACCTATCGTCCAGCCACAGTTCTGCGCCGTCCACTGCTGCAAATCCGAATCCTCTGTCTGCTGCTCCTCCTTCCTCCCAGCCTCCTCACTCCACTACAATGACACATGCTCAGGAGCGGGAACACTCCCAGGAACTTTTCTCGGGCCCCTGCTCAGATTGGGCAGCAGTGGTTCCTCTACCACCAGAGGAGTTTATCGTCACTGATGCACAACCATTGGACAGTTCCCGGGGTCCGGGGGATGAGGCTGGGGACTTCCGGCAACTGTCTCAAGACCTTTCAGTGGGTGAGGAGGACAATGACGATGAGACACAGTTGTCTTGCAGTGAGGTTGTAGTAAGGGCAGTAAGTCCGAGAGAGCAGCGCACAGAGGATTCGGAGGAAGAGCAGCAGGACGATGAGGTGACTGACCCCACCTGGTGTGCAACGCCTACACAGGACGGGTCTTCAGAGGGGGAGACACGGGCAGCAGCAGGGCAGGTTGCAAGAGGCAGTGCGGTGGCCAGGGGTAGAGGCAGGGCCTGACCGAATAATCCACCAAGTGTTTCCCAAAGCGCCCTCTCGCGCCATGCCACCCTGCAGAGGCCAAGGTGCTCTAAGGTCTGGCAGTTTTTCACCGAGAAGAATGACGACCGACGAACAGTGGTGTGCAACCTTTTTCCGCCAAGATCAGCCGGGGAGCCACCACCAACAGCCTGACCACCACCAGCATGCGCAGACATATGATGGCCAAGCACCCCACAAGGTGGGACGAAGGCAGTTCACCGCCTCCGGTTTGCACCGCTGCCTCTCCCCCTGTGCGTCAAACTTGCCACTGAGAACCAACCCCCCTCTCAGGACACAGGCACTACCGTCTCATGGCCTGCACCCACACCCTCACCTCCGCTGTCCTCGGCCCCATCCACCAATGTCTCGCACCGCACAGTCCAGCCGTCGCTAGCGCAAGTGTTGGAGCGCAAGCGCAAGTACGCCGCCACACACCCACACGCTCAATCGTTAACCGTCCACATAGCCAAATTTATCAGCCTTGAGATGCTGCCGTATAGGGTTGTGGAAACGGAGTCCTTCAAAGCTATGATGGCGGCGGCGGCCCCGCGCTACTCAGTTCCCAGTCACCACTACTTTTCCCGATGTGCCGTCCCAGCCCTGCACGACCACGTCTCCCGCAACATTGTACGCGCCCTCACCAATGCGGTTAGTGGCAAAGTCCACTTAACTACGGACACGTGGACAAGCACAGGCGGGCAGGGCCACTACATCTCCCTGAAGGCACATTGGGTGAATTTAGTGGAGGCTGGGACAGAGTCAGAGCCTGGGACCGCTCACGTCCTACCCACCCCCAGAATTGCGGGCCCCAGCTCGGTGGTGGTATGTTCGGCGGTGTATGCTTCTTCCACTAAAGCACCCTCCTCCTCCTCCTCTGTCTCGCAATCTAGATGTGTCAGCAGCAGCAGGACGTCGCCAGCAGTCGGTGTCGCGCGGCGTGGCAGCACAGCGGTGGGCAAGCGTCAGCAGGCCGTGCTGAAACTACTCAGCTTAGGAGATAGGAGGCACACGGCCCACGAACTGCTGCAGGGTCTGACAGAGCTGACCGACCGTTGGCTTGCGCCGCTGAGCCTCCAACCGGGTATGGTCGTGTGTGACAACGGCCGTAACCTGGTGGCGGCTCTGCAGCTCGGCAGCCTCACGCACGTGCCATGCCTGGCCCACGTCTTTAATTTGGTGGTTCAGCGCTTTCTGAAAAGCTACCCACGCTTGTCAGACCTGCTCGGAAAGGTGCGCCGGCTCTGCGCACATTTCCGCAAGTCCCACACGGACGCTGCCACCCTGCGCACCCTGCAACATCGCTTTAATCTGCCAGTGCACCGACTGCTGTGCGACGTGCCCACACGGTGGAACTCTACGCTCCACATGTTGGCTAGGCTCTATGAGCAGCGTAGAGCTATAGTGGAATACCAACTCCAACATGGGCGGCGCAGTGGGAGTCAGCCTCCTCAATTCTTTTCAGAAGAGTGGGCCTGGTTGGCAGACATCTGCCAGGTCCTTCGAAACTTTGAGCAGTCTACCCAGGTGGTGAGCGGCGATGCTGCAATCATTAGCGTCACCATTCCTCTGCTATGCATCTTGAGAAGTTCCCTGCAAACCATAAAGGCAGCCGCTTTGCGCTCGGAAACCGAGCCGGGGGAAGACAGTATGTCGCTGGATAGTCAGAGCACCCTCCTGTCTATATCTCAGCGCGTTCAGGAGGAGGAGGAGGAGCATGAGGAGGATGAGGAGGAGGGGGAAGAGACAGCTTGGCCCACTGCTGACGGTACCCATGCTGCTTGCCTGTCATCATTTCAGCGTGTATGGCCTGAGGAGGAGGAGGAGGAGGAGGATCCTGAAAGTGATCTTCCTAGTGCGGACAGCCATGTGTTGCGTACAGGTACCCTGGCACACATGGCTGACTTCATGTTAGGATGCCTTTCTCGTGACCCTCGCATTCAACGCATTCTGGCCACTACAGATTACTGGGTGTACACACTGCTCGACCCACGCTATAAGGAGAACCTTCCCACTCTCATTCCCGAAGAGGAAAGGGGTTCGAGAGTGTTGCAATACCACAGGACCCTGGCGGACAAGCTGATGGTAAAATTCCCATCCGACAGCGGTAGTGGCAGAAGGCGCAGTTCCGAGGGCCAGGTAGCAGGGGAGGTGCGTAGATCGAGCAGCATGTACAGCCCAGGCAGTGCAACAGTCTTTAACCCCTTAATGACGCGGCCATTTTTCTTTTTCCATTTTCGTTTTTTCCTCCCCCCTTTAAAAAAATCATAACTCCTTTATTTATCCATCCACGTCGCTGTATGAGGGCTTGTTTTTTGCGGGATGAGTTGTATTTTTCAATGGTGCTATTTAAAGTACCATATAATGTACTGAAAAACTTTAAAAAAATTTTAAGTGGAGTAAAATGGAAAAAAAACGACATTTTGCCATCTTTTAGTACGTCTTGCTTCTACGGCGCACAAATGGCAACAAAAACGACATGATAACTTTATTCTATGGGTCGGTACGATTACTACGATGCCAAACTTGTTTAGGTTTTTTTTTACTATACTCCTCTTTTTTTTTTTTAAAAGACATAAAATTTTTTTCAATTATTTTCTGTCGTCATTTTGTGCGCGCGATAACTTTTTTATTTTTCTGTCGACGTAGTTGAGCAAGGTCTCATTTTTTGCGGGATGTCCGGTAGTTTCTGATAGTACCATTTTGGAATACATATGACTTTTTGATCGCTTTTTATTGCATTTTTTCTTGGAGACAGGGTAACTAAAAAAGTGCATTTCTGGCGTTCTTCATTTTTTGTTTCGGACGACATTCACCGTGCAGGAAAAATTATGTGCTACTTTGATAGATCGGACTTTTACGGACGCGGCGATATCAAATACATATTTTTAATTTATTATTTAGATTTTTTAATAATAGATATGGCAAAAGGGGGGTGATTTAAACTTTTACAACTTTTTTTTTTTTCAATTAAAAAAAAACTTTATTGATTCTTTTTTTTACTTTACTTTGAAGTCCCCCTGGGGGACTTTAAGATGCGATGCTTTGATCGCTCCTGCAGTATGACGTAATGCTATAGCATTACGTCATACTGCTTTTTGACAGGCAGCCTATGAAGCCACCCCACGGGGACGGCTTGATAGGCAGTCTGCTAAGGCAGCCCTGGGGCCTTTCATTAGGCCCCCGGCTGCCATGATACGTGCATGGCTCCCCCGATCTCACCGCGGGGGGGCCGTGTGGGACCCCCGAACATCGTTCGGGGGATTTAAATGCCGCTGTCAGAATTGACAGCGGCGTTTAAATGGTTAATAGCCGTGATCGGCCGCGCGGCCGCTCGCGGCTATTGCCCGCGGGTGTCAGCTGTTATAAACAGCTGATGCCCGCACTGTATGAAGAGAGGTTGCCACTAGAGATGAGCGAACGTGTCCGTTACGGACACATCCGCACCCGGACACCGGCTTTAGCGAACACTGCAGTGTTCGCGCGTAAGTGTCCGGGTGCCGCCGGGGGGCGGGGAGATGCGCGGCGGCGCGGGCGGCAGTAGCGGGGAACAGGGGGGAGCCCTCTCTCTCTCCCTCTCCCCCCCACTCCCCGCCGCACCCCCCCGCGCTGCCACGGCGGCCCCCGAACTTTTTCGCCCGAACACCGAGGTGTTCGCAAAGTTCGGTGTTCGGGCGAAAAAGGGGCGGGGCCGAACGTGTTCGCTCATCTCTAGTTGCCACGCAACCTCTCTTCATATATACCCCGACGCTCCATGACGTACCAGGTACGTCATTGGTCGTTAAGGGGTTAAGGGCCTGGACAGCTTTATGGCTCCCCACCAAGACTGTGTCACCGCTCCCCAGTCAAGGCTGAGTCGGCGGGAGCACTGTAAAAGGATGGTGAGGGAGTACGTAGCCGATCGCACGACCGTCCTCGGTGACGCCTCTGCCCCCTACAACTACTGGGTGTGGAAGCTGGACACGTGGCCTGAACTAGCGCTGTATGCCCTGGAGGTGCTTGCTTGTCCTGCGGCTAGCGTGTTGTCGGAGAGGGTGTTTAGTGCGGCTGGGGGAATCATCACAGATAAGCGTACCCGCCTGTCAACCGACAGTGCCGACAGGCTAACACTCATCAAGATGAACAAAGCCTGGATTTCCGCAGACTTCTCTTCTCCATCAGCGGACAGCAGCGATACCTAAGCAATACGTAGGCTGCACCCGCGGATGGAAGCTACGTTCTCTCTCACCATCCAAAACGGGGACATTTCTGCTTCATCAATCTGTGTCTAATATTCCTCCTCCTCCTCCTGCTCCTCCTCCTGAAACCTCACGTAATCACACTGAACAGGCAATTTTTCTTAGGGCCACAAGGCTCACTCATAATTTTTCTAAACAATTTTTATATGTTTCAATGCTCTTAAAAGCATTGAAACTTTAACTTGAACCAATTTTTAGTTAAACTGGGCTGCCTCCAGGCCTAGTTACCACTTAAGCCACATTAACCAAAGCGATTAATGGGTTTCACCTGCCCTCTTGGTTGGCCATGGCCAATTTTTTTGATGTACATTAGTACTGTTGATACAGCAATTTTTGTGGGCCCTCGCCTACAGTGTAATCAAAATAATTTTTAGCCCACCTGCATTACAGCTGACGTTACATCCGCTGTGTTGGGCAATGCAATGTGATATTTCTGTGTACCGCCGGTGGCTTCCTGGCACCCACCCATGCTGTGGGTCCACAGGGAATTATAAATGCATCTGATTCCACTTGTAAAGAACCCCAGTCTGACTGGGGCATGCAGTGTGGGCCGAAGCCCACCTGCATTAAGCACGACATTACTACCTCAGCTGTGTTGGGCAATGCAATGGGATATTTCTATGTACCGCCGGTGGCTTCCTGGCACCCACCCATGCTGTGGGTCCACAGGGAATTATAAATGCATCTGATTCCACTTGTAAAGAACCCCAGTCTGACTGGGGCATGCAGTGTGGGCCGAAGCCCACCTGCATTAAGCACGACATTACTACCTCAGCTGTGTTGGGCAATGCAATGGGATATTTTTGTGTATCGCCGGTGGGTTCCAGGGAGCCACCCATGCTGTCGGTCGACAGGGACTTCACCATAGGGAGTTGTACCTGCCTGTGTCTATGAATTAAAAAGCCCGGTCTGACTGGGGCATGCAGAGACACCTTGACAGAATGAATAGTGTGTGGCACATAGGTTCCCCATTGCTATGCCCACATGTGCAGCTCCTGATGGCGGTGGCACAGGATTCTATTTCTCATTGCTTCTGTACAGCATTGTGGCCTATCGCTCCGCCCCTTTTAAAGAGGGTCGCTGCCTAGCCATGCCAACCCTCTGCAGTGTGTGCCTGCGGTTCCTCGTCATGGCAGACGCACTTCTAAATAGACATGAGGGTGGTGTGGCATGAGGGCAGCTGAAGGCTGCGCAGGGACACTTTGGTGTGCGCTGTGGGGGGGAGGGGGGGCGGTTGGGCAGCATGTAACCCAGGAGAAGTGGCAGCGGAGTGTCATGCAGGCAGTGATTGTGCTTTGTTGGAGGTAGTGTGGTGCTTAGCAAAGGTATGCCATGCTAATTTGGGCTTTTCAGAAGTAAAAGTTTTTGGGAGGGGGGGCCCACTCTTGCCGCTATTGTGGCTTAATAGTGGGACCTGTGAACTTGAGATGCAGCCCAACATGTAGCCCCTCGCCTGCCCTATCCGTTGCTGTGTCGTTCCCATCACTTTCTTGAATTGCCCAGATTTTCACACATGAAAACCTTAGCGAGCATCGGCGAAATACAAAAATGCTCGGGTCGCCCATTGACTTCAATGGGGTTCGTTATTCGAAACGAACCCTCGAGCATCGCGATAATTTCGTCCCGAGTAACGAGCACCCGAGCATTTTGGTGCTCGCTCATCTCTAGACTGCTTGCATTACATGGCCAAAATACGTGAGCCTGACCCTGGCTATCTTGTCCTCTGTGAGTCTGAGTCCGGCCATCTTCCCCTCCAGTGATATATCGGGTCTTATATGATTCAGGACTTCTCTGTTTGTTACTCTCGCTGTCTATGGCATATGCAGCAGTTTTCGCCAGCACCACAGCTCCAACGCATCAATCCTCCTTCTATCAGCTTTTTTCACAGTCCAGTTTTCACAACCATACATGGCTATGGGGAAAACGGTGGTTTACACTATGCCGTATATAATTGTGATGCCGATATCCCTACTTTTCCAGGGTTTTGTCCAGTTTTAGCATTGCACTTCACCCCAATGCTATCCTATGTTTTAAGTCTGGCATAGATTTTCCAGCCTGGTCAATTTTTGAGCCAAGGAAGATGAAATCTCGTATGCATTCTATGACCTCATTGATAATTTTGATTGGAAGTTGGCAATTTTTTGCAGTTATCATAATTTTAGTCTTCTTTAAGTTCAGATAGAGGCCCATTTCTTTACTTTTAGTTTTAATCTTACATATCAGACCAGCTTCTGTTTCTGCAAGCAGAGTTGTGTCTTCCGCAAAACAGAGATTGTTGATGTTTCTTCCACCTATTTTCCCCCCGATTTCCAATTCGTCTAGGCCCATTTTCCGTATGATCACTTCTGCATATAGGCTAAATAAGAAAGGTGAGAGGATGCAGCCCTGTTGGACACCTTTGCCGATCCTAAACCAATCTGTGTCCCAATACTGTATTCTCACAGTGGCTTCCTGATTAGTATAAAGTGATTTTTGCAGCTTGACTAGATGTGCCGATACGCCCAGCTCTTGTAGGGCCTGCCATGGCTTGTCATGGTTGATGCAGTCAAAGGCCTTGATGTAGTCAATATTTTTATGGTATTCTCAAGCTTTTTCCATGGTCCATAGCAGGTTTGCAATATGCAAGATAGTGTGTGCATTTTCTGTGAGTACATTAAGGCCTTAGTCAGACGGGCGTTTTTTCGCTCGATTTGCGCATGCGATTTGCGCATATATAGAACCAATGGTTCGCTATGGTATCGGTCACATGTCCGCTTTTTATGTGGATATGAGATAAATTATAGGACACGACGATTCGCAGATCGCGCCTATCTGCGTTCGGCGTTTTATGTGCGCACCAAAATCATTTTTTTCGCCAGTCAGTCTAAGTTTCATGCGCATTTTGATGCGCACGGCGATTTTTCTCCGGTCAGACGGCGTTTTGCAGGGACGATAAACGCGGGTAGGTGCAGATTTTTCCGGTGAATTTTCGCCTCTGGTCACGCGATTTGCGCATGCGCATCCGACATGCGATGCGCAAATCGCGCGAAAAAACGCCCGTCTGAGGCCGGCCTAATCATGCTTTCTGGACTAGTAAAGTCCACACAAACTTAATCAGCTTTTACAGTTTAAATACAATTTTCATTCAACGAAGGCTAAAAGATCTAATTCATCTTCATTAGTTCAAAAATTAAATGAACCTATTTAGACTTGTATGTTTGCCCTGAGAGTAGTAACCTTTCTATGGGTACATTGGAACCATTCATCTGTAGAACACATTGTACGTACGTTAATATTAGAAATACAGTATGTTCGGAAAGTACTGTAGAAATGAGCTATATAGGAAGTTGACCATACTGTAGGTGTCTATGAAATACAATTCAATTGCTTCTGTTGTGGACTTGGCAATGTGAAGAAATGTATACTTCCCAATGTCATTTCTGCAGAATTTGCTTTTATTGAAATATTTTTTCAAGGAATGTTTACAGTAGAGCAATATCAGTAAAATAGTTATTGCAATATGGAGAAAGGAGGATATATTTCTCTTTCTGTGAATACAAATACTAGAAGTCACTGCGAATGTTCAGTGACCACACAGAAAAGTACAAGGCTGCTCAATGAATACTTTTATACATGTCATGGGATTTTGAGGAGACTGTTAATAATTTACTATATTTTTCCTTATATCATATAGTTAGCTACTGCAGAATCTAGTTTTAAGTGGAAACTTCAATATTTAGTTACATATTACAATATAACACTACAGCCACAGTCTCCCTAAATAGTGGCGGTCACAATTCTATCCACATATTTCAAAAAGGTGAATTTCCTAGTATAGATGCATAATAAATTCATTGACTCCCATGGGACCTATGTTAACTTATAGGTGGTATATTCAGAATATGCATGTTGGACACATTGAAATGACTATGAAACTTTGCAATATGGATCCATATTTCATCTTTGCATAATAATTTATTCATATGTAAAAAGGGAGGGTGAAGAATTATGTTGATGCTGATTATCTCTAAATACATTGTTCAGCACAGGGTTTCTAATAGAGACTTGATTAACTAATTGTAAATTATTTTCAGATGCTAAATATGAAAGTGAAATTGAAAGTGTGAAATATGCAAATGTGAAATAAAAAATAAACAATTGTATTAAATAAGAGTAGAAAAATACCTTACAAATATACTTCAGTTGAAAAATGGTAATAAATACAGTGAAATAGGTGGTTTAACCCATTAAGGACCAAGCACTGTAAATTTACGGTGCTTGATTCTGGGCTTTAATCCCAGCTGATAGTAAATATATGGTGCAGGACCAGAGCTCCTGCAATGTGGCAGGTCGGGTTCTCAGCTGTCGATTGCAGCCGAGTACCTGGAAGGAAATGCAGGAGCAGTTTTTAACGGATTCTGCCTTCTCTTTTGCAGGCTACATAGTGTTTAATAAGTGCTATGTAGTAAATAGTGAAAACGGAAGTCTCACTTCCATTATTCCCCTCGGTGATCACATGAGTGCTATGTGCCCCCTACACAGTAGAGATGTAGAATCCCAGCAAATCCAGATCAGCTCTGCCAGTGACTACAGAGGGATGTTTTCCTTCATATATGGGGCTCCTAAGGAAGTCCCAATTATGGTGGAAAAGTATGAAACAAAAAAAGACAATCAGAATGATCCACAGAGGTATTATATGGCATCATATGGAACATGGATGTTAAAAAAAGTATTATTAGAAAAATAAGTAAAAAAAAAATATAGTGCAGAATAAAATAAAAATACATATATAAAACAGAAAATGACCCACCACCAACGGCAACTTTAACCATCAACATATGCATCCTAGAAACCAAGATGAGACAAAATGATATATCAAAACATTCAAAACAAAACGATGAACCAATTCCTGTACTTTTTAATGGAAATATAGTTTACAAAAAAATAAACAAGTATATATTTTTAAAAAATCTGTGAAAAAATAGTTCTATAAGTCACGGGGGGGGGGGGGGGGGAGAAAAGTTGCAAAAATAATTTTGGTAGCTGAAGAAAAAAAATAGGGCAGTAAAATCACCACAGGAGTTAAATCCTAAAAATACCCAAATTTTCAGTTTTTTTTCAGTGTCTTTTCACTGGCATTTTCGTGTTCAGCTCCACAAAACTATGTAAAATTAGTTGATCATGTCTCAGTTACAAAACATTTCCTAATTTTAGTAGAACAGTGCTATGGGACTAATAAACTAACCATATCATTTTATTTAGCACCTACTGTAGCTGGATACTGTATGTATTCACCAAGGCAGAAGAATCGATATGGGACTAACTATTTTTAACTGAATCAATTCTTAAAACTTAGCTTTTATTCATAGATAACTGATAACATAATGAAGTGTACGGACTAACACAGTGTTTAACATAGACCCACCCTAGTATCCCAAACAGGTGTTCTAATGGAAGACCCTAGTATGTACAGGATGATGGATTAATAAAATATCCTCACTCCTGCTCTAGACGGACTCAAAGAGGTGATACCCCCTTTAATATCGGAGTCTAACAACAGAAGTCCTGGATTGTCCCAACATAGTGGAAAAGGTGAGACAATCCAAGAACTGCAAACGGTAGAGTGTGTAAACAGATATGTCTCATTTTTTTCCCACAACAACCTCTAGGAATGACCCTGAGGTTACTTTGTATTGGTCCACTATCTTACAGTTTTAAGGGAACACTCGTATAAATAATCTTTGGTGCAATTTTCAAGATGTTATTCAACTGTTTAAATTATTATTGGTTCAACGGGTTTCTGTTGCTTATTTCTACATCATCAGGAACCAAAAATTCACCATTGAAGAGTCATAAGAACAAACACTTTGTTGCTGGTTATCAGCAGCTAAAAAAATCCATAATATAGGGTATTCAAAAATGTCCAAGTACCATTCAAAAACTAGAGAGCCAGCACAAATCAAAGGTCAGTTAATACCAAGTATCCCTAGGCTAAGACCTATCTAGTCCCATTAGATATAGAGCCAGAGAGCCATAGCATCAGCCTCACAGACCCAAAACAAAACCAAATAAATAAATAAAACAAGAGCCTAGCAGAGCCTCCAGCCTTGATGGTAGGCTGGAAAACAATGATCAATCAGGCTAGGTCAGTGCTTAAATAGCCCACATTGATACCACCCCCTAAAAAGGGCTTGTCGATAAGACAGCGAATCACCACCTTGGATGGTTTTAACCCCTCCAACAGCCTTAACGGAAAACATAACCCAGTTAACTGTTTGCGATCATGTATCGGATCCTAAAACACATCACTAATCTCTGCTAGGCAGGGGTCCATCAGGTCCAGTGAAGCAATTAGTTCTCCTGTGCCCTAATGTTAGAGCGATCCAGTCTAACACCACTAAGTAGCAGGAGAGGGCGTAGATTATCCCCAGTTATCACTGCACACTCCATCATGACGTTAACTGTCATGTGACAGTTATGGGGTGTGATCTACCTTTGCAGTTGACACGTGACCACGTACAAGTTTCAACATCATCCCGCAGGGCCCATGACACATTATCCTACCACGTGACCCCATTTATACCAATGCATTCCTTCAGAAGGGGGCGTGTCACTCCGATGCTGATGCGGATCATCATTTTAACCCTGCAATGTCCATCAGTACATAAACTCAAGTCTGGTACTCCAACTCAAACCAAATGCCGCACATAATAATGCATATAGCCATTCTTTGTCAACCTGAACACATCTATACGAAGGTACTAGGCATCTCTACATAGAGGGTGGGCATACACTCATACCCTGCACCCCCATCCTCCCAGAGGGGAATAGCAAAAAGGAGTGGAGTGAGCTATATCCTTGGGTCTGATGAGCTTACGGTTCACCTGGGTGAACAACCCTGTCACAGGCGGTAGTTAATTGGAAGGCAATGTGGCTATCTAATGTAATAATTGAATTAAAGCTAATAATTAATAGCCATCCAGAAGTGCAAAACCCATTAGGCAAATTAGCAGATAGTCAAAGTCAGTAGGAATAGAAATCTAGAGGGTATCCAACAGTCGAATCAACTGTGACATACATTATTGTATATCAAGCTTAAAAATCTGGGGTACCTAGCAGCATTATATTATACATAACTTTATTATTCTACTCCTATTGTGTAGGTCATTATAGAAGCATGTAAGTTTGCAAAAAGTTTTATGGATGCAAGTAATTGTATAAAATACATGTGTTTAAACTATTTGCTTGAAGTATTAGCAGTGTGATTCTTTTACAGTGTAATCCATCTCTATACCTTTAGACCATAATTAAGGTATGTTACTTTCTGTTGACTCTGTGTTAACTGTCCAGAGGGAGTGAACACATGGCAGTTATTTTTCGTGAACAGTATGAGAGCTGTGAGACACATTCCCTTCAAACTCATACATTTACAATCCCAGCTAATATAAGAACTATAGCGGGGATGGCCAAAGAGTTCATTTGTGCTCCCAGCAGAAAGCTTTTGTGATATTTTTGCAATGTCCCTGAGTGCACATATATATTTTCAGCAATTGAAAAACACAGAAAAGCTTTTACATAAAAGCACAGAGTTCTGGAAGAGGTGAAAACTGAAAGGATTTAAATATAGTCCCTTTATTCATACGGCATATTCAGTATATGGGTTAAGAAAAATGGGATTAAAACATTATTTTTTGAACAAACCATCTAAGACCACATTTTGTTTGAATAATGGAACGCTATAAGAAAGGTCTTTACACTTTGAAAACTGAAAAAAATGAGGACATCCCAATAAAATTCGAAAGTACATCATATACTGTATGTATTAAAAATTAGATTATATATAGCTGCAGGTAAAGCCAAGTTAAAACGTCAAGTTGCTGTCAAGAACATATTATGGCTAAACATTTACAGCATTTCCTTAAATGGGTTGTCCTACTTGTAGCTGTTTTTCTTCAAGAAGCAGACAGCTCCATACATTGCACAGTGGCCCAGGTTGGTACTGCAGGCTGAGTACTATTGAAGTGAATGGGGTTCAGCCTGCAGTACCAACCCGGACCACTGCACAATGTATAGCACTGTTTGCTTCCTGAAGCAAAACAGCTAGAAGTGGGACAACCCTGTTAAAAAAAATGTTTAATATGAAACATACTAATATATTCTTTAAAATAACTACAATGTGGGACTGTTGAAATTATAACTAACTACTTAGGTCAGATACATTAAAAGGTAGAACAACGTTCTCCATAAGATAATGTTTCCCAACTAAGATTCTCTGAAACTTGGAAAGAGCTTCTTCAGGACAAAACATTCTTCTTTGTCTCCATTACAGAAATATTCAACATCACAAACTGGCCTTCTGTAAAGTGCAACAACAATTTAAGGCTTTGCCATGTAAGGCATAGTTATAAATACAGTAATCACCATATATAAATATGGCAAGGCATAATGTAAAATGCAAGTTGTTTTTTTTAACTTTGGAGGGTCAAATGCTGTACATGCAGAAAAATATCAATTGTTGCAAGTGTTACGGAACAAGAAGAATCTTTTTTTTTAATTAGCCAGTCACATTGAAATGTCCAATTTGGTATAGAGCAGGAGGAGATGAGCAGATTGATATATAGTTTTATGGGGAAAGATTCAGTATCACTTATTATTTCTACTATTAAACCTCTGCATATTCTGAGCTTAGAAGTACAGTGGGTGGTCCTCGATGACACATTCATTCGGGGAAGGCTTTCAATCATTACTACCACCACCCACTGGACTCCTAAGCCCAGAATAAGCAAAGGTTAAAAAGCATAAATAACAAGTTTGTTGCAGCGGTTCTGGGATTGCTGCCTTGCTGATAAGTCTGGTACTGGTTTTGGAGCTGTTTCTACATCTCCTGGCTCAGTGGGTGTGGTATTAGGTGTGACATGCTTAGTCACACCTGTGGGTAATTACTAGGACTATTTAGCCTGGCATGAGACTGGGCTGAACTGTGGTTGATTTCAATCTCTATCTGACTGGGCTGGATTGAATCTCAAGCTATGTATTGCATTTGTTTCCATTTATAGTTTTTGTTTTCTGGTGGTGTTTCCCTTTCCCACATAGGGTCGACTAGGGGCTGAGGCATGCATTAAGGGCCGTCCTTATTGGGGCAATCATCCTGCCTTCAGGCAGGGCCCCTCCCAGGGTTTGCTTGTATAGGGATAGTGTTTTTCATATTTTGGTTCCTTTCTTGTTTTGTCTTTATTTTGCATTTGTGGGAGATCTGTGAGTGACAGATCCAGCATGTCCAGGTTGGACGTGGCAAAGTAATACTTTACCCGCAAAACTATATATCAATCTCCTCAGATCCTCCTGCTCTATAACATGCTGCTTGCAGACTGGACTGCATTTTTAATGTTGCAGTTTCCCTTTAAAGCCTCGGTCACACGAGCGTTTTCTTTCGGATATGAATAGGCACATGAAAAAAGAGCCAGTGGGTTCCTATAGAAGTATTCACATAAACAATTTTTAGACGCGCAAAATACTCGCACCTGCCAAAGATAGGACATGGAAGTGCAACTTGCATCTAAGGTCCATGGTGCATGCAAAGATAGGACCTGTCCTATTTTTGGAGCGTGCTTTCCATAGACTCCTATTGGAGCTGGAAAATGTGCACCACGCACCTCCGAATGTGTGAACTGGCTACTTCAAGAAGCAGAAATTCACCCATTTACGCGAACTTCTTCACAAACGAGGGGTGATCTTTTCCTGCACAAAAGCAACGCTTGTGTGACCGAGGCCTAAAAGTCAAATAACTCCAAGCGGCATTCAAATTCAATTTATCCTGAATGTCCTAACTATAGAGCCTATCAGATATGTAAATCACAAATAAGAAGAAAGTAACAAAATCAGTGTAGAAAAAGAGGATATGCTATACCCCTGAAGCCCTGAGAAAGATTGGTTAGCTACCTGTAATATTTACCTAGAGCACAGTAAGTAATCTATTGCTGAGGCTTGATGCCCATGGCCAGGTTGGACTCTGCCTGCGAAATCTCCCAGTGGAATCCGACCCAGCACCCTCCAGAGACCCCATATTCAACCTCTCCGGATCCACCACGAGCGTCTCGGCCGGAAAGCCAGTGCGTATGACACGCCAGCGCTCTGTTGTGATGTGATTTCCCGCAGTACTTCTGCAGTACTCGCTGCAGAAGTATTGCGGCACGGATGGCTTCCCATGACTGCAATGGAAGCGGTCTGTGCGATTTTCGGCACAGATTAGAACCTGCTGAGATTCTCCCCCACAATCAGAAAATCGCAGCTGATTCCCGCTTGTGGGCAGTGAAGAATCATTTACCATTGCATGTCTATGGATGAACATTGCTGCGGAATTTGCTGCAGATGTCTGACCACGAATTCCACAGCGATAGTCCATTCGTGGCCATTCGGCCATAGTGGGAATTAAAGTAGAAAGTTTACATGTTGTTCTAATGTTATGTCATCCTGAAATATTAATATTTATTTCTACTATATTATATTTTTTTACATTTATTTCTACTATTATATATATATATATACACTACCGTTCAAAAGTTTGGGGTCACATTGAAATGTCCTTATTTTTGAAGGAAAAGCACTGTACTTTTCAATGAAGATAACTTTAAACTAGTCCTAACTTTAAACAAATGCACTCTATACATTGCTAATGTGGTAAATGACTATTCTAGCTGCAAATGCCTGGTTTTTTGTGCAATATCTACAAAGGTGTATAGAGGCCCATTTCCAGCAACTATCACTCCAGTGTTCTAATGGTACAATGTGTTTGCTCATTGGCTCAGAAGGCTAATTGATGATTAGAAAACCCTTGTGCAATCATGTTCACACATCTGAAAACAGTCTAGCTCGTTACAGAAGCTACAAAACTGACCTTCCTGTGAGCAGATTGAGTTTCTGGAGCATCACATTTGTGGGGTCAATTAAACGCTCAAAATGGCCAGAAAAAGAGAACTTTCATCTGAAACTCGACAGTCTATTCTTGTTCTTAGAAATGAAGGCTATTCCATGCGAGAAATTGCTAAGAAATTGAAGATTTCCTACAATGGTGTGTACTACTCCCTTCAGAGGACAGCACAAACAGGCTCTAACCAGAGTAGAAAAAGAAGTGGGAGGCCGCGTTGCACAACTAAGCAAGAAGATAAGCACATTAGAGTCTCTAGTTTGAGAAACAGACGCCTCACAGGTACCCAACTGGCATCTTCATTAAATAGTACCCGCAAAACACCAGTGTCAACATCTACAGTGAAGAGGCGGCTGTGGGATTTTGGGCTTCAGGGCAGAGTGGCAAAGAAAAAGCCATATCTGAGACTGGCCAATAAAAGAAAAAGATTAAGATGGGCAAAAGAACAGACATTGGACAGAGGAAGACTGGAAAAAAGTGTTGTGGACGGATGAATCCAAGTTTGAGGTGTTTGGATCACAAAGAAGAACGTTTGTGAGACGCAGAACAAATGAAAAGATGCTGGAAGAATGCCTGATGCCATCTGTTAAGCATGGTGGAGGTAATGTGATGGTCTGGGGTTGCTTTGGTGCTGGTAAGGTGGGAGATTTGTACAGGGTAAAAGGGATTCTGAATAAGGAAGGCTATCACTCCATTTTGCAACGCCATGCCATACCCAGTGGACAGCGCTTGATTGGAACCAATTTCATCCTACAACAGGACAATGACCCTAAACACACCTCCAAATTGTGCAAGAACTATTTACAGCAGAAGCAGGCAGCTGGTATTCTATCGGTAATGGAGTGGCCAGCGCAGTCACCAGATCTGAACCCCATTGAGCTGTTGTGGGAGCAGCTTGACCGTATGGTACGCCAGAAGTGCCCATCCAACCAATCCAACTTGTGGGAGATGCTTCTAGAAGCGTGGGGTGCAATTTCACAAGCTTACCTCAACAAATTAACAGCTAGAATGTCAAAGGTGTGCAATGCTGTAATTGCTGCAAAAGGAGGATTCTTTGACGAAAGCAAAGTTTGATGTAAAAACAATGTTATTTCAAATACAAATCATTATTTCTAACCTTGTCAATGTCTTGACTCTATTTTCTATTCATTTCACAACACATGGTGGTGAATAAGTGTGACTTTTCATGGAAAACACAAAATTGTTTGGGTGACCCCAAACTTTTGAACGGTAGTGTATATTGGGAGTAAAACTAGAAACACAGGAAACAAAGATCAAAAATATCATACTTACAGTCATTGCTTTGTGTGTGAGCTGTCCATAGTGCTGAATACAATAGTAAGGTATAACAAGGCAGAAATTGAATATTTTTATTAAACACAGCATCTCATTTGTCTGTAATAGTATGTTTCAAGAAGAATAATAAAACCAAGTACAATGTACCATAAATTATTATATGAGATAACTCTACAGTATATATCAAATAATTACCAGTGAAAGACACAGAATTAGCGGCAGAAAAAAGGGAATGATTTGATAATGAGTCTGGTGTTAGGTGTGAATTATTCCATTGATGTAGGGTCCAAAATCTATCTGTTTCTGTTGATGCTGTCATGGCTCAATGGCTGTGACAGGGGTGGACAGCCATGAGGTGGAAACAAATTGGTGGTACTAGGTCAGTCGAAACCACGTTATGAAACTTTTGGAGTGGTAAATTGGCTAGCCACTTGGTTCCCTCATCATTGATAAAAGGTCATTGGGAGTCGTATGTTCACCTAGATGGTTTGTGTTTTTCTGGGCTAGCCAATCTCTTTGAGAGGGTGTTTATATATTTTAACCCCTGCTCCCACTAGTTCCTGATTATTCATCTCTGGAGGTAAAGTTGGTCTAGTCCACATTTACTTTGGCATTGTCATCCTGATTCAGTTAAGTAGCTGGTGTTTATTTGTATATTTGAGTTGCTTCTGTCATCGCCCCTGCTGCCTATAGTTGTTACCACCTGTTCTTAGATATTCCATGTTTCCACCTAGGGAAAGTGCAGGTGGCCCCTAGGTTCCAGCGTGGGGCTGTCCCTATCAAGGCAATCACTCCACTGTAGGCAGGGATTTTCCCTCTTCTGGCTGTGAGGGCAAGATATTCCCATTGTTGTGTTTTGGGTGGTGCTTTTCATGCTTTATGTGGAACTTACAGGTGTTTATTTGTTCTGTATGAACACTTCCTTGCATCTGGGTTAGTCATGGTGTGCAAGCACTTAGCACAGATGAAACAGACACAAATTGTATGCTAGGTTTCAGACGCAACAATGCCAGTTATCTCAGACTGCAGATTAGATGTCCAGATATATATCATAATTAGTGTACCACTAATCTAAAATACACTTTTTGTAAAAACAAATCCAGAAGGAGTTGGTGTTTTGCTGCAGAACACGGCATACAATTACATCTCAGGCAGATATGCAAATGATCAGAGTTGTGGCATGATTACATAAACAGTCTTGCCACCTGAGGCCCTAAAAGACCTTTGACACTCAGCCACCATCTCTTTCATTTGCAGTGGTGTCATAAATGATGAAACTGAACTGCTATGGAGTGGAACCAGGTTGTCTTCAGTGACTAATCCAGGTTTTGTTTAGGCACTGACGATGGCCGTGTACATGTTTGGAGACCTAGGGGGTGAGCTCCTCAACCCTATGTTTGTTGTGCAGTGGCACATTGCCCACACTGCTGGTGTGATGGCCTGGGGGCCATTGCATACAACATCTGTTCACCCCTAGTAAAGGTATAAGGGTCAATAACAGCTCAGTAATATGTTCAGAACATCCTGCAGCCACATGTGTTCCTCTCATGGTGGCTTTCAAGAAGGATTTTCCAACAGGATAATGCTGAGCTGCAGATAATGGGGTCATAGGAATGCATCCACAACATTGCCACACTTACATGGCCTGCCCAGTTACTAGATTTATCACCAACAGAGCATGTATGGGACCATCTGGGATGCCAATTTTGAAAGTCTATCAGTTTGCTTGATCTAGAGGCTCAGTTACAGCAAATGAAGACTGATGTGCTGCAGGTCCCGATATGGAACATGTATGTCTCCATGACTGCCCGTATTACATCTTGTATCCAAGCTAGAGATGACCCAACAGGGTACTAGAGCCTCCATGCCTGCCTGTATCACATCTTGTATCCAAGCTAGAGGTGGTACAACAGGGTACTGGAGCCTGCATGCCCACCCATATGACATGTTGTATCCAAGCTACAGGTGGTACTACAGGGTACTAGAGCCTCCATGCCCACCCGTATGACATCTTGTATCCAAGCTAGAGGCAGCACAACAGGGTACTAAAGCCTCCATGCCTGCCTGTATCACATCTTGTATCCAGGCTAGAGGTGGTATAACAGGGTACTGGAGCCTGCATGCCCACCCATATCACATCTTGTATCCAGGCTAGAGGTGGTATAACAGGGTACTGGAGCCTGCATGCCTGCCCATATCACATCTTGTATCCAAGCTAGAGGTGGCATAACAGGGTACTAGAGCCTCCCTTCAAGTGTTCAGTTTTCCACAATAAATTCTCCTTTTGCCCTGATAGTGTAATCACTAATGTAAACATTACAATCACACAGAGAAAACTTAATTTGATTCTGACAACTCCTTGTAGGTTCTTGATTTTTATTGACAACTAGCTTACCCGTCGCACGTTGCTGCGAAGACATATATACATACATTCGTTTTTAAATATCTAGATAACAACCAATCACAGCGCAGCTTTCAAGTTACCTCAGCGGTATAATATATAACAACCAATCGCAGCGCAGCTTTCATGTAACCTCAGTAGTATAAGAAGTAGCAACCAATCACAGCGCAGCTTTCATGTTGCCTCAGCAGTATAATATATAGCAACCAGTCACAGCACAGCTTTCATGTTTCCTCAGCAGTATAAGAAATAGCAACCAATCACAGCAAAGCTTTAATTTACCTCAGCATTCTCAATATGCAGCAATTGTCAAGCGAAACGTTCGGCGGATGTATCATTTTGTAGTTGAACACGCTTGCTTGTAATGCCTTTTGCTTTCGTGCTTGAGATGGAAATCAAATGATCTTTGTCTGGGGGGCATAACTGTCGACGATGCTGGCACGCGCACCACCTATCGTAGGATAGTACTATGGCAGTAATCTTCCCAGAAGTGTACTCAACAACTTCCCAAAGTTTCATGGTGATTGGATGAATGGTGTAGTAATGCATAACGGACAGACAGACAGACATACATTCATTTATATATACATAGATGACATCAGGAAGTGAGAGAATTAGATTCCGTATGTAAAATTTGGATGCTAATACTTTGGCGCTTAGAATTGAACAATCGAGTTGGGACCCATTAACTTTTCCTATTTATGACATAATCAATGCTCGTGCCAAATTTCAAGTTTCTATGATATTGGGAAGTGAGAGAATTAGATTCCGTATGTAAAATTTGGACGCTAATTCTTTTGCGCTAAAAATGAATTACCAAGTTGAGACCTATTAGCTTTTCCTATTTTTGACATAATTAATGCTCGTGCCAAATTTCAAGTTTCTATGATATTGGGAAGTGAGAGAATTAGATTCTGTATGTAAAATTTGGACGCTGATTCTTTTGCGCTTAGAATTGAATATTCGAGTTGGGACCCATTAACTTTTCCTATTTATGACATAATCAATGCCCGTGCCAAATTACATCGTGAAGTGAGAGAATTAGATTCCGTACTACGTAAAATTTGGATGCTAATTCTTTTGCGCTTATAGTTAAATAATTGAGTTGGGACCTATTAACTTTTCCTATTTATGACATAATCAATGCTCGTGCCAAATTTCAAGTTTCTATGACATTGGGAAGTGATGGAATTAGATTCCGTACGTAAAATTTGGACGCTAATTTTTTTGTGCTTAGAATTAGAGATGAGCGAACACCAAAATGTTCGGGTGTTCGTTATTCGGAACGAACTTCCCGCGATGCTCGAGGGTTCGTTTCGAACAACGAACCCCATTGAAGTCAATGGGCGACCAGAGCATTTTTGTATTTCGCCGATGCTCGCTAAGGTTTTCATGTGTGAAAATCTGGGCAATTCAAGAAAGTGATGGGAATGACACAGAAACGGATAGGGCAGGCGAGGGGCTACATGGTGGGCTGCATCTCAAGTTCACAGGTCCCACTATTAAGCCACAATAGCGGCAAGAGTGCCCCCCCCCCCCCACTGTCAGCATAAAGATCGTCCTCCTCTGGCACAGCTGTAACAGCTGTAGCAGAGAAGAACGATGTTTGCCCATTGAATTCAATGGAGCGGCAATACAGCATGTTCCACTGAATGCAATGGGCTGCCGGCGATCGCAGGATGAATGGTCGGAAAGGGGTTAAATATATAACCCCTTTCCTGCAATTCATCCAGAAATGTGTTACACTAAAAATATATACCGGCGTATAAGGCGACCGGGCGTATAAGACGACCCCCCAACTGTCACCTTATACGCCGGCAATACAGTGGAGCAAAGAATAAAAAGCATTACTTACGTTTTTAGATGATCTGCGGCGCTCCTGCAGGCTGTCACTCCCTCCTAATCCACGGCAGACAAGCTTTCTCTATGAAAGGCTTTAAATCCCTGCCTCCAGAAAGACACGTGCCTTCAGCCAATCACAGCCAATGACAATGATGTCATTGAATGGCTGTGATTGGCTGTGTTTCTGGAGGCGGGGATTTCAAGCCTTGAAATCCCCGCCTCCAGAAACACAGCCAATCACAGCCATTCAATGACATCATTGTCATTGGCTGTGATTGGCTGAAGGCACGTGTGCTTCTGGAGGCAGGGATTTAAAGTCTTTCGTGGAGAAAGCAATACTCTGCCGTGGACCAGGAGGGAGTGACAGCCTGCAGGAGCGCCGCAGATCATCTAAAAACGTAAGTAATGATTTTTATTCTTTGCTCCACTGTATTGCCGGCGTATAAGGTGACAGTTGGGGGGTCGTCTTATACGCCCCGTCGCCTTATACGCCGGTATATATTTTTAGTGTAACACATTTCTGGATGAATTGCAGGAAAGGGGTTATATATTTAACCCCTTTCCGACCATTCATCCTGCGATCGCCGGCAGCCCATTGCATTCAGTGGAACATGCTGTATTGCCGCTCCATTGAATTCAATGGGCAAACATCGTTCTTCTCTGCTACAGCTGTTACAGCTGTGCCAGAGAAGAAGGATTTGTCTTCTATATGTTCTCAATGGGGTCAGCGCTGCTGCCGCTGGCCCCATTGAGCGCATATAGAATGCATCCATAGCGAACCGCGGGAGGGGCAGACTTTCATATCAGGCGGACACCTTATCTCCCCAGCCACTCACAGCAGGGGGGTGGTATAGGGCTTAAACGTTGCAGGGGGAAGTTGTAATGCCTTCCCTGTCTTTATATTGGCCAAAAAAAAGCGCTAACGTCTCAGGGAAGAAAGTTTAAGTAACCCGGACACCGCATGGTGTTCGTTACGGATAACGAACATACCGAACACCCTAATATTCGCACGAATATCAAGCTCGGAAGAACACGTTCGCTCATCTCTACTTAGAATTAAATAATCGAGTTGGGACCCATTAACTTTTCCTATTTATGACATAATCATTGCTCGTGCCAAATTTCAAGTTTCTATGACATTGGGAAGCGAGAGAATTAGATCCCGTACGTAAATTTTGGACACTAATTCTTTGGCGCTTAGAATTGAAAATTCGAGTTGGGACCTATTAACTTTTCCTATTTATGACATAATCAATGCTCGTGCCAAATTTCAAGTTTCTATGACATTGGAAAGTGAGAGAATTAGATTCCGTATGTAAAATTTGGACGCTAATTCTTTGGCGCTTAGAATTGAATAATCGAGTTAGGACCCATTAACTTTTCCTATTTATGTCATAATCAATGCTCGTGCCAAATTTCAAGTTTCTATGATATTGGGAAGCGAGAAAATTAGATTCCGTACATTAAATTTGGACGCTAATTCTTTGGCGCTTAGAATTGCATAATGGAGTTGGGACCCATTAGCTTTTCCTACTTATGACATAATCAATGCTTGTGCCAAATTTCACGTTTTTATGACATCGGGAAATGACAAAATTAGATTCCGTACGTAAAATTTGGACGCTAATTCTTTGGAGCTTAGAATTGAATAATCAAGTTGGGACCCATTATCATTTCCTATTTATGACATAATCAATGCTCGTGCCAAATTTCAAGTTTCTATGACATTGGAAAGTGAGAGAATTAGATTCCGTACGTAAAATTTGGACGCTAATTCTTTGGCGCTTAGAATTGAATAATCGAGTTGGGACCCATTAACTTTTCCTATTTGTGATATAGTCAATGCTCGTGCCAAATTTCATGTTTCTACGCTATCGGGAAGTGAGAGAATTATTGGCAATGATGGAAATCGAACGATCTACGTGGGGGGGGGGGGCGTAACTGTCGACGACGCACGCACGCGTGCCATTTATCATAGGATAGTTGTACTATGCCTATAATCTTCCCAGGTGTGCACTTAACAACTTCCCAAAGTTTCATGGCGATCGGATGAATGGTGTAGTAGCGCATAAAGGACAAACAGACAGACACGCAGACAGACAGACACGCATACATTCAATTTTATATATATAGATGAGTGTAGCTTGAAGTTAAGTTTAATTACTATCCCACAACTGGGATTCTAGTATATATGTAACCTTGAATAAATTATACCAGATCGTACTGAGTAGCAAAGAAACCATGCTGCAAACCAGGATCTTCATGTTACAATTTTCTTGCACTTAGAAACACTTCTATTAAAATTGAGGACTATAGTCTTAGAGCAGTGAATATGTATCCATTTTGTGTCATGTATTCATTTTGCATCCATCTTCCTAAACCAGTCTGGCTCTGGGTTGGAGCCTCTGGTGTTGTAGCCCATGCAGACCACCATCACAGTCCGCAGAGAGCCAGGAGTCAGTAACAGGTGGTCTCAGTTCTCAGTACAAGGGAGCAAGCAGGTAACCTTGTCAGGAGGAAGCCAGGAGTCAATAACAGGAGGTATCAGATTGCAGGTATAGAGGATCAGGTTAGGAACAGGAGCTAGACTATTGGCAGGGAGCTCAATAATCACACACTGGAGCAAAGGCAGGGCCAGGTTTTTATAGTTTGCCTAATCAGAAGCAAGGCAGGGCCAGGACAGAGAACTATACCATGAGTACAAGATCATGGCTAAGCTTAGCAGGGGAGTTGTCCAGATGGCTGGAGAGCTCAGCAGGGAGAGCTGCCAACTGGAGTACAGAAGTCCCTGGGTTTGAGCCCTGACCCTTGAGACTGTCATATCATATTATTGTCATTTTCCTTTAACAAAAATTGTGCAGATGGGCACCCAGTTTTGAAGCCTTGATTCAGAACATTCAGTATTGAAGAGATAAGAAAAGCAGACTAATAGCCCATTCTCCCAGAAACAGCTATATCTTATTGTTAACACATTTTGGTTTGAGAAGCCTATTATATATAGTAGAATGTTTTTCTGTTTTTACTTCCCCCCTAAAAAATGAAATGCACCAATAACACCACACTGAGAGGCAATCACTCTGAAACAGTCTGTCTGTGCATGGTTTTCTGGCTTGGTTTCCTATTCCCAATGATTGTTAAGACTTGTTACAAGTCACTTTGATTTGCAGGAATGCTGCCATCCAATAGATGGCGCTGTAGAGGTATTTTTCCATCTTCTTTATTCAAATAATAAAGGAAGAACCTACTTGATTCCACTAGGAAAACAAGTTTAGCCATTCTGTTCTCGGAGTACTCCAATGTACTGTTATTTTTATAAGGTTTGAAACACCCAACATATGCCTGAAGCATAAATTTCGATAACAATAGCCTTCAACCCCCCCGACATGTTTTGCATGCATGATGGAACCATCATCAGGGCTAACAATAGTAACACATCTTGCCATACAACTCCATTTTGCACTGTCCTGTCAGAATTACCAATGCATGTGACAAATACTCGTATGCTTACAACCAATATTAATAAATCATTGTCACTTTAATATGCAGAACAAGGGTTCAAAATTAGTCAAAGAAGTCATCTGTGCATTTCAAATACTTAACCATTTTCCGGTGTATGTAACATTATTTCAATAAGCTCCTATTAGAGATGAGCGAGCATACTCGTCCGAGCTTGATGCTCGTTCGAGTATTAGGGTGCTCGAGATGCTCGTTACTCGAGACGAGCACCACGCGGTACTCGTCTCGATTAAACGAGCACTGACCATTGAATTCAATGGAGCCGGCAATACAGCTGGCTCCATTAAAAGCAATGGGCTGCCGACGATCGCGGGATGAATTGTCGGGAAGGGGTTAAATATATAAGCCCTTCCCTGCAATTCATCCAGAAATGTGTAAAAAAAATATATATATATACTCACCTGGTCCCGGCAGATGGAGTTCAGCGCGGCCAGCGGCAGTCCTCCTGAACTGCTCTGAACAGCTGTGAGTAGTATTCAGCAGCCGGGGATTTAAAATCCCCGCCTGCTGAATGAGCTGCTTCTAATTGGTCACAGCCTGACCAATCAGAGGCAGATTCCACTCACACACCCATTCATGAATTTATGAATGGGTGTGTGACTGCTGCCTCTGATTGGCTCAGCGGGACCAATCAGATGGCTCCATTGAATTCAATGGGCTAACATCGTTCTGCCGGGACAAGGTGAGTGTATTTTTTTAAAAATTTTTACACATTTCTGGATGAATTGCAGGAAAGGGCTTATATATTTAAGCCCTTCCCGACAATTCATCCCGCGATCGCTGGCAGCCCATTGCTTTCAATGGAGCCAGCTGTATTGCCGGCTCCATTGAATTCAATGGGCTAACATCGTTCTTCTCTGCCACAGCTGTTATAGCTGTGGCAGAGGAGAACGATCTTTATGCTGACAGTGGGGGGGGGCGGGGGGGGGGGGTCTCACTCTTGCCACTATTGTGGCTTAATAATGGGACCTGGGAACTTGAGATGCAGCCCAACATGTAGCCCCTCGCCTGCCCTATCCGTTGCTGTGTCGTTCCCATCACTTTCTTGAATTTCCCAGGTTTTCACAAATGAAAACCTTAGCGAGCATCGGCGATATACAAAAATGCTCGAGTCGCCCATTGACTTCAATGGGGTTCGTTACTCGAAACGAACTCTCGAGCATCACTGAAAGTTCGACTCGAGTAACGAGCACCCGAGCATTTTGGTGCTCGCTCATCTCTAGCTCCTATGTGTTCCACCAAGGCTACCAATGAAAGCCATTTAGCTAAGATAAAAACATACAATTAAATATAATGAATTTTTTAGTCCATACAAATCTGAGCGAATCAATCTGCCAGTATAATGTTGATCTGTATATGACAAGCACATCTCATGAATGCCATGAGAGTGTGTGGCAAGTACTTTGATTAATACAAATGTCCAATAATGCACCTTGTCACAAACAGTTATAGCTTTTTGCATATTAAATTTGGCCGTCTCCACTTTGTACTGAACATGTCTTGTTATTTTAAGTTAACCAAATGAAATATGCAGAAAGCCCTAATGAATACCCAAACCTGTCTGCATCCTGTAACAAGACAATAAATATAGCAAAAAGCTCTCTAGTTGGTACATAGTCATAAATACTGCATCAGCATAGCAAATGGGGAAAGATTTTATGAGTGATCATTTCTTCCACTGCGACATCAGATCTACTGTCTACTGTCACTGAATTCCAAATACTAAGCAGGCAGAAGTGCAGTCAGGCATCATCTGCATTTACATTGTGCTCTATATAGAGTTCATTTTTTTAGCAATATGCCAAGATGATTTTTACATTGTTTAGATATCATTGTGGTGTCATTATTACCAGACACAAATTGAGCTTCGCCTGTAACCCATTGCTTCCCTGCGTCAGAATGATACATTGTGATAAATTATTTCTAGAATTCAATGCTTAAAAATATTTGAGGGAGCACATAAGCATCGCAGTGTAACCCCAGGTCACTGATAGGGCTTCTATCATCGCAATTATAAGTATAAGTAATTAGAAGCGCTCGGTGCCCCATGTCATACATTCTCAACATGTCTTTGTTAAAAGGAAAAAGATTGTGATTGCAGTGAAAACCTACTTTAAAATTCTAGCACCGAGTATGCAAATCAACCCTCCCCGAGTCGTGAAGGCGAGCCGACTGAGCTCCGAGTTAGGCATTCTGCCCTTCTGCACGCTCCTCAACAGCTCTGCTGCTGACGCCAGCGCAGACAGCGGTAAAATCCTGCACTTGCGTTATGCAGCTCTCTGCCCCAGCCTGAATGCAATGAAATACATAGGGAAGTCTATACTGCTGAGTGAGGTAAGTATATATATATATATATATATATATATATATATATATATATATATAAAGCTCTTGGGGCTATATATATATATATATATATATATATATATATATATATATATATATATATATATATATATATATATATATATATATATATATAGCCCCAAGAGCTTCATCAATATATATATATATATATATATATATATATATATATACACTACCGTTCAAAAGTTTGGGGTCACCCAAACAATTTTGTGTTTTCCATGAAAAGTCACACTTATTCACCACCATGCGTTGTGAAATGAATAGAAAATAGAGTCAAGACATTGACAAGGTTAGAAATAATGATTTGTATTTGAAATAACATTGTTTTTACATCAAACTTTGCTTTCGTCAAAGAATCCTCCTTTTGCAGCAATTACAGCATTGCACACCTTTGACATTCTAGCTGTTAATTTGTTGAGGTAAGCTTGTGAAATTGCACTCCACGCTTCTAGAAGCATCTCCCACAAGTTGGATTGGTTGGATGGGCACTTCTGGCGTACCATACGGTCAAGCTGCTCCCACAACAGCTCAATGGGGTTCAGATCTGGTGACTGCGCTGGCCACTCCATTACCGATAGAATACCAGCTGCCTGCTTCTGCTGTAAATAGTTCTTGCACAATTTGGAGGTGTGTTTAAGGTCATTGTCCTGTTGTAGGATGAAATTGGTTCCAATCAAGCGCTGTCCACTGGGTATGGCATGGCGTTGCAAAATGGAGTGATAGCCTTCCTTATTCAGAATCCCTTTTACCCTGTACAAATCTCCCACCTTACCAGCACCAAAGCAACCCCAGACCATCACATTACCTCCACCATGCTTAACAGATGGCGTCAGGCATTCTTCCAGCATCTTTTCATTTGTTCTGCATCTCACAAACGTTCTTCTTTGTGATCCAAACACCTCAAACTTGGATTCATCCGTCCACAACACTTTTTTCCAGTCTTCCTCTGTCCAATGTCTGTGTTCTTTTGCCCATCTTAATCTTTTTCTTTTATTGGCCAGTCTCAGATATGGCTTTTTCTTTGCCACTCTGCCCTGAAGCCCAAAATCCCGCAGCCGCCTCTTCACTGTAGATGTTGACACTGGTGTTTTGCGGGTACTATTTAATGAAGATGCCAGTTGGGTACCTGTGAGGCGTCTGTTTCTCAAACTAGAGACTCTAATGTGCTTATCTTTGTGGAGGGTTAATCTGTTCAAACAGACTGGTCAGTTATGTTGTCCGGTTCCAAATTGACCTATGTAGGAGCGCTCCTTGAGAGTCAAAGTACTGACCATACACGGTATATGGTGAAGTAATGAACTCTGAGTTTATTATTGGCATAGTCTCAGTCTTTATAGAAGATCGCCCACGCAGGGACGCGACCTCTGGTAATACAGGGAATAACCTCGTGATTTTACATACATTCTGACAAAAACCTTGTGACTTAATCCTTGTGATATATGACATTCAAGAAATAGCTGATTTCACATGACTTTTAGACAACATATTAATTTTAGACAGAGAGCTGACAACTTCTTTGCGGTTAGGCCCTGTCTTACTACATTTATGAACATCTGCTCTTGTGACTTCCTGATTCCACTTCGGTCAGACGTAGACCTTCAGTGTAGACAGAAAACCACAAAAACAGTCATGACTTCTGTTACACATACAATATATTGCAATACATACATTTTGCTAAAATATATATTGATACATATTCATTTTTGATAAGCAACATATATTAATTCCTTTACAGCCCCTCTTGGCCCTTATCATTCCCCCATTTTGGACATCAGGAAGACACACGCAGGGTCCAGTTCTATTTTGAAAAGTCATAGTCGAGGTAGGTTCTATTGGTCGACTAGTCCATATAAGGCGTCTCTAGTATGATGTTACAATACTAGTAGCGTGCACAGGTACGCACGGCAGGGGATTCCCTAATCTTCACCCACACCAATGTCCCTCCTGGAGATAGTCCTAGTGGTGAACACGTCCAGGTCGCGTTACCCTGACCCTACACTACCTAGTGACAAGACTGGAAGGAACCGCCGTATGTTCTGCCTTCATCCAGCAGGGGTCGGCCTACACAGGGGCTGTAAAGGCTTTTGCCGTACATTTGCTCACACAAGAGATTATGACTTTGATTATTATATATATACACAACAGCATGACAATTATCTGTAATATACTTTGTAGGATTCCCATGAACCATCCTCCCAGACCAGAAAACCAATTTGCAGGGTTAAGAAAATTAAACCATCCCTGGTCTTTATCCTGTTTTATGCTAGTAGCTATTTTTCCCAAGGTATTGATCTTTTGGTGAATGGATTCTGAGTGATCAGAGAGGTTGAAACAACACATCCCCTCAAATTCCTCACATCCGTGGTTTACTGCGAGCAACAGGTAATCTATGGCGGCTCTATTTTGTAAAGCTGCTTTCCTGACTCCTTGTATGTCTAGTAGGAGGAGGTCCAAGGCCTGTGATGTAGCATTCAGGCCCTTTACCATATCGCATGCTAATCCATTGATTATTCTTGCGTTATATTGTGCCAACCCGGGAACACCCACAATACTGACTGCCAGTGCCGTATGTTCTGAGTAGCTAAGTAGAGTGGGTGGTCCTTCACAGTTGCTATCCAGTCCTTCTACCTCCCTCTTTTGTCTGTTGGTGAGTTGTGGGCTGCTAGGTTTTTGGTACATTAGTATACTTAATCTAGCTAGGGAGCAGGGACCTCCGGTCAGGTTAGCTGGAATATATGTGTAAGTCAGGTTACCGCAGGACAGGACCCAGCCTAATGGTAATTTGACGTGCCTAAAATGGCTGGGGCTTCGGACTGTGTGGTTGCAAAGCATAGGAGTATGTACCTTTCTACATTGCTCGACTGTGCGATTACAGAGTCTCTGGGAATCACTAGTCACCCTGGTTCTCTGCGCACAACCTCCCATATATTCTTTATTACACGTGAAGTTATAGCATACCTCAGCCGGAGCGACATTCCTGACCCGGAAACGAGTCATATTTGACCAAAGTGTATGTTCGACCGCATCACAATGGGGACAATATTCATATACATTAAGAAAGGTATTTTCCTGAATAACATTGCTCTCTTCCACATCACTATCGTTATGCACTATTGAATATATATCGCGAAGTGTCTTTATTGGAGTGGGGATAGACAGTAAGCAAGTCCGTAAAATATCTTCCCCACTCCGAAGGTTGGGCATGCACATGTGGGAAATATTCAGTACGTCTTTTGCAAAGTATTCCCACATGTTGGGGTGTCCTTCCGCCCAAACAGTCCATCTTCTTCTTACATCGACAGTTGATGAGGAATTGTCCCGAAAAGAGAGTAGTCCAAGAAAACAAAGGGTAAATAATACACCTATCCAGACTATCAATGCTGGTGTCCAGGTTGCCATCCCCCTCCCCCACCCTGGGTTGGGCTTACTCTCCACCCCCCTCATGGTGCTGAGGCGTTGGAACTTTCTTGCAGTGTGAGGCATGGATCCAAGTGGGTTTGCCTTCTAGTTTGACCGAGGTGGGAGTGGTTAACAGCACTTGGTATGGTCCGTCAAAGCGAGGTTCCAAAGTCTTTCTGACGTGTCTCTTTACCACCACCCAATCTCCGGGATTCAGAGAGTGGGATCCTTCCAAACTATCAGGGTCTGAAATAGAAGAGAAAACTAGGTCGTGCGTTATTTTTAGCTTTTGGCATAAATCCTGCACAAAGGAAGTAACTTTATCATGACCCAGGGATAGAGCTTGGGGGTGATACAGTCCTAACCTGGGCACGGAGCCAAAGAGAATCTCATAAGGAGACAGTCCTGTTTTCCTATTTGGCGTGGTTCGTACTGAGTAGAGTGCCAGAGGTAGGCACTCGGGCCAAGGTTTTCCTGTTTCAACCATGGCTTTCTGTATCTTAAGTTTGAGGGTGCCATTGAGTCTTTCTACTTTTCCGGAGCTCTGCGGATGATAGGGGGTGTGAAAGGCCTGCTCTACTCCTAAGGCGGACATGACTTCCTTCATTACCTCACCAGTGAAGTGAGTACCACGGTCGCTCTCAATGGTCTCTGGTACCCCAAATCTGCACACTAACTCTGACACAAGTTTCTTTGCAGTGGCCTGGGCGGTGGCCTTCGTGACCGGGTAGGCCTCGGCCCACCCAGAAAAGAGGTCAATGCATACCAGGACATACTCATACCTTCCTGATCTGGGCAGCTGGATGTAATCTATCTGTAGTCTCTGGAAGGGGTACAAAGGTCGCGGAGTGCACTTCCGAGGGGTCTTTACTACTTGACCGGGGTTGTGTAGTGCACAGATTTCACAAGCCTTGACGTATGCCTTTGCCATCCTGTCAAATCCCGGAGCGTACCACATTTTCTCCACCAGGGCTACCATGGCATTACGAGAAGCGTGCACCTTTCCATGAGCCAAAAGGGCCATACTAGGATAGGCAGCCGCAGGTAAACACATACGGGAACCCATCATCCAACCTTCATTTCCTTTTACTGCCCCTGCACTTGCCCAGCGCTCCTGCTCTTGCCCTGAGGGGAGTAGGTCCATCTCCTTCTGTGGTGGGACAGAGAGGGTCTGGTCCTTGGCAGGGGGATCAGGATCCTCCTCCGCTGGGCAGGACCTGGTCTGAACTCTGCACACGGGTGCCCTCCAGTCCAGCAGGGCTGCAGCCTTAGCTGCTCCGTCTGCCTTCTCGTTGCCTCTGCTTTCCAAGGAGTCCCCTTGGGTGTGTGCCTTTACCTTTATTATGGCTACCTGCTTCGGGAGCATGATAGCTGACATTAAACTACTTACTGCCTCACCATTCTTTATCGGTCTGCCTTGAGCTGTTAGGAAGCTCCGCGCGCGCCAAATCGGCCCATAGTCATGCGCAACACCAAACGCGTACCTGGAGTCCGTGTAGATATTAGCAGTGACTCCCCGGGCTAACTTGCAGGCCTCGGTCAGAGCGCACAGCTCCGCTTCCTGTGCTGACATATGTGGGGGCAAGGCGCGGCCTATCAGTACTTCATTCATTGATACTACAGCAAACCCTGTCACAAATCTGCCCATCTCATTCTGGTATCGTGATCCATCCACAAACATTTCAAGGTGGGGGTTCAGGAGAGGCTTATCTGTGACATGAGCAAATCCAGCTGTCTCCTGCTCCATCAGAGCAGCACAGTCATGCTGGTGCTCGGTGTCAAAAGCTTCCTCTTCGCCTAGGGAATTGACAAAAAGTTGATCCCCTGTGCTTACTCCCCCTTTTGAATCAGTGTCACCTAATGGCAGTAAGGTGGCCGGATTCAAAGTTGTGCAACGTTGAAATGAGACATTGGATGAAGAGTGTACTGCAAGTTCCATTTTAACCTGTCTAGCAAGAGACAGATGTCTACGGCTCACCTGTGTCAGAATTCCATGTACGTCATGGGGCGTGAGGACCACAAGAGGGTAGTCTAGGACCACCTCAGAAGCTTTCTCAAGCAGTGCTTGTACAGCCAGAACTGCTCTTACACAGGAGGGTGAACCCCTGGCTACTGCATCAAGATGTGCACTGTAGTATGCTACAGGGCGCTTTTTGTCACCATGCTCTTGTGTGAGGACGGCAGTAGCATGTCCCGCCATCTCAGTCACGAACATCTGGAAGGGTTTATCATAGTCTGGCAGATCCAGTGCTGGAGCACTGGTGATCTGTATTTTCAGCTGGTGAAAAGCTGACTCGGCTTCCGGAGACAAAGCAAATGGCTTAGAACTCAGGCAGTCGTACCGAGGCTGCATGGTCATGGAGGCAGAGCGAATCCACGGCCGACAATATGAAACTAACCCCAGAAATGTCCGCAACTGAGCATGGGAGGTAGGGAGTGGCATGTCCTCCACCACCTTGGTACGTTCTGGCGTGAGGTGTTTTGTACCAGGACCTAGGCAGTGACCAAGAAACACAACATGAGATTTGCAAAACTGTAATTTGTCTTTACTGGCTTTACACCCGCTGTCTGCAAGAAAACAAAGGAGGCTGAGTGAGGCCGCAACACAGGTAGGTCTGTCCGGTGCACAGAGTAGGAGATCATCAACATACTGAAGCAGGGCCACACCTGGTGGGACCATCCATGCATCAAGTACAAGCCTCATACATCGGGTGAATTGATTTGGGCTGTTTTGTGCCCCTTGTGGTAGGACAGTCCAGCAGTACTGTTTTCCTCGGAACGTGAAGGCAAACAGGTACTGGCAATCGGGGTGGAGCGGGACGGACATAAATGCATTGGCCAAATCGACCAGAGTGTACCAACAGGTTCCGGATGGTATGGTGGACAACAGAGTGTAAGGGTTGGGGACCAAAGGTGTTTCTAGGATGGTCACCTTATTGATTTCTCTTAGATCGTGAACCATCCGGTAGGTATCAGGTTCGCCTTTCTTCCCTTTCTTTTTAACTGGGAAGAGTGGCGTGTTAGCGGGTGAGACGCAAGGTTTTAAAGCATTCAAGGCACATAACTCTGTAATAGTGGAGGCTATTGCGTCTTCCTGTGCCATGGCTAGGGGATACTGGCGGATCATGGGGGCTTTTTCCCCATCTTTGAGATATACCATGACTGGGGGTACGTGGAGATGGCCCAAGTCTGTCTTCCCTTTTGCCCAAAGGGTCTCTGGCACTGCTGAGAGAACTTGTGTATCTTCTGGGGTCAACACATATACAGTACAAGAAGGAGGCGGAGTGACCAAGTCTGCTGCCATGAGACAGAATACTTGGTGGTCGGCCGCAGAGGTACTGACATGAGCCTCACCGGAAGGATGGAGCTGAATACAGCACCCCAGGGGTCCCATCACATCGGTTCCCATGATGCAATCCCCAGCGGGTGACACCAGGAAGCGAGTGAGGACTCGTGACCCTTGAAAAGAGACTTCTATGGGCTCGGTCTCACGCATGGGTGTTGGTTCACCGGACACTCCAACGGCTATGGCTATGGAGTCTGAGAGGGGAATACTAAGGTCATTGACTTGTGAGGTACTGACACATGATTTAGTAGCCCCTGTGTCAATTAAAAAGGGCACCTCCTTCCCCTGGATTTTTAGAGGCTGAAAAATTTGTGGCCCACGTGCGTCAGTAACTATAAGGGACACGGGGGAAGGAGTGCCAGACCTTCATTGGTAATTGGTATACCCGTTGTTTCCCTGTGGGCGGGATGATGTGGTATTGGCCGTACTTCCCTGTTGCCCCCTTTCGTCTGACATGTTCTGTCTAGTGCGTTTAGGGGCTCTACAATTACGGGCCAAGTGTCCAGTCTTCCCGCAGTTATAACACTTACGGGTCTCCCGCCTGGGGTCGTTAAGTCGGACTGTGTCCCCCTCCATGGTGTAATGTTTAACCATAACACCCTTTGCGTGGTCTTCTGTGTCCATGACAAATCCTACAGCTTTCTTATATAGATCACGCGGTTTGGCCTGTCGCCAATCGGGGGTACATGCTTTAACGCGTTCAGACAGGCGCTTATCTATTCCTTGCATAAAGGCTTCACAAAAAGCAGCATTACGTATTGCTTTTGGACAGTCATATAAACCCAGATCTCTGCCTACTTCCTCTAAACGGCCAAAGTAACATTCAATAGACTCGCCCTTGTTCTGTCTACACTGGGTTAGGGCTGTATGTCTCTCTTGGGCTTTGTCCTTAAACCAGGCTTTAACCTTGTCCACATATTGAGTACCACTAAGTAATGTCTGGGGGTCATCTGGGCGATCTTCAAGACCACAAAATTGAGCAATACTATTGTAAAGGCCCAGAGGACATTTTACATTCATAAGACAGTCAGTGTCCTCTTGTCTGACCGTGCCCAATGGTGGACTCGGTCGGTTTGGTTCTCTATAATGGGTAGTGGAGGTTGTAACTGGGAATAAGGGAATCGGTTGTCTACACTGATCCCTGCGACGTGGAGTCCCACATACCGTACAGATTTCTTTAAAACAGGCATTCTGTTGACCACAATGTGGACAGTCCCAAGCCGGACCTCTATTTACTTCAGGGCCCGGGGATCCTGATTGAGGGCTGTAGGGAGGTGTATCCATCTGGGCAGTAGCCTGTGGATACGTAGGAGGCAGGGGTGGCAAATTGGGATACAGAGAATTAAAGGGATTATTTGGAGACATTGGTGGAGCGGCCGGGACGACAGGAGAGACTAATGGAACCGTAGGGGTTTCCATGGGAACGTCTATTGGTGGCCGGGCCATAGGACAATAAACTAAAATGCCCTCGCCTCGGGACTCGGAGTCCCAGTGTTCGTCTTCCGCTGTTTTAGAGCAGTCCAGAATAGCCTTCATGCCTTTTTCCAAACCCTTATTTCTTATTTCCTTTCTATGCTTATCCTCATATTGTGACCAAAATTCATAATTGAATGTTCCCGCCTTCTTAAGGCCTATACGTTTGTAAACTTTATAGGCTTGTCTGCAAATGTCCTCCCCTTCTCTATCTTTAATTATCTCAATAGGAGTCTGATATATCTTAGATTGTTCAGAACCCATCTTGACCACTTCCAACTATTCTTCACTAAGTATACAGGACGTATATTTCACACAGTAAACTAAGATAATCACTGAGACTATCTGGGAACACACAGTTCCCTGTCCCGGAATAGATTTACAGAACTAAAACGTGGTCAACTTCAAACACTAGGATTCAGGGGAGACCAGACTTCGCCTCTTAGGAAACTTTTAGTAATATTATAACAGATCCAGAGTAAGAATATGACTGCCAGAAATGAGACTATAACAATAACAATTATTTCAATCTCCAATACAGACAACATGACTCTTTAAGTCCCAATGAGTGAGTTCTTCCGTCTAGGACAGTTAAATGAACTTATTCACTCTAAAATATGGACGGGGCAGAAAATATAGGAAACAGGCAACAACCAACCTCTAGTCCGTTAGAGACACACAGATCAAAAGAATCCAGACTGTATAATAGTAAGATAAGCTCTTACCTCTACACCGGTGTTTTCAGTCTGGAGTCTCCGAATCCAGTATCCACGTCAACGGGCCAGGAGTTTGTTTCAGTCTACTGGTTGCGATGTCCCGTAAAGATAAGCCCCGCCCCACGTTGGGCGCCAAGAACTGTGGAGGGTTAATCTGTTCAAACAGACTGGTCAGTTATGTTGTCCGGTTCCAAATTGACCTATGTAGGAGCGCTCCTTGAGAGTCAAAGTACTGACCATACACGGTATATGGTGAAGTAATGAACTCTGAGTTTATTATTGGCATAGTCTCAGTCTTTATAGAAGATCGCCCACGCAGGGACGCGACCTCTGGTAATACAGGGAATAACCTCGTGATTTTACATACATTCTGACAAAAACCTTGTGACTTAATCCTTGTGATATATGACATTCAAGAAATAGCTGATTTCACATGACTTTTAGACAACATATTAATTTTAGACAGAGAGCTGACAACTTCTTTGCGGTTAGGCCCTGTCTTACTACATTTATGAACATCTGCTCTTGTGACTTCCTGATTCCACTTCGGTCAGACGTAGACCTTCAGTGTAGACAGAAAACCACAAAAACAGTCATGACTTCTGTTACACATACAATATATTGCAATACATACATTTTGCTAAAATATATATTGATACATATTCATTTTTGATAAGCAACATATATTAATTCCTTTACAGCCCCTCTTGGCCCTTATCATCTTCTTGCTTAGTTGTGCAACGTGGCCTCCCACTTCTTTTTCTACTCTGGTTAGAGCCTGTTTGTGCTGTCCTCTGAAGGGAGTAGTACACACCGTTGTAGGAAATCTTCAATTTCTTAGCAATTTCTCACATGGAATAGCCTTCATTTCTAAGAACAAGAATAGACTGTCGAGTTTCAGATGAAAGTTCTCTTTTTCTGGCCATTTTGAGCGTTTAATTGACCCCACAAATGTGATGCTCCAGAAACTCAATCTGCTCACAGGAAGGTCAGTTTTGTAGCTTCTGTAACGAGCTAGACTGTTTTCAGATGTGTGAACATGATTGCACAAGGGTTTTCTAATCATCAATTAGCCTTCTGAGCCAATGAGCAAACACATTGTACCATTAGAACACTGGAGTGATAGTTGCTGGAAATGGGCCTCTATACACCTTTGTAGATATTGCACAAAAAACCAGACATTTGCAGCTAGAATAGTCATTTACCACATTAGCAATGTATAGAGTGCATTTGTTTAAAGTTAGGACTAGTTTAAAGTTATCTTCATTGAAAAGTACAGTGCTTTTCCTTCAAAAATAAGGACATTTCAATGTGACCCCAAACTTTTGAACGGTAGTGTATATATATATATATATATATATATATACTTGGGCAGTGGACCTGCACAAGGCCCACTGGGACTTTTTGATGGCACTGACTCTCATTTTGCTCAATTCCCTATTAAATAATACCGTCAATGATGACTACTGCAGCTTAGGGCTCATGTCCCCGGGCATTTTTTCAACTGCATATTATACATGCGTTGCACGGACATGTGATGCATGGTGAATGAAGGCAATGGAAGTCAACTGACTTTCATTCTTCCATGCACACTGGCGTGTGGACACTGCATATCCATACGTAAGAGAAATAAATTGCAGCATGCTCTATTTCTCTGCATATGATACGTAGCCCTTGTATGGTCTGCATATGATATGCTGCTCATACACAATCCATTGCATATGGGCAGTGTTTCGATACACATTCCCAATCTGAACAAAGCAGAGGATTAAAAAAAACAATCACACATCATGGGCATGTCTGTGACATCAGATTCACGGGCATGCACAGTGACATACTTAGCCTATACATGGTCTCTGCCGGCAGAGTGTATAGGCTGTAATGTGTAAAACGCTGTGGTAGACCCGCAGCTTTTTATGCGTATGACCGTAAGCATAAGTCCTAAGAACTTTTGACTGGGGGAAAACCCATTGGCATCCCTGCAACACAATCAAGGAGTGTTAATAGGTTATCAAGACAGCTATGGCCCGTAAAAGTTCCCTGGTGTGTCAAAGGCATGTGATGATTAGGCTGCAGTAGTATACAGCCAACATCCAAGAAAGAATGAGGTGAGGGCTGCTGCTCTGACTTATCATGCATGGAAACCAAAACACCTGGGGAGCTGTCCAGGGAGCTGAATAGCTCAGCAAACAGAGCTGCCACCTGGGGCACAGCAGCTCCTGGGTCTAAGCCCTGACAGTAGCCATCTTTCTCTAGGATGGTCTCTGAACATCCCAGGGGCTGGCTTTTCCAGATAGCCTCTGAGGAACTTCCCCGTGAGCCTTGGAGCATGAACATTTTGGTCTGGCTCCCAAGAATTTTCTTCCGGTCCATACCCTTTCCACTGTACAAGGTATTGTAAGCCCCATCTAAAAATTCTAGAGTGCATAATCTTATCAACCACGAACCCTTCCTACCCTTAGACTTTTACTGGTGGAGGAGGTGGCTGACCTCTCTTGGCAAATGTGTTCTCTCTGAATGGTCTGAGCAGTGACACATGGAACACTGGATGAACTTTCAGTCTGTCATGGAGTTCCAAGTGGAATGCAACTTGGTTAATTCTCGCAATGATCAGAGAGGGTCCTATACATGTTTTACCCAGTTTGGGAGAGAGTACATGCATTTTTAAATTCTTCTTGGATAATCATCAAACTTTGTCATCAATCTGAAAGTAAGAGGAGGCATTGCGATGTTATTCTGACCCCAAAATGGCCTGCAAGTTTAGAATCATAGACACGTTTTAAGACTTTGAGTAAAACAGAATCTGGAACATACTGTCTATTTTCCTGCACCCAAAACTCCACTTTGAAAGAAAGATCCATGTCCTTATAAGAATGATTGAGGAAAGTCATTTTCACACCCCTCTTTGAATCTTGGTAAGAACTCTTTTGAGTCAAGAATGCCCAGGAAATTTTTGGAGAGCAGAATAGTACAGTCAGTGCTAGACTCTTCATCTGGTTCAGCAAAAATCCTGGACAAGGCATTCACTTTGCCATTTCTTGAACCAGGCCAATAGGAAATAATAAAATTGAACCTGGAAAAGAACAAGGCCCATAGGATAAAGTCTAGATTTTTGTGGTCAGTAAGGACTTCTACAGGATGATTGTCACCTTCCAAAACATGTCTCCATTCAGAGAAGTCAATTTTAATGACTAACAGTTCTTTATTTCCACTGTCATAGTTTCTTTCTGCTGGTGACATGATATGAGACAGAAATGCACATTGGTGCAGTTGTGTTTTGACTCTGATTCATTGAGACAAGATAGCTCCCACTGCAGCATTGGAGGCTTCCACTTCCACAACAAAGTGTAGTTCCAGATTGAGACGAACCAGCACTGGAGCAAAAGTGAACACAGCTTTTAGTTGTTCAAAGGTGCCCTGTGCCTCTGCAGACCATGAATATGTTTTGGCTTTCTTTGTGAGCGAAGTGATTGGTAAGATGATTTTTGAGAAGTCTTTTATGACTCTCCGGTGGAAATGTGCAAATCCTATAAAGCATTGAATGTCTTTTAGATTTTTTGAAGTGGGCTAATCAACTGCAGCTTTAAAGGGGTTGTCTCGCGAAAGCAAGTGGGTCTATACACTTCTGTATGGCCATATTAATGCACTTTGTAATATACATCGTGCATTAAATATGAGCCATACAGAAGTTATTCACTTACCTGCTCCGTTGCTAGCGTCCCCGTTGCCATGGTTCCGTCTAACTTCGGTGTCTTCTTGCTTTTTTAGACGCGCTTGCGCAGATGCATCTTCTCCCTTCGGCTGGTCTTGGAAGCATCAGCGTTTTGGCTCCGCCCCCTTGTACGCATCATCGCGTAGCTCCGCCCCATGACGTGTGCCGGTTCCAGCCTCCTGATTGAACGGATCATTCCGAAAACAAAGGTGTATCCATCTCAGTCTACTCTACAAGGCAATGACTTTCCTTTCTTATCTGACCATTTCTCCATTACATCATCCAAGTGACACTACATCTTGATTCCCTGCTGCTGCTAATGTATCTGTGTGAGGGATGAATAATTAGCGAGTGGCAATGCTTGTCACTTGCTAATTAATTGATTTATGGCTGGTTGCAACATGACCAAGAATTATCCCAATCCTGCCTTCACTGTTGGGTAATCACATGCCTTCAGTGCCAGCCAAGGGAGCAGCTGGCCTCTTGTGATGTACAGTTAGTATTTTAATAAATGCATGGCCATGGCTATTGTTCTTTTGACATCTGATTTGCGTCTTCTCTCTGGTAAAAGAAACAATATAACATTTTATTGCAAGAAAAGGTTTAAAAATGTTTCTTTCATAACAAATTACTTGGAAAATAGGGACTTGGTGATCAGTCTGTAGTAGGACCCCCTATGGTGGGGGTAGTGAGTTGTGCAGCTCATACACACCAAGTGGATCTCTTTATTTAGAAGCCAACAACAAGATATTATCTTTTTACCCTTATTTTTTACCCTTGTCTGGCTTTTTTAACTGATGACCTATTCTTTGGCTTCAATGGAAGTGCGGTTCTCCTATTACACATCCTGCTCCTGGCATGGTCAAGGTGTCGCATCCAGTCCTGGACAAGCCAAAAGTGGGAAGTGTAATGGATGGGGTTTTGAGAGTTGAAATCCCATCCAAAAACTACTAATGACCTATCCATAGCATAGGTTATCAGTTAAAAAGCCCCGGATACCCCTTTAAAATACAGAACTTTGTTTGACATCTTCCATTTGCATATAGTAAGATCTGTAATCGAATCTTTACAAGCCCATGCTTTTTAGGAGGAAAATTTGGGGTTCTTATTATAAGCCAGTCTTCTCATCGTACAACTTTCATCAGTTCAGAGGCTCTATTCTGCATGAAAACTGTTAAGGTATATTCACCTCATGTTACTGATTAGAGATGAGCGAGCATACTCGTTAAGGGACAATACTGAAGCAAGTATCGTCCTTTTCGAGTACCTGCCTGCTCGTCAGAAAAGATTCAGGTGCTGTCGGAGGTGAGCAGTGGGTTGCGGGAGTGAGAAGGGTGGAGTGGGGGGAAGAGAGAGATCTCCCCCACCGCCCCCCGCCGGCGCCCAAATCTTTTCTGAGGAGCAGGCAGGAACTTGAAAAGGACGATACTCGCTCGAGTATTGTCCCTTAACGAGTATGCTCGCTCATCTCTATTACTGATGTATGCTTAGAGTGTTTGCCAGGAAAAGCTCCCAGCCTGTACATGCTAATCATATCTATATAGCTCCATTCATTCAACGGAGGCTGAGAGTACCCTTATAGCCTCTGCAGGACAGACATATACTGGTGTAATGCAAAAAAGTGTGAAATAGACTAAATTATTTTACAGAAAAGTATACAGTAAAATAAAACGTATACTACGATGTGTAGCTTACATTTATAATTGGACCCTGTGGGGGACACATCCCAGCATATGCCAATACAGTGGGATACATTGCAACCTTCCATCTGCAGCTTCTCCAGATTATACTCAATGCCAAATGGAGAGCCATAGCATAATATGAACAGCCCCATGAGTTTCGTCACTGGAGACAAAAGTACCAAACAGTGTTACATTGCCTTGAGAGTTTCTCCAAGTGAGAGCAAACTTTAAAAATTGAAATATTGCTAAAGTGAATTGTTGTTCAGAAAATCATATAGACTCTTTAAGTCTAGCAACCTATTCCATCGCTGATACTGGGGATTAGATTTTAGCCGAGCGGTCTCTGCAAACCATTAATCATACAATATTGAGGCCTCCCTCATACATAAACGTGGCACTGTGCCGCAATTTTACTTTCACGTTTTAGTGCACCCCATCATTGTGATGGGTGATGAGGTGTGCTAAACGGGCAAAGATAGAGCAGACAGTGTTTGAAAATTGCGGCGCTGAAAAGCTCCGTCCAGGGCCTCAATTGAACGCATAGAAATCTTTGTATTTGTATAGCACCACTTATTCCGCAGCGCTTTCAGGTAATTATTACTTATTACCCCGCACCAAGCTGGGTTCTCATTTTACCGACCTCAGAAGGATGGAAGGCTGAGTCAACTTTGCGCCAGTCACCTGAATCATTCAGGGATTGAACTTGCAACCTTCAGGTCATAGGTGAGAGCTTGCACTCTACGCCACACAAGGCATATCGTTGATTTCAATGGGAGATTCAAAATCGCGATTTCGCGGTAAATAGACCCCTGCAGAAAAAAACCGCTACGAATTTCACAGTGAAAAAAACTGTAGTGGGTAGTCACCCTAAGGGCGCATTCAGATGACCGTATATCAGCTGGGTATTCACGACGGCCAATATACGGCGTCTCTCTCTGCAGGGGGAGGAGGCTGGAAGAGTCGGGAGCAGTGCTCTGAGCTCCCGCCCCTTCTCTGCCTCCTCTCCACCCCCTCTCCGCCCCTCTGCACTATGTGCAAGGAGAGGAGGCCGAACAGGGGCAGGGCTTATTTCCGGGAATTAGCTCCACCCCATCCCACCTCTCCTCATTGAAAATAGTGCAGGGGGTGGAGAGGAGGCAGAGAGGGGGTGGGAGCTCAGAGCACTGCTCCCGGCTTTTCCAGCCTCCTCCCCCTGCAGAGAGAGATGCCGTATATCGGCTGGGCGTGAAAACCCAACCTATATGCGGTCGTCTGAATGCACCCTAAGGCACTACATGCTGATCTCACTGGCCAGCACTGCTCATGTGGACAGCTTTGGTCAACCATAGCAGGTGTAGTGTGCTAGTCTAATGATACATACTAATGTACAGTGCGCATTAGGCAATCAGGGAAGCTGGTGCTGCCATTTTTATTTCTTAAGGTTCAGAGGGTTATTCATTTAATCAAATCTAAAAAGTACAAAATATTAATAAAAATAATGGTGATATTAAACTGTTCTTACATTTTCATTTTCAGAATTAATAAGACCACCCTTAGGACGTGAAAAAGTAACCCTTTAACGCAAAATTGGTCTAGAGCTGATGGTAATTGCAAGGCTTGGAAGGATAAGAATCTGAAAGCAGAAACAATCCATTTCATGGACACATTTTTTAAACTTTCTTATGAGTGTTTATGACATAGAAAAGATTAAAATCTGAAAGTTTTCTCCCCCAACAGCGGCACCCTTGTCTATGTTCTGTGTGTGGTAATGCAGCTTAGCTGCTTGTATAGTAATAAAGATCTTCTTTTCTTCAGAAAATGTGTTTCTCCAAAAATAAATGAAACAAGATGAACAATCCTTTTCTCTCAGTCTTTTGGAAAGGCTTTTTAATTCATTCTAAGGACAAGATAATAATAATCGTTTATAATAAACTCCCGGCCGGAGAGCGCGGCCACGGGGGTCACTACGTATTCTTTCATTTCTCTTTCTGATACAACTCCTGTCACTACCTATTGCACGCTTTTAATTTCAGCTCCTTTGTAGGACTCTCTTTGACAGCTCTGTCTGCCCTCCTGTCTTCCCTTTTTGAGGTCATGTCATTTATCTCAAACCCTCCCCCTTGTTGCAACTGAAGGACCAATCAGGACTTTACTGTCAGACAGCCAACCCATGCCCTTTACCATGACTGTCAGTTCAAAACACAGCCACAGTCAGAATATGTTATCTGTTCTGGCCACTTGCCCAGCAACTACGGCCAAAGAGACACAAGCATTCTTCATTTCACTGGAAGGACCTTGATATAGACACTTTCCAGTATCATCACTCCCCGGGCTCCCTCACCTGTTGGCTCAGCACCAGAGCAGCAGCCAGGAAGAAGTTCTCTATTCTCTGAGTCACGTCGCATCCAGTACTCTGTCATTTCTCTGCCTGTACACCTTTGTTTCTGTAAGTTCTATCCTGCTAGCTGGGGTTAATGTCTTTGGTTCTGTCTAGTTAGGTTAATTAGTCCTGCAGCTGTTAGCTGAGGTGGTGGTTGGTGATGGACAGCTCTGTCAGCCCAGCAGTTTCTCCCCGCTCCTTATATAATCTGGCTCTTCCTGGTTGAGAGTGCCAGTTATATTTCAGTGTTCCTAATCAAGTAAGCATGCTCAGTGCTCTTGTCTGTCTGTCTGTCTCCTGTGTTCTGGTTTGTCACCTGTTTGTCTTGCATTCTGTGTTCTCGTCTTTTATTTATTGTCAGTTTCTGTTTGTCCCTTGTTTGCGTACTCTGGTTCCCCTCTGACCTTGGACCTGTCATTGTGAAAGTAGTGGTGTCGTCCCTTTTGGGACGGGTGCTCCTATGCAAGATGGGTTTTGTCGGAAGGGTTAAGAGTGTCCCACTCTGATTGCTTCCTCTTGTTTCTGTGTGCCCCTGCCTCTAGCAGATACTCTTGTATTTTGTTGCCACCGAAACTGGTGGTGACAAGATCCAGGGTATTTGACAGGCCGGCTACGCACCCTCTCAGGTCCTGGAAGTCACTAACAAGTTACAGCGGTGTAACCGGCGCTCCAGCAGCTTACCCTTTGGCACAGCGCCTTCTTCTTATCTGTCGGCGGCCTCCCTGCACTGGGCAGTGGAATAGCAGCTACCCGGCGGCCTCCTTGCACTGGGCAGTGTGAGCGGAACAGCGACTTCCCCGGCGGCCTCTCTGCAGTGGCGGCGGACACCGAGGGAGCGGGGGAGCAGCAGCACAGCGCTGCTATTTCACTGAGTGGGGGAGGGAGGGTGACGGGGAGGCTTCAGGTGAATGGGGACACAGCTATATAACTGCGGGGCACTGGGAAGGGAGGGTGAGGGACGGAGAGGCTCCAGAGGAACGGGGACACAGCTATCTAACTGCTCGGATAGTGCTGGGGAAGGAGGGGGATGGAGGCTGCAGGGGAGCGAGGGCACAGCTATCTAACTCTGGGGACAGGAAGGCTGCAAGGGAGCATGGACGCTGCTAGGACCTTCAATGCTTGACCCAATCGGGAGCTGGGGGTGTTACAGGGGAGTTCCTCCTGTCAAACTCCTAGCTTCGGGTGGCGTCAAGATACAATAATACCCATCTAGCCACCTGTGTAGCAAGCAAGCACGTCAGTCCTGATTGCTCCAGTACCCAGTCATCTCAGGGTTTTGTTAGCAGTCCAGGATGAACATAACACTCCCTTGGCTGACAGTTCAGCACTAGAGCAGCAACCGAGGAGACACCAGTGTTCCAAGCCATGCAGCAACAATTCTCAGACAGATATTATGGCATTGCATGGCAAAGAAGAAATTGCTTGACACCACTACAGTTTGCATACTCACCTTTGCATTCAATTCTGCACCGCCTCATCACAGCATTGATTATCCTACATGTCTTTCTCCAGTAGCTATAAAGTATATATATATATATATATATATATATATATATATCAATAAACATTTGAAACAAACAGGAAAATAACAGTAATTACATGCAATTCATGGGATAGTATTTAGTATGAACACCCCTTACATGCTCCCAGTTGAATGGGACTAAACTGCAATACCAGACACGATTTATGGACTGTGGCTGTGCTGCTTATTAGGGTGAGGTTCCTGAACAGAGCCATTTTCAGGGCAACAGCCCCGTTTAGGCATAGAGGAAAGTGACAGAGTATATCAGTGTCATTTTAGGACCATTTCATTCACTATGTAAAGATCTTAAATGAGTTTTCTCAGCTTTCTTGAATATATGGTAGCTGTATATCTTCATAGTTCCATATATAGATTTTTTTTTTTATAAAAAAAATAATTTGGCATGGAATTGATTTATTATCTGGATATGTATTACCGGAATAAGAGGTTTTTAATGGTAATCAATAAAAGTTATATTTTAGTTTCTACCTGTTGGCAGTGATACAGTTAGTTTCTGAGTGGATACACTATATCATTTTGGCAGTGATTTTGCTGCTTCGAGAAGAAAGCAACTACATTTTCTCCTAATTTCCTACATCTACTACAGCATCTGATACAATAGTGCATTGCTTGTTAATTGGCTAATGGAGCTAAACTGTGTTCTCCATATAGTAGCTCATTAGAAAGACCATTTCCTATATAGTGACTTCAACACATGCAAAACACCTTCAGCTATAACACATGAAAAGTGTCTTTAACCAAGTTGTTTTTATAATACATGAGATAAACAAATGACTTGGCTGTATCATTGTATGTGGATTATTTATCACATGGTGACACTTAGACACATTGATGAATAAGCTCTGGGGCCCAAGAATGTAGCCTCTTTAAGCCAATTACGTTCCTGATGCAGATAGTAGCACATGCATTGTCGGAATGGGTATTTTCAGATCACTCATATTGTTCATGTCTTTGCTTGTATCACCCTTTAACACAAGCTTCACTGGCTGTGGTCTAAAAAAAATCATTACTAATTGATACGACTTAATGGCCTGAGAGCTTTTAGAGTAGGGTGGACCCAAGAGAAATGCTGAGAGGAAGATATTTGATTCTAATTATGCCCGAGTATGAACAAGCAAAGAGGAGACTCATCATGACAGCTATATTATTGTCAAATTGCCATACCTTGGTTTTCCCATCATTTGACACTGTTACAAAGCACTGCTTCAGTGAGCATTTGAAAGGAATACTCTTTATCATGCTGCTGTCTTAGCAACAAATATTTAGGTGAAAAGGACACAATAAATGATACTATTTGTCATGTCCTTGCAGTACTAATGCCCTAAGCAATAATATGTTTATTTAATAAGTATGTATCCACAAAGTCTGAATGTACGGGAGCTAAAAGACATCACATTGCTGCAAGTAAAGATTCATTATTTTGGGTCATATCACTATTAGAGATGAGCGAGTATACTCACTAAAGGCAATTGCTCGAGCGAGCATTGCCTTTAGCGAGTACCTGCCCGCTCGAGACTGAAGGTTCGGGTGGCGGCGCGGGGGAGCGGTGAGTAGCGGCTGTCAGCAGGAGGGAGCAGGGGGAAGAAAGAGATCTCCCCTCCGTTCCTCCCCGCTCTCCCCCGCAGATCCCTGCCTGCCGCCGGCACCCGAACCTTCAGTCTCGAGCGGGCAGGTACTCGCTAAAGGCAATGCTCGCTTGAGCTATTGCCTTTAGCGAGTATACTCGCTCCTCTCTAATCACTATGTAACTGAAATATTCAAACTAAGAGACCTAATCTGACTACGGCCGGCTGTCCACTTGCATTGTGATATTCCGCCGCAGATTTCCATCGCGGGAGTAGCCGCGGGAGAACACTTTATCGCGGCGATTTTTACCGCGATTTTCCACGATGAACCTATCATTATGATGGGTTCATTGTGGAAAACCACGGCATGCTGCAATTTGTATATGCCAGTGGAAAGTTTTCCGCTTGTGAGTTAGGGGTTAAATATATAAACCCTTCCCTGCAATTCATGCTAAAATGTGTTAAAATAAAAAAAAATTGTATACTCACCTTTCCGCTGCAGCCGGAGTCCAGCCGCGGCCGCTGTCAGTTCTCCTGAACTGCTTCTCGGCACTATTCAGCCGGCGGGGCTTTAAAATCCCCGCCTGCTGAATGATCTGCTCTGATTGGTCACAGCCTGACCAATCAGAGGCCGGTTTCACTCACACACTCATTCATGAATTCATGAATGGGTGAGTGACTGCTGCCTCTCAGCGCTGAGCCAATCAGGGGCAGGTCTGACTCACATCCATTCATGAATTCATGAATGGGTGTGAGTGAGGCATGCCTCTGATTGGCTCAGCGCTGAGCCAATCAGGGGGCAGGTCTGACTCACACCCCCTTCACACCCACTGCAGGACGGCTGCCCGGAGCTGCAGGCAGAAGGTGAGAATGCAATTTTTTTTTATTTTAACACATTTTAGGATGGATTGCAGGTAAGGGCTTATATATTTAAGCCCTTACCGACAATTCATCCCGGGCTCGCCCGCAGCGCATTGCTTTCAATGGAGACGGCTGTATTGCCGTCTCCATTGAATGCAATGCGCTGGACAGCTCCGGCCCGTTTCTAATGAAACGCGGCTAGGAGCAGATTTTCGGGCGATTTGCGGGCGACTTGCGCGCACCGGTCACGCGATTTGCGGATGCGCATCCGTCATGCGATCCGCAAATCGCGGCAAAAAACGCCCGTCTGACTAAGGCCTAAGTTGGTAATGGGACCCATCACTCTTGTTCCCAGTCCCATACGAACCATTTTCCTGATTCCCAGTCAGCTCAGTTGTCTCCACTGGGACATAACAGACTGCAATCCCGGGCACTCTGGGTCAGAGCCTGAGAGATGCACATAAGTCTAGTATGGAATTATCTAATTGGCACCAAATTTATTCTGCAGCAGGACAACAACCTCAAGCATCCAGCCAATGTCATTAAGAACTAGCTTCAGTATAAAGAAGAACAAGGAGTCCTGGAAGTGATGACATGGCCCCACAGAGCCCTGATGTCAACATTATCGAGTCTGTCTGGGATTACAGGAAGAGACGAAAAGATTTGAGAAAGCCGAGCTCCACAGAAGATCTGTGTCTAGTTCTCCTTTGGAACACCCCCCTTACTGAATTCCTCTTAAAACTGATGTTGTTTTGATAGCTGTTAAAAATGGCAAGTTTTTGTCATGTTGAATAATTTCAGATGTATTTCCACCTACAATGTGACCCATTATCTGTACAATTCCATTGAAAAACAACCTGAAATCTTTTAGGGTGGAAAAATAAAACTAAAATAATGTGGTTGCTTAAAGGGGTTGTCCCGCGCCGAAATGGTTTTTTTTTTTATTCAATAGGCCCCCCGTTCGGCGCGAGACAAACCCAATGCATGGGTTAAAAAAAAACCGTTTAGTACTTACACGAATCCCCGCGCTGCGGCGACTTCTTCCTTACCTTAGCAAGATGGCCACCGGGATCTTCACCCACGATGCACCGCGGGTCTTTTCCCATGGTGCACCGTGGGCTCTGTGCGGTCCATTGCCGATTCCAGCCTCCTGATTGGCTGGAATCGGCACACGTGACGGGGCGGAGCTACGAGGACCAGCTCTCCGGCACGAGCGGCCCCATTCACCAGGGAGAAGACCGGACTGCGCAAGCGCGTCTAATCAGGCGATTAGACGCTGAAATTAGATGGCACCATGGAGACGAGGACGCTAGCAACGGAACAGGTAAGTGAATAACTTCTGTATGGCTCATAATTAATGCACAATGTACATTACAAAGTGCATTAATATGGCCATACAGAAGTGTATAACCCCACTTGCTTTCGCCGGACAACCCCTTTAAGTGTGAACATCCTCTTATATTTGGGGATGTGGCTGAGTTCATAGTAGTCGAGTAACGAACCCCATTGACTACAATGGGAGACTCGAGCATTTTTGTATGTGGGACGCCGGGTCCCGAGCTTTTTTTTTTCTAGGTTCTCTCTCTCTCTCTCTCGCCAGCCAGCCAGCCAGCCAAAAAGTTTGCCAATGACGCACTCTGCATCGTGGCAGGGAGGGGCCAAAACAGGCACGTCACAGTAGGAAGGAGCCAAAACCAGGGGCGGGGTCGAACACGGCGTGATGCTCATTCGAGTAACGAGCACCATCGAGTACGCTTATACTCGAACAAGCATCAAGCTCGACAGAGTATGTTCGCTCAACTCTAATTCTGATTGACCCTATATAAAGTTCAGCCATTCCAGTGGATTTTCCGGACATTTTCTTAGTTGAATTTTCAGCAAAAGCTATGGTCCGTAAAGAGCTTACAGCACATCAAAGGAATCTGTTTGATGAAGGGTATCCGTCAAGAAAAGGGGACCAGAACATTTCCAAGGCATGACATATGCCATGCAACACAGTGAAGATGGTCATAAAGAAGCGAATTAAATTTGGCACAACAGTGACATTACCAAGAACTGGACGTCCCTCAAAAACTAATCAAAAGACCAGAAGAAAATTGGCTCTGCAGGCTGCCAAGAGACCTACAGCAATATTAAAGGAGCTGCAGGAATTTCTGTCAAGTACTGTCTGTGTAGTGCATACAACATTCATCTCTCATAATCTTTATATGTTTGGGCTGTAAGGTAGGGTGGCAAGACAAAAGCCTTTTCTAGCAAAAGAAAACATCCAAATCTGGTTATGTTTTTTCAAAACCTACAAGATGTCTGCCAAATGTATGTGAGAGAACGTGTTATGGTCTGATGAGACCAAGATTAAACCTTTTGGCTATAAGCGCTACGGAAAAAGTTGGCGCTATGCAAATAAAGATTATTATTATTAATTGCAAAAGGTATGTTTGGAACAAATCCAACAAACCTTCAGGCCTCTGCTAAAAAGCTGAAAATGAAGAAGAATTTCCCCTTTCAGCACAACAACGACCCGAAGTATACCTCCAAATCAACAGAAGAATGGCTTCACCAGTGGAAGATCAGGATTTTAGAATGGCCCAGTCAAAGCCCAGTCCTGAATCCTATCGAAACTCTGTGGATTACTTGAAGTGGGCGCTACACACGAGATACCCTCACAGTCTGATAGATTTGTAGTGCGTTTGCAAAGAACAGTTGGCAAATATTGCCAAGTCAGGATGTGCCATGCTGATAGACACCTACCCAGAAAGACTGACTGCTGTCGTAAAGTCAAAGGCTACATCAAGAAAATATTAGTTTTAGAGTCACATTGAAGGTAGAAATAAATCTGAAGGGATTCATCTTTGTCACATTTTTTTTTAAATGACAAAAACTATTTTAACAGAGGTGTGTGGATTTTTTATGTTCTATCTATCTATCTATCTATCTATCTATCTATCTATCTATCTATCTATCTCATATCTATCTATTTATCTATCTATCTATCTATCTATCTCATATCTATCTATTTATCTATCTATCTATCTCATATCTATCTATTTATCTATCTATCTATCTCATGTCTATATCTATCTATCTATCTATCTCATATCTATCTATCTATCTATCTATCTATCTATCTATCTATCTATCTCATATCTATCTATTTATCTATCTATCTATCTATCTATCTATCTATCTATCTATCTATCTCATGTCTATATCTATCTATCTATCTATCTATCTATCTATCTCATATCTATCTATCTATCTATCTATCTCATATCTATCTATTTATCTATCTCATATCTAGCTGTCTGTCTATCTATCCATATCTATCTATTAGAGATGAGCGAGCATGCTCGGATAAAGCATTCACTTGAGCAAGCATCGCTCTTCTCGAGTAACTGCTTACTGATCCGAGCAGGCTCGAGGGGGTGGCGGGGGTGAGCGGGGGGAAAAGAGAGAGATCTCTTTCACTCTCCCCCCCCCCCCCCCCGCTACCCCCGCTGCCCCCTGCAACCCCCCCCCCCCCCCTCGACCAGTAAGCAGTTACTCGAGAAGAGCAATGCTCGATCGAGTAACTGCTTTATCCGAGCGTGTGCGCTCATCTCTACTATCTATCTATCAAAACATGTGCATATAGAAATGTAGCATTTTAGCATAGTCAGTAAAGTGGCAAATCGCCCATGTGATCCTTGAATGTGAGAATGTAATAGACTTACATTGTAATCACAGTTATCACAGATGTTTTCAGTTTCCCAGTGGAAACAAAAGCACCACACTGAGCCTAATTCTTGGTCCCAAAATGCTGCAAGAAATGGTCCCTTGATTATCACAGAGAAAGAGAAATACACAGTACAGTACAATGTAGGCTTCATGATCCTTTGCAGACTTAGTCAAATTTCCAACTATTTTAAAGCTACTTGCTCTACATCTCTATTATTTTTTCTTCTCCTGTGTAGAGTTGTAATGTTCTCTGCAAGTGAAGAATATAAAAAAAACCTTTTGTAATTTGCAGCCTGCAAGTTCGCTAGTAACAATGTGTGTTGTATAATGTATTAAGTTTGACTGTACTAGCTGAAATACTGTTTCTATTTCTCCCTCTGACCTCGCCTAATATAACAATAAAATATAAATTAAAGTCTTGGCAGGAGACTACAGGGAGATGAGATGAATGTTTAAGTTTTGCAATCACTTGGACTATGATGTAATACAAAGTTTGGAATGCAAACTATGAGACTTCTGGGTGTCTTTTTTTTTACTGATTTTGCAAAACAAAACTTAAAAAGCGAAAACAAATCAATATTGCATTTTTATTGAATAAAGACATTTTTTATATTCAGACGGAGCTTTAATGGATCTGGTTCCGTGATGCCAGAGAAGGAGCTGTACTGCAGAGTCTCACCACTGGCTTTCTGCCTGCTGACAGCGCTCAGGTGAGTCCCCCCTCTTCACCGTACAGGTGTAATGCACTGGGCAGCTTCACAACTGCAGCGCTCCGGCTCCCACAGGGATTGAAATAAGAAACTCTGTGATCATTGATGCTAAGAAACTCTGTGATTATTGCAGCTCTGCCACGCTGATCCAGAACGCTTATTCTGTTTGTTTTCAATGTGTTGTTTCTTAACACCCAAGTGTAGTGACAAAGCAACATCTATCATTTGTAACAGCGAAAACATGCGACATAACACAATTACGGTCATGTTCCTGTCTTATTCTCCTTTCTGAGTCAATTAATATCTTCCTGTCTGCAACTGCCAATCACATTACTTCACATTTGGTCCGAATAACCATGGAATGGGGTTTCTTAAAAGGCCAAAATGTCATGGTTACAGACAGCAATTCTGATAGGTTATGGAAGATTGTAAGGCAGTGAGGTTCCACTTATGAAGCAGCTGTGAAGGATGGCTTTTAGTCTTGGGTTAAGTTGAAAGGATGTGTGTAAACTAAAATATTGTCTCTCCTTAAGGAGAGCACCTAGAAGGTGAGTGAGGAGACTTATAAGGCCATGGATGCTCCTCTAAGAAATATGCAAATAAGGAAGATGGAGCAATACCCTGCAGGGGTAGCAGTCGCTACTGGGCCCTGGAGCCTTAGGGGCCCAAAGGCCCCTCTATCACATAAGAAGACACTAGTATTATAAATAGCACATGGTAGGTAGGGCACTGTTACAGATTGTGCATTGGGGCCCAAGAGCTTTTAATTACGCCTCTGATACCCTGTCATCCTATAGGTGGCTCTGCAGAGGTATTGTTCCATCTTCCTTATTTGCATATTCCCAAGAGGAGCATGCATGGCCTTATAAGTCTCCTCACTGGGAAGAGCTGCTGACTGGACTGCAAGAGGTCCTGGGTTCGAGTTCTGACAGGGTGGAGAAATGTGTTGGAGAAGATGCTCCCCTTTCTTGCCCAAAGTCACCCTCCCTCCGGTGTTAAATAATGGTGGACCTGATACCTTTCTCCTCCTGTGACAACAACATGGCCTGAGCCCTGCAGCATTTGTTCCAGCAAGCAGACAACAGGGCTGGTTATATTGATCACTGCGTCATGACGACTGACCATTTTGTTCACTTCCACAAGACAGGCTAAACGGTGCACGTCTTTGATGTGCAGCCACTCCTCAGGTGTCATGTGACCCACCTCCATACAGCATCTGCTAATGGCATACACAATCTGGTATTCTGTGATCACTCTCTGCTGCTGGCTTAGCCTCTACAACATACGCAATGTGGAGTTCCACCATGTAGGCATGTCATAAGTGAGACGAATGGGTGGTAGCCTGAACTGTTGCTGCACCTCTGCCTGATGAGAGGTGTGAATTCTGAAAGTGTGCATTTAGGAAGCACTGCACTACCAGGTTCATCGCATGGGCCAGGCAAGGTACATATATGAGATTGCTGAGGTGAAGGGCTGCCAGCAGGTTGGCCCGATTGTCACCTATGACCTTGCATGGCTTCAGATTGTGTGGGGCCAGCCACATATCAGCCTGGGTTTGCAGAGCCATCAAAAGCTGTGTGGCTGTGCTCCCCTTGACAAATGAGTTTTAGGACAGCATTTTGCACTTACGATGTGCACCGCTGTGTGGAGGTTGCATTTTCTCACATATAGAGATCTGTACCAATGTGAAGGGTATTAAAAGGTGGTATGAAGAGGTGGAGGAAGAGAAGGATGAGGGGGTGAGGAGGGGACTGACAAGAATAAATGTCCCATAACTCTTGGGGACACCATCAAATGTGGACTATCACTTTTGGTTTCATGCCCCACCTGCAGGACATTGGCCCAGTGTGCTGTTAAGGCCATGCTTGCTTGACTACTTGTTCATTGTCAGGTGCCCCTTACCACTGACAGCTTTCTTCAACACCAGGGATATGTTATCACTCACATGGCAGTGCAGGGTATGGACAGCTTTTGGGCAATGAAATGATGGCTGGGCATCTGGTACTTTACATTAGTAGGAAGCATCACTGGCATGAAGGGCAGCATGTAAATTGCAAATGGCTGTGCAATGCTTATGTTCAGGCTCTGTGCTCATGGATGGCTGGGTGTTTGTTTTTTTTGAGGGGATCGTGGGTTACCATAGCTGAAGGTTAAAGGGCTAGCTGCTCACCTGGGACACACTGAAATATGGTGTAGTTGTCAATGTCATTGCCGTTGGTGGTGATGGTGGTGGCTCAACTTCTACTATCCATTTCCCAACCATTTCCCCAAAAAAGTGGCCCAGGAGGCTACAAAGATGCCTACAGCAACATTGAATGAGCTGCAGAAATTTCTGGCATGTACTGGTTGTGTAGTGCATGTGACATGCATCTCCCGTATTCCCCATATGTCTGGGCTATGGCGTAGGTCTTTTCTCACAAAGAGAAACATCCAAGCCTGGCTATGTTTTGTCAAAACCTACATCAAGTCTGCCAAACGTATGTGGATAAACGGATATGCGAATGTTATGGTCTGATGACATTAAAGTTGAACTGTTTTGCCATCATCAAAAGAGCACCAAACTCGGAGGAACAATAGTGGAGGCAACATTATGCTTTGGGGCTGTTTATTTGCTGCTAGAACTGGGGCTTAAGTCAAGGTGGGGGGGAATTATGAACAATTCAAAATATCAGTCCACTTTGGCACAAAATTTTCAGACCTCTGCAAAAAATCTAAAGATGAACAGGAATCTCACCTTTCAGCACCACACCGACCCAAAGCAGACCTCCAAATCAACAAAAGAATGGCTTCGCCAGAAAAAGATCCAAGTTTTGGAATGCCCCAGCCAAAGCCCAAACCTGAATCCCATTGAAAATCTTTGGGTGGACCTGAAGAAGGTGGTACTAATGTGATGCAATCTGACCGATTTGGAGCGCTTCTGCAAGGAAGAATGGGCAAAGATTGCCAAATCAGCTTGTGCCATGCTGATAGACACCTACCCAAGAAGACCAAATGCATCAACAAAGTATTAGTTTTAGGGTGTGCATATTTAAGCAACCACATGATTTTAGGGTTTTTACCACCCTAAAAGATCTCAGCTTGTTCTTCGCTGGATTTGTACAGATAACGGGTTACATTGACAGTGGAAATAAATCTGAAATCATTCATCTTTGTCTGAGTTTTTAAAAATGACAAAAAACATGGCATTTTAACAATATACGAGTAGTTATGTATACGTTGCTGTACGCATGTAATTACTGTACATTTAATACTTGAAGTGGTGGCCAGTAAAATTTTCTGCTGCAATCTGACCCTACTCAGCTATCCAGTATTTGGAAAATTTCTTGCTGAAACCCAGCCTTGTTTTATGTTTCCCTGCTCCTGCTAAGTCCTCTTCTTGTCTCCATGTTCTGGCTCCCGACGGCTACTAATTAGGACTCCTTATAAAAGTCTGACCATGCCTCAGATCCATTGCATAATTATTGTACTCCATCACCTTGATCAAGCTCCTCTTCCTCCTGCTCTTCTGCGATTGACTGATACCTCCTGTTGGGGACCTCTGACTTCCATTTGACTACGCTTCCATCTCATCCCATTGAACTGCATACCATGACTTCCTGATAATGACTCCTGGCTATCTTGACTACTTTTCAGTGACCAGCATGGTTACTTCGCCAGTGGCTCCACTCCAGCACTGGTAAGACATAATACAACCATGGGAGAAATATAAAGAAGGAAGAAAAAGAGGATAGGCATAATATAGGACCTGAGGCTACACAATGTTCCTTCCATCTCTGAATAACCCCAGCTATTGTACATGCATGGTGGTCCAGCCGGAGGATGATTTTAGGCCTAACCCTGAGTAATGTGGACTATTATCCCTAAGTACTTTGAGATATATGAGTGGTTTTTTGCTGCAGTGTTTGCAAAAAGACTGCCACATAGCCCATATCCTTGATCCCCGCTACAAGGCCAAATTAACAAATCTCTTTCTGGCAGTGGAACGGGGCTCAAAATGTGGCACTATCAAGACAGGCTGTTATGCATCTTGAGCACAGCATTTCCCAATGGGCGTGGGGATGCATCCACAATAGATTGCAGCTCTAAGGCTCATGACGGATGAGTAGGAAACCTCCGCAGCAGCACCATCAGTGATACGGAAAGTCTAACAGAAGTTTGGCATAGTTTTTCAGCCTGTAGCAGCCTGCAGAAAAAGTCACAGGGGGTTTACTTTAGCACGGCTGGGGCTGTCATAACTGATAGTTGCATGTCCATGGTTCACCTGTATTTAAAAATGAACCGGGCTTGGCTATCACCTGACTTCTACACATCCATGGAAGATTCTACTGATTAGTTAGCATGCTGTCAGTTTTAAGTCATATATGGCTGAGCATAGATTTATATGAAAGACCACACTGTGTTCTCAAGGTGCTGCTGCTAGCGGTGGTGCTGCTGCTCTCCTCTTGCTTCCACCATGTTTCCTCTTACTTCAACCTTAAAGAAAAATGTCATTTTTTCCACAAGGAGCACACTCAGGGTTCTCTTGCTGCTGGTGGTGGTAAAACTGCTGCTGCTCTCCTGCTTCCACTTTTGATGTATTTCTTCCTCTTCCTCGTCCTCCTCCTCCCAAAATGAAAGATTTCTTAAGCACAAGAAACAGCTCTGGCTCTACAGCTGTTCTTTGGAGTAGGCCCATTCTTGGCTGTTCTGTTCACTTGGTAGAATATGTCTTTTGCAAACTTTATGATATTGCTTTTTAAAACAACACATCTGCTTTCTTTCCTGGCACAATTTTTGATTCATGACAACCTATATGGTCCTTATTTTTTACTTCCAGTGACACCCCTGTGCTAAAATTGATCCCTACACCACTGTACACTATGTTCACCAATTCTTTGGAGGAGTGCTGAGTTCCCCAGATGTCTGGCTATTTTTCCATGCAATTTGAGGGGTTTTGACTGCATTGGAGACCTTGTGAAAGGCAAATTAGCGAACCCGATTTTTCTCTCATTGACTTTAATAGGAGTCGGAATCGACCATCCTGATGATTTTCGGAAATTGGCCGATACCAACATAAACCAATTATTTCACTTATCGCTCTTCACTATTAGCAACCTCACTATCTTGGGTGAAATGTTCTGTCCAGTATCATGGTGTTAACAGACTCACTCTGGTGGGTCTTCTGCTCCAATATCCCATGGAAGGTAAAGAACGCTACACTGATCTGCCTGAAATGTTCCTGGGATCTGCTGCATTCAATATGCATGTGATTTCTGCCAAAGTCACTTGGTTGTGGGGACGGTTCTAGCCAGATGCTGCGATTCGCTATCATCAAGCACCCATGTGCCGCCACTGCACTGCCCACTATGGATTATAATGGCTTCAATTCCCAGTACACACGTGACACTATACATTAAGTAATGTTAAATGCCGGCACAACTTCAGAAATGGAATTTCACGCCTATCTGGCAACCATTACCATTAGAGATGAGCGAGTATACTCGTTTCGAGTAATTACTCGATCGAGCACCGCGATTTTCGAGTACTTCTGTACTCAGGTGAAAAGATTCGGGGGGCGTCGGGGGGTGGGGGAGGCGTGGCGGAGCAGGGGGTAGCAACGGGGAACAGGGGGGAGCCCTCTCTCTCTCCCTCTCCCCCCCACTCTCTGCTGCAACCCCCCACTCACCCACGGTGCCCCCCGAATCTTTTCACCCGAGTACGGAAGTACTCGAAAAACGCGGTGCTCGGGCGAAAAAGGGGCGTGGCCGACTAGGCTCGCTCATCTCTAATTACCATGCTTTGGATGAACCCTGATAATTCACATCGCTTTGCTATGAGCACGCTAGCCAGTGTTCAACCCCCTTGGCTTTCCCAAGTCATCACCTAACGTAAAGCCACTTCATAATCAATTTATATACCGCTACTTGGCAGACCAAAGTATGTATCACAATGTACTGTTTTGGTGTATGCTGCTTGAGAAAGACTCAGGTCGAAAGTTGCAAAGTTCGGTGAATACAAACTTTTAGCTAATTATTGCAGGAAGGAGGGCTGCACTTCATTTATTTTCATAAATTTGTAAAGACAGTGATAAGCAGTGTAGAAAATGTCTCTTAACTGGATTGAATACCCTACAGAAACTAAGGCTGGCGTATACACGAGACAGCGGCAAGCAAACCTTATGCTTTATGTAAACTAACACCTTGAATGACTGAATAAACTGGTGGAAACAATAAAAGCAAGCTCCCATATTCGTCAGAGTGTGTACGTTCATTAAAAACAAGTTGCTTGTGATGAAAGGCTACCATTAAATTTACAAGGAATAGAACTAAGGTTTTTTTCTATTGCCATCCGCTGTCAGGAAATGTTATTTATCTGTATCAGGGGGAAAGGAACAACCCATAAGTGAAGATTTATGTGTCCCATTATCATGCCAAATAAATGACAATGCTATAAGTCTTAAAAATCTGCTTTCATAGACTCTGTTTTTATTTTCCAGGTTTTATTGCACAGTATTATCTCTTTGTTCCCTGGAAGGATCAGGATTGCGTCTCGGTATTGTTTTTAAGGAGAAACATAGATCTATGCTAGAATAGCATCCAACCATATCTAAAGCACTAAATGGCGCGGTCCTATTGAAGCCTTTTTTTGAGCAAACCTGACTCTTAGGAGTTCTAATTCAAATAAGAGCAAGTCTGTGTTTAGTAGAAAAAAAAATCCATAGAAATTGATTCTGTGCAAACTTGATGGATTTCTCTCTGCAGAAGACATAATAGAGTTGTCTGTGCTAAAATGTAACTCCAGCAAATCTGGTGTCATTGTGAAGTAGATCCCATGGGTACTCTAAGTGAGCAGAACAGTCACTGTCAAGTGAGTTTAGCCAGTTGGGTATGCGGATATGTGCATGTATCCTCATACTGAGTCATTTCCCAAGTGTCCGGGGGAGAATTCGTCATTTGACATTTTGACATAGAACATCACAGACATTTATGTTGTAATTAACATTTAAAAGGAAATCTATGAGATTATGGTTATAACATCCATTCCAAATGTAGGGAAGCACAAGTGCAATCATTAAGGAAATAAAATAAGTTACCCATTCCAAGATTGCTGTTTCATTTTTGCAAATCAGGCAGCCATATTCTTTGGGGCGTTAGAGCTCTGTATACACATAATGATGCTAAAATCGCTACAACAAAGGGCAGTCAAAGTAAAATGTATAGAGCCATGTTGTTGTTAGCCGTTTAGTCATTCACGACTCTCAGCGACACTAAAGGCGAGCTTTATGGCCTCTTAATTCATGCACTTTATTAGGGCCCCCAATAACATACCCTACCAGAACAATAGTTTAAATGTCTTAATAACATAACAGAAGAAATAATGGGTTGTCCAATGATTAAATATTACATTTCTCTGTTAGATCACATGAAACATAATCATTTTTCAATTGGAATAACTTAAAAACAAAAATGACTATAAAAACGTCTCCAGCAGCAATGATAGTACCAATCATTACAAATGTGTTGATACCAAATTTGTGTTGTTTCTTTCTTAATTTCTATTTCCTGTAATAAATATCAATTTCATTGGAAAAATAATGATTTTCAGATTTATTTTTTCAGAGATGGGTTAATGTATAAAAATATATTTTTTATTATTTCTCCTTTTTACCACATTTATTTGTCCCACGGGGAAAGGGGTGGGGGGTGGGGGGGGGGGCTGAAGATGTAATCTTTTGATAGCTAAAATAATACACTTTGCTACTTATGTATTTCAGATTGTCATGCTCTCATTACTGACAGGCCATGATTTGACCTCCAGCTGCCCTGGTAACTATTGGTATCCCATGATCAGATCACAGAAGTGATGATGGCTTGAAGGAGGAAGCCTGCTCCAGCTCCAAACCCTCTGGATGCCACTGTCTTCAGGCTTGATTTCTTGTCACAAGTTATTTAATCATTACTTCTGCAAAATTAAAAATAGCATGTCTGGAAATGCTATTTTATGGAAAATCACAACATTTATGAGTTGATCAGACTCACAGTGCCTACCCACTAGCGTTTTTTTCCGCTGGAAGTCCGCTGTGTTTTTTTCTCCAATTGTCAATGGGATTTTCTAATGTTAAAAACGCAATGCAACTTGCGCTTTTGGTGTGTTGTATTTTTAACATTAGCAAGTCCCATTGACAATTGGAAAAAAAAACACAGCAAATTCACAGCGTAGAAAAAATGCTAGTGGGTAGGCACCCTGAAGCACATAAAATGGCTACTAGAAGCAAAATTGAAACAGTTTTGCTGCTCTAACATTTTCCCCCTTTTCTGTACACTTTTTGGTATACCTAATTTTCGATCTGCCCCAACTTCCACAACAGATGTTATTTATTCGTTTGCTATGGAGATGTCCCTTGATGGTAGGTGAGGTTGATGACACTTTAACTTTCCTTAGCCTTCTGTCATGATGCTTTGTGTTTTAAAATCTGGGATATGACGTGTATCACAATCTACAGACATTGGAGAGGAATAGCTTGGAGAGGGAAAGTTATTATATTCTGTATTGTTAGGAGCAACTGTACACAAGAGATTTGTATATTGTCTTGTGGCAGGTGGTTCATTGCTTTTGCAAAATAAGTGGAATGCAGCAGAACACTAAGCAGATGGTAATATAGATTATCAGACATACTATGAGGACCTGGAAAATGCCTTGCATGACTTCCATAATCTATGCTCCTTTTCCTTCAAACTGGTTTTCAGGGTTAAAGATGGAAAATGTGTTGGCCCACCATGAGTCATTTTTTCTTCATGCCACTCTGTCCATCCATCTCTCATTTTTGGGATCACTTGCAAGCTTGTTCATACCTGCATGTTACCTTTGGGACCAATATAATGGCAACAGGTAGGTCTAATGATTTGACACATTCACCCTTGAGGTAAGTGGTACCTGTAATAGAAGGGTATGTGCGTTTGGTAGAATGGGAGTGATCAATTCAGGGACTTAATTAACTGCCCGCAGTTAATTACTGTGGGAACAGAAAGATGGCCCATATCTGTTTTGCTAGTAGCCCGCAGGATATTTGGTACTTCTTTCGTGTAATACATCAGCTCCTAATAGGTTAACAGGAGCTGTATCACTGACCAAGAATCTTCTGGTTCGGAGAAATAGACACAGAGAGGGGTTTACTCAATGGATTTTTTACAGTATTTCCATCTACTCTCATGCATGATATAAAATCATCTATAATTTCCTATGGAACAATATTATTTGTGTTTATCACTGATTTGGCTGCCCCAGTATCTATTAGAAAGTCAACTACCCTGGCCTCCTACAGGGTTAATTTGGCCATGGGTGCAGGCTCTATAAAAGAGGGAACAGATATTGTCGACATTGCAGATGTTGTCGACAAGATTCTGGGTTGCCAACATCCTATTGGGTGTTGCTTAAGGGCGGTGGTGGTGGATAGGTCATCAAACTGTGGACATTTACAGTTCCTCTTTTAATGTCCTTCCTTTTTCCACAATTTCAAGAAGTGGCAGGACCTGTCCTGTTATGCCCCATCCTCCACCCTCCTTTTCCTGGGGGTGGACATAGAACACACCCTTTGGTTTGCTTTTTAACTCTTGCTCAACTCCCTTGACTACATCTAAAACGTCAGCAGGGGGCTGTTTGCGCCAGCCCTTCCCTTAACGGTTTCTTCAGCCCATCCACAAAGGATGCTCAGAGTAGCCACATATCAAGTGGGTTTGTAGTTCAATATCCCATGTCAGACCAACAGGTATGCACTCGGGAATAGAATTTCTCTGTGCGTTCATCCTTTTCCTGTGTCATATCAGTTAAGTTTACTGATTGTTCTAAGAGTCGCCCCCGTGCCCATCGGGTTAGTGCTGCAAAAAAATGCTCTCCCGATAAGAAGGTCCTATCATAGTCCTCTCATGATTGCCCTTAAGGTACCAAGCAGCCAGTAGACATTTCCTCTTCAATAATGAGCTATGGCAGGGTCTGCATTAGCATTCACCAAGCTCTGCAAATCTTTTCAAGTGTAATTATATGTTGACTGTATAGAACATATCTGTCGGGAAAAAGGGACTGGCCTCTCTTCTGGATCAGAAAGCTGATTACACATGGCTAGTTGATCTGTTGGGGACCCAGGTGTATATTCTGTTATTTTTACTCTCTGGATTCGTGTCTCAAAGTCTATATTAGTGGTGTTAAAGTCAGGCTGCTGAAAACACCCCATACTCCAAGCTGACTGTGCAATCTGTCTCCCTGCTCCACCTGTCGCTCCAGCAGTGCTCGGGACAATAGTAGGGAAACCCCCATCTTCCCCATTTTCATCTGCTTCTTTCTGTGCCCCTACTATGTCCTGGTCTATTATGCTACTTCTCGGGTCCAAACCGCATGACCTGTGGTGACAATGGGAAAAGTCGAAGTTGGGGAGGTGGTGGTTTACCATTGTTACATGGCAGACAGGCCTGTCTATTATTTGGATTTTGCTGTCCATGGTGTCTACATGTCCAATAGTGGTTGCTTTTAGGGGCTGTTGGTGTTTATGTCGGGGAACAATAGTCAGGCTGTTATTCACAGTTTCACAGTCAAAACACTCCTAAGTCACACAATTTCCATCTTGAAATTCTTTGCAACCTCCCATTGTAACTTCCTCTGCCATAATCTCTCTACGTGCCTTCTCAGTGAGCCATCCTCTTTCTACTTTCAAAAACTTTCTCCACTTTTCCACATCCAAACATCCTTCTAGATTCATACCAGCTCTTTTTAACATTTTTTGACATTCTCTCATTGCCTCTTTTCCCTTTCTCCTCTCAACCAGCTGCCTTGTAGCCTTCTGGGCATTGCCCTTGTCGCCATTTCCTAGTGAGCTCCCCTTTGTAACTCAGCATAGACTTATCCCGCAATCTTTGACAAAGGTTCAAAGTCCTGCCCGGTCGCAATTTGTAAAAGTATGTGTGTATATATATAAAATCAGTGCTGGCACACTTCTCAATACCACAACCATTGCAGTATTATACACTGTACCCTTAGCAGTGTGCTTATTAAAGGAAATGGGCAGTTGGGTGCCCTTTTCTCTGACTGGCAATCACTCTTAAAGTTACCCATATCACCAAAACCACAAACAGCAATGCTACAGTTATCAGCAGTGCAATTTTCAGTTCCTTAATAGTGAGAACAATATCCATCATCCATGGGAGTTACTATTTCTCCAGGGCAATAAACAACTGTTAAAGGACAGTATAGTTTGTTCACAAGTACAAATTGCCACAGTCTACCACAGCATCGATAATCTGGAATTACATGAACATTACACTGTCAATACATTCGGTATCCAGTCCTACAAGCATGCATGTCAGCAGCATGAACAATATCGCAATGACAGTATCTCCCAAATATCAATGTCTTGTGTTCCTCTTGTGACAATATTATAGAACCTGTACACAAATAACACCAGTTCACCATTAGGAAATAAAAGACAGAAGTTCTTTATTGTTTTTCATATATCTTTTACACAACAACCATTTAACCACACCCAAAATACCTCTATCTGATTCTCTGACATGGATCTCAAAGCATGACAGTAATGCCCTCCTTGGCCAATGAAGAGGAACATTTACAACCTTAGGGGATGACAGATAATTTTGTAAGAAATAAAGTTTCTTACCTCTTATTTAAAAGGTGTTTTGTCTGTCCATCCTTCCCGGAGAAGAGAAAGTCACTGGATTATTCACTGTTATCTAGATTGAGAGTCCGGTTGAATCCGAGTCACGGCACCAAAAATTGTTAGCAAAATCTATGGATCAGGTATATTTTGGGTGTTTCAAATCATATAAAATGATAGATTGAATTTGTCCTTTCTGAGCTTAATGTCTCCAGGTTTAATTAGTGAAAAGAATGTATATACCATTAGTACAAAAAGAAAAAAAGATATAGGGAGTATATGAATAATTACAGATACACCTGTCTTATAAATTAGAAATAATACACAGGAATTTCTGAGAGCTACACTATCAACTGTATCCTCAGATATTTATCAGTTTCTTTTGACAGCTTTTGTTGATAAAAAGAGCAGATGCTCTATTATTTACATTGCCCATCTCCAGGAGTTTTGCCAAAATTATATTTTAATTTTAAGAGTCAAAATATAGAAAATATGTGTTAGCAAATTTGTTAAGAAACAAACATTCAACAGGTGCTCCCAACATCTGGGATCTCTGCGAGGGGCCAAGACTGATGAAGGCGCCTATTTGGGCTGCATCACCGAAGTATTGACACGGTTATTGATGACACATTGCGCGTGATATGTTGATAATGTAATGGCATGCTTACTAGAGATGAGCGAACACCAAAATGTTCGGGTGCTCGTTATTCGGAACGAACTTCCCGCGATGCTCGAGGGTTCGTTTCGAACAACGAACCCCATTGAAGTCAATGGGCGACCAGAGCATTTTTGTATTTCGCCGATGCTCGCTAAGGTTTTCATGTGTGAAAATCTGGGCAATTCAAGAAAGTGATGGGAACGACACAGCAACGGATAGGGCAGGCGAGGGGCTACATGTTGGGCTGCATCTCAAGTTCACAGGTCCCACTATTAAGCCACAATACCGGCAAGAGTGCCCCCCCCCCCCTCCCAACAACTTTTACTTCTGAAAAGCCCTCATTAGCATGGCATACCTTTGCTAAGCACCACACTACCTCCAACAAAGCACAATCACTGCCTGCATGACACTCCGCTGACACTTCTCCTGGGTTACATGCTGCCCAACCGCCCCCCCTCCCCCCCACAGCGCACACCAAAGTGTCCCTGGGCAGCCTTCAGCTGCCCTCATGCCACACCACGCTCATGTCTATTTAGAATTGCGTCTGCCATGACGAGGGACCGCAGGCACACACTGCAGAGGTTGGCACGGCTAGGCAGCGACCCTCTTTAAAAGTGGCGGAGCGATAGCCCACAATGCTGTACAGAAGCAATGAGAAATAGAATCCCGTGCCACCGCCATCAGGAGCTGCACACGTGGGCATAGCAATGGGGAACCTATGTGCCACACACTATTCATTCTGTCAAGGTGTCTGCATGCCCCAGTCAGACCGGGCTTTTTAATTCATAGACACAGGCAGGTACAACTCCCTATTGTGAAGTCCCTGTCGACCCACAGCATGGGTGGCTCCCTGGAACCCACCGGCGGTACACAGAAATATCCCATTGCATTGCCCAACACAGCTGAGGTAGTAATGTCGTGCTTAATTCAGGTGGGCTTCGGCCCACACTGCATGCCCCAGTCTGACTGGGGTTCTTTATAAGTGTACAGATGTAGTAAAAACTCCGTGTGCACCTACAGCATGGGTGGGTGCCAGGAAGCCACCGGCGGTACATAGAAATATCCCATTGCATTGCCCAACACAGCTGAGGTAGTAATGTTGTGCTTAACCCTTTCCAATCCAATTTGTATATGGTTTTCCTAGTGGGCTTACTCTTTTTCTGCCGTTATACAACGGCGCTATATGCTGGCTAAAGCCAGTACTGCATGAGCTGACACGTAGGATAGGCTCCGACAGCAGAGAGGCTGGCAATATACAGTAAGAGAACCCCGACGGACGTCTACCAACAACGGAGCTGTACAGCCTTAAACCCTAATGTCTTCACAGGTCACACAGTGGACTGGAAAGGGTTAATGCAGGTGGGTTTCGGCCCACACTGCATGCCCCAGTCAGACTGGGTTTCTTTATAAGTGGAAACAGATGCATTTATAATTCCCTGTGGACCCACAGCATGGGTGGGTGCCAGGAAGCCACCGGCGGTACATAGAAATATCCCATTGCATTGCCCAACACAGCTGAGATAGTAATGTCGTGCGTAATACAGGTGGGCTTCGGCCCACACTGCATGCCCCAGTCAGACTGGGGTTCTTTAGAAGTGGACACATGTATTAAAAACTCCGTGTGCACCTACAGCATGGGTGGCTCCCTGGAACCCACCGGCGGTACATAAAAATATCCCATTGCATTGCCCAACACAGCTGAGGTAGTAATGTCGTGCTTAATGCAGGTGGGCTTCGGCCCACACTGCATGCCCCAGTCTGACTGGGGTTCTTTAGAAGAGGACACATGTAGGTTAAACTCCCTGTGGACCCACTGCCTGGGTGGGTGCCAGGAAGCCACCGGCGGTACATAGAAATATCCCATTGCATTGCCCAACACAGCTGAGGTAGTAATGTCGTGCTTAATGCAGGTGGGCTTCGGCCCACACTGCATGCCCCAGTCTGACTGGGGTTCTTTAGAAGTGGACACATGTAGGTTAAACTCCCTGTGGACCCACTGCCTGGGTGGGTGCCAGGAAGCCACCGGCGGTACATAGAAATATCCCATTGCATTGCCCAACACAGCTGAGGTAGTAATGTCGTGCGTAATACAGGTGGGCTTCGGCCCACACTGCATGCCCCAGTCAGACTGGGGTTCTTTAGAAGTGGACACATGTATTAAAAACTCCGTGTGCACCTACAGCATGGGTGGCTCCCTGGAACCCACCGGCGGTACATAAAAATATCCCATTGCATTGCCCAACACAGCTGAGGTAACGTCAGCTGTAATGCAGGTGGGCTAAAAATTAATTTGATTACACTGTAGGCGAGGGCCCACAAAAATTGCTGTATCAACAGTACTAATGTACATCCCAAAAATTGGCCATGGCCAGCCAAGAGGGCAGGTAAAACCCATTAATCGCTTTGGTTAATGTGGCTTAAGTGGTAACTAGGCCTGGAGGCAGCCCAGTGTAACGAAAAATTGGTTCAAGTTAAAGTTCCAATGCTTTTAAGCGCATTGAAACTTATAAAAATTGTTCCGAAAAATTATTTGAGTGAGCCTTGTGGCCCTAAGAAAAATTGCCCGTTCAGCGTGATTACGTGAGGTTTCAGGAGGAGGAGCAGGAGGAGGAGGAGGAGGAATATTAGACTAAGATTGATGAAGCAGAAATGTCCCCGTTTTGGATGGTGAGAGAGAACGTAGCTTCCATCCGCGGGTGCAGCCTACGTATTGCTTACGTATCGCTGCTGTCCGCTGGTGGAGAACAGAAGTCTGGGGAAATCCAGCCTTTGTTCATCTTGATGAGTGTTAGCCTGTCGGCACTGTCGGTTGACAAGCGGCTACGCTTATCTGTGATGATTCCCCCAGCCGCACTAAACACCCTCTCCGACAAGACGCTAGCCGCAGGACAAGCAAGCACCTCCAGGGCATACAGCGCTAGTTCAGGCCACGTGTCCAGCTTCGACACCCAGTAGTTGTAGGGGGCAGAGGCGTCACCAAGGATGGTCGTGCGATCCGCTACGTACTCCCTCACCATCCTTTTACAGTGCTCCCGCCGACTCAGCCGTGACTGGGGAGCGGTGACACAGTCTTGGTGGGGAGCCATAAAGCTGGCCAGGCCCTTAAAGACTGTTGCACTGCCTGGGATGTACATGCTGCTCGATCTACGCACATCCCCTGCTACCTTGCCCTCGGTACTGCGCCTTCTGCCACTAGCGCTGTCGGCTGGGAATTTTACCATCAGCTTGTCCGCAAGGGTCCTGTGGTATAGCAACACTCTCGAACCCCTTTCCTCTTCGGGAATCAGAGTGGGCAGGTTCTCCTTATACCGTGGATCGAGCAGTGTGTACACCCAGTAATCCGTCGTGGCCAGAATGCGTGCAACGCGAGGGTCACGAGAAAGGCATCCTAACATGAAGTCAGCCATGTGTGCCAGGGTACCTGTACGCAACACATGGCTGTCTTCACTAGGAAGATCACTTTCAGGATCCTCCTCCTCCTCCTCCTCCTCCTCCTCCTCAGGCCATACACGCTGAAAGGATGACAGGCAATCAGCCGGTGTACCGTCAGCAGCGGCCCAAGCTGTCTCTTCCCCCTCCTCCTCATCCTCCTCATGCTCCTCATGCTCCTCCTCCTCCTCCTGTACGCGCTGAGAAATAGACAGGAGGGTGCCCTGACTATCCAGCGGCATACTGTCTTCCCCCGCCCCCGTTTCCGAGCGCAAAGCAGCTGCCTTTATGGTTTGCAGGGAATTTCTCAAGATGCATAGCAGAGGAATGGTGACGCTAATGATTGTAGCATCGCCGCTCACCACCTGGGTAGACTCCTCAAAATTACCAAGGACATGGCAGATGTCTGCCAACCAGGCCCACTCTTCTGAAAGGAATTGAGGAGGCTGACTCCCACTGCGCCGCCCATGTTGGAGTTGGTATTCGACTATAGCTCTACGTTGTTCATAGAGCCTGGCCAACATGTGGAGCGTAGAGTTCCACCGTGTGGGCACGTCGCACAGCAGTCGGTGCACTGGCAGCTTAAAGTGATGTTGCAGGGTGCGCAGGGTGGCAGCGTCCGTGTGGGACTTGCGAAAATGTGCGCAGAGCCGGCGCGCCTTTACGAGCAGGTCTGACAAGCGTGGGTAGCTTTTCAGAAACCGCTGAACCACCAAATTAAAGACGTGGGCCAGGCATGGCACGTGCGTGAGGCTGCCGAGCTGCAGAGCTGCCACCAGGTTACGGCCGTTGTCACACACGACCATGCCCGGTTGGAGGCTCAGCGGCGCAAGCCAGCGGTCGGTCTGCTGTGTCAGACCCTGCAGCAGTTCGTGGGCCGTGTGCCTCTTATCGCCTAAGCTGAGTAGTTTCAGCACGGCCTGCTGACGCTTGCCCACCGCTGTGCTGCCACACCGCGCGACACCGACTGCTGGCGACATGCTGCTGCTAACACATCTTGATTGCGAGACAGAGGAGGAGGAGGAGGAGGGTGCTTTAGTGGAGGAAGCATACACCTCCGCAGATACCACCACCGAGCTGGGGCCCGCAATTCTGGGGGTGGGTAGGACGTGAGCGGTCCCAGGCTCTGACTCTGTCCCAGCCTCCACTAAATTCACCTAATGTGCTGTCAGGGAGATGTAGTGGCCCTGCCCACCTGTGCTTGTCCACGTGTCCGTAGTTAAGTGGACCGTGGCAGTAACCGCGTTGGTGAGGACGCGTACAATGTTGCGGGAGACGTGGTCGTGCAGGGCTGGGACGGCACATCGGGAAAAGTAGTGGCGACTGGGAACTGAGTAGCGCGGGGCCGCCGCCTCCATGATACTTTTGAAGGACTCCGTTTCCACAACCCTATACGGCAGCATCTCAAGGCTGATGAATTTTGCTATGCGGACGGTTAACGTTTGAGCGTGCGGGTGCGTGGCGGCGTACTTGCGCTTGCGCTCCAACAGTTGCGCAAGCGACGGCTGGACGGTGCGCTGAACTACACTGCTGGATGGGGCCGAGGACAGCGGAGGTGAGGGTGTGGGTGCAGGCCAGGAGACGGTAGCGCCTGTGTCCTGAGAGGGGGGTTGCATCTCAGTGGCAGGTTGGGGCACAGGGGGAGAGGCAGGGGTGCAAACCGGAGGCGCTGAACGGCCTTCGTCCCACCTTGCGGGGTGCTTGGCCATCATATGTCTGCGCATGGTGGTGGTGGTGAGGCTGTTGGTGTTGGCTCCCCGGCTGAGCTTTGCGCGACAAAGGTTGCACACCACTGTTCGTCGGTCGTCAGGCGTCTCTGTGAAAAACTGCCAGACCTTAGAGCACCTCGGCCTCTGCAGGGTGGCATGGCGCGAGGGGGCGCTTTGGGAAACACTTGGTGGATTATTCGGTCTGGCCCTGCCTCTACCCCTGGCCACCGCACTGCCTCTTGCAACCTGCCCTGCTGATGCCCTTGACTTCCCCTCTGAAGACCTGTCCTCCTGAGTAAGCGTTGCACACCAGGTGGGGTCAGTCACCTCATCGTCCTGCTGCTCTTCCTCCGAATCCTCTGTGCGCTGCTCCCTCGGACTTACTGCCCTTACTACTACCTCACTGCAAGACAACTGTGTCTGATCGTCATCGTCCTCCTCACCCACAGAAAGTTGTTGAGCCAGTTGGCGGAAGTCCCCAGCCTCTTCCCCCGGTCCCCGGGAACTTTCGAATGGTTGGGCATCAGTGACGATAAACTCCTCTGGTGGGAGAGGAACCGCTGCTGCCCAATCTAAGCAGGGGCCCGAGAACAGTTCCTGGGAGTGTTCCCGCTCCTGAGCAGGTGTTATTGTAGTGGAGTGAGGAGGCTGGGAGGAAGGAGGAGCAGCAGACAGAGGATTCGGATTGGCAGCAGTGGACGGCGCAGAACTGCGGGTAGACGATAGGTTGCTCGAAGCACTTTCTGCCATCCAGGAAAGGACCTGCTCACACTGCTCATTTTCTAATAACCGTCTCCCGCGTGGACCCATTAATTGGGCGATGAATGTGGGGACACCAGAAACGTGCCTCTCTCCTAATCGCGCAGCAGTCGGCTGCGACACACCTGGATCAGGAGCTTGGCCTGTGCCCACACCCTGACTTGGCCCTCCGCGTCCTCGGCCGCGTCCACGTCCTCTAGGCCTACCCCTACCCCTCAGCATGCTGTATTACCAGTGATTTGATTTCACAGGCAGGAAATAAATTGGCGCAAGACTGCAGGCCAAATATAATTTTTTCCCTTTTTTGAAAACGAAAGGCCCCACTACCTCTAGTGAATGAATAATCTAAGTTTAATAACTGTGCTGTTTTCCTGCTAATGTGTCACAGAACGTGAGGGTAGCAGAGTTATTAACTGTGGCAGAGCAGGTATTTTTTTTCCCAATTAAGGAAAGCAAATGGCGAAGCCAGGAGTAAAACGTAGCTGGGTGCGTATGATTTTTACAGGTTGCAGACGCAGCCGACACGTGTCCACCGGCGTTAGGACGGACAGAGGCAGGACAAATAGAATTATTTTCCGTTTTTTTGCACCAAAAGGCAGCACTGCGTATATTCTATGAACATGAGAAGTTTAATAACTGTGCTGTTTTCCTGCTAATGTGTCACAGAACGTGAGGGTAGCAGAGTTATTAACTGTGGCAGAGCAGGTATTTTTTTTCCCAATTAAGGAAAGCAAATGGCGAAGCCAGGAGTAAAACGTAGCTGGGTGCGTATGATTTTTACAGGTTGCAGACGCAGCCGACACGTGTCCACCGGCGTTAGGACGGACAGAGGCAGGACAAATAGAATTATTTTCCGTTTTTTTGCACCAAAAGGCAGCACTGCGTATATTCTATGAACATGAGAAGTTTAATAACTGTGCTGTTTTCCTGCTAATGTGTCACAGAACGTGAGGGTAGCAGAGTTATTAACTGTGGCAGAGCAGGTATTTTTTTTCCCAATTAAGGAAAGCAAATGGCGAAGCCAGGAGTAAAACGTAGCTGGGTGCGTATGATTTTTACAGGTTGCAGACGCAGCCGACACGTGTCCACCGGCGTTAGGACGGACAGAGGCAGGACAAATAGAATTATTTTCCGTTTTTTTGCACCAAAAGGCAGCACTGCGTATATTCTATGAACATGAGAAGTTTAATAACTGTGCTGTTTTCCTGCTAATGTGTCACAGAACGTGAGGGTAGCAGAGTTATTAACTGTGGCAGAGCAGGTATTTTTTTTCCCAATTAAGGAAAGCAAATGGCGAAGCCAGGAGTAAAACGTAGCTGGGTGCGTATGATTTTTACAGGTTGCAGACGCAGCCGACACGTGTCCACCGCCCTTAGGACGGACAGAGGCAGGACAAATAGAATTATTTTCCGTTTTTTTGCACCAAAAGGCAGCACTGCGTATATTCTATGAACATGAGAAGTTTAATAACTGTGCTGTTTTCCTGCTAATGTGTCACAGAACGTGAGGGTAGCAGAGTTATTAACTGTGGCAGAGCAGGTATTTTTTTTCCCAATTAAGGAAAGCAAATGGCGAAGCCAGGAGTAAAACGTAGCTGGGTGCGTATGATTTTTACAGGTTGCAGACGCAGCCGACACGTGTCCACCGGCGTTAGGACGGACAGAGGCAGGACAAATAGAATTATTTTCCGTTTTTTTGCACCAAAAGGCAGCACTGCGTATATTCTATGAACATGAGAAGTTTAATAACTGTGCTGTTTTCCTGCTAATGTGTCACAGAACGTGAGGGTAGCAGAGTTATTAACTGTGGCAGAGCAGGTATTTTTTTTCCCAATTAAGGAAAGCAAATGGCGAAGCCAGGAGTAAAACGTAGCTGGGTGCGTATGATTTTTACAGGTTGCAGACGCAGCCGACACGTGTCCACCGCCCTTAGGACGGACAGAGGCAGGACAAATAGAATTATTTTCCGTTTTTTTGCACCAAAAGGCAGCACTGCGTATATTCTATGAACATGAGAAGTTTAATAACTGTGCTGTTTTCCTGCTAATGTGTCACAGAACGTGAGGGTAGCAGAGTTATTAACTGTGGCAGAGCAGGTATTTTTTTTCCCAATTAAGGAAAGCAAATGGCGAAGCCAGGAGTAAAACGTAGCTGGGTGCGTATGATTTTTACAGGTTGCAGACGCAGCCGACACGTGTCCACCGGCGTTAGGACGGACAGAGGCAGGACAAATAGAATTATTTTCACTTGTTTTACAAGCAAAAGGCAGCACTGCGTATATTCAATGAATAATAACTGTGTTGTGGCCCTGCCTATACAATTCTTTCCCTGCAGTATCAATGGAGGGTGCAATGCTCTGCAGAGGCGATTTTGAGAAGCAAAAAAAAAATGCAGCACAGCTAACAGCAGCCTGGACAGTACTGCACACGGATAAATATGGCCCTAGAAAGGACCGTTGAGGTTCTTGAAGGCTACACTCACTCCTAACACTCTCCCTGCCTATGCAGCACTTCTGTCCCTAATGCCGGGTGCAACGCTCTGCAGAGCCGATTTTGAGGAAAAAAAAAATGGCACTGCTAACAGCAGCCAACACACAGCTATCAGTGGCCCTAATAAGGACCTTTGGGGGGTCTTGAAGCCTACACTAACTACCAATTCTTTCCCTACAGCAGCTCCGGTACAAACAGCACTGTCCCTCAGCTAACTCACCAGACATCTGAGGCGAGCCGCGGGAGGGGCCGACTTTTATGTTCGGGTGACACCTGATCACCCCAGCCACTCACAGCAGGGGGGTGGTATAGGGCTTGAACGTCACAGGGGGAAGTTGTAATGCCTTCCCTGTCTTTCAATTGGCCAAAAAAAGCGCGCTAACGTCTCAGGGAAGGAAGTGAAAGTAACCAGAACACCGCATGGTGTTCGTTACGAATAACGAACATCCCGAACACCCTAATATTCGCACGAATATCAAGCTCGGAAGAACACGTTCGCTCATCTCTAATGCTTACATGTATGATATAATTTTTTGTGTTTCTTTACACTGCCTGTACTCAATAAATCATGGAAAAGGGATTTATTGTAAAGTGTTTTGATTAATGCTGGAATTAATAACCCAGTGGGTGGTGTAATTGAGATAGTTGTAATGCGTGGTATGGATTTAGTAACAGTAGTTTGGGTATAACGTTGTCCTGCATCACACTATACTTTGTTCAATAAAAGAGTCTATGTCTGTCAAGTACATTTAAAATGTGGGCATAGTGTTGTACAATGACCCTGGTTATGCCATACAGCGTTAGTAGTATAGTTGATTAAGTTATGCTTGTGACTAGCAAATATGTATAGGATTGTATTGGATGTCTATAATATTGTGCTTAGAGCAAAGATTGTTGCATTAAGAAGCTACCATAGCGGTTTGAGAGTGGAATGAAGCTCTAACATGCTGTTCAGCAATGAGATTAATATCAGGGAGGTTTTAAATGTGTTGCTGGGACCCGAGTAGTTGTAACCGCCTAGATGCACAATGCTGCAATGTGATAGGTGCAGCGGTTGCCTGGATACGACGTGCTTATGTGACAGTTGGAAGGAACGTCGAGAGCGTGATGACGTCATCGGGAGGCCGGCGTGAGCGCTGCTCCCATGGAGGCGCTGTAAACGGAGACAGGGACTTCGGTGGTGATGCGCCTGATCGGGGAGGAGGACTCTGGATCCCAGGAGTATCCTTGATTGGACATAGGAGTGGCTACGGCGCAGCTGATAGCTAATTAAATGGTAGGAGGAACTACAACTTATTAACCAATGTTGAACTTGCAATCTCCTTGTTTTAAACTATTTAAGGGGGGTTGTGGTTTTATGTAACATGCTTGACGAAGGCTGTTTGTAACGGCCGAAACGTTGCGTGATTACTGAAGATGGAATAAAGATTTTGATACCTGTTTTACTGCACCTGAACGTTCCTGCTGCCATTTTTGGATAAAGTTTTGTGATTTTGGAAATCTTGGATCCGTTTCCTGGTTAACGGCTGTGCAGGGAGAGCCTCCCCTTGGATAAGGGTTTGCTGTAGTGCTGCAGGCACTTATGTGTTGTTGGCTCCTATTTGGTGTCACAATGCATAGTAATGAATTAGCACCAGATTCAGAGGTAACCCATACATTTTGATTTCTCGATCACTTATCTATAGACTTCTATAGGTAGCTGTAATCTGATTTTCCAGTGAAGCTAAAAATCCATATCCGCTCACGAGCTGGATTGTAGCAGTACATTGAGAGTGAATAGCCAGTTCAAAATACAAAGTTTCTTATCTTGACTTGTCCTATGGATTTATACAAAGTTTGTTGAAACATTGGTGCCTTTTTAATTTTTGATGCAGCTTACAATAAATTTATATGTAAACTGTAACATGGAATTTGCGATAAAGCTTTAAATTATCTAATTATACTGAAATTGAATTAATATTGAAATTAAAATTCAATCCTGCCAATGTTAACTCCTATTTAACATTTGCTGACTTCTAATTCTTCAAGCTTTATCTCATTGTACAATTTCAAACAAGTAAAGCACATTACAGCATGGACAAAACTTTTCTGAATGTCATTATGTAGACTAGATAGCAGAGTTTGGTTTATTTATTTTATTTTTCTACAATAGTAAAGCTTTGCATGCAAAATGATATGCTAATTATATATATTCAGAGTCTATACTACAAACTCTCCCGGGACGTATTCATCAACAAGACTTAGAAACAAAAAGTCATACAGGTTAAAGCAATGGATATTTTACCTTCAGAAAAGCTACATGTGCTTTGCCCTAAGTGACTTTTTCTTTTGACAGGTCATGGTGTAAGATCACCACAGAATTTATTACTGGTAACTGATGAAAAATGTAAAATCTTGTATGAACTGATTTTATTACTATAGTAGAATTAGATACTCAAAAGTCTATCTACCTACATGCAGTATAAGAATGAATTTATGAAATCTTAAAGGTCAGTTCTGTCCACAGTATCGTGAGTGATGGTCATATCGCCATACAGGTTCAGGGCTCAGTCACACGGGCGTATCGGCACCTGTACACCGGCGCCGATGCGCCCGTGTGACTGCAGCCAGCAGACAGACGTACCTGAAGACGGCCGTCTCTCTGCAGCGCCGGGGGGAAGAACATGTGACCGGCTCCATTGCTGGTCATGTGTTCTATGATCAGCGCTGGAGAGAGACGGTCGTCTTCAGATACGGCAGTCTTCTAACTGTCAGTCACACGGGCGCATCGGTGCCGGTGTACGGGTGCCGATGCGCCAGTGTGACTGAGCCCTCAGGGTGGCACAACAGCTGACAGAGAAAGAGGCCATTTTTTTTCTCCCCAAAATTAAGATAAACTTTACTAAAACATAAAAGGTGGTTTTGTATCACTCCATAGGTGGGCACATTACCTAATCTTTACAGGATATTAACTGGAAATTTACACTTACATAGGTCTTGATATTGGACTGACAAGACACTTGCAATTAACCATCTTCATTGTAGTACTCCGTACTATACTCTTAAAGGTCCACAGCACAACACTATCATTGCAGTCTCACACACTGTAAGGGCAAGAGTACATTTATCAAACGACACAGAATTGGAATACTAACTCCCTTCAGTCCACCATACTATCATTTCGGCATATACCGGTATATACATTTACTAATCCTAATACTTAGTAACATAGTAAGCTAGGCTGAATGAAGGCACCGTCCATCTAGCTCAGCCTGTTAATAGTTCCTACCTGTATGTAAGGCCCGAGTCAACAACTAAAATCTATATCCTGTAATATCCTTCCACTCCAGAAAGAAATCTAGTCCCCTCTTAAATTCCTCTATGGATTTAATACTTAACCCCTGAATATCCAGTACAAAATATAAACACATTTCCCATCATATTACACAATGCATCCACAATCCTCCTAAGCTAACAGTCACATCCATCCGTCAGAGTCCGTAAAGTGTGTGCACCCTTAGCTGTCTCAGGAAGGCCTTATGTCTGGTAGGTTTATCTTTATACCAGCTCAGATTCATAGCTCTGTCCTCTTCCAGGACCGACTCTCCCTCTCCTTCCAAGTCCTGCAGGGTCTTACACGCCAGTAGTTGGCCCTTTGCCGGTCTATCTCTGGCCTTGGCAATTCCATATGGACAGCCTTCGCTGCTTTTCCGACTCCTGCTTTCCTCGGCTCTTTGGTGCTGCATCACACAGAGTCGCGTAGCACACACCTTATGTAGGCCACCTACCAGGGGGCTGAGAACTTTCTCAGTGCTTCTCACTGGGGTCGGGACATAGCTCCATACACTATCCCTGTTGTGGGACAGACTCTTCCCAGTGGTTACACGTTAGTCATGTCGCCGCTGACATCAGCGCTCAATAACACTTTAATACTGATGCTTCTGGGCACCTATTACAACTCCCTTCAATCTCCTCACTGGGCTGGCGGTAGGGCATTCAATACAATGCAGCAATGCTATCAAACAGGCGCTGATGTGTGCCTTGAACTTTCTCCCCATCCCTAATGGGTCCTGGGCAGGGGGCAGAACTTAGTAAGCGGTTCACGAACCACGTGAAATAGTAGTAGTATTGCTTTAACAAGAAATCACAGTGGTATAGAAATCTATATATGAATTTTGAAACCCTTCACAGATATAGATAAAAATTAATGACGTTTATTAAGTTGTTTAAAAGGACATGGGTTTACACTAACAAGAACACACACACAAATGAAAAACAAGAACAAAGAGAAACCAAAGAATAGGACCCTGGTTTATAGTAAACTGGGAGATTCAGCTCTTTGATGATAGAGAGGTAAGTATATTTATCCCTTTTGGTATAGGATTGAATAACCTTGCGGGATTAATATGGACATAGCTTGTTGAGGAGTGGATGATATCCAGTACGTCAAATCTAGATACACCATTCGTGTTGGAATATCCTCAAACCAGGTATGTAAATGTCCTTAGATGGTTGAGAAAAAAAAAAAAAAAAAACAACAATCTAGACCTCTATTTGTATGCTGAATCCCCAGTGGTGCCACATTAGTTTGAAGGTTGTTTAACCCGGGGTCTGGTCATGGTGCACTTAGATAGTATTATTGACCAGATCCCACAAAAAACACACACTCTTCAAAAGGCCAGGATTGGCTCTGGCGTACGGTAGGTGGAAATTTACCAATTAACCGTTCGCCAAAAGGTAATGTAGTGGCGTCTAAAAAATAGACTTATGCTCGGAGATAGGCTCAGGTAATGTAGTGGCGTCTAAAAAATAGACTTATGCTCGGAGATAGGCTCGACGCGTTTCCCTATCCAATTTATTGGATAGTTCCTCAGGAGCAAAAGGTACGTATACCATCAATACATCTTTAGTCCTTTTACTGTGGACCATTCAAGACCAGGGTTGGTAAAAGAGAGAAATTCTCAATTTTTCGATGAATTATGTCACCGCTTTCTTGTTAAAAGAATGCCAAAAAATGTATAATATGCATTCCAACTCTTTCTCTTCTGGCTAGGTGTGCCCCTCAATTATTCACATTGGCTGTTGAGCCGATCGGTTTTTGGATATAACCGTCGGTCCAATCAGTCATTAAGTGAAAATAGACTAGAGCCAGGTAACCTTTGGTATATATCAGTGGTTCAGCAGGAAATTGTCCTCGTCTGAATTAGCACCGATATAGCCTTGGTTTTCTATATATCTGAATGCTCAGTCTTTTAATTAAACTATTGAGAGGTTGTATAAGCAGGGCCCCCACAGGTTTAGTGAATGGCACCTGTTTTATCGGTGATATGGCTATCTGTCAGTTTCTACATAGCCAAAATATCACTCGATAATAATACTGCAATGCTCAGAGGGCAGATAGCGGAAAAGAAACCCAATTGGTAGTTACAGGGTTAATGCTCAACGGAGCAGTTGCAGTTGTAATTGCAAGCTCAACAAAGCAATTGCAGAAAAAGCCTAGACAGTAGGACAGCACCACCCCTAGAAATTAGCCCCATCCACAGTCAGATGGGACCTGGGTTAGTGGTCCAAATAGGGAGAGCAAGAGATAATGCCTGCGGCACCATTACCTGAGCCTATCTCCGAGCATAAGTCTATTTTTTAGACGCCACTACATTACCTTTTGGCGAACGGTTAATTGGTAAATTTCCACCTACCGTACGCCAGAGCCAATCCTGGCCTTTTGAAGAGTGTGTGTTTTTTGTGGGATCTGGTCAATAATACTATCTAAGTGCACCATGACCAGACCCCGGGTTAAACAACCTTCAAACTAATGTGGCACCACTGGGGATTCAGCATACAAATAGAGGTCTAGATTGTTGTTTTTTTTTTTTGTTTGTTTTTTTTTTTCTCAACCATCTAAGGACATTTACATACCTGGTTTGAGGATATTCCAACACGAATGGTGTATCTAGATTTGACGTACTGGATATCATCCACTCCTCAACAAGCTATGTCCATATTAATCCCGCAAGGTTATTCAATCCTATACCAAAAGGGATAAATATACTTACCTCTCTATCATCAAAGAGCTGAATCTCCCAGTTTACTATAAACCAGGGTCCTATTCTTTGGTTTCTCTTTGTTCTTGTTTTTCATTTGTGTGTGTGTTCTTGTTAGTGTAAACCCATGTCCTTTTAAACAACTTAATAAACGTCATTAATTTTTATCTATATCTGTGAAGGGTTTTAGTATTGCTTTAACCCACTTTTTTCTCCCCTGTCCTCCTGCACACAGGACCTCCGACACATCCAATACATCTTTGGAATCGTGTCACCCCTAGGCATCCTGTTGTCCTATCCAGCCGAACTGTCGAAGGGGTTCTCCCCCAAAACGCGTATTCCATTGCTGGTTTTTAATTTCTGAAAAAATAATAAAAAAGAAGTGCTTTCACCATCACACATTGGACTTTGATCTACATCTTCTAGTAGCTTAGAGTGTTGCGCCTCCATACCAGTTCTTTTCACATCCTTTTCGCTACACTTACGCCCACACAGGTGGAGCGTCATCTGGTTGGCAGCACCTCCACCATTCATAATACTCAATCATTGAAAACTCTTTGCACTCCATAAATATTCCAACACCCTCACTGGGTCTTGCTCCACCCTCCTTTTTCATTTCTTTTACTCGAAATACCTCCAAAGACACCACAGCTTCTAGTAAGTATTTTATTTCACTTTATTCATGCTGCATAATGTCCTCCATGCTGCTGTTTCTATAGCTGTGCTCAGGAGAAATGGAGAAGAAAAGCTCCTGGTATCCAATGTATGCAGTTTAGGGAGAAATTATATCAGATACAGTAGTATACACCTTCTCCTAGAGCTGAGCTCAGAAAAGATTGAGTCTACAGACAGATAAAAAGGGCTAAGAAATGCAAGATACAAGTCATATAATGACCAGCAATGATGTTATTCGTCATGTAAGTATACACACACAGAAGACGGCTGTTTTTTGGGGGAAAAATTCACCTAAAAGCTTAGTTAGGTTTTAAGTTTCACAACTACTTGATTTCAAGCCCTGCGTCCAGAAAGCAATGCTCTGCCGGGGACCAGGAGGGAGCGACAGCCTGCAGCAGCGCCGCAGAACGCCGGGGGAAGTGAGTAATGATTTTTATTCTTTGCTCCGCTGTATTCCCGGCGTATAAGGTGACAGTTGGGGGGTCGTCTTATACGCCCCGTCGCCTTATACGCCGGTATATACGGTATATATTTTTATTTTTACACATTTCTGGATGAATAGCAGGTAAGGGCTTAAATATTTAAGCCCTTCCCGACAATTCATCCCGCGCACGCCGGCAGCCCATTGCTTTCAGTGGAACCTGCTGTATTGCCGGCTCCATTGAATTCAATGGGCTAACATCGTTCTTCTCTGCCACAGCTGTTACAGCTATGGCAGAGGAGAACGATCTTTATGCTGACAGTGCGGGGGGGGGGGCACTCTTGCCGCTATTGTGGCTTAATAGTGGGACCTGGGAACTTGAGATGCAGCCCAACATGTAGCCCCTCGCCTGCCCTATCCGTTGCTGTGTCGTTCCCATCACTTTCTTGAATTGCCCCGATTTTCACAAATGAAAACCTTAGCGAGCATCGGCGATATACAAAAATGCTCGGGTCGCCCATTGACTTCAATGGGGTTCGTTACTCGAAACGAACCCTCGAGCATCGTGAAAATTTCGTCCCGAGTAACGAGCACCCGAGCATTTTGGTGCTCGCTCATCTCTAGTTGTAATCCTTTCTGTGATATTAATGACATGACTGTTGCAATGTGGTCTCTACAAACAGGGAGTAACAACCACCATACCATTCTTAAAAAATATATTTAGCATAAAAAGTTGGTTTAGGAAATAGACCATTTTCTAAAAATACATTCCCTTAATATCATGTGCTCCATAATGGTAGGATTTCATTGGGAGAAAACACATATAAAATATAGCCTGAAAACTGGCAGGACAACGATACAATAGGAGCTTAAAAAGTCAATGATGCATGTAATAAAAACATACACTACTGCTCATTTTAACCCCTTAATGCCACAGGGCGTAAGTGTACATCCTGGCTGCGGGGGAACTTAATGCAACAGGGCGTGCACTTACGTCCTGCGGATAGAGCAAAATCAGGTGAGATCCCACGCTATCCGGCAGCGGGAGCCGGCTGTCACCTATAGCCAGCCTCCCAGTGCAACAGCAGCGGTGCATCGGGCCAGCGACCTCCACTGTTAACCCCATTCATTGTCGCAATCTATGTAAAGGCTCACAGAGGGAGCGCGCTTTGCCCATGATTGCTATTAGAAGCAATAAGGCATTGCAGGACTTCTGTCCTGCAATGCTTTATCATAGCGATCACAGGTGTTATGATACAAGTTCCCTACAGGGACATAATTAGTGTAAAAAGAAAAGATAAAAATTGTGTAAAAAAAAATTAAAAAACCCAAAAACTTTTTTGTGTTTTTTCCCCCTATTAGCATAAAAAGAAATTTAAAAAAATTAAAATCCCACATATTTGGTATCGTACAACTAATTGAACACACTTTTTATTCTGCACGGCAAAAAACGTAAGCCTGCTCTGATCTGCTTGAAGTGTTTAAAGCCAATGAAGACATTTTATTTTCTGATCTGGTGACAGGGGATGAAACGTGGGTGTAATGGTTGCACACCTCTTCTCCAAGGCCTAAGAAGTTCAAGAGCTAGCAATCAGCCCAGAAAGTCATGAGGACTGTTTTTTTAGATGAAAAGGGTGTCATTCTCCTTGATTTTCTTGAATGATACCGTACCATCAACAGCGAGTGGTACATTGAGACACTCCAGAAGCTTAGAGAAGCCATTAGGCCATTAAGAGGAAGAGACCACACAAGAATCTGATAACAATTCACATTCACCATGACATTGCGCAACTGCACACCTTCTTGGCAACAAATAAGGTGATCAGCAAATTGGGCTGTCCATGGTCCCCCATCCACTGTACAGCCCGAATTAGGTGCCCTCCGACCTTTACCTGTTTGGTCCAGTGAAGGACAGTCTTCGGGGACAACAATTTAATGACATAGATGAGGAGAAAGTGGCTGTGAAGAAGTGGATATGACAGTGCACACCTGACTTTTTTCAAAGAGGATTCGAAAGTTGGGTTCAACCATGGGGCAAATTCATTGCTTTTAATGGAGTCTATATTGTGTAGCAAATTTATATAGAGGAAGAGTCATCCCAACTACATGTGCAATTTGAACCATCTACATCAGTTAAAAACGTTATGACCACTTTTGCATTAGTTTCAGTATGACCCTCATATTTGGCACAGAACTTAGTTGCCTTTAGTGCATTTGTAACCCCTAAATGACTTTACTAATTTTAGTCTTAAGAGCCAGGAAGTCATTTCAGCTTTTGTGCTCCAGCAGGGATAACTCTTTTGTTTTCATCAGTGTAGCTGTATGAGATTTTGTATTTTGTGGGACGAGTTGTTATAGCAACCAGTTTGGGGGACATATAATGTATAGAATAACTGTTATTAATTTTTGCTGCTGGGCAGTGGAAAAAAGCAATTTCACCAATGTTTTTTGGGATTTATCTTTACTTTCACCATGTGGTATATATATTGTGTTATTGTTATTCTTTGGGTCACTATGATTATAACTAGAGATGAGCGAACGTACTCGGATAAGCACTACTCGTCCGAGTAATGTGCTTTATCCGAGTATCTCGCCGCTCGTCCTGAAAGATTCGGGGCGCTCCGCTGCTGACAGGTGAGTCGCAGCGGGGAGCGGGGCAGAGCGGGCGGGAGAGAAGGAGAGAAAGATCTCCCCTCCGTTCCTCCCCGCTCTCCCCTGCAGCTCCCCGCTCCGCAGCGCGTCCCGAATCTTTCAGGATGAGCGGGGAGGTACTCGGATAAAGCACATTACTCGGACGAGTAGTGCTTTACCGAGTACGTTCGCTCATCTCTAATTATAACACTATCACATGTATAGAGGTTTTATAATATGTTTTATTACTTTTGCACAATATAAAAACTTAAATAAAAAAAAAAAAATTAGGTGGGGCCATATTCCAGGACCTCAGTCAGATGGGCGTTTTTATATGCGCATGTTACTTGCATTTGTGATTCACATCTATTAAGAACCAATGCTTTTCAATGGCAGCGGTCACATGTCCGATTTTTCCATGGACATAAAATTCACACCTACAAAAGATAGAACATGTGGGTGGCAATGGACGCGGTCACGAGGTTTTTTTTTTACGCGTGCAGTGCGATCTTTTTTACGTGCGAATAAACGCATGTAAAAAACGCCCGTCTGACTGAGCCCTAATAGAGCTATAAAAGTTTTTATTTAGAACAAGTTTAGTTTTTATCTGTACCAATTTGAGGTATATGTAACTATTTGATTATTGTTTATTCCTGTCTTGTCGAAGCTAGATTAACAGAAAATAACTATTTTGACATTACCTTTTTAATTTTTTTAATGGAATTTACTGTGCAGGATAAATAATGTATCATTTTATAGTAGGGGTTGTTATGGATATGGAGATATCACTTATGTGTAACTTTTTTGTTCTTTTATTTTTTTCAACATATAAAACCTCGTGTAAGGGAAAAATCTGCTCAATTTGTTTGTGTAAAACTTTCAGATTCTGCAGTGTAAAGTCATTAGATGACCAAGTTCTCATTTTTTTCACTCCTTTTCTGGAAAATAACATATGTAATAATTCAGAGAGCAAGTATGCTTTCATATTGATGGGAGGGAGGAGGGGCAATAACATGAACATGAACAATAACATGAACAAAAATTCATGTCACCCCCCCTCTTGGACAAGGAAAAGACAGGTGGATCACACATCTTCTCTGCTGCCTGCCCATCCCCATCACCCTCCCTCTCTCCTCTGCATACCCACTTAAAACTAACAGCTCTAAGTTTGGTACTTCCAACCCCACTTCAAAAAGGCAATAAACTTGACTTTAAAGTGACACTAAAAGCATGTCTTTAGCTCTTACATAACTGGAGCTACAGCCTTTTGAAGTAAAACAACCTCAGGGTATTATGGTATCTTGTCACCACTAGAGATGAGCGAACGTACTCGGTAAGGGCGATTTCGCAATCGAGCACCGCGATTTTCGAGTACTTCACTACTCGGGTGAAAAGTACTCGGGTGCGCTGTGGGGCGGGGGGTTGCAGAGGGGAGTGGGGGGTAGCAGCGGGGAACAGGGGGGAGCCCTGTCTCTCTCTCTCCCCCCCCCCCACTCCCTGCTGCAACCCCCCACTCACCCACAGCGCACCTGAGTACTTTTCACCCGAGTAGTGAAGTACTCGAAAATCGCGGTGCTCGATTGCAAAATCGCCCTTACCGAGTACGTTCGCTCATCTCTAGTCACCACCGGAAGCTAGGGGTTTGACAGCCGTTACATAGAGGAATGCCCCTAGCTCCCGATTGGCTGTATTGTTGTCCGGCCAGCCGAGAAGTTCCTCCATGCAAGCCCTGTTAAACCCCCAGCTTCTGGTGGTGACAAGGTAAAATAGTACCCAAGCTCAGTTCATCCAAAAGCATAATGTCATTTTCGTGTATCCTAAACTGCAGATGGATTAATACTTCCAGCACTTTCATGCATCATATTCATACATTATTTATATAAATGTTCTTGAAAACTGTAACCTTTTTTTTTTTTAAAAAAACCTGTTTTATTGAACAATAAATATACTATACAGTATATAAATAAATGAAAACTTTTGCATACACAATAAATTATTCAAATTAGGGGAAAATTCCATAGGCACCATATCAACATTTGATACATAAGTACACTAGTAGGTTAGGCTCCTATACCAGTAGGGTTCGGCATTGGGCACCCATTTTACTAGCCAAATCCAGATGCAACCGTGTTCAATAGACCCTGAAGCAGATACTGCGTGGGAGTTATGCCTGCCATGCCACACCACCACCTGTTTAAGTAGTTTCAATAAAATTTCGCAGTTGATGGATCCCTCATCCTGGCTGTAGTACAGTGTAAGGGCTTCTACCCACTAACGTTTTTTTTTTTTATGCTGAAATATCGCTGCATTTTTTCAATGGGACTTTCTAATGTTAAAATCGCATCACACAAAAATCACAAAAGCACAAACTTGCATTTTTTGTGCGATGCGATTTTAACATTAGAAATTCCCATTAAAAAAATGCAGCGATATCGCGGCATTAAAAAAAACGCTAGTGGGTAGAAGACCTAAGGGTAGATTTACACTATCCTCCAAAAAGTCGCCCGAAATAGTCACTACAGTAAGTTATTAGCATATGAAAAAGAAAACGTCCCAGCAAAGTTGCTGGCTAGTCGTTGAAACACAGGCGATTGTCTACTTACACTCAGTGAGAATTCTTCAACCAGCAATTATTTTTTAGATTAAAGGCCATTTATACTGAAAGATGATCGCTCAAAAATTGCTCAAACGACAGTTTGAGTGACAGTTTTGAGCAATCATCTTTGCATAAACTTTTAAGTAGGTAATTAGCTACTTAAGAGATAAATGCAGGTGGAGTGGGATACCGCTGACAGCTCCGAGAACAGCAGCTGCTTTATATATGCAAACAGCTGCTTTGTTCTCGGAGCTGTCAGCTGGTATCCTGCTGAGCTGATGGTGCCAAATACAGTAGGAGCTACTTTAATTTCAGAGCTATCTCTGAGAGCTCCATGCAGGATACTAGCTGAAAGAATGCTATCAGCTGGTATCCCGCTGAGAACTCAGCACACAGCACTGAAAAGGCTCATCGCTGACTTTTAGCTTGCTAAAAGTCAAAGATGAATGAATAGTGCACAAACAGTGAACGATGGCCGCCCATTTAGACATAACAATTATGCTTTGAGCGAATTTTGAGCAAAAATGTTGTTTCTAAATGGGCCTTTACTGAAACAAAACTATTTACTACTAGTGAATGAGTTCTTGCTTGTCACCATGTCAGATGCTGCGTTTACATGGAACAACTATCGCTTACATTTGGTCTATGAAGCAATTATTCAGATGATGGTTATTCCATGTAATGCCACCCTAAGGAGCTGTGGTATTGTCTTGGCAATGAGGTGCCATGGCGCCAGATAGACCAAAAACTGACTCCTCCCCTTCCTGGAATACTTGCTAGTCTGAAATAAAATACTGTATGGTATATCTGAATATTGCACAGTAGCTATACAATACTGAGTATTAAATTCTTTCTCTCTGTCCTCCTGATCAAACTTTCAAATCTAAGTCTCCACCACCTGCAATATATTGGTGCTTTTCACAAGACATTGCGGAATATTCTGTTATGCGGAAAAATCTGCACCAATATCCAGATTAGAAAATTACTTAATGTTGTCAACAATTCTGCAGTTAAAAACGAGATTTTGACAGCACAATATTCTACAGCTTCTTGCAGAAAAATATTGGCACTTCTGAAAGCACCCTTCAAGGGTCTGTAAAAGGATTTTATATAGTGAAATAACTTTAATAACTGTTATTGAAGGGGTTTTCCCACCACTATAGAAGGTCACAACTGTGGCCAGTGATTGGCTGGTCAGCAGCAACCAGAAAGGATAGAGCAGTTGTGAAGCAATTTTAAGTAGTGGAACAGCCCATTTAAGTAATCTAAAACAAAGATTAGGCTTGTTGACATCATTATCGAAGGTTCTGATCATCTACAACTGATCCATCAGTGCCTCCATCACTGATTTTTGTTAAAATATGGGAATAAATAGCACTACATGCAGCACTATTTTGCCCTGCCAGGACAGCCTACCGGAAACCAAATGGAGCCCATTATAGTTCATGGCATCAGTGTAATGCCGCTTGGTTTTGCCATAAGACGGATCCAATCAGCCAGTGGTTTCTCTTTTCCTGCTCACATAATGGAGCAGGCAGATGGATGGGAAAACACTGATGAGTGCGAAACCTTGTTTACATGGTACATCTTCCGCCACTACAGGGCTGATGCTCCCATGGTCCCGACTGTTACGTCCATGCAGGTCATGAGGACAACGGCCTACCCAGACAACAGCCAAACAAGAGCTGGTTACCCCATTGCGTTCACTCTGAGCCAAGGACACACTAAATCCACCATCACGCCCAGCATCAACACAAGGTTGTGTTCACACAGGGAGAGAAAATGTGCATACACAACAACACAGACAACAGATGTCAACAACAATCTGTACTATAATGCTGCAATAAATAAACCGGACAAGCATGCAGACAACCAACAACTATAGAGAAACACCAAAACACTTACTAATAATACCAACATGCATCAGCAGATGGATTAGCTAATAAGTACGAGGTATTAGTTAGTAGTTTGGCCAAAGTGTGTAAGCTTACCAGCCCACGACAAGGGTCCTTATTGTCTTGTGAGTCCCTACTCTAACAAGACAACTTAACCCCAGGAGGCCTGCCTACAAGCGGGGTGATCGTCCCAATAGTGACGGCTCCACTCTGTAGCCTAGGAGCCTGGCTCGTCCTAGATGATAAGAGACAGGACACTGTTCACATGCACCAACAGGCAAGGGACAATTACCCCTGGCACTGTTCACACCTCATGTCTTGTCACCTACAAAGACACTGAACAAGATGCCGTTCACACCTACAAACAGATGAGGGAATTACGACATACAAACTGAACAGCACTGTTCACACCTCTTGTCTGGTCATCTACAGAGACTGAACACATTGTTGTTCACAACAACAAACAGACAGAAACCCTACTCGGAACTCTCATGCATGCAGATATTAAACAAGTGTCCTCACACCAAAGGGAAAGAACATCATATATTGATATGACATAAAGGGGACCATGTCAGGCATCACCCACCTGCCCACACATATGTCATCAGACATCTGGAGGCCGCACCTGTCAAAGGGGAAAGGAGAAGTGGTCCGCAAAACAAGCAGATGAGGAATACAGGTGTCCAGACCACCCTCAGGGAAGGTGGGAGAACCACTTCAGACTAACTTCATACATAACACCAATCTCTAAGTGGGAATAATATAAAGGATAAATAAATGACCAGCACCCTCTTGTGGGAGGGGCTGATATTTCTATGCAGCAGACCAGTGGTGATTAGCTGGCTGGAGAACTCCATACCATCAACAGTATGCTACTGGAAACCCATAGTACCACAGGTCCCAGGAGCACAAACATGATACCCACCAGTCTTTTCCTGCAGCAATGTTGTCCTGTGCATCCATGTGACCACTGCAGTCGATCACTAGTTTTGACGGTCTTGTGCCGTACATGCTAGCATCACCCTTACCTTAACCATGCCATTTACTGTACTTATGTGAGAACATAAAGCAGAAAAGAGGCTTCCAAATAATTCATCAATAGCTTTTCACCTATCAGACGAGTACATCAGGCAACTTGCAATGTGCTGCAGTGAATAAAATCATGACAACTTTATTCCCCAACCAGCACTGATTTGAAGCAATTCTCCAAAAGTAAGCAATAATTGGTTTAGCAGAGAACTGTGTCTCCTTTTCTGCAGTAAAACTAGTAAATCCCCAATAGATATGAACACTTTTCTTTCGTGGGTTTCTCTTCCGTGTAAGATTTGAACAATGACTGATTACTCAGCCCTGACAGGTGTTAGGAAATCTTGGCACAGAATGAACATTTGTATTGATTAACTGATACTTGGACAGAGTTTTTCCTGGCTGATTGTTTTCCACTAATCATTTTAGAGTGGACTGCAACATGCTACATTATCAATTTCTTCAATTCATTTAGCTTCTGGTGTAATTTAACTATTAGATTCTCCGTGCTAAATAACCAACCTGTCACTAGTAAATTACTTACACAGTCTACAATCAGGAAGAGCTATGCGTGGGTATATTCATATAGAACAGATTTGCTGCAGTAATGTTTACAACTGTCTCAATCTTCTGAACATGGCTTGTAGAAATCTATGTGCTTAGCGCAAAACAACTCAATTTAGATGATTTTTAGTCACAGAAACTTCTGTAACAAAATCTGTTGCATGTGACTAGACCCTTAGGCCTCATGTCCACGGGGAAAATCAGGCCCGCCGCGGATTCTTCATGGAGAATCCCGCAGCGGGTCCCTCCTGCACCGCAGACATGAGGCTAAAAAAAAGAATAAACTCACCTGTCCGGACGCTGCGGATCGTCCCTCCATTGTGGCTAGATCTTCTTTCTTCGGCTCGGCGGATGTGCTCGGCACGCCGGCAGCGTGCTGCGCGCATGCGCCGGACACATCCGCCGGGCCGTAGAAAGAAGATCTGGCCGCGACAGAGGGAAGATCCGCAGCGTCCGGACAGGTGAGTTTTAATTCTGGTAGGGTGTTCCGCGGAACCGGACGGCTTCCATAGGCTTCAATAGAAGCCAGCGGGAGCCGTCCCCGCGGGAGACCCGCACTAAAATGGAGCATGCCGCATTTTTTTTTTCTACACGCGGATCCGCGCCTGAAGGGAAAAATGACATCCGCAGGTATTTAACTACCTGCGGGTGTCCAATGCATCCCTATGGGGCGCGGATCCGCGTGCGGGAAAAATGCTGCAGATTTAAAATAATCTTTTCTCCGTGGACATGAGGCCTTACAAACTGAAAGGTTACATAGTTGGCTACGGTTATGGTCATGGGAATATTCTGTCTCTATACGATAGAGCTGCCATAGACTTCCATGAGGCATCTACTGTATCTTTATATGTCCCAATTTCATACGTACTATGTTTTATTGGTTTTCATATCTATGGAGGCATTCTCCATTACACACATAGTTTTACAGAACTGCAGCACACGAAGCCTGTAAGGTTGGGGTGACCCTGATTTTTCCTAGATGGTGACAGGGAATGTGGCAAAGATTTGATGAAACTCAAAGAGTATAACTGGTGACTTCTGTGAGGAGGGGCTGGAAAAAAATATACACAAATTAAATGGTGATTGGCTTGTTAGGCTGTCCAACAGCCCAGCCATGCAATCTGCCCATATACACACAAAGGAGTGCTCCTGTCAGTGCCCAACACCAAAATGACATGCACCAACGAGCTGGTCACGTGGGCCAGGGCTGATGCTGTGATGTCACCCTGCTCCCAACCATAGGTTGTGGCCAGCGCCATGTGACACTTTGTTTTTAAACTATTTATTCCTCCTATTGCTTATGACATGCAATTATGAATGCGTTCTATGATTCTGTGAAGTGTAGTGTCTCTTGAGTTTAGTTAGACCATGCCCTAACCAATATGGTGGCGGGGAAAACACTATTGATGACCTATCATCAGGATAGGTCATCAATAGTTGATTGGCTGAGTCCATTGCTTGGGACCCTGAATGATCAGCTGATTGTGTACTAACTGACAGTGCTGGAATTGCATAGGGGCCGGAGAGGAAGGCACTACTCCGATCCCTGCGTAGTGTCTGCGGCTGGTAATCGCAAGCTCAGCTCTCATTGAAATGAATGGGAGCCATGCCTGCAGTTACAAGTGCCGACCATTGCACAGGGATCGGAGCAGCGGCTTCTGCTCCCACCCATGTGTAATTGCGGCACTGTCAGCGGGCGCACAGTAAGTTGATCCGAGCATACCAACTATTGATGACCTATCTTCTTTTAGAGGGATTGGGAAAAGAAAGAAACTCCAACATTATTCTTTGGGTCTGCATGTTTCTGGCAATACCGAGTTTATAAAGTTTTTTTATGTTATACTATTTTTGTCCTCTAAAAAAACTTTAAAAAAGATGTGCTTTTGTGTTGGCGCATTGCAAGACCCATAACATTTTTATTTTTCCATCGATGGGGTTGTATGAGGACTTGTTTTTTGTTGGATGAGCTCTAGACTTCATTTACCTCATTTTTGGGAATATATAACATTTTGAACAGTTTTTACGTCCATTTATTTTTGAGAGAAGATACAATCTACAATTCTGCCATTTTTTTGGTTTGTATAGGGTGTTACCTTGCAGTATAAATAATATGTTCGATTCATTCTGCAGGTCAGAATAATTCAGTCGATACCAAGTTTATGAGGCTTTTTAAAAAAAACTTTTTCACCCTTTTTTTATAGTGTTGTCGCAGTCAAAGACTCCTAACATTTTTTTCGTAAATGGTGCAGTATGAGGAGGTATTTGCTGGATGAGTTGTACTTTTTAATGGTACCATTTGTTGATCCACACAATTCTTTAATCATTTTCTATTCTGTTTTCTGTAACGTGAATAGGCAAAATTAGGTATTGTCACCATATTTTTTGTAAACTTTTATGGTTTGCACCATGCAGGTTGAATAATGTGCTAATTTGTTTTCTTGGGTCATTTCAAATGGGACAATACCAAATTTGTGGTATTTTTTTACATACTAAGAGGGAAAAGGGTGGGGTTTTCACTTTTTCATTTTTTTGTATTTTTACTATTTTTTTAAACTTTTTTTTAGTTCTTACTTTTGTCCTACTACAGGACTTGAATTTCACCACTTTTGACTCTCCTTATAATGGACTACTATACTTTAGTATACATATACTTTAATATGGGCATTTTATAGGCTACCATACCTGGTAGCCTATAAAATGACTCAAAGGCCATTTTTAAGCTTTCAACTGCTATAGCAACCCATCAGGACCCCACAATCACATTGTGAGGTCCGATGGGTGATATGAACACCCCTCCTTCTGTTAACTCTTTACATGCCACAGTCGCATTGATTGCAACATGTAGATTGCTAAACAGTGTGAATCCGCAGTTTCTCGAGTCCACTTTTAGTGGGTATTATCCTGCTGAAACAGTTAAGATAATTAAATAGTTCTTGAAAGAAACAAAAACCCTTTAATATCAAATACAATGTGAGTTCAAATAATTCATAATTTTGTAATTTATTATTTATGTCAAGCAAAAACATAAAACTTAATTTGCATTACACTTTCCTCTAATGAGATTATTAAAAGCTGAGTAAAGTATTTTCCAGTTCACAACATCCCATCATCATTGCTGACTAATTGTGATTATGAGGCCACATAGCTTTTATATTAAGCCATGTTGAAAGTATAAGTAGTCATTATACTCTAAAAATTATTATAAATTAACTATTCAAGGGTCAGAGTTTTAATTTTAGATATTTTCATGAATAGAACATAAAAAAGGGGCATAGCTGGGGGGGGGGGGGAGGCAGGTGGGACATATGCGTCAGACGCAATAAAGATGGAGGATGGCATCTGACTGCTGTGGCCTCTGATTGGCTGCAGCGCAAAGGTTGCACACATTTCAAAACAAAGACAGTAAGGACCAAGGGCTTCAGCACTGGATCGCCAGGTCTGATAAGTAAGTACCTCTACTTTTATTATTTTAACAGAGTTAGAATTATTTTTAAAAACTGGAAAACCCCTTTAAATAGGACCTGTCATCCTTCTTGACTTGCCTGTTTTAGTAAACTCTTATATTTCTAACAAGATAACAATTGTGGAGCATCTTGTCTTTTAGCAGAGGCTTTATGTAGTTTCTCAGTTATTCCCCATGAATACATTGGCACCTGGCTGTTACTAGTTGGCGGTATGTCCATGTAGAGTATGACATTCTCTAATCAGTGCTGGCAGCATCAGACTATGCAAGGATACACCTCTTTGACAAGGAGAATGGTAATACTCAGTTGTCAATTTCAAATTTTCTAATATGAATTACAGAGGAACATCACAGTAGGGAGTTATAGGAGCAGATGCATCAGAATTGTTCTTGCATGCAGAATACAATTACTTACTAAAATAGACACGTTAGGAGTGCTGATGAGTCCTCCTTAAGGGAGTCTGTCAGCAGTTTTGCCAATACAAAACTTCTGAGAGTTCGGTGTAGGGAAAGGTTGCACCTGGCCAGTACACCACCGGCCCGGACAGTAATTAAGTCCAACAGCCAGTGGTGGTAATGACTTTTTTTGTGGCAACCTTAATTACTACATAGATGACCCTCCACACGGTGTAAACATGTGCTAGCGGAGGAATCATCTATGTAGTGCACACACAGTGACCTCCAGCCATAGCGGGCTTGTTTGTGACTAAGAGTACTCTCTACTGCTGATGCAAATTTGCCAATGCAGAGCTATATCTAGGGGGTGAAAAGAGTGGGGCACTATATGTAAAGGGAGTCAATAGAGAAAGCACTAAATTGGTGGGGAACCACAGATCATGGAGCTATATCTAAGTGGGGTTTAATGAAGGGGGAACTATATTTGAGGGGAAGGGGTTTACAGAAGAAAGAATATCTAAGTGGGGTGTGAGGCCACACAAGTGGGCACTATTACTTTGTAGTGACACTATTACTAAGAGGAGCCACATAGGTAACGCTATTACTAAGAGGGGACAATATTAACTTGTGGGGCCACATAGGGGCCATTTTTACTAAAATATCCACATAAGGAACAGTGTTGCTAAGAGGGGGCACTATTATTTTGTGCAGAAGGGGACACTAGTACTATGGGGGGTACTACTACTGAGGGGTAGCATCAGGATCGGGAGAGTGTGCAGAGGCTATCTATGGCTGGATAAAGTTTTTATGGTGGTCTGAGCCAAGATGAGAAAGAAATGGAAAAGTGAACTACTCCAATCAGAGATTACATCCCTGGTGAAATTCTGCAGCATTTCCGGGATTCCATAGGGACATATTTCCATGAGCTGCTTGCATATTTCATGGACAGCACATAGACCCATTATAACATATGAAGCTTTTCTCATATACAAGTTTTCACATGGGTTGATGGTCTGTGTAAAGAAAATCGCAGCATATCTTATTTTGGTCCATATCACAAATGAGAATAGGACATGCAAAGTCCACTGTCCATGGAGTTCGGACAAAGTATGGAAGTGTATCCATTTGCTGTCCAATGTGAGTTTTGTTGAAGAATCTTGAAGTGCAAATCACATACGACAGCCTGTATGTGGCCTTACCTGGCACTTAACATGTTAAATGAATAATGTAGCTGATTTCAACTCGACTTTTTTAATGGCTTTTATCGTGTTACGTGTCAATTTAAAGTTTGCCACATTAAAGAGGTTTCCTACTAAGCAAAATTTATCCTCTATTCCAGGATAGGGTATAAAAGTCAGATGGCTGGGAGTCCGACTACTGAGACCCTCAGCAACTCAAGAGTGGAGCTCCTCAAACCCCCCATGTGAATGGAGTGGTAAAGTGCATGTTCAACAGTCGCTGTATTCATTTCTATGGAGGCAGCTTGATGTGCTTGGCTCTCTTCCTACATCACATAGAAGTGAATAGAGCAGCAGCGGGGCATGCACACTGCTGCTCCATTCACATGGGACATTCAAGGTACGCTGTTCTCAGAATACCTGGGGGTGCTAGGAGTCAGACCTAAAGTGATCAGAGATTTATCCTCTATTCCTGTCTTTACTAGAAAAAACCTTTAAGGGATTTTTTTTAAATCTGAGCCAAATGCATTAAAACAATAAAACAGCCTCAGCAATTCAGGGCTCACATGTGCAGCACATTTTCTTAAAGGGCCAGTACATGCTCCTTAAATGCCTATATTAGGCATCCACACCCAAGAGTGAATATCCGAGCAATTGTTTTCATTAGCCATTGTGACAAAGCCCCATTTTGTGTGTATTCCTGCTTCTGACCCTTGCCTTTTTATTGACCATTCTGACTGTGCTCCATGACCTCGGCTCTGTATGCTGGACTCTGATATTGCTCGCTGCCTGCCCTCACCTTCAGCTTGAACCCCAGTAATGCATCTGTGCTGCCAGCCCTGACTTCAGCCTGTTTCTTCACTATGCTGCTGTCCAGACCTACAGATACCACTTTTTAGCAGTATCAGCAGACACATTACTGGTACTATCTGTGGGTTTAATGACCTGGTGACCCCGCAGCAAAGTTGGTATCCCATTGGAGGGGTTAAGCATGAAAACCATGGTTCCCCAGGTGCTGCTACCTCACATAGCCCAAAGCCGTGTGTGGCAAGCTGGATCCACATCCATCTGCCTGACAGATTCTCCCAGTCGCTGATGACAGTGGAAGTCATGTGACTGTTGCCTGCCAATCAGAGGCCACAGCATCACTCTTCCAAACTCCTGGCATCATGGCAGCCAGGATGTGAGTGCTGATGCCAGGAAAAGTGGCGGGGATGCTGCGGCTCTGATTGGCAATGGTCACCTGACTTCCCCTGTCATCAGAGACTGGAAGAGCGCTGTATGGCCGGAACTTAGGAGGGTAAGTACTTATTTGTTTTATTGTTATAACCCATTTGGCTTATATTTTAAAAAGTTTATTGTAACCAGACAACCCCTTTAAGTGTTAAGTTAATGGTCCCTAAAACTGTAAATGGCTCATAGACTGATTCATATGGCTTTCAGGCACTAGTTATTCTCCCGCTCTCAGCACATTTCAAGGATTTCCTGTTTCCCCCCGAACATTGCTGTAGATTCTCTTGATTAGCTATGGATTATTGAGAACTGACTCCACGCTGACCCTGGAGATACAAAAATTAGATGCTTAGTTCTCAAGATTTCTTTAGTGCTTCAGAAGTGTAATGTCAGTTTGAGATGTGTATTTGCTTTCATAAAAGAGACAGTTTGACAAATAATCAATTTCCCATTTTCATATGAGAAAAAATGCCATGGGTTTTAAAGCCAGCCTGATGATCCCTGTAATAGAAGAGTCTCTCGATTTCATAGACATAGTTTTACAGCAGTTAGCTAAAAAATGGTACATGCTGGCAGGTGCACCGTTATGATAAGGAGAAAAATGAGGCAACTTCTTGTAGTGTAGCTGTGTCTGTAAATACAGTCATCAAAAAGAGCTTTTCTCTAATACCCAAGTTATCAGATTATAAATGCCATTCAGATAAGCAAATCCACTCATTTTAAAATATATCCATTTACTCATCAGGTTATACCATCTGGGAAATGAAATAGGACTTATGGAACAAATGACTTAGAATTCAGACCACAGATTAATAAATAGATAAAAGACAAATGTAGCTATTAATGATCGGAGATTTCGGCCTCATTCAGATAGATGTATTGTACTTATGTCTAACAGTCCACATTCTAAAATTCCAAATATTAAAACCTAATCCCCCTCTGTAGTGCTTTAAAGGTTTTGTCTGGTCTTGTTTCAACTGATCGTCTGGATAGGTCATTAGTAATTGGTGGATGGAGGTTCGCCGCCCGAGACTCCTGTTCATCTGATGAACATCCAGCCTGCTGTTCAGTGCAGTGAGCCGGATGTTGTCATCAGCAGATAGAAGAGGAAGTGCGGGCCTCAGCTTAACTCCCATTGAAATCAATGAGAGAGCCATGTTGCTATTGCACTTCCTGTTCCTGTTATGGTCACCCTGTCTTGGGCAGGAAGTGATGTCTGTATTGACTTTTTATGTTCTGTCTGTGTGTGTATTCTTGATCTTCTATTTGTCTGGCAATACAAAAACAAGTGTGATGGCTCAGTTGTTACCACTGTTGTCTTGCTGTGCCGAAGTTGTAGGTTCAAATCTGAGTAAAGGTGATGGCTGTATGAAGTTTTTCAAAGTTGATGTTGGACTTGATAAGATTTGAAATTTGGACTCAACATTGCAAGGCAACAATGCTGACCACTGACCCACATTCACTGAAGAATCACCACCATGCTGAAAAATAAGACATAAGTTGAAGGTAAGATAGCAAGCACCAAGTCATAACTGACTCCTAGGGTGACGCCATATCGTGACATTTTCTTGGGGTGTTTTTGCAGGGTGGTTTGCCATTGCTTCTTCAGTCATCTTCTACTCCCCACCAAGCTTGGTACTCATTTTACCGACCTCGGAAGCATAGAAGGCTGAGTCAATCTTGAGACGGCTACCCGAACCAAGCTTAAATTGAATCTGCAACCTTCAGGTCATGAGCAAGAGTTTAGGACTGCATTTTTTCTGCCTTAATACTCTGCCCTACACGGGGCTGTAGTGGAAAGCTTACGATAATAAGACTGGATCAGTAAAAAAAAATGCTAGTGTGAATGTAGCCTAAGGGTGGACACCCACTGGGGTTTTTGTTTCTTGCGCTGCAAGAGTGAGTGAAAACACTCGCTTTGCAATGCAAGAAAAATGCTGCAATATCACCAGTGTTTTCAATGGGGCCAGCGTGGACTTCTTCCACAGCTGTCACAGCTGCGGCAGGAGTTTCCTTCATCCCTGTGGGGGCTGCGGGGATGAAGGAATCCTCTGCCACAGTTGTCACAGCTGAAGTCCAGAATGCTATCCCACTGCTTTCAATAGGGTCAGCGCTGGAAACCCCGCAGCATGATTTTCGGGGAAGGGCTTGAAATATTACCCCTCCCCCTCCCCCTCTCCCTCTCCCTCTCCCTCTCTCTCCCTCCCTCTCTCTCTCTCTCCCTCTCTCCCTCTCTCCCTCTCTCCCTCCCTCTCTCTCCCTCTCTCCCTCCCTCCCCCTTTCTCTCTCTCCCTCTCTCCCTCTCTCCCTCCCTCTCTCCCTCTCCCTCTCCCTCTCCCTCCCTCTCTCCCTCTCCCCCTCTCCCTCTCCCTCTCCCTCTCTCATTCTCTCTCTCTCATTGTCTCTCTCATTCTCTCTCTCTCATTCTCTCTCTCTCATACTCTCTCTCTCATACTCTCTCTCTCATTCTCTCTCTCTCTCATTCTCTCTCTCATTCTCTCTCATTTGCGTTAGCAATCGGTGGAGGTCTCAGTTCTCACACCCCCACCAATCACAACATCTGACATGCCTAATGACATATTAAAATCTTATAAAAAGTTTCCCAACTCTTCAATATATGGCTTCTGCATGGAACTGTAATACAGCATTTAAAACACAAACTGTCCTTAATACTGTTAGAGATCATACAGAGGATGGACAAAAATGCAGAAACACAACACGAAATGCATGGGCTTTTAACCATTAGCACTGAGCTGCCCTTTTTTCCCTTGCTTGGCTGAGAGCTTTCCCACCAAATTTGTGTTTACTTCACCTCTTGCCCTGCTCTGGGTGGTTTTGGTAACAGCTGATTGGATCAAACACCTTACCAATGGCACCTTGTTGCTTAGACAGATGTTAACTTCTGCCCAGCAGCATCCGTGTCATATTAACTCCACTTAAGTTACATGGGATTCTAAATCATATTTCAATAAGACATATAGAGACCGATTTTAAGGCATGCATTTCATATGGTGTTTCCATATTTTTGTCTACCCCCCTGTATATGTATATTGTGTAATGTGATAAAGCAAAATATCAGATGTGTCCAAATTTTCTAATGTATTAATAAGGAGAAACATACATAGATATAGCCGATTTCAGTTTGTCATTTCCTTTTTTGAAGTGCAAAACGTCAAACTCAATTCTGATGTATTGTGAATTTCGGAACGCTACATCTCTATATAAGACTATATAGGTTCAGGTCACTCAGAACATTTGGATTGTGTATCAGTGTTGTTTATGCGACATTCTTTATTGTTATGATGTTGACTTAGCTTGATGCCTGCATGTCAGACTGGATGTCTGTGGCATATATCTTGTTTTAGTGATGCACTAATGTTGCAGGTGTGCAGAGAATATTCAGAGTTTGTTTTGCCCTAAAGGTTTTTTTGTTTAAAACATCTTGGATGATTTCAAATAATTCTCTTCATCTTGGTGAAGCTTTATGTTAAAGCAGGTTTGTCAGTATAATAATTCTCTACAAAGAATATGCCAACTTTTTCCAAGAGAGAGTGTTGCCCGTCGTCCTCATATTTGACTGATGGGAGCATTGGTAGCCTGTAAGTTTGTATACAGAGACAACCATCAATCAACAGTTAGGAGGTCGGGAGATGGTGTGGGAAAAAAGCAGGGGCAGCGCTCTTCTCATAAATTCACCTGACATGTCTCATTTAGTAAATGCTCATATTCTCCATAAAATAACAATTCTCAAGCATCTTTTCTTGAAACTCTGTATTATGCCATTTCTGTGTTATTCATCCTAGAAATATAGGAAATGGCAACTGCCAAGAAGCATGGTAATTAGAGATGAGCGAGCGTACTCAGTAAGGACAGCTACTCGAGTGAGTATCATCCTTACTGAGTACCTGCCTGCTCACCCGCAAAGATTCGGGTGACGGCGGGGGTGAGCGCTGTGTTGCGGGAATGAGCAGGAGGGAGCGGGGGAGAGAATGAGACATCTCCCCCTGTTCCCCTCCACTCTCCCCCGCCGCCCCCCCCGCCGGCACTAAATCTTTGCGGGCGAGCAGACAGATACTCGAAAAGAACGATACTCGCTCAAGTATCTGTCCTTACTGAGTAAGCCTTGCTCATCTCTAACGGTAATGCCTAGATGTCAATTTATTAATACATACCTAACACATATTTAAACCATTAAGTGACAGAGAAATAGTGACCCCAGTAATAATAGTGACCCCCTTAGTGGCCACAGTAGTAATAGTATCACTGTTTGTGGCCCAGTAGTAATAGTGTTCCCCATAGCAGCCACAATATTAATAGTGTCCCCCTTTATGGCCTCAGTAATAATGGTGACCCATGTTAGTGGCCCCAGTAGTCATAGTATCCCCATTAGCAGTCTCAGTAGTAATAATGACCCCCACAGTAGCCCCAGTAGTAACGCACCCCTTTGACCGATATACTTAAGTCCTCCTTGTCTTCAAAGTGCCGCTGTTCCTCTTCTCTGCACTGTTGTGGGCAGAGTGTGGTCAACCGGACTCCTCCTCCCTTCTCCTCTCCTCCTGCAAAACCAAGGAGAAGAAGTCAAGGGAACAGGATCCTGGGTGCATACACAGATGTCAGTTTGTGCACCTGTAGCACTGCTACTGAATGATTACCAGATGGTTTTGATGATCTGACGTATTGAAAGTGGGGCAAAAGTGGGATAGACATCCCAACAGTGGAACAAAAGGCCGTTAGCGGCCCTAGTAGTAATAGTGACTTCCATAATGACCCCGGTACTAATAGTGCCCCTGTTAGTAGACCTAGTAGTAATAGTGCCCCCATTAGTAGCGCCAGAAGTATAGTGATACCTGTTAGTGGCCATAGTAGTAAAAGTGGCTCCATTAGTAATAATGGCCCCCATAGTGGCCTAAATGCTAATATTATCTCACATGGTGGCCCTAGTAATAATAGTGACCCTTGTCAGTAGCTCCAGTGCTAATAGTGACATTCAGCCAGGCAGCAACCTGACAATCAATTAACTCAATTGCTCTGTAGTTCCAGTCCAGCAGTGGCGGTGGCTTAGGGTGGAAGTCTCAAGTCATCTTATAGGGGCACCCCTAGATAAGGGACCCGCAGATGAGCGTAGGCATAGATATGCTTGTGATAGCGTGACGTATACTCGCTGTAAGGGAGCAGTATAGCAGCTATTGCATGTGTATTGGTGCTTTTTACTGTACTGTTCTGCGCAGCCATCACCATTATCATCAGTGCGGGACATACCAGTGCCGTGATTTAACAAGCAGCCTAATTAGTCCGCAGTGATATTGATTTACCCCACAGTGAGTTCAGTGAGTGATTTTGTGCGGACATTTCACTTATTTTTTCACGCGTGTGAAATCAATGTGAATTTTGCGCTCTAAGACATATCAGGAGAGGTTACACGTGAGGCTATATACACAAGACTGATGGCGAGTTGTGCCTGGGATTCATGTCCATGTGCTGTCTGATGTGCAGGACAATGCACATTACATATCTTATTTTCGTGCGAGACTTGCACAAGAATGGGACATACAGTGATTTTTCGAACTTGGATCATCTGTCTGAGTGAAAAATCTCTTGTGTGCATGAACCCGTTCACATGAATGGGTTCTTATTCCATGCAAATTTCCACATGGAAGCATTGTCTGTGTAATAAGCCCTACGGAAGCCCATGGTACTGCTGATAATGCAGCAACCATATAAAAACATTTTTAATAATTTCTCAGTAATATTAATCAATCTATCACCAAATAAATAACTGTCCTTCACTGAGTGAAAAGAAAATATTCTGATTCTGGTCAACACTAGCTCTGGGATTACTTTGTGTATTTTGCAACAGGGTGAATTGGGGAGCACCGAGCACCAGAAATAAACAGATTTTACTACAAGTACTATCTACTATAAAATTGAATGTGTTACACTGGAGATGTTTTATGAAAATGAAGATAAACGAGAATTTGTTAATTTGTCATTGTCACTGACCTTTAAACGGAACAACGCGTATTCTCCAACCAGGCTTCATAATCCAAGAGCGTAAATAGCAAAGCAAATTAATGCTCAGGCTGCAGATATGTACAATCTGCTACATTGTAGGAGCTAGTGCCTGTCTTCTCCTTTACTTGCAGTAAAATTACTCTATTATTTACTTTGTCTTTATTCCTGTTACTTTCTGTCTTTGTTCACACTAACATAATACAAAAGCAATTTCTGTTTACAAACGAGCCATGACTGTTATACCATATCTATTTTTATGTGGATACTGTTGAACTCTGACATGTCCAAGTGACTTCACTACCATCTTTCAGAGGTACCAGTGTGTTGGAAGGCAGGAGTACCAGAAAAATGAAAGAAAACCGTGACAGAGGTTCTGAATGCAAATGTGAGGGCTATTTCTTAAGCCCCATTTACACAGGGCGAATGTCGGGCAAATGATGCCTGACACTCGTCCCCGCACATACTCGCTCCCGTGCTGTTGCACAGGAGTGGGTATAGCTAGCTCTCTGACAGAGCGACCAGCAGGGGAAGTAGGACGGCTGGAAGAGATTTGTCTCCCCGCTCTCCCCACCCCTCTCCATTCACTTAACATACTGCATAAACGATAGACGATGAGCTGAAGGATGATCGTTCAGTGCAAATAGCAGCCGTTCAGTACTGAACAGCCGCTGTGTTAAGAGAATGGAGAGGAACGGGGGAGAGCGAGGAGAGAAATCTCCTCCTGCCGCCTCGCTGTGAGCCAATGGTACTAGCTCTTGTGCAGCAGCACGGGAGTGAGTATGTGCGGGGACGAATGTCGGGCATTGTTTCTTAAGCCCTATTTACACAGGGCAAATGTCGGGCAAATGATACCTGACAGTCGTCCCCGAACATACTCGCTCCCGTGCTGCTACATAGGAGCTAGTAAAGCTAGCTCTCTGACAGAGCGACCAGCAGGAGAGGGTGGGACGGCTGGAAGAGATTTGTCTCCTCGCTCTCCCCATCCCTCTCCATTCACTTAACATACTGCATGGACGATGGACGATGAACTGAACGATGATCGTTCAGTGCAAATAGCAGCCATTCAGTACTGAACAGCCGTTGTGTAACGTGAATGGAGAGGGATGGGGGAGAGTGAGGAGAGAAATCTCCTCCTGCCACCTCGCTCTGAGCCAATGATACTTGCTCCTGTGCAGCAGCACGGGAGCGAGTATGTGCGGGGATGAATGTCGGGCATCGTTTGCCCGACATTTGTCCCGTGCAAATGGGCCTTAACTTTCCGTGTTTTATTCAACTTTACTACAATAATTAACATAGTGTGTAAGGCTGAAAAAAGATATGCCCATCCAGTTCAGCCTATTACCCCCAACCCCACAATGTTGATCAAGAGGAAGGAATCCCATTTTCCTCTTTTTAAGGGAAAATAAATTCCTTCCTGACTGCAATCTGGCAAACAGAACAAATCCCTGGATCAATGACCCTTTTGAAAAAATCAGTGACATGTAATATTGTTCCCCATCACCATGTCCTCAGGCAGAGCGTTCCATAGTCTTACTGCTCTTACAGTAAAAAAAACCACTTCTATGTTGGTATAGAAACCTTCATGACCATTTTTATTATCTACCTGTATAAAGATTGATCTTATGTAGAGATGAGCGAACGTACTCGTCCGAGCTTGATGCTCGGGCGAATATTAGGGTGTTCGGGATGCTCGTTACTCTTAACGAGCACCACGCGGTGTTCGGGTTACTTTCACTATCATCTCTGAGAAATTTGCGCGCTTTTCTGGCCAATAGAAAGACAGGGAAGGTATTACAACTTCCCCCTGCAACGTTCAAGCCCTATACCACCCCCCTGCAGTGAGTGGCTGGCGAGATTAGGTGTCACCCGAGTATTGAAATCTGCCCCTCCCGCGGCTCACTACGGATGCATTCTGACATTAGTTCAGGGAAAGTGCTATCGTGTTAGAGCTGCTATAGGGAGAGTGTTAGGAGTATTTTAGGTTTCAAGAACCCCAACGGTCCTTCTAAAGGCCATAAATCTTCTCTATATGCGCTCAATGGGGCCGGCGGCAGCAGCGCCGACCCCATTGAGAACATATAGAAGACAAATCCTTCTTTTCTGCCACAGCTGTAACAGCTGTGACAGAGAAGAACGATGTTTGCCCATTGAATTCAATGGAGCCAGCAATACAGCAGGTTCCACTGAATGCAATGGGCTGCCGGCGATCGCAGGATGAATTGTCGGGAAGGGGTTAAATATATAACCCCTTCCCTGCAATTCATCCAGAAATGTGTTACAATAAAAATATATACCGGCGTATAAGGCGACGGGGCGTATAAGACGACCCCCCAACTGTCACCTTATACGCCGGCAATACAGTGGAGCAAAGAATAAAAAGCATTACTCACTTCTTCAGACGATCTGCGCCGCTCCTGCAGGCTGTCACTTCCTCCTGGTGTTTGCACGCTTTTTCTTCCTCCTGGTTCCCGGCAGACTATTGCTTTCTCTACGAAAGGCTTTAAATCCCTGCCTCCAGAAACACATGTGCCTTCAGCCAATCACAGCCAATGACAATGATGTCATTGAATGGCTGTGATTGGCTGTGTTTCTGGAGGCGGGGATTTCAAGCCTTTCGTAGAGAAAGCAATAGTCTGCCGTGGACCAGGAGGGAGCAAGAGCCTGCAAACACCAGGAGGGAGTGACAGCCTGCAGGAGCGGCGCAGATCGTCTGAAGAAGTAAGTAATGCTTTTTATTCTTTGCTCCACTGTATTGCCGGCGTATAAGGTGACAGTTGGGGGGTCGTCTTATACGCCCGGTCGCCTTATATGCCGGTATATATTTTTATTGTAACACATTTCTGGATGAATTGCAGGGAAGGGCTTATATATTTAACCCTTTCCCGACAATTCATCCTGCGATCGCCGGCAGCCCATTGCACTCAGTGGAACCTGCTGTATTGCCGGCTCCATTGAATTCAATGGGCTAACATCGTTCTTCTCTGCCACAGCTGTTACAGCTATGGCAGAGGAGAACGATCTTTACGCTGACAGTGCGGGGGGGGGGCCCACTCTTGCCGCTATTGTGGCTTAATAGTGGGACCTGGGAACTTGAGATGCAGCCCACCATGTAGCCCCTCGCCTGCCCTATCCGTCACTGTGTCGTTCCCATCACTTTGTAGAATTGCCCAGATTTTCACACATGAAAACCTTAGCGAGCATCGGCGAAATACAAAAATGCTCGGGTCGCCCATTGACTTCAATGGGGTTCGTTACTTGAAACGAACCCTCGAGCATCGTGGTAATTTCGTTCCGAGTAACGAGCACCCGAGCATTTTGGTGCTCGCTCATCTCTAATCTTATGATTTATTATATTATTATCTTTATTTATGATTTTTTATTCTCTAAGGATTGATTTTATTATTATATACCTATATAATTATATATATTTGTTCTCTTTCTCTCGTATATTTATGCGTCACCATTTCTATTTTCTCCTTTCTCTTTGCTATCTGTCATTTTGTAATATGTGTTTGAATGTCAATAGATTTGTGCTTGAAAAAGGAGCAACTGAAGCTCCGAAACGCGTTGCACTCCACTGTTTGTTAATAAAAATATTTAGTTTGATTCTACCACAGAGGTTGTATCAGTCTTTATTACTATTATGTAGAGATGAGCGAACGTACTCGTCGGAGCTTGATACTCGTTCGAGTTTTAGCATGTTCGAGATGCTCGTTACTCATAACGAGTACCACGCGATGTTCGGGTTACTTTCACTTTCATCTCTGAGACGTTAGCGCGCTTTTCTGGCCAATAGAAAGACAGGGAAGGCATTACAACTTCCCCCAGCGACGTTCAAGCCCTATACCACCCCCCTGCAGTGAGTGGCTGGCGAGATCAGGTGTCACCCGAGTATATAAATCGGCCCCTCCCGCGGCTCGCCACAGATGCATTTTGACAAAGTTCAGGGAAAGTGCTGCCTTGCTGGAGTTGCTATAGGGAGAGTGTTAGGAGTTATTTTAGGCTTCAAGAACCCCAACGGTCCTTCTTAGGGCCACATCTGACCGTGTGCAGTACTGTTGAGGCTGCTTTTTGCAGTGTTGCACTTTTTTTTTTTGTATATCGGCCGTGCAGAGCGTTGCGTCCTCAGTCTGCAGTAATTTTACATAGTATAGGGCCAGTAGTGCTGAGGCAGGGACAGTGAAAAAGGTGAAAGACGTATACTGTCTATATAGGCAGTGAGCTTTTCCAAAAAAATTTGGGAAAAAACATTCTATTTGGGCTGCCTGTGACCATCCTGAGTGTACTGTGTCTCTGCTGGGGGTAGTAGTCCTAATTAATACGCAGCCAGCTAAGTGTTACAGCAGGCTTGCGCAAAATTCTTTCCTGGCTCTGCTGCGTGTTCCGTAAACGAAGTCAGCCTCCAACCACAGGCCAATAAGCGGCACATTTAATTACAGCGTTCTGTTTCTGCACTACTGGTAATACACCATGCTGAGGGGTAGGGGTAGGCCTAGAGGACGTGGACGTGGACGCGGGCGAGGACACGGAGGCCCAAGTCAGGGTGTGGGCACAGGCCGAGCTCCTGATCCAGGTGTATCGCAGCCGACTGCTGCGGGATTAGGAGAGAGGCACGTTTCTGGCGTCCCCAGATTAATCTCACAATTAATGGGTCCACGCAGTAGACCTTTATTAGAAAATGAGCAGTGTGAGCAGGTCCTGTCGTGGATGGCAGAAAGTGCATCCAGCAATCTATCGACCACCGAGAGTTCTGCGCCGTCCACTGCTGCAACTCTGAATCCTCTGGCTGCTGCTCCTCCTTCCTCCCAGCCTCCTCACTCCATTACAAAGACACATTCTGAGGAGCAGACAGACTCCCAGGAACTGTTCTCGGGCCCCTGCCCAGAATGGGCAGCAATGGTTCCGAATCCTCTCCCACTGGAGGAGTTTGTCGTGATCGATGCCCAACCTTTGGAAAGTTCCCGGGGTCCGGGGGATGAGGCTGGGGACTTCCGGCAACTGTCTCAAGACCTTTCAGTGGGTGAGGAGGACGATGGCGATGAGACACAGTTGTCTATCACTCAGGTAGTAGTAATTGGAGTAAGTCCGAGGGAGGAGCGCACAGAGGATTCGGAGCAAGAGCAGCAGGACGATGAGGTGACTGACCCCACCTGGTTTGCTAAGCATACTGAGGACAGGTCTTCAGAGGGGGAGGCAAGTGCAGCAGCAGGGCAGGTTGGAAGAGCCAGTGCGGTGGCCAGGGGTAGAGGCAGGGCCAGACCGAATAATCCACCAACTGTTTCCCAAAGCGCCCCCTCGCGCCATGCCACCCTGCAGAGGCCGAGGTGCTCAAAGGTCTGGCAGTTTTTCACTGAGAGTGCAGACGACCGACAAACAGCGGTGTGCAACCTTTGTCGCGCCAAGATCAGCCGGGGAGCCACCACCACCAGCCTCACCACCACCAGCATGCGCAGACATATGATGGCCAAGCACCCCACAAGGTGGGACGAAGGCCGTTCACCGCCTCCGGTTTGCACTGCTGCCTCTCCCCCTGTGCCCCAACCTGCCACTGAGATCCAACCCCCCTCTCAGGACACAGGCACTACCGTCTCCTGGCCTGCACCCACACCCTCACCTCCGCTGTCCTCGGCCCCATCCACCAATGTCTCTCAGCGCAGCGTCCAGCCGTCGCTAGCGCAAGTGTTTGAGCGCAAGTACGCCGCCACGCACCCGCACGCTCAAGCGTTAAACGTGCACATAGCCAAATTGAACAGTCTGGAGATGCTGCCGTATAGGCTTGTGGAAACGGAGGCTTTCAAAAGCATGATGGCGGCGGCGGCCCCGCGCTACACGGTTCCCAGTCGCCACTACTTTTCCCGATGTGCCGTCCCAGCTCTGCACGACCACGTCTCCCGTAACATTGTACGCGCCCTCACCAACGCGGTTACTGCCAAGGTCCACTTAACAACGGACACGTGGACAAGCACAGGCGGGCAGGGCCACTATATCTCCCTGACGGCACATTGGGTGAATTTAGTGGAGGCTGGGACAGAGTCAGAGCCTGGGACCGCTCACGTCCTACTCACCCCCAGAATTGCGGGCCCCAGCTCGGTGGTGGTATCTGCGGCGGTGTATGCTTCCTCCACTAAACCACCATCCTCCTCCTCCTCCTACGCAACCTCTGTCTCTCAATCAAGATGTGTCAGCAGCAGCACGTCGCCAGCAGTCGGTTTCACGCGGCGTGGCAGCACAGCGGTGGGCAAGCATCAGCAGGCCGTGCTGAAATTACTCAGCTTAGGAGAGAAGAGGCACACGGCCCACGAACTGCTGCAGGGTCTGACAGAGCAGACCGACCACTGGCTTGCGCCGCTGAGCCTCCAACCGGGCATGGTCGTGTGTGACAACGGTCGTAACCTGGTGGCGGCTCTGCAGCTCGGCAGCCTCACGCACATGCCATGCCTGGCCCACGTCTTTAATTTGGTGGTTCAGCGCTTTCTGAAAAGCAACCCATGCTTGTCAGACCTGCTCGGAAAGGTGCGCCGGCTCTGCGCACATTTCCGCAAGTCCCACACGGACGCTGCCACCCTGCGCACCCTGCAACATCGGTTTAATCTGCCAGTGCACCGACTGCTGTGTGACGTGCCCACACGGCGGAACTCTACGCTCCACATGATGGCCAGGCTATATGAGCAGCGTAGAGCTATTGCGGAATACCAACTCCAACATGGGCGGCGCAGTGGGAGTCAGCCTCCTCAATTCTTTACAGAAGAGTGGGCCTCGTTGGCAGACATCTGCCAGGTCCTTGGAAACTTTGAGGAGTTTACCCAGATGGTGAGCGGCGATGCTGCAATCATTAGCGTCACCATTCCTCTGCTATACCTCTTGAGAAGTTCCCTGCAAAGCATAAAGGCAGATGCTTTGCGCGCGGAAACGGAGGCAGGGGAAGACAGTATGTCGCTGGATAGTCAGAGCACCCTCATGTCTGTATATCAGCGCGTTGAGGAGGAGGAGGGGGAAGAGACAGCTTGGCCCACTGCTGAGGGTACCCATGCTGCTTGCCTGTCATCCTTTCAGCGTGTGTGGCCTGAGGAGGAGGAGGAGGAGGAGGATCCTGAAAGTGATCTTCCTAGTGAGGACAGCCATGTGTTGCATACAGGTACTCTGGCACACATGGCTGACTTCATGTTAGGATGCCTTTCTCGTGACCCTCGCGTTACATGCATTCTGGCCACTACGGATTACTGGGTGTACACACTGTTCGACCCACGGTATAAGGAGAACCTTTCCACTCTCATACCCGAAGAGGAAAGGGGTTCGAGAGTGATGCTATACCACAGGACCCTGGTGTACAAGCTGATGGTAAAATTCCCATCCGACAGTGCTAGTGGCAGAAGGCGCAGTTCCGAGGGCCAGGTAGCAGGGGAGGCGCGGAGATCAGGCAGCATGTACAGCACAGGCAGGGGAACACTCTCTAAGGCCTTTGACAGCTTTCTGGCTTCCCAGCAAGACTGTGTCACCGCTCCCCAGTCAAGGCTGAGTCGGCGGGAGCACTGTAAATGGATGGTGAGGGAGTACATAGCCGATCGCACGACCGTCCTCCGTGACGCCTCTGCTCCCTACAACTACTGGGTGTCGAAGCTGGACACATGGTCTGAACTCGCACTCTATGCCCTGGAGGTGCTTGCTTGTCCTGCGGCTAGCGTCTTGTCAGAGAGGGTGTTTAGTGCGGCTGGGGGAATCATCACGGATAAGCGTACCAGCCTGCCAATCGACAGTGCCGACAGGCTTACACTCATAAAGATGAACAAAGCCTGGATTTCCCCAGACTTTTCTTCTCCACCAGCGGACAGCAGCGATACCTAAACAATACGTAGGCTGCACCCACGGATGGAAGCATCGTTCTCTATCACCATCAAAAGCGGGGACCTTTTAGCTTCATCAATCTGTGTATTATATTCATCCTCCTCCTCCTGCTCCTCCTCCTGAAACCTCACGTAATCTCGCCGAACGGGCAATTTTTCTTAGGCCCACAAGGCTCAGTCATATAATTTTTGTAAACAATTTTTATACGTTTCAATGCTCATTAAAGCGTTGAAACTTGCGCCTGAACCAATTTTTATTTTAACTGGGCTGCCTCCAGGCCTAGTTACAAATTAAGCCACATTAACCAAAGCAATTAATGGGTTTCACCTGCCCTCTTGGTTGGGCATGGGCAATTTTTCTGAGGTACATTAGTACTGTTGGTACACCAATTTTTTGGGGCCCTCGCCTACAGTGTAATCCAATTAATTTTTTGCCCACCTGCATTAAAGCTGACGTTACATCAGCTGTGCTGGGCACTGCAATGGGATATATTTATGTACCGCCGGTGGGTTCCAGGGAGCCACCCATGCTGTCGGTCCACACGGAGTTGTAACTGCATGTGTCCACTTCTAAAGAACCCCAGTCTGACTGGGGCATGCAGTGTGGCCGAAGCCCACCTGCATTTAACATGACATTACCTCAGCTGTGATGGGCAATGCAATGGGATATATTTATGTACCGCCGGTGGCTTCCTGGCACCCACCCATGCTGTCGGTCCACACGGAGTTGTAACTGCATGTGCCTACTTATAAAGAACCCCAGTCTGACTGGGGCATGCAGTGTGGGCCGAAGCCCACCTGCATTTAATCTGACGTTAGCTCTGCTGTCCAGGGCACTGCAATGGGATAGATTTATGTACAGTTGGTGGGTTCTAGGGAGCCACCCATGCTGTGGGTGCACACGGAATTCCCATTGCGGAGTTGTACCTGCCTGTGACTATTTATAAAAAAACGCGGTCTGACTGGGGCATGCAGACACCTTGACAGAATGAATAGTGTGTGGCACATAGGTTCCCCATTGCTATGCCCACGTGTGCAGCTCCAGATGGAGGTGGCACAGGATTGGATTTCTCATTGCTTCTGTACAGCATTGTGGGCTATCGCCCCGCCCCTTTTAAAGAGGGTCGCTGCCTAGTTGTGCCAACCCTCTGCAGTGTGTGCCTGCGGTTCCTCCTCATGGCAGACGCACTTATAAATAGACATGAGGGTGGTGTGGCATGAGGCAGCTGAAGGCTGCGCAGGTACAATTTGGTGTGCGCTGTGGACACTGGGTCGTGCGGGGGGGGGGGGGGGTTGGGCAGCATGTAACCCAGGAGAAGTGGCAGCGGAGTGTGCTTTGTTGGAGGTAGTGTGGTGCTTAGCTAAGGTATGCATTGCTAATGAGGGCTTTTCAGAAGTAAAAATTGTTGGGAGGGGGGGGGAGCCCACTCTTGCCGCTATTGTGGCTTAATAGTGGGACCTGGGAACTTGAGATGCAGCCCAACATGTAGCCCCTCGCCTGCCCTATCCGTTTCTGTGTCGTTCCCATCACTTTCTTGAATTGCCCAGATTTTCACAAATGGAAACCTTAGCGAGCATTGGCGATATACAAAAATGCTCTGGTCGCCCATTGACTTCAATAGGGTTCGTTACTCGAAACGAACCCTCGAGCATTTCGTCCCGAGTAACGAGCACCCGAGCATTTTGGTGCTCGCTCATCTCTACTATTATGCATTGACTGTACAAAAGAGCTTGCACATATGACAATAGTTTAATCTAGTCCCAAGCAATACTATAAATGTGATGACATTTTTCATAATCAGCTGGTACTGTATATCTTGCTTGAACCTCCTGCACATGGCCATATTAAGGCAATGTAGAAACTCCATGAATCTTAGGGGGAGTCATAGACTTCTATGGGGCTCTATTATACTTCCATATGCCTTTGATTACCCATCAAAACGGTCTGTTAGCTGCTGTATTTAGGGGTGTCATCATTCTTGGGCATACGATGGTGAAGTCCTGGTTCTTTCTTGGTCTGGCAGGGTGCAACAGAGAGCTCTTAAAAGAGGCCCTCTGCACCTGCCACTTTCACAAGTAAAGGCCCTTTTACAAATAACAATTATCATTTAAAAAAATCGTTCAAGCAATTGAAAGTGAACAATAATCACTCCGCCTGCAGCCGTGCCGAGAAGAACAGCAGCACAATTCTGTGAAAAAAAGAACATCTGGACCTTATCAGGCTCTGCCTATTTTATTTTTGAGGACCTTTGATGATGTCACCATCATGTGATCAAGGGCATAGCATGTAACTCACTCACACAGTCACTTACGGACAGATGGTCATTAGTATTTTGATTAGGGCAGTCTGAGTCAGATGGAGAAGTCAAGGGAAAGTGAATGGCTCCAATCGGAGATGTCACCTCTGCGTCTTGAATTTTATCCGAATTCACTTCAAGAGTTCTCCAGAGGCATCATATCAGGATTTTAACTCATTTTTAACCAGCACCTCCAACTTTCATACTTTTTTCTCCATGAACATGCAGCCTTGAAATGTTCCAGTACTTTTCCACAGTCCCTATTTACATAACCATTCCATTTATTTTCATCACCAGACCAATGTTACTTGCTGCCTTTTTAGCTTTGGCTCTTTTTTCTTAGGATGGTATTCCTGACTACTACGTAGCCTATAGCTCGTCTCCCCTAGAAGCATTATGTTAAGTACATAGCCACAGGGGGCTACATTTGCCACTGTACAACTTGACACATTTTTGCCATATTTAAATAATTTAATTTCACGTCTATGGCTTACAATTGCAGGCAGTTTACCAGTACTTACATTTATATAGCATTATTGAGGGATACAACATAGAACGGCCATGTGTTAAATGTTCTAAAATCTCATTCTCCTTTTTATCTACTTAAAGGGGTTGTCCCGCGCCGAAACGTTTTTTTTTTTTTTCAATAGCCCCCCCCCCCCCCCCGTTCGGCGCGAGACAAACCCGATGCAGGGATAAAAAAAAAAAAGGGTAGTACTTACCCGAATCCCCGCGCTCCGGTGACTTCTTACTTACCTTGTGAAGATGGCCGCCGGGATCTTCACCCTCGGTGGACCGCAGGTCTTCTGTGCGGTCCATTGCCGATTCCAGCCTCCTGATTGGCTGGAATCGGCACACGTGACGGGGCGGAGCTACGAGGAGCCGCTCTCTGGCACGAGTGGCCCCATTCAGAAGACAGAAGACAGGACTGCGCAAGCGCGTCTAATCGGGCGATTAGACGCTGAAGATTAGACGGCACCATGGAGACGGGGACACCAGCAACGGAACAGGTAAGTGAATAACTTCTGTATGGCTCATATTTAATGCACGATGTACATTACAAAGTGCATTGATATGGCCATACAGAAGTGTATACCCCCACTTGCTTTCGCGGGACAACCCCTTTAACTACTATAAATATGTCACGGACCTCTATACCCCTTAAGTGAATGCCATTACTATCCCTCAGTTCAGAATCCCAACATCAAGTTGCAGTTATTTTCACAGCTAATGGAAGACCTGCTTCTGTAATGTAATTTACTGCCTACACATTTTAGACGTCCTCATCTATAATGAAAATGAATTATTGTTTTAACTCAACCCGAAATATGGATTTTGCTTTGATTTGTGCTTATAAATGCCTATCTTTGTTTTCTCAAGGACAGGAAGCAGGTATGTTCTTTGTTTCTTGTAACATAGAATGTTTTGTACAATGGCCAAGGTAATGAAGAGCAAATTTTGAACATATCTTGTTTGAAAATGTCACTGGTGTTTTTTTCTTTTTCATGTTATTCACTTCAAAATATAAAATGTCGAATGCCAGTTTTTTTTGTCAAACAGTCTTTGTAAAAAGTAAACTAGTATAATAAAATCTAGCAATAAACTGCATAGCACTTATAGACCTAGTCACAACTTGTCTACCCCAGGGGTGCACAACCTGTTCAGGTCCTGGAGCCACAATGTCAGATTGAAACCCACTCAAAGGCTGCAATAAAACGTAATGAGATATTATGAACTGATACATTTATGGCATATCAAAAGTTCAGTATACAAATGTAGCAGCGCTGATTTAGAAATCTGGTATGCTACGTAACGAGCATAGCTGCAGTACGTGCGCTAAGCTATTTGCGTGGCATGACTATTGCAATTCAGTTTTAATAGCTGGGCACACTAACAGCCATGCCAGCGGGAATCAGTGTTAGCCCCAGGGGCATAACTATAGAGGATGCAGGGGATGCGGTTGCACCCGGGCCCAGGAGCCTTAGGGGGCCCATAAGGCCTCTCTTCTCCATATAGGGAGCCCAGTACTATAAATAAAGCATTATAGTTGGGGGCCCCATTCCAGGTTTTGCATTGGGGCCCAGGAGCTTCAAGTTATGCCTATGGTTAGCCCTGCTACATCGGTATGTCATAAATGTCTGATAGGTACAGGTTTCACTGCCAGGACTCCCACTGATTGACAAAAAGAATGTGGAAAAATACTGGTGTGAAGGCGCAACACTCTAAGCGGGGTCTTGCTCCACCCTCCTTTTTCATCTCTTTTACTCCCACTGATTGGGACAATGAGGTCTCCTTATCCCCAGTCAGCACTCCAGAGAGTAGACTACATCCACGTACGAGCGGCTCTCCCCATTGAAGATTATTTCAGAGTTTCCAATAAACTATAATGGAGAAAACCGCCTGCATAGACAGCTTCCTAATGTATATATTCCTTCCTGGAGTGCCAGCCTGGGGTCAAGAGACCCCATTCTCCTGATATATGGGGACCCATGGATAAAAGTGCATATTAGTAATTATCTGTCCCTACTCCTGTACTATGTGCCAGTCTTCTCTTCATTCTAACATGGGAACTACATGTGAGTTGCCAGCACACATGTCACGGTAGGGGCAGGTAACACAGGAATCAAAGAATGATGTGGACACCAGGCTTTAAAAATATATATATTATTTTCTTTCAACAAATATGAATATGCTTAACTCTAACGATAGTGGAGTATGGTAACAATCTGTTATGAAGCACAAAGATCAGTAACACACTTCAACTGTAGAACAAGTGGTAGTACCACCCAACATTTCAACCCAGCAATAGCAGCTGCCCACACACAGTCCAGTGGCTGACTGCATCGAGTTGTGACAAATAGTAGTGTACACCTGATGCACTGAGATCCCAACAGTGTCTGGTGGGGAGAGAGTGCTGTGAGAGGAGAAGCTATCTGCAGAATAGAATGGCTTCTCCTTCATGGAGGCATATGAGCTGGATGGGAAAGCAGTAAAACATATAGAGGGTGTTGTGACAGATTGGGGGGCACAGGGCTCTTGAAAACTATAAATGATGGAGACACTTATTAATAAACTGTAATATGGGAATAGAGCAGTTGTGCAGAACAGAGGAGTAGAAGGCTGTAGCTCTAAGGGCTCGTTCACATTATAGGCACGTGAAAAGATCGCGTCCAATAGAACCAATGGTTTCCTATAGAAGCGTTCACATGAAGGAATTTTAGATGCGCAAAGATAGAGCGTGAGACTACAATGCCCACATCTAAGGTCTGTAGTGTGTGAAAAGATAGGAGCTGACTTATCTTTGGTGCGTGATGTGTAGGAATTTCCATAGACTCCAACTGGAGCTAGATAACATGTACCACACACCTCTGATCATGTGAAGGGGCAATTTCACTGCTAATTAAGCTTGAGATTTAATAGCTGAAAATCATTCATTTACGTGATTTTTAGTGCAGTATAGACGCAATTTTTTCACGTGCCTATACTGTGGGAAAGCACGCTCGTCTGAGTGGGGACTAATTTGCAATTAGCTGCAGCGGTATCCGTGTGTGTCTTTCCCCCTCCTCCTCCTTCCTCTCTCCTCTCAATTGACTTCTATGGGCCACATGAGGTATCACTCTCCCCCACTTAGGCTGCCTGTCCATGGGCGTTTTTGCATTGCGTTCCCCGCAGCGAGAATCCGGCCGCAGGGAACGCAGTGAACGCTTTCCATACATAGCGTTGCTATGGAAAGCACAGCCCCCCTCTCCACTTACGAGCGGCAAATCGCTGCATGCCACGACATCCGTCAGCTGTCTCCTGCTCCCCGACGGGGGCTCCCACGACGGAACGCCTGTGGACAGGCAGCCTTAATGAGTTCTGCCTTATTATCTATGTTACTAGAGATGACACTTGAGAATAAGCCATAGAGACCAACTTAGAGGTAGTGAGGCCACTAGTGGCAAGTGCTTTTTTTTCTGCACAAAAACATAATTTTAGGTAAATAAAGTGATTTGCACTTTTGCTAGTTATTATATTGGCTACTGTATTAACACAAGTTGTCTCATAGTGCTGTGACCAGTTAAGCAATAAATAATATTTATTTAGAATAACTGTTTCACTGCTAGTTCTATCCACCAGACTTCTTTATTTATCAGTAGATAAATATCAGTATTATTAGAGTACATGCTCATGGACGTTTTTCCATCTGACTTTCAGGCCGAAAAATTGGGCCGAAAATTGGACGGAAATAGCATTCATTCATTTGAATAGGTATATGCACATGGGATTCTCTTTTAGGCCTTAGTCACACGGGCGTTTTTTCGTGCGATTTGCGGATCGCATGACGGACGCGCATCCGCAAATCGCGTGACCAGGGCCAAAAAAATCGCCCGAAGAATCTGCTCCTAGCCGCGTTTCATTAGAAATGGTCCGGAGCTGTCCAGCGCATTGAATTCAATGGAGCCGGCAATACAGCCGGCTCTATTGAAAGCAATGGGCTGCCGGCGAGCGCAGGATGAATTGTCGGGAAGGGCTTAAATATATAAGCCCTTCCCTGCAATTCATCCAGAAAAGTGTAAAAATAAAAAAAATCTATATACTCACCTTGTCCCGGCAGACGGACTTCAGAGCGGCCGGCCTGCAGTGGGTGTGAAGGGGGTGTGAGTCAGACTTGCCCCTGATTGGCTCAGTGGGTGTGAAGGGGGTGTGAGTTAGCCTTGCCTCTGATTGGCTCAGCGCTGAGCCAATCAGGGGCAAGTCTGACTCACACCCCCTTCACACCCACTGCAGGCCGGCCGCTCTGAACTCCGTCTACTGGGACAAGGTAAGTATATGTATATTTTTTATTTTAACACATTTCTGGATGAATTGCAGGTAAGGGCTTATATATTTAAGCCCTTCCCGACAATTCATCCCGCGCACGCCGGCAGCCCATTGCTTTCAATGGAGCTGGCTGTATTGCCGGCTCCATTGAATTCAATGGGCAAACATCTTTCTTCTCTGCCACAGCTGTTACAGCTGTGGCAGAGAAGAATGATTTGTCTTCTATATGTTCTCAATGGGATCGGCGCTGCTGCCGCCGGCCCCATTGAGCGCATATAGAGAAGAGAACAGGAATCGCAGATCGCAGATAGGTGCGATCTGCGAATTTCTGTTCTATAATTTATCGGACGAGCGCATAAAAAGCGCTCATGTGTCCGATACCATTGCAAAGCAATGGTTTTATAAAATCGCCGGACGCATGCGCATGCGCAAGTCGCGCGAAAAAGCGCCCGTCTGACTAAGGCCTTACTCAGAAAAATAGTCCGAGCTGAAAAAAAGGTCAGGATGTCCTATTCTAGCCCAAGTGTCGGATAAGAATAGCACATGTCAATGATGGGATGTCCATGTGCTGACCAATGCAAGTTGCATGTACCCCATGGCTGTATATATACGGGCGAGAAACGTCTGCGAATTCCATCTGATGCGATATGCATGGAGCTCACACAAATCAATGTCCTGGTTTTTTGGTGATTCTCTTTAATAATCACCTATTATTTCCTATGGGTGCATGAAGAAAAAATCACATTGCACTCAATGCGCTTTTTTCATTTTAAGGGTCAAGAGTGGTGTTGTCTCTCCTAAAGGAGAGACGACGCCCCTCTTGACCCACGGCACAGACCTCTCACCAGCCAAGCCAGAAACCTACTGCACACTGATGAGGGGCAAACACCTCGAAACAGCTGTATGTGTATGGATTCTGGATTGGTTTCCTATTCCCCAACATTGTTTTACGGACTTGTTAAAAAGTCGTACGTTGATTTGATCCAATAGGTGGCGCTGCAGAGGTATTATTCCATCTTCCTTATTTTCCATTTTAAGTATTGCTTTTTTTATGCACGTGAAAAATGTGTGTGCAAATTCAATGGATGCTAATCCAATGTGTTTTTAAAGCCAAATCACATCTTATTAGCAGAAAAATCATAGGCTTATGAGGTCAGTCTAATTTTCTCCAACCAATATCGCACTCGCCCACGTAAATTCAGGGCTTATTCACATGATCGTATTTACGCAGACATTTAGTTGCGTTAAAAAAAATCACACATAAAATGTAACCATGTGAAACATTAGATTCCAAAGGGTTCATTAAGACGAACGATAAAAAAATAGGACACATGCTGCATAAAAAGATAAGTCTTGCCCTATCTTTTGACGTGATCCACAGCAAGTTCTCATGGACTTCTATGGAAGCTTGAAAAAAAGCGTATTTTTTAACATTCACGTAGCAGTGCCCCTTGGGAATGACATGAAATACGCAACTAAAGATCAGGCCAAATATTCTATAAACGCATATGGTCGTGTGAAGGAGGCCTTAAAGTTAATACGTGTTAGGTTGACCCTGGATTAACCCTTTCATCACCACCCAGCATAAATATATAGATTATCCCTATTTCCATGTTAATCTACTTATTTTTTTTACTTGACTATCTAATAAGGATTAAACATAAAAAGGTATTTGCTCCAATTTGGTCTGACAAGAAAGTCTCATCTGTTCTACAAGAAGAAGACATATTTAAACAGAAAAAACCATAAAACTTTACAATGTGACATAAAGAAAGACATTTTACTTTGATAACCCATACCCTAAGACTATTGGAAATGAAAGTGTTAATAACATTGAGTCATTATGCATCCCCAAACCATGCAGCTGATGTTCGCTTTGCCACAACCTTGTGCCTCTGTATCATAATGCAGCAGGAAGGACAAAGCAATAACTTTTTAATAGTCTGCGACTTTTTTTTGAGTGTAACCTTCTTTTAAGTTTTTTTTCACATTGAGGCTTTTTCTTCAGTATTGTTGCCTTGAATCAATTGGATATCTCAAGTAAGCTTATAACTACCTGTCAACTCGGAAGCTTGATCACTTCCTCCATGCTTGAAATGTCAATATCTACATTACCTGCATATAAATGAAAACAATCTGCTTGACATGAATTTTAACTAAATACAGTACATCCGCTATATTTATGTGCAGTCAACTTGATATTATTTGAAGTACCATCAATGGTAATCCAATAATTCAGTGTGGGACTGAGATTTCCTCTGACATGCAGGAACAGTTTAGAGTATAACTCGGCTTCAGCTGTTCACCGTCACTAGAAAAATTATGCAGCATGCAATAAGGCTTCATTCACACAAGCGTGTATTTGCGCACACCTATGTGCGCACAAAACCACGAGTCAACGGACGTGCCAAAAAACGCGTGAACAAAACTGTGTACCCATTGCTTTTACAGGGCCACTGCTGCTGCCGGTGGCCCTATTGAAAGCAATGGGATGCCGGCAACCCCTGCTTTAAATATAAGCCCTTCCCTGAAAATTATCCCTAGCTTGTGTAAAAAAAAAACTATATATACTCACCTCTCCGGCGCTGTCAGGGCTCGGGGCATCTAGCTGCTTGGCTTCCCTGCTCTGTATTGAAGCTCTTTCAGCAGGCAGAGATTTAAAATCCCCACCTTCTGAAAGAGCTGCATCTGATTGGCTGAGCACTTAGCCAATCACAGGCAGTGTTCAACCATCACTGTTACAGTGTTCAGTGATTAAGGGGACTCCCCACGGGGAATATTTATGGGCAGCATGGACCTATGGGGTGCACGCATGTACTGTCTTTTGTAGGTGCACAAATTTACACGCCTGTAAAACGTGGACATGTGAACACACCATTGGGAACCAATGGTTCTAATAGAAGCGTGGTTTTGTGCGCACGTACGCGTGCACAAATACACGCTCATATGAATGAGACCTTACAATGCTGTATCCTTTTCATAGGTTTAACCCCTTAATGACGCGGCCATTTTTTTCCATTTTCATTTTTCCCTCCCCTTTTTAAAAAAATCATTCATAACTCCTTTATTTATCAATCGACGTCGCCGTATGAGGGCTTGTTTTTTGTGGGACAAGTTGTAGTTTTTAATGGTGCTATTTAAAATACCATATAATGTACTGACAAAATTTTAAAAAATTCTAAGTGGAGTAAAATTTAAAAAGAAGACATTCCGCCATCTTTCAGTGCGTCTTGTTTCTACGGCAAACAAATTGCAACAAAAACGACATGATAACTTTATTCTATGGGTCAGTATGATTGCTACAATACCAAACTTGTATAGTTTTTTACTATACTACTCTTTTTTTTTTTTTTTTAAAGACATTTAATTTTTTTCAATTATTTTCTGCGGTCATCTTGTGCGTGCAATAACTTTTTTATTTTTCCGTCGAAGTAGTTCAGCGAGGGCTCGTTTTTTGTGGGATGTCCTGTAGTTTCCGTTAGTACTAAATTGGAATACATGCAACTTTTTGATTGCTTTTTATTGCATTTTTTTCTGGGAGACAGGGTTACTGAAAAACTGCATTTCTGGCATTCTCTTTTTTTTTTTTTTTTCGGGCGATGTTCACCATGCGGTGTAAATAATGTACTACTTTGATATATCGGACTTTTACAGACGCGGCGATACCAAATATGTATTTTTATTTTATGATTTAGATTTTTTAATTGCAGATATGGCAAAAGGGGGGTGATTTAAACTTTTATTACTTTTTTGTTTACAATTAAAAAACTTTATTGAACTATTTAACTTCACTTTTAAGTCCCCCTGGGGGACTACAATATGCGATGCTTTGATCTCTCCTGCAGTATGATGTAATCCACAGGGATGGCTTGATAGGCAGTTTCTCAAGGCAGCCTTGGGGGCCTTTCAGAAGGCCCCCGGCAGCCATGACACCTGCACGGCTCCCCCGATCTCACCGCTGAGGGGATTTAATTGTCTTTGTCAGAATTGTCAGTGGCATTTAAAGGGTTAATAGCAGCGATCGGCCGAATGGCCAATTGCAGCTATTGTCCGCAGGTGTCAGCTGTAATAAACAGCTGACGCCCGCGCTGTATGAAGAGAGGTCGCCCCGCATACATACCCCGACGTACCTCTTTGCATACATACCCCGATGCTGCAGGACGTAAATGTTTGTCTTGGAGCGGGAAGGGGTTAAAGCCACTTTGAACCACATTTAGGGCTCTTTCACACTGGCGTCGTTTTAACACTCAGATGATGATGATTGTCCGTTCAGTCGCATCCGACCTTCGGTCACTTCACGGATCAATGTTCTCCACGCATTTCTGTCTTTCACCGCTTCTTTCAGTTCCACAATTGACATGTTCTTGGTGGTCTTTGATGTATAATTTGGTTCTTTGTCGTCCTGATCTTCTCTTCCCACTGACCTTGCCAAGCATTAGTCCTGTTTCCAGTGAGTTAGCGCGCATCACATGTCCAAAAAAAGAGAGCTGCTGCTTGACGATTTTGCCGTCTTGTGATATTTTCGGTTTGGCGTGATCTAACACTACCTTGTTCCTTGACATAGCGGTCCAAGGTATCTGTAGCATTCTCGTCCAGCACCATGCTAATGTCCTTGCTTTTCCAGATCTTTTCCATTCCTTGCATTCCTTTCCTACCAAGTGTAATCTGCCTCTCGATCTCAGGTCCAGATTGCCCGACAAGCACGTTGCGGCTGCTATTAGCCAGTATGCCCCTTCCCTCACGCCCTCTCTTTGCCGGACGACTCTCATGGAGGTCTACAGGAGCCAGGGGCGCTGTGCCGTCAAAAGATAGGACATGTCCTTTCTTTTAAAGGCGTTTAACCACTAGCGTTTTTTTAATGCTGCGATGTCGCTGAGTTTTCTTAACTGCAAATGTCAATGGGACTTTCTAATGTTAAAATCGCATCGCACAAAAATCGCAAGCTTGTGCTTCTGCGATTTTTCTGCAAAATTCACAGACGTGACTACCACTAAAAACGTATTTTATTAAATATATTAAAAGACATAAACTGGGCACTACAAAGACAACACACAGCAACCAGGTACCTCTTCGTTATAGGAGGATGAGGACCTGGAGTTATTTGATACTTGATAAGCGATAAAAAAAAAAATGTTTTATGATAACAAACAAAAACACTCTACCCAAGATGGATTCAAAAAAGCAAAGGATAATTCAATATAGGAGCCAAAATAGCTGGTTTATTCTATGTGTAAACAAGGCAGGGTTACCATTTGGACTCTCACTTGTGATGGAACACTATCACTATCAGTGATCAGGACTCAGGCTCCAACAATTGAGCGTCCTGAATTGTTATGGGTGTCGACAAGACAGGATCACCATCTAGGTATTCACTTATGATGATCAGTACTTGAGTAAGCCAGTACAAATACTCAGATCAGTTCTAGAGTTGGTCAGTACTTATACTCTACGCGTTTCACCATTAATTTGTTGGATCATCAGGAGATACAGTACTTGAGTCATAGGTTCATAGGTAGAAGGAATGAGAAATCCCCGAGAGAACATCAAACTAATATATAAAAAGCTGTATCTAAGATGAATACAGCAAAACTTGTGTAGTGATCAGGATAAATATCCTTATTATAGGAGAGTTCTATACTCTCAATTAGGGCATTAAGGTAACTCTTAGGGTTGGTCCTGGGCTGGTGGGAAGAAAAATATGTTTTCTCCACCGAAAATCACGACTGGTCCAGTAACATTCTTACCTGGATCAGATACATCGACGATATCTTGATCCTCTGGACAGGTTCTAAACCACAGTTCCAAGATTTTGTCACTTGGTTGAATAGCAACGATTTAAATTTGAAATTTACAGCTGACATTAACAAATCATCCATGACATTCTTGGATGTTATCATTGAAATTCAACAAGATGGCAGGATCACGTCAAACCTGTATCGTAAGAAAACTGCAACTAACAGCTTACTCTCTTGGAACAGCTTCCACCCTCAGCCTCTAAGACAAGGCATTCCTAAGGGGCAGTTCCTAAGAATTCGAAGGAACTGCTCCGAGGAACACACCTTCAATAGTGAATGCCATAAATTGAGAGATAGGTTTTTACGAAGAGGGTACCCTATTCACATTCTGGATAAAGCTGAACAACATGCACGTACCTGTAATAGAAATAAGTTACTCATCCCAAAAAAACGCGATGAGTCAACAGACATGCGCATTATCGGCACCTACGATACCGGACAGAAACAAGTGCTCGAGATACTCCAATCGTACTGGGATATCCTTCAAAACGATAAAGACGTGAAAACTTTCATTCCTACGCATCCCAAAGTGACTTATCGACGTGGCCGTAACATCAAAGACCACTTAGTTAAGAGCTTCTTCAAATCACCAAAATCACAAGGTGACTGGCTTTCCCGCTCCATCCCTACGGGCACCTTTACATGTACTAACTGCCTGACGTGCAAATTTATTAAGAAAGGGAATACTTTTGGATCTACTACAACAGGGAAAGAGTATGTCACAAGGGACTTTATCAACTGTCTCTCCACCAATGTTGTCTATCTCATCACCTGCAGGTGCGGGAAACAATACATAGGGAAAACTAGGCAGCAATTCCGCCGCAGGATATTAGCACACATAGGCAACATTGAGAGGAAAGAAGCCACCTCAGTATCAACTCATGTCCTACAGTCACATAAAGGTGACGCGAGCTGTTTGAAATTCCAGGGAATGGAAGTTATAAAATCTGATGGAAGGAGGGGCGACGTGGATTCCTTGCTTCTGCAAAAAGAAGCAGGATGGATCTATCGGTTTGATACGATCCAACCGGCTGGCCTGAACGAACAATTGTTGTTCAACTGTTTCCTTTAGGGGTCTTCCGCGATTACTACAGTTTTGGCCTCTTCCATTACCTATCAACTATCTTCTCTCAAAAGGGAGAGAGAGAGGAGAGAGAGAAAGGAAAGAAAAGAAAAAAAGAAGAGAAAAAAATGTTTTTTTTTTCTCTTTTATTCTAAATACCTTCTCCAAACGTCTTTTGGTCACTACACTTTTATTTAAAGCCGCTATGTTAATTCTACCATCATTATTTATATCGTTGTGAAACATCAGCGGCTGTAATATAGATACTTACACACACAACAAGCTCAAAAGGGAGACATCAGTCCTTTATGTTGTTTTAATTAGGAGTTTTATACTCTAGAATTGTGCTTAGTTGACTATCAGTCACGCCTCCTGTGTGACCTCATTTATCTGGCACCGCTCCCTCCGTTACGACGGGATTGTCCGTTCGGCCCGGCATCCGTCTAGTCCCTCCTACCCGCCCCGCGGTAAGTCTTCGGTCCTTGACACTCCCCTTTCTTGTTTATGCATGTGCGGGCGTGTCCTTCAGGACGCTGTAGTACAGGCAACGACATCAAGTAGTGGGTGTATCCCCACAGAAGAAGCTGTACGTGCGCGCTACGTGCGCAGTGACGTCAGCTACATGTTGACGTCTGTTCCGTATTCCGTTACCTAGGTAACGGCTTGCGTCACGGATACCCACCGCTACATTGTCCTTCCGCATAGGCAATCGGTGGATGGATCCAGAAGCTAAAGGCCTGCACCCCAGGATCAGAATCTATCCCTGGGCTGTTCAGGTACAGATTCCTGGATTGGGACTACTACACCGGATTTTCTTTGCTTCTTAGCCGCAGATAACCTCTGTTTATGGACTGACATGCCACGATAGGCTGTATCGATTAAGCCGGCCCCCTTGGAGGCGTGTCTATGGATATATAAGCAGCTCCAAATGGGGCATTTTTCATTCCCTAGCCTACCATCTAGGCGATGGGTCATACCTTTTTCTTTGCTCTCTCTTGAGCCCTATATCTGGGGGGTTTGCTGGGGTTGCTTGCCTGAAATCTAACTACTAGGAAACTAGCTTTATGGCTTGTCTATCTTGAGAGCATGCACAGCATCTAAAAGTGTTTCTACAACTAGGTCAGGAGAGTTTGACTCATACTAATGTCATACCTCCATACTAATGACCTCTATGCAAGCAATTTGGACATCTAAAAGTGCTTCTACAATTAGGTCAGGAGAGTTTGACTTATATTAATGTCATACCTCCACACCAATGACCTCTAATGCGAGCACTTTGGGTTGGAATCTAGCACTTTAGCTATTCTTGTTTGCTTAAGTGCAATTAATTGGGTCAGGAGATCAGGACATAATTTTATGCCTTATCCCCATATTGATGACCTAAATTCTAACTCGATACGCTAACTACTTTGAGTATCCTACTTGTGCATGACAAGCATTATACCATCTCTCTAGCGCTCAGATATTTGAGAGCAGTGCCCCCCCATATTTTCGGGGACGCTCTACTCTACCTCTGTGCGTGTATTGACGGGCATACTTTGAAATAAACACCTCTCGTTATGTACCTACATATATCATCTAGCTATTAACCGCTAGCACACAAGATAAGCTTCCTTGTTTAGAGGTACCTTTTGGCAGGCCCCCAACCCTAAGAGTTACCTTAATGCCCTAATTGAGAGTATAGAACTCTCCTATAATAAGGATATTTATCCTGATCACTACACAAGTTTTGCTGTATTCATCTTAGATACAGCTTTTTATATATTAGTTTGATGTTCTCTCGGGGATTTCTCATTCCCTCTACCTTTGAACCTATGACTCAAGTACTGTATCTCCTGATGATCCAACAAATTAATGGTGAAACGCGTAGAGTATAAGTACTGACCAACTCTAGTACTGATCTGAGTATTTGCACTGGCTTACTCAAGTACTGATCATCATAAGTGAATACCTAGATGGTGATCCTGTCTTGTCGACACCCATAACAATTCAGGACGCTCAATTGTTGGAGCCTGAGTCCTGATCACTGATAGTGATAGTGTTCCATCACAAGTGAGAGTCCAAATGGTAACCCTGCCTTGTTTACACATAGAATAAACCAGCTCTTTTGGCTCCTATATTGAATTATCCTTTGCTTTTTTGAATCCATCTTGGGTAGAGTGTTTTTGTTTGTTATCATAAAACATTTTTTTTTTTATCGCTTATCAAGTATCAAATAACTCCAGGTCCTCATCCTCCTATAACGAATCTGTGTCTGGAGGTACCTGGTTGCTGTGTGTTGTCTTTGTAGTGCCCAGTTTATGTCTTTTAATATATTTAATAAAATACGTTTTTAGTGGTAGTCACGTCTGTGAATTGGGCTTATATTTCCTAGTTGACTCTATACTGCCCCCTCTGTGAAGTCGTTTGCGATTTTTCTGCGGTGCGATTTTAACATTAGAAAGTCCCATTGACATTTGCAGAAAAAAGAAAAAATGCAACAATATTGCAGCGTTAAAAAAACCTTAGTGGGTAAAAGCCCTTACAGAGAGAAATCTCGGCATTAAAAAACCGCACCTATTGTGGCATATCAAAAAATCATACATCTGAAAAAACCCACAGGGAATTACGGGTTCTTTTAGATTAGATTTTTTGATGCACCTACTCAGTGTCAAAACGGCGCTCATGTAAGAGAGCCCTTAGGCTCCATTTACACGGGGCAGTTCGGTTGCAATTAAAACTACACCAAAAAATGCATTTTTAAAACTGTGCGTTTTTTGTCACATTTTACTAGAACTCTGTCAAAAACACGCGGTTTTACCAAAGCACTTTTTCGTGCAGTTTTAATTGCAACCAAACTCCCCAATGTGAATGGAGCCTTAGAGTGTTTAAACAAATGGGGTGTTGTTTTTTTTTTTTCTTTTTTTTAAAAGCCGCAGTTTTTATGCACTTTTTAATGGGGTATTTTTTGGCCAAAGCCAGAAAAAAGTGTATTCAAATTATAAGAAAACCATATGAGATCCATAACGGAATAACATATTCTTTTCCTTTCATTCCTGATGGATTTATTTCTGCCTTTGACTCAAAAAATTGCATGAAAAACTACTACACAAACTATGGCTTTAAAAAAGTAAAACAAAACAAAACCCCTTGTGTGAATTCACCCTAGAAATGAATAAAAAAGCAATTAAATGACCAATTGTTTGTAGCTCTACTTTAAATAAATTACAGCTTCTCATATCAACTAGTATAAATAATTAGTGCTGTTATGTTGGCACAATGAGCCCTTGGGCTGATTATAATGACTTTGGTCACATTGTTGAAGACCACTGCAAACCCTCTTGAGAAACATTACCGTCAATCATCCTTTGTATCATTTTCATCAGTTTAACAAACTTGAAATTGAGTGAGTGAAAACCTTATACATGGTGAAAGGTTCTAAAACTTGAGTTAGATGTTAAAATGTATTGTTTAGAAAATACAAAGGGCTCATGATGTTATGTAAAACCTATGAGGTTCAAGGGATCAGTATCTTTAAACAAGGTCTGAGATGTGTCCAGTAGGGGAGACAGGGAGAAGTGAAGGGGGCTTGTCAGCGCCCGTGATTGTAGCACTTGTAGTGCTGTACAAAAGTCCCATCCTCTGGACAGTGCAATGGTCCCGAAGGAAAGAGAGGAGGAGAAGTTGTTCCAGGCACCAGAAAAGGGAAGTTCTGTTAAGCACTGAAGAAAGGAGGCTCTGCCTCTCGATTAGATCATTGGTGACATGGCTAGTGCAGCATAGCTGGGAAGATATGGTCCCAGATAGGGACAAGTGAAAGAAGGCTCTGGGCACAGTAGGCACCCTATAAAAAGAAATTGGAGCTGCATCACAGAGGGAATGACACAGCTATGAGAGACTTTGTAGCTACAACAGAGGTGACACAGATGCAGGGATAGCAGTACAGCCGTAGCCAGAGTCATAAAGTGGCATAAAAGTGACCAGAGCCAAGTGGTTCTGTCCCAATGCTGGTGAGCAACATAGAGACTTATATCAAAGGGCCCTGATGACCTGGGGCTGAAGATGAAGTGGCCAGACCACTGGGGTGAAGGACCCTGTAGTACATGAAAGGAGAGAAAAATTGCCAGACACTGCAGTGGTTGTGCAGAAGAGCATGATGCTGAGCAACGGAGATTGGAGTATAATGCTGAAAATGGTTGGAACTGTGATAATTCCCCCTAGAACTTTGTGGTGTGAATTCCTGACCAGGGTCTGCAAAGGTCATAGAACTTAATGGGATACTTGAAAGCAGACATTGCTAGTGTACAGAGATAAGTTTGGCACCGTGGCTCAGAGTGTATTGCAGAAATGCAGTTTCATGTGGTGCAGAGTGCTAAGGCAGCAGAAATGCAGTTCTAAGCTCTCACTCTCGACCTGAAGGTTGCAATTTCAATCCCTGCATAGTTCAGGTATCCGGCTGAAGGTCGACTCAGCCTTCCATCCTTCCAAAGTCGGAAAAATAAGTACCCAGGTTTGTAGTGGGCAATGAATAAATGACTTGAAAGCACTGTGGAATAAGTTGGTGCTATACAAATAACAAGATTTATTTTATTTTTTTCTTTTAATGTCTTGCAGTGTTGATGAAAACAGCATTTTGATAATACTCACACGTGATGTTGTGACAAGTTATGGCGCAGCGTTAAGTACAAGAACCCTCTCATGGGGCAACATAATATAAAGATTGCTTTTGTTCAGTAAAGCTATTCTGACAAAAAAAATATATTTATGCTGCCACCGTCTGTCATCGCTGCGCCATTATGTACCATCCTCCTGCTTGATAAACATGTATGCATTCATATAAGGAATCATATTTTCACTGAAAGATTGACCAATCCTCTTAACAATCTTTTAATATGGGGCTTATAAAAACTTCAATTTGATAAACACACAGTTAATGGATCCTTCATTAATAAATTCTCGCCCAACGAAAAAACTAAAAACCCAACTCAGGCTTGTAAAAACTGCCCAAAAAACGCAAAGATTTCAATAAAAATGCACAGAGGATTTTATCAATAATTTTCACGTGTTCCCTGTATAGGAGATGCTGAAAACAGGACCTATTTAGGTTCCTTGAAGACTAGATAAGGGATATACTGTATGCTGTACATAAGTTATAGCCAGTGACTATCCATCTATTAAGCATAAAATAGAGCTCTTTCTTCTTCACTGTTGAGTTCTAAGACCCGGAGGCAAGCTTTGAATAGCATCCTTCCTTTTAAAACGCAAATCCAATAGACAACTTTAATCAGAATATTTACTTTCACTGCCTCTATAAACTTCAGTGCGGTCTCTGACACAATGAGCAATTAATTAAATTTTAATAAGCTTCTCCCTCAGGTTTTAATGGAGTTCCGCAATGCAATAGCACTATCACAGAGGCATAAATACCATAACTGTTTCTTTAATTACATAACTGCTCAGGATAAGTGTCCCTTTTAAGGTCAAGGGTGACACTGATAGGAGGTATGTAAGCGAGGTTTGGTAATTCGTTTAATTCATTAAACATTGTCTTTACTACAAAACCTATGTTTACGGTGTACTGTATTTTGTTTAATAGAGATGAGCGAGCATACTCGCTAAGGGCAATTGCTCGAGTGAGCATTGCCCTTAGCGAGTACCTGCCCGCTCGAGAGAAGAGGTTCGGCTGCCGGCGCAGGTGACAGGTGAGTTGCGGCAGTCAGCAGGGGGGAGCGGGGGAGAGAGAAGGAGAGAGAGATCTCCCCTCCGTTCCTCCCAACTCTCCCCCGCCGCTCCCTGCCCGCCGCCGGCAGCCGAACCTTTTCTCTCGAGCGGGCAGGTACTCGCTAAGGGCAATGCTCACTTGAGCAATTGCCCTTAGCGAGTATGCTCGCTTATCACTATTGTTTAACTTTAGTAATCTGTAGAAACCCCATAGTAGGGTGTTCAGCCTGTCATACAGCATGCCTTGCTTTATACATTTACTATGTATGTAATTCGGAAAAAGAATAATAAAAAAAATAACAGGGATAGTAGAAAACTCATCTACGACTTCAATAACGTCAACTGCATTTTAATGATGGTTGCACATACCTATGTAGTCTACGGGGTTGGAGTGGCCTACTAGCATACCTAAGGATCCTTTGGTGGGCCCAGGCTCTAATTCAGTAATGGAACCCAAATGTTCAGCAGAAGACAACCCCTTCTAGAGTAGTCTTTGAGTCAATCACTTGCCACTAGGGTCTTCTTCTCATGAGTTACTTCACAAATAACTTATTAGACTGTATTAATGATGTTCTGTATGTGAAATAATATCAAAGATTACATTTTTAATTAAAAGTGAACAGGTATATGTTTTGTATAGATGGAGGGCTGGCCCTCAGAATTAGTTCCTTTGGGAGGCTCAGTGAGCCCAAGTACATCACTGGTGGTCTAAGATGTTTCCCTCAAGCCCCTAATAAATCACATCATGTTGCTGGATTCTTCAAAGTCCAAGACAACATTTAAAAATAAAGTTTTATGTAACAGGTAGAGCGTATGAACACTGAAATTATTTAAAGCCTTGACACTTGACAACTCTCACAAAGTACATCATTAAAAGTTCATAGCTAATCTGCACTGCTGATGGCAGGGGTGGATTAAGGCTGCCAAGGGTACTGGGCTGTATGAAAAGACCTGTACAAAAATGAATATAATTAATAATAACACTACCGATGTAATATCACTAACACACCTCGTGTTAGCGGGCTACAGCTGTATTAAAGTCAAGGCTCAGCTTGATACACTAATTAATAGCATAGTTTGGCTGTCAGGTGCCTAGCAATCTGCGCTACAGATGTAGTGAACCTGATTTCTAAATCAGCGTTGCTACATCTGTCTATGAAGGTCACATAATAACCCCAGTCTATGACCACATAATACCACCAGTGTTACAAAGAAAACACTATACAAAGAACTCTAGATGTCTTGTGCCCTGCAGACTCTATAAGACATTACAGTACCTTTATATCCATTACTCATAGGTGATGTCAACAGTTGCTCACTTTTCCTTTTATTCTACACCCAGGCTATACCACCATGACAGTTTCTCCTGGCCACAACTTTTCTTTGCAGAATGATACCGACACAGAATGATGTTTCTCAGATACACGTATATCTTTGGCTCCTCACTTTTCCATCACCCTCCCTACTTTATCCAGATACACAGAGGCATATATACATCACAGATAAAATCTTAGCCAATAGAAATACAAGATTTAAAAACACAATAGTCAACAGGTGTTAACTCACAAAGACCAATAGAACCCAGTTACAGGTGCGTGTGATGGTTTGAAGACATCATATGGGGCAGCCCCAGGTCATTAACCGCTTCAGCACTCAATGCCGTCATGCCCCTTTTCCATCATCATCCTGCCATATAATTTCTACAGTAAATACCCTTAACCCCTTAGTGATGGCCCCATTGCCTTTTTACATCCTGGCTAAGTGGGCTTTAATCCTCAGGGATGTAAAAACATGCTTTCCCTGAGGATTAAAGCCATGTGGGCTGTGGACGTGACAGCTCCAAGGTGTTAGCTCCTGGAGATAGCTGACAACCTGGAGCTGTCATGGTTATGCGATCGGTGCTATATAGGGATACCGCTGATCACATTAAAGTAAATATAAAGTGAAAAAAGTTGGAGTTTCAGCTCCCCTCAGGGATCGCATCCATGAGGGGCACTGAAACTACTTACCCCTCTCCTTCGCAATGTCCCGCGATGATCTGGTCTGAAAATGATCTTCGTCCGTCATCTGCACATGCGCGCCAAAGGAGAAATGGTAACACATGCACAGAAGACCAGATCGACATGGGACATTTGATCTCCTGGTTCCTGGCTACAGAAGGTAGCCGGGAAGCTGGAGATGTCACCAGGGACCATGTGCCCATAATCGCTGCTAATATAAAAATTAGTTTTAAAAAGTTAAAGAAAGTTAAAGTTTTACTTTCCCTCCCCTCTCCGGTCACATGATCACCATTATCCAATGGATAATGGTGATCACATAAAAGTTAAAGACAGTTGAACCTAAATGCTCCTTTCGGTTTGGGCCTCATTGTGCATACAGACATAAGATTAGAGACACAATGGGTATGTTTCTGAACACTGGATAAGCAGGGGGATCACTTTTGTGGTGAAAGTCTACATTGATATGTGTGCTGTCCAAAAAAAAAACCTTTTTAAAATGACATAATTGCCAAAAAAAATGAAAATCGTATTTTTTTTCTCCTTCTGCTGGGCTTAGATTCATTCAGAAACTGTGGGGTCAAACTATACAGTACACCCCTAGATAAATTCTTTAAGGGGTCTAGTTTTCAAAATGGGGTCATTTGTGGGTGTCCTCTGTCGTTTTGGCAGCTCAAAGGCTCTACAAGTGGGCAATGGGGCTGAAATCACCTTCAAACAAAATGTATGTTCTGCTCCTTTCAGTTTGGACCCATTGTGCATACGGACATAAGATTAGGGCCACAGTGGGTATGTTTATGAACACAGGACAAACGGGGATATCCATTTTGGGGTGAAAGTCTTCATTCTTATGTGTGCTGTACAAAAGAACTGTTTTTAAAATGACACGATTGCCAAAAAAAAAATGAAAATCATAATTTTGTCCTTCTGCTTTGCTTAGATTCATTCAAAAACTATGGGGTCAAAATACGCAGTCACCCCTAGATAAATTTGTTAAACGGTCTAGTTTTCAAAATGGGGTCATTTGTGGATGTCCTTGATCATTTTGGTGACTCAAAGGCTCTACAAGTGGCAATGGGGCCGAAATTACCTTCAAGCAAAATGTATGTTCTGAAAGCCACCGGCTGCTCCTTTCGGTTTGGGCCCTGTTGTGCATATGGACACAATAGGTATGTTTATGAACACAGGATAAACAGGGGTATCCATTTTGGGTGTAAATCCTCATTTTCATGTGCACTATAGAAAAAAATATGTCTTTAAAATGACATTTTATTTTGTTCTTTTCTAAATTGCATTAACTCCTGAAAAAAAATGTGCGGTCAAAATACTCATGACACCCTTCAGTAAATACATTAAGTGGTGTAGTTTTTAAAATGTGGTCATTTGTTGGGGTAACTATTTTTTTTTCTCTTCTTTTTTTATTGTTGAAGAATAACAAGTATACAGATCAAATACAATAGTAGGCATTGCAAGTCCACACTTGTTCATTTTCTTGTCTGAGAATTACAAAATAAACTTTTTTGTAATTTTTGTAACTAAAGTTTTACCTAAATGGATTCTATGTAGTTGGCTGAGGGGAGGGGGAGCTTTTTGTCTGAGAGAGTAGACAATCAGTGAGTAGTGGATTCTTAAGAGCTCTTTGAGATGAGAGATCTGCCATAGTGAGGTTGCTAAAGAGCGACCATATCTGTCTTGTATGGCTGTCAAGATTTGTTTCCAAGTAGTCAGGGATGAGATTTAGAGGTGCTATAGGTAATGGATTGGGAGTAAGTCCACATTACAGAGAGTTCCATACATCACAGGCTCCTCTCAAGAGAGGATTGTGTGAAGCTTTTTTATAGGTTTTTCTTGAAGGAAGCCATAGGTCCCTGGATAAGGTTGCTCCATAGGAGGCCTGTGACAAGAAGCTTAGTATTTGATTTTTCAAAGATTTTATAAATTCCAGATATCTATTTAATTATATTGCTTTATAGTATTGAGATATGTCTGGGAGATTGATTCCACCCCTCTCCTTTACCCTAAGCAGGAGTCCATGAACCATCCGAGGTCTTCTATGACTCCAGATAAACCAGAAGAAGCTTTATTCAATAAATTTGAAGAAGTGAGCTAGGAGGTAGATTGGGATCATTTGTAGCTTGTATAGGATTTTGGGGACTATGTATGTTTGCAGTAATATTTTTCTTCCAAACCAGGTGAGTAATGGTAGATGATACATGTGTAAGAGTGTTGTAATTTCTTTAAGAAAAGGGGCAAAGTTTTTTTCATACAGCTTCTTGAGGTTATTCATGATTTGAAACCCTAGGTATTCAATGTGTGTTTCGACCCATTTAAATTGGAAAAATATTTGTAAACTTTCAACAACTATTGGGGGGAGGGTTATGTTTAGAATGGTTTATTTAGAAAAAATAACTTTAAAATTTGAGATAGAGCTATATGCGTAATAAGATATTGTTAATTTTGGCTAGGCTTTTTCAGGGTTTGTCAAGATGAACAGGATGTCATCTGCAAAGGCTACTGTTTTAAGTGATAGATGATTTAAATGTATTTCTTGGATATTGTCCTGTTGCACCATTTGTTAGAGAATTTCCAGTGTGAGAATAAAAAGTGTAGGGAATAACGGACATCCTTGTCGTGTGCCGTTAGTTATAGAGAATGGAGGAGAGAAGATGTCGTTCACTTTAATTTTAGTATACGGGCGAGAGTATAGTGAGAAGATTGCTTGGATTAGAGGAGGAGGGAAGTTAAATTTATTCAATACCGCTTGCATGAAGGTCCAATCTACTCTATCGAACGCCTTTTCAGCGTCAATTACTAACAAGTTTAATGGTATCTTTTTACTTTGAACGTATCTAATTGCATGTAAAAGGCGAACTGAGTAATCCTTTCTCTCTCGACCCGCCACAAAACCAGATTGTTCTTCATTAATCAAATATGGGAGGACTTTATTTATCCTTCTGGCATGGAGTTTTGCCAGTAATTTAATATTGAAATTTAATAAAGAAATGGGTCTCTAACTTCCACATTGGACGGGGTCTTTTCCTTCCTTATGTATTAGTATGATAAAGGCTTCTTATGCCTGCTTGGGTAGAGATGCTCCTTTTAAAATTGTGTTAAATGATAAGGCCAATTGGGGTAATATTATCTCTTGGAATCTCTTATAGTATATCAGAGGGAAACCATCGGGGCCAGGGCTTTTATGTAATGGGAAGCTGTTTAAAACTGAGGACAATTCTTCAAGTGAAACTGGCACATTCCATTTGGATGCCTCATCCTGGCTCAGAGAGTGAAGGGTGAGCGGGGACAGTAAGTCCTCAATTTTTTTGTCTATAACGTTTTCTACATGTCTATCAGAACTATTTAAATTATACTAGTCTGAATAGAATTCCTGAAAGTACTGCGCTAATTTTGGAGGTTCCTGACATGTCTCTTCAGATCTATTGCTAATGCTACCGATATGTGTTTTACTCCTAGCCTTCTTTATCAATGAGGACATGAGTCTGACTCCTTTATTGCCATGTAAATAGCAATAAAAAATAAGCTGATGGTTTAAGTATAGAAGAGTTTTTGTGAATCTGCTGTTAAGTATGTCTTTGAGCTTTTCTCTCAAGTCTGTCAGCTTTGTTTGAGCTTCCTGTGCTTTTTCCTGTTTCGAAAGCTGTTCAAGGCTAGAGATTTGTGAAAGGAGTTCGTCGATCTCTTTTTGTTTGTGTTTTTTTGTGCTGAACCAAGGGCTATGAATAAACCTCTAATATATTCTTTGTGAGTCTCCCATACCAAAGGGTGTTTATCAGAAAATTGCATGTTCTCCTCAAAAAAAAAAAAATTAAATTAGAAGCTATCGTATTTTTTATTTCTTGGTTATCAAGTAGAGATTCATTAAGCCTCCAGCTCCAGCTTTTGTGTGTTGAATTTATTAAACCAAGGGAGGCTGTGACGGGGGTATGATCTGATACTATTATGTTCCCTATGCTTGAGGCTGTTATTTGGTGTATCAGAGAGGAAAAAATTAGAATATAGTCTATTCTTTGATGCGTTTTAGGCACTGGGGAATAAAATGAAAAAATCCCTGGTTGACAGGTGAAGAGTCCACCAGGCATCTAAGACTTGAAAGTCTTGGAGTGTACGTAGCAGATTCTTTCGAGCCTGCTGGGATATCTGAGATATCCCAGAAGAGGAGTCCAGGGTGGGATTTAGGGTTAGGTTAAGGTCTGACCCCAAGATTATTTTACCTTCTGCAAATAGTGCAAGGTTGCGCAGTACGTCTAAAAGCCAGGTAACATGGGTTGCATTTGGAGCATATAAATTTACCAATGTGAACGTTTCTGAATGGATTTTACCCTTAAGGAAGATCATTCTTCCCTCTGTCTGCAAATTTACTCTCAAGGTCAAAGGGAACTAAGGAATGGAATGCTATCACCTCCTTTGAATGCACTAGTTGTGTGATTATTGAAATACCATTTATCGAACTGCCTTTTTGGAAATCTAGGTGTTGCTTTTCCTTTGAAGTGGGTCTCCTGAAGGAATGTAAGTGATGTAGTTAACTTCTTCAGGAGACACAATATTCTGCTCTTTTTTGGGAGGAATTTAGGCCCTTGGTGTTCAGAGTTGTAATGCGAGTTTGTCTGCCATTAGTGCCAATAATATGAAACTAGGCAACAGTACGAGAGAAAGCAAGTATCTCTTGGATGTTCTCTAATAGGGTTCCTCTATAAGGATGGGATTGGGGGGTAACTTAGGTATCAGGAAGGGGAGGTGGGTTAATTAGGGTAGTTCACTCCCAAAAGTGGGTTATGGGAGTTCAATGTAACTTACAACTCAGTCTGACAACAAAGTTGTCTGAATTTTTTTTTTAAATGTAGTTTGGTTCTGATCAAGTCGTGCCCTACCTGCAGTAGACGACTGTTTTAAATGTCAATTATGTTAACTTTTGTTTTGTCTAACTATCTTCCCCTGCTCTTTCCTTCCTCTATTGAGATTATGGAGCTATAAAGTTGTGCTTATAAAGTTTAGCTCCAGCTCATCTGTTAACATGTTAAACACAAAGCCAAACAATAAACAATGGATTGAACATTAAATGAACATAACATATTGTTTGTCTGGGTGCCGCAATAATCATCAGCCACCCGGGGACAGTCTCCCTCATTCAGGGCAGGACTCAAACGGCCCTCAGTATAAGCCTCCAAGAAGGAGACAACTTGACCCATCCAGGCAGTGCCCCCAAAGGAGCCAGTCCACTCCCCTCCCCCATCGCCCCCCCAGCAGACCGAGAGAACCAGGTCGGGCCAACCGGGGGGTGCCAAAGGGCACCCTGTGGAAGGCTCAAGCCACTGGCCGGGGGTGGGGAGAAAGGGAGGGCAGGCCAGCCACCCAAGCTAGGCTCCACTGAATACACACATGTACTGTGACCATGTCAAAAAGAAAAAGAAAAGTTTCAAAGTGATAGCAGTGAGACAAGGGACAGGCATCTAAGTGGGTATACAAGGTAATACTTATCAACTACTGATTAGGTCAACATGTACAGCTGCGTCCTCCATCCAGTAGGTGGATGCTGCTTCCTGTCCAATACGCTCAAAGTCCCTATAACTGTAAAAACAAATATAGGAAGTGCATAAGTGAAAGGGAAGGGCAAGCAAAGGGAGGAGAAAATAAAGGAGGGCAGCAAAGGGTCCATCTTGGGCTATGTGTCTGCGAACAAAACAATGAAGGCCAACGAGCCTGTCAGGTAGACTGTCACATTCATTTTTTTTTTCGTACAAGACGACCTCTCAAAGCCCTCTTTGAGAAACAGGAGGCGGAGGAGACGTTATGCGTTCTCCTCCCTGGAAGTCAAGTTTCGCTCTGGATCTTCTGTTTCTAGGAGACTTGGAGCATAGGACTGCCTTCCAAGGTGTCTAGTTTACTAACCTTGGCACATCCTCCCTCTCCCCCATCGGCATCCAGGAAGGAATCTGGATTTGAGTTACACCCAACATGTCCCAAGCTCTTTCCAGGTCTACCAGTGTATGGATAGTGATGCGCTTGCCATCTTTATGGACCGCCAAACCAAATGGGAACAGCCATGCATACTGTAGGTTTATAGCCCTTAGGGCCTCTAGTAAGGGTTTCAGCTGCCATCTCTTCGCAAGAGTGTATGGTGCTAAATCCTTGTAGAGTTGAATACTTGCAACTTGGTATTTATTTGGTCTCTGTCCCTGGAGGACGTCAGTATCTTCTGCATATCATTGAAAGAAAGTAGGCCACAGATGATGTCTGTCAGTGGGTCACGTGTTTTTGGCCTAGGTCTGAGGGCCCTGAGGATTCGTTCAATGATGACTGAGCGAGCTCTGTCCTCACCCTGAAGGTCTGTAAATAAAGACATCACCACGTTTCTGAGGGCGTCTGGTGCAGCTGATTTGGGTAGGCTTTTTTTCCTGATATTTCACCTGTGGCTCCTATTCTCCTGATTCTCTATCAGGGTTAGAGCTCTACCAATCTGATCTCTTTGTGATGCTACGTAGACGGATGGATCATTTGTTTGCATAATAAGGTCTGTACAAGTGTTTTCTAAATCCTCCACTTTATTGTCTACATGTTGGCTTTCTGTTTTTATGTTAGTTAATTCTGTAAGGACTGGATGTATGGACTGCACAAGAGCTTTTTTTGAGGAAGTCATTTGATATACTTGACTTTTGCGCGTTGCTCACTTCAGTTTCGTTATCACTGTCCATGTCTGATACAGAGAGATTTTCTTTTCTCCTCTGTTGTGATAGAGGGAATATTTTTGGTTATCCCCGCAGGGGAATGAGCACTTATTTTTTCAAGTAGCGTTGGAGGTCAGATGGATTTTGAGATGCAGATGGCTGACCGGCAGTATAGTGAGCATTCTCTTTCGCAGTTTAATCATTGCGCTGCCAGGTTCGTGTAGTCACGTCTGCGCAGGGCAGGAAAACAGGGCAGCGATCAGAACATTATGTTTACGCAACTTCAGTTGCTAGTTCAAGTAGAATGGGGTTCGTTACAGTCTGTGTTGCAGCAGTTGGGTAGGTATAGTAAGGTTGATAAGTAATTAAACTTGGTATTCAGGTTTGTGGGCCACCAGATCTGTGCTGATATAGTAAGTCTGCCCAAACACAGTGAGACTTTATGGCTCTGTATGGTTATTTATGGAGGGATATATGGAAGAGTCACTGGGGAACCTGTGTTGGGTATCTAATCACTGTGATGGAGCACAGTCCTTTCCAGCAGAAGTTGCAGTCCTCCTGTGTGTGTTAGTGTTCAGCCTGTATGAACCAGAGGCTCTTTAGATGATCTGTGCTTTGCTACTTTTCACTGCAGCAAATGAGTTCAGAGAGAGATCCTGGGTCTGCCGGCAAGAGCAGGTTTTGCTGTTCAGTTCCCTCTGTGGCTGACAGCTCCTCACCCTCCCTTACACTTCTGGAGAGAGTGCTTGGTGTCCTGCAGTAGCGAGGAGTGTCTCAGGTATGTCCCTGTTTGACAGCTGCCCTCTGGTTGCTGTTACAAGCACCTCCGTGAGCCACACCCACAAGTGTCGGAAATTTAGTCCCCTGCTCAGGCGGCTCAGCTAGGCAGATGTGTGCGGCGTTCTTATCAAAGCTTCTGTCGACTTCACAGGGTTTTTTTCTCCTGCTATCTGACCCCTGGAGATCTCATAGAGGTCAGAAGAGCTCAGGATGCTGGGCGTATGTGTTAAAAAATGCAGTTTGTGTTGTTTCCAACGTAGCCCACTTGCAGTGTGACTTCTCTTGGTGGTGGTTAGGCCACACACCCCTCTCCTCGGTATCTATCATTCTGACACCTATGAGCCCTAGCTCATATGAGCCCTCCTCAAAATGTTGATAAGTAATGTTAAATTTGTATGTCTCATAAATGGTTAAAAAAAAACAACAAAGTTTTTCAAATGTGCACCCAGAAGAAAGTAAACAAATGGAAATATATGTGTTAGCAAAAATTTGTACAGTATGTTTAGACATATTTGAGATATTACAGTTGAAAATGTGAAAACATATTTTTTCCCCCAAATTTTCCCAATTTAGGCACTTTTAATAAATATGCACAAATTCTATCAGTGTATTTTCACCACCTAAATGAAGTACAACATGTGGCGAAAAAACAACTTGGATATGCAAAACCTTTACAGAATTATTCTATGTTAAAGTGACACATATCAGATTTCCTAAATTTGGCTCCAACACTAAGGCTCAGACAGGCTTGGTCATTAAGGGGTTAAATAAATTCAGATCCCACATCAGACAAGAAAAAAATATTAAGACCCCAGACTAGACTCACTTATTTGCCCTTATTACTTATGTCTTATCCTCTTGAAGCCCAAGCCTCTATTATATATTGATAGCAGTGATCATGCTGAATAACAACTTCATAGGGATATGGGCACATACATTGGCTGTACTGCAGTTATTGACATAAGGAAGAATCATGAGGGAAAAAACTCAAAATGCATGCAATGTTCATAATATTCTGTAATTTTGCAGCTAATATAGATGAAGCACATGATTTTCTTCCTATGAACCTATTTGAAATAGCTGTAAACATTTTTTTCCATACACTTTTCAGCTGAGTGACAATACCCAGTGATGAACTATTAGTAGAATAGTCCATTCGTTTCAGTAATGGGCCAATTTCATGAAATTTATTGTGAATCGGAAAGGGGGTTTGGGGATTAATTCCAACTCCCATTAAAGTCCATAGAAGTAAAAATCGGGTCCGCTACTATGCCCTCCAGAAGGTCCCAGATGCAGTCAAAGCATCATAATTTGCAAGGGAATATACCCACACATCTGGGGAGCACTGTGCTCTTCCCCAAAACTGGTCACAATAGTGTTCAGTGTTTTAGGGATCAATCGTAGCACAGGGGTGTTACTGAAAACAAAAAAGGCCCACATAGGGCTGCTTATTTTAAAAGCAATGTCATACATTTTACAAGGAGAAGTTCTGCCAGGTGAAGAGAATACTCAAGCATAAGCCTGCTCAAAGGAATAGCTGTAGAGCTACAAAAATGTTGCTACGCTAGACAGCAGGTGTGCTGCTTGTTTTAAAGGCAATGTCATAAAGTTTGAAAAGTACAAAATTCTAACAAGTGAACAGAGCAGCTGAGCACGGACCTTCTCCAAGGAAGGTTTCCTATGCTTTGAAAAATGTTTGTTTTGGAAGAAGGAAACATAGCGGAAGCAGGAGAAGGAGAGCAGCAGCAGTTCCACCACCACCAGCAATAGCACCCGTACCTTGAGGGCAGAATGTACTCCTTGTGGAAGAGCTGTATCATAGAATTTCCATATTGAAATATTTTGCATGTGGGGGGAAGTTGGAGAAGGAAACATAGTGGAAGCAGGAGAAGGAGAGCAGCACCACCACCACCAACAACAACAGCACATTAAGGGCACAATGTTGTCTTTGATATAAATCTATGGTCAGTCATATTTGAGGAAAAATTCTGAGCATGCTAACTCTATAGTGGAATCTGCTATAAAGGGGGCAGTTGAAATCCATGTTTGGTTCATTTTTATAAATGTCAGATGATCCACATTGTCTGTGGACAGGCGGATGCATCAGTTATCTCACGCCCAGCTGTGCTGAACATCCTTTTTGATAGCACCCTAGCAATGGGGCTTGAAGGCACTTCTAAATCGTATTGTGCAAGTTCTGGCTACTCATCCAGCTTAGACATCCAGAAGTCAAAGAAACCAATGCCATGTCTGTGTATATTCACGTGGGAGTTGACATACTCTTGGACCATCATGGATAAGACTACTGACACACACTATGTGTATTTGCTGTTTCCCTATTTGGTTTTCATTTTGTTCCATATTAACAAAAAACACTGCCAATTAAATCAGCCATAATTCCTAGGAAACATGATATGTGAGAACAGAAGTCTACAGAGTATAGTTTGTATCTTTATGAGCTGTCACTGTTTGTCACAGAGTAAGTGAATTCCCCAAACCCCACTGCTAGCTGGATAAGATCTGCAAATAATTTGTAGTGGCTGAACTGATGACTTTGAAAGATGTCTGAGGCCACGATTAGAGAACTGCAATATTCCCCATGATAAAGTGTGCTTTTTATGTCTGCTTTGCTGCTATATATGTTGACAGAAGCAGACGTATATCCTCTCCCAATTTACAGACCATGATTCAGATAGACATATAAATGTGATGCAGCAACTTTCTCTGTTCCCTCCAGAGGAACTCTGTTTAAGTTCTCCTCTGGTTTACAAGTTTTCATACCAGTAGCAATATATTCTCTGCAGAATCTGTGTTCCTATTAACAACAGTCTGCATGGTACATAGGCATATAAACATGATTCAGTTTCCTTTTCTGTTCACTGCAATATAAACCCAGTATACAAGCTTTCACCCCAGAAGCAATGTACTCTCTGTAGAATATCTGGCCCTAGCAACCGACCACATGTTATATAGGCATATCAACATGATGCAGCTTCCTTGCCCTATGCTCAACCGTAAAATGGCTATACTGTGCCTATGTTATGTATGGTTAGGCTATGTGATGCGGGTGTTTAATGAAACTGCTGCCTCTGTGCAAGATGGAGGACACATTTGGTGACATTAACAAGACACCATAGCTGCTGATTGACTGCATGGCGACCCATGCAGCAGGCATTATGGGAAATTCAATTTTCTCACGATTTTCAACAATAATTGGTCCAAAGTAACGGGATTCAATTTAGCAAAAATCGGAATGATTTTATCCCCCAACTGAACAAGTTGAGCAATGTTAGGAATAACCGCAACACAGTCACTGAAAGTTAAAGGGCTTGTCCCGCGAAACAAAGTTGGGGTATACACTTCTGTATGGCCATATTAATGCACTTTGTAATGTACATTGTGCATTAATTATGAGCCATACAGAAGTTATTCACTTACCTGTTCCGTTGCTAGCGTCCTCGTCTCCATGGTGCCGTCTAATTTACAGCGTCTAATCGCCCGATTAGACACGCTTGCGCAGTCCGGTCTTCTCCGTGTTGAATGGGGCTGCTCGTGCTGGAGAGCTGCTCCTCGTAGCTCCGCCCCGTCACGTGTGCCGATTCCAGCCAATCAGGAGGCTGGAATCGGCAATGGACCGCACAGAAGACCTGCAGTCCACCGAGGGTGAAGATCCCGGCGGCCATCTTCACAAGGTAAGTAAGAAGTCACCGGAGCGCGGGGATTCGGGTAAGTACTATCCGGTTTTTTTTTTCAACACATGCATTGGGTTTGTCTCGCGCCGAACGGGGGGGCTATTGAAAAAAAAAAAAACGTTTCGGCACGGGACAACCCCTTTAACATACCATTATGTAGCTCATATTTAGGCCTTCGGCACTCTACTGTATTTGGGGCAATGTGCTGTCCATGTTAATCCATGGACAGCACAGGGTCCTGTCATGGAGAGCGAGGTGGGAACCCGATCAATTCTGCCTCTAAAACCAAATTGTCACGGATTGACTAATCCGACCATTCTCACTGGTACAGCCACTTGTTACGGCAGAGCCTCAATCATTCATGCTTGTGGGATTTCAAGCGCGGAGTTGTTACAATATAGGCAAATTTGTACCCATCTTTTCAGGTTTCTGCACGTATGCAGAATGAAAGCTCAAATTACCTCCCAATCCAGTCTAACACCTCCAGTTCTCTACAATACCCACACATACTTGCTACCACCATCAGCTTTAGTTTCCTAGGGGAGCTGGAATCCGGACTAGGAATTACTAACATAATCTTCAGAGATATGGTTCATTTTAAAATGGACAAAGTTTAACTAATACATTGCAGATTTAGTCTAAAAAAAACTAGCAAAAATATACAGAAAAGATGTTACAGTGGAGATAAGGTTTACAGGTATACACAACATACAGTAATTAAAATAAAACAAGAAGGAAATAAAAGAGATATACCAGATTTAGGACCCAAGGTTCTGATTGTGCGGAGTCACTGGAAACCAACTGGAAAGTCCATACGCCGCAGCGTACCACCAAAGGTCTAAGACTGGGTCTCTCTTACCCCAAACTCTTTGAAGTTTCTACAGAACACACCTCCCCCTGCCCCTGCTGAGGTAATTCAGGAAGGGGTGGGTAAATGCATACATACCAGTGTAAAACTATAATTCCCCATTTTGGCCATATCTCCACAGGATTGGGTATATATGCCTGGCATATTTCCGGTCATCATTTTAGCTACTCAGCAATACCAAGCATGGTACAGAAATTATACTAGATATGCAGATATAACATTTGGGGGTATTCTGGGGCTCACACCTCAATGAGTTTAGATGTGTTTTATTCAGCTGGCCCACCCAATTCTGAAATTATAATTCATATCGGGATAGGACTTCCACACGACCAATTATCTTTCTTAAAAGATTTTCCCCTAATTTGCATCCTGGAGCCAGAGTGTCTGTGAGAACCCAACTCCAAGTTGGATAATTTTCCTTAGACATCATTAACAAGTAAATTGTCATACTATTGGGTTTCCTTGTACTAATTCTAAACTAAATAGACAGGTGTAGACAGGAGGCAAAGAAGAAATGAAGGGGCTTATTTACACCACAGGTTTTGTCCAGGGCAAGGTTAGACCAGTTGCCTTTCTAAATGTGCATATTCAAAAGGCAAGAGTGTGGAAATGGATAAAAAGGGTGACTGAAAAACTACTAATGCAATCTAACTACACAAAGCCTGAAAGGGTTAATACAGTGGATACAAAATGGAAACTAAGATAGTTCTAAGGCCGGACACACACAACAAAATGACTGCCGACCCACCAGTCTCTATATCACAGGCCCATTATAGGACTATGAGAATATTCACATGGATCGATCCATATGAAAAAACTCATAACATGTCTTATTCCTGTTTCAATAACAAGAAATAGAACATGCATGTGAATGTGCTGTGTGCAGATATGTTGGACAGCATGCGACCTGATGTTCTTGTGGATTCCAATGTAAGTTGCATTCTAGCCTCTCAGGTGGAACTCACACTTATGGTTAGCGTGCACCTAGCCTTAGCACGTTTCCTGGAATACTAAACTCAACTACTGTAAAACTGCAGCAACAACTGCCAGCTGGTCCTCTCTACTTATTGCACCCGCCATCATTCTGCCTTTACTGTAATCAATGGTATGTGGGCAAGCAGACAGTTATCAGATGCAGGCCAGCAGGTAGATAGCTGATAAGGTTGGAAGGAGTTTGTAATGTGGAGGAGAAGTGGAACAAGGATCCAATTATCTGAATTGAAAAGGCTGGGCTGCCAGGAATTCATGACCCCCCCAACTCCCTTATCTCTCTGTGAATGGTGCGGTGTGCAGCAGCCATGGGCTCTAGCTAAAAACATGGGTCTGTTTTTTTTCTTCAGTGATGAGCAGTTGAGGTGCCCAAGGGACTGAAGCAGCTGCCCAAACTGCCTACATTATAATTAGAGATGAGCAAGCATACTCGCTAAGGGCAATTACTCAATCGAGCATTGCCCTTAGCGAGTACCTGCCCCTCTCGGAAGAAAAGATTCGGCTGCCGGCGGCGGGCAGGGAGCGGCGGGGGAGAGCGGGGAGGAATGGAGGGGAGATCTCTCTCCCCCCCCCCCACTCCACCCTGCTCACTGCCGCAACTCACCTCTCACCCGCGCCGGCAGCCAAACCTTTTCTTCCGAGCGGGGAGGTACTCGCTAAGGTCAATGCTCGCTCGAGTAATTGTCCTTAGCGAGTATGCTCGCTCATCTCTAATTATAATCTTCCACTGGACAAAGTCACAATCGATGCCCTGTTTATCACATCTTTGGCTTGCCAACTATACAGCTTGTATACTCAGATCGATTCCTCTTTTGCCTGGTGCTAGGTCCACCTCTACCTTCATCCCTTCATCAGCTAGGGCATTCAGTTATTCATTGTCTCCACTGACAGAGTTTAATGGATGCTGTTAACCTAATAGGTTGAAGTTATTTTAGCAGCAGGACTATATTTCTGGTGACACAGTTAAAACGTCATTCAAGCTCTTTATGTCATTTGATTTATTTCTTAATTCTTTTACATTTTATTATACTTAATTATTGATAGCACAGAATATACTTAGGTCCTCATTCCATGAGAGTGTTAATCTGAGCAGTGATAAGTCTTCTTAAATTGACATTAGAAAAGTGTTAATTAGGCGTTGCTACTCAACACATAGTTTAATTCTGAGTGCCAGCGCCAAAGATCTATGTTTTACGGGAGCTTCTCAAACAAACCAATCATGGATAAGTGAATAAAAAGGGCCCACTTGCCACCAATTAAGAGGCTATTTTTTAAAAAACTGTATGATGGTCAATTACACTAATTTGAACATTGAGGAAATTTTCATTAATCTCTCACATATCACCTTCTAGCTCTGGATTTCAGTCCTCTACCACCATCAATAATTCATTAAATATCAAAAACCAACCTGAAGCCAAGTAATAACAAATGTCAAACGACACATTAAGAAGATTCATAGTAAACTGAATGTGGCATTTTACAATGAGGTCTAATTCCCTTTTTGTGGTCAGCATTATAAATTGATTTTTAGTAGTATTATACAATTGGCACCTTCAACTCGTTTAATAGGTCATTAATGAAATGAAGACAAATTTGAAAAGCTTCACAGTTGGAGAACACAGTTTTCTATTCACAGTGTGTTACACATTGTCTATATATTTCACTTGAATAGAATTGATAATGTGTGTGTTTAACATCAGGCCTATAAACTGGACAATTACAAATGCAGCAAGTTGAACTGAAAATATTTGACAAAACTTTTGAAATAATTATATTCTACTGTCCGCCACTGGTTCTGTTTCGGTTTCCATCTTCTGTTGTAGAAAACTACATAAAGATGGAAGTGGGACAAAACCATAACATTTAGTATGTGAAATGGAGACCTCTTTGGTCTCCTTTTCACATAGTTTCCATCCGTCATCTGTTATCTGTCTCACATGTTGAGTCTTCTAGGTTCCATCCCAGTTCCATTCTGGTTTCCACCCCTATGCAGTTTTTTGCATGGAAGACAGACGCCTGGGAAAGAACCAGTGCCAGATAATAAACCATAATATGAAATGAATGTAAGCTGGACATTGCATATTTGTTATGGTACTATGAATCTGTTCTTTCTCACACTGATGATTGTTATGATCAGATTAATACATAAGGTCTATGTTTACCTTGATAAAGAGTCTTGTTCCCATGTCTTTTGTAAAAAAAAAAATAGTGTCCGGTCCATATAGTACATGTCCTCATGGGCACTCTATGTTATGTAAATCCCAAATTATTACTACTCCATATATCTTTGAACTATAACCATGACCTATCAGAAATATTGGATAGATATCTCTGTGAGTAGACTCCTAGAGAACAATGGCCATTTCTAAATTTTCCTTTTTTATTATACTTTTATGGGTGGTTTCACTCCTACACTCTATTCAGAGAGCAGGAAAGGGGAATCTCCATTTGCTGCTCCATTCAGAGAGCAGGAAAGGGGAATCTCCACAGCCAAATGATTCTGGAACTGAACAGCACTGGATGGGCTCCATTGACTATAATGGGGTCCGTCCACTTTCCGCCCAGCGGCAGCACTTTTTCTTCCGGTATTTTGAGTCAGATCTGTGACTAAACCTCTCACCAGAGGTTCCTATGCAGATGTGAAACTAGCCTAATATATTTAAAAATGTATTTATTAAAAATTAAATTAAATTAAAAACTTCATAAACAGCTAACTAGTTACAGGCGAGCATGCAACCATCCAGATGTCTCGGGGGTGTATGAGAGATAAAGTTACCATAAGGTGGTGAGAGTCTTGCCATTAAAATGGAAATTAAAAGGCCAATTTATACTAGTAGATATTCATATTTTCATTTTTCTACGGGATCGCTTTAAGCAAACTGAGAGTAATTACAGACAAACATTTACACACAATGTTATTGTCTAAATAATTTTCTAAACTCGTGGTTTGGTTGTCTATTGTCCAATGTCGGCTATCGATCAAAGATCAGTGTTTATATACCATAATGTTATAACTATCAGAGATTATTTTTGTGTTTGCTTAAATCATCTCTCACACTATTAAGGACCATTTTAAGACTAATTGTTCATTCTTCATAGAGTATTGTGCATGCTTGCTCATGTCTGGCTGATTATCTTCTTGTGTGAATTGGTCTCTTCCTCTCACAATGACAATGCTATAACTGCAGTCCTAATGAGTTTCTCTTAGATTATGTATTTGTGAAGGCTATAGTACTAAAACACAAACGTTTTTTTTTTTATGAAACAATCTGCTCTTATATGGTTAAACCATAAGGAAAATTGTTCCTTTTACCCTCTTTGGTGCCAAGTTAGTACATGAACTGGAAGGACGGGTGTCAATACTAGGAAGAAAAATGGTTAGATCAAATAAATGATGCATTCTGCATAGTAAAATGACTGGTTTTCTATCATTGGAAGAAAAAAAATCAGTCTAAGCGGAGTAATGTTCTTATATTATAACTGAAAAATGATTATGATTGCACAATCAGTTTTAATGCATTTAGTGAAACAGATATGCTTGTTAACTGAAGCCATTGTGTGGAAAGCACATTTTTGTTTAATCCAACGGTCAGAAAAGCAATTATCCCTATTCTTATAACTGTACATTGTGCCATTCCTCTATTATACCTCCTAGATATAAATGAGTAAATTGTGAACTGGGTATTACGAGCAGATAATGTGTCCCAGCCACTCTCATATTGTCCAATCACTGAAGACAGTACCAGTCTGTGTAGGACCCCCCCCCCCCCCCCACCTCATCAAGGAGAATAGAATGCCCAGTTGTTAATGTATTCATAAATTTCTAAGAGGATTAGCAGTGTGCCTATGCTAACCAAAAGTGCTTACAGTGGGCACATGGGCATAAGAATTGGTCAATGGAGTAACGTGAAAACAAGTCTTTGTCTTTACTTTTAACCTTATGACATCATTAATCAATGTTTTGTTTTTCATGTATGGTATGTTTGTTGGTCTCTGTAATACTTGTATTTAGGCCTTATGAAGACAGCTATTCAATACTGAAAAGAGTAACTTGCAAATGTATGGTCGTTGTTGGTGGGTTTTCTTAAATCCCTTTTTATCACTTTAGACTAAAGACTTAAGTGATTAAACAGTGCTCAAACTTCTTACTTTCTAGAAACAATTATTTTATATTGAGCGAACTGAAATAGTTGAACCCTGTTTTAGGTTGGGCATTGCTTAAAGTTTGGTTTGGCGTGACTCCAAATCTCGAGCGGTTCGTCTTGGCTGAATCCTCTGAAATGATTTCTCCTTCTCAATAAATGTATGCACTGTATAAAAAAGGTAAAGATTATTATGAAGAAGAAACCGATACAAACACAAGGAGAACATACAAACTCCATGCAGATGTTGTCCTTGGTCAGATTTGAACCTAGGGCACCAGCACTGTAAGACAACAATGACAAAAATAAATAAACATGAAGAAAGCAACAGGTAGGAGATGTGGCGGTGGTGATGGTGGTGGAGGTGGTAGGGGATGTGTCAAGTTGGCACTTCAAGCGGCTCCCACTGATGCAGCAGCTCCGCATTCTGCAGGAGGCGACGCAAGCCCACTGCCATTCCTTGAAAGGGGTTTTGCCCATGCGTTACATACATAGCATGCAGAACAGGTCTCAGAGTAGATGATGCAGCATTCCTCCTTCACCACCTCCTCTTTTTCCTACTTGCCGGCACATAGCAGTCAGTCTGCACCAGTTGGCCATGACCATTCCCCTCTACCTCACCCCATGTCAAATCCCCCACTGCATCGGCAGATAATGAAAGTTAGAATCTTACTAAGCATACATGGGATTTCTGCAATGCTGGCCCCTGATATAGATATAGAATAGTTTGGATGATTACAGCTATTTTGTTGCCTTCACTCTAATGTCTTGGATTTCTATTGAAAGATATTGGAAGAAGTAGACAGTGCCTCTGTATGATATCACTATAGAGACTTTGAATAATGCCTTGTGTTCTGAGTCTGACCCTCTGATAATGCTGCTAGTGCAGTGAAACATGTTAGGGTCGCTTAGTGCTGCTAAGACTGCTTTAAACAGTAGTCTATGTGCTTCTTGTGTGAGACCCTAATCTGCAGGAGCAGGGTATGTAGTCATTGAGTTGAAGGTAGCAAATTGTGCACCTTATTAATTATGGAGGCACTTTGTCTGTATTTCTAATTAGGGTGTTTTATCAGTGATCTAAAAGAGTTAGGTCTTACTTTTATACAGTTAATTGGGAAATATAGAGAGGTTTATTGGTCCCTTCTTGGCATTTACATATATGGCAGCTTATTCTGAAAGGTCATCTGAAAAGTTAGGTGCACTTTTTAAGGCAGTTATTACATTTGTAATGTCAAATATGTGGAAGTTATTTTGTAGCTCATAATCAGATTTGAATGCCATAAATAGGCAGCCATATGGCCCTACTGTAGGGTTGCATTCCTATAAAGCGTATGCATTATAGATTGCATCATACTGTAGGTATTCTTGTGACATGATAAAAAGGAATCTCTCCTTTGCTCTTACCCCTGTGTGTGGCAATTAGCTTTGATAGCACCAAAAGTGGCTAAGCAATTGAAATCAGAACTTTCTGTAGTCTCTAGCATTACAGCGGGACAGCAGTTGTGTTACTTCTACCATCGCAGGAACAGCGTCAGTACCTACACAATCAGAGTGCCGTAATAATGCCATGCATGTTTTCTGAGGACTACTACCTGCATCCTATTTTTCAGCTGCATGTCTTTAACAGATTATCCAAAATACACGTTACATTTGTGCTCCTGATACTTGTGGTACTACGGGTTTCCAAGAGCACACTGCTGCAGGAGAGGTTGATTTGGCTGGCTGATGGTGTGTTCTCCAGCCAGGAGTCTGTGCTCTTAAATACCAGCCCCACTTGCTAGAGGGTGCTGCTCATTTATACCTTTAATATCTCCTTACGTACCTGGGTGTAAAGTTGCATGCTATGCAAATCTTCATTCCGTGTGTCTTGTGCTGTCAGTCTCTTTTGTGGTGCTTTTCAGTTTGGTTTCTGTCTGTATTTCCCTTGTGTAAATTCTACCTGATGTTCTATTGTGGTGTATGTCTGAACTACTTCCTATGTCTGTTCCAACCCATCTGTTGGTTGTTAGATGCCCAGTTCATGTTTGTTTGTCTTACCCATCCATTGGTGGGTGGATGCCCGAGCCTAGTCCTGTCCTCTTGTTTTGTCTGTCTGTCTGTAGGGTTCAGACGCCAGGTGTGAACTAGGTCTTCTTTTTGGTTTGCTGTCTTGTTTGTATTTGTTGTTTTCCTGCCAGTTATCATCTAAAGCAAGCCAGGCCCCTAGGTTCAAGCGTGGGGCCATCCCTATTGGAATGATCAACTGACTTGTAGGCAGGCCTCCTGGGGTTAGGTTAGGTTATCTTATTAGAGTAGGTGTGGCTGAGGGGGGAAAAAGTGATAGAGGTGGAGCAAAACCTGTACAGTCATGTTCATTATGAAAGATTAATCTACATATAAGGAGAAAAGAGTAGGATGATATCTTCAATGGTGAAGGTGCTGCCTGACCAGATGACACACCACCTGGGTTGATGTAATAGAATAGGACTAAAAGCTGGCAGTGGGGGAGGCGCAACACTCCAGGTTAAAGCATGTAGGAAGTGACCAAAGGTGTGAAAAACACCTCCATCTATTTAATAAACTATTCATATGTTGATCACGTATTTTATTAAATAAAAGGAGAAGTTTTGCACACCTTTGGTCACTTCCTACATGCTTTAACCTGGAGTTTTGCGCCTCCTCCACAGCCAGCTTTTAGTCCTATTCTATTAGAGTAGGGACTTATGAGACAACGAGGACCCTTGTCGTGGTCTTGTGAGCTTTTGTACTTTGGCCAAAGCACTAATTAATACCTCATATTTATTAACTGTTCCATCTGATTATGAGTGTAGGTATTATGGGTAATTGGATTGATGTTTGTCAGTCATTGTTGGATGTCTGCTCCCAAGTCCCATTCACTGTTCAGTTTGTTATGGTGTTCAGAGTGTATGCATATTTTGGTTTATGCTGTTGTTGGCGTCCGGCATGTACGTACGGTGCCCTATCCTTTCCCTCCAGCCCTAATTTGGGTTGCATCCATGTAGGTTGTTTTCTCCATGACCTGCACAGATGAGACAGAATGACTAGCCCCCTCTCGTAAGAGGGGCTGGTATTTAAGAGCACAGACTAATGGTTATTGGCTGGCGGGAGAACTCCACACCATCAGCCAGCCAAATCAACCATACCTGCAGCAGTGTGCTCCTGGAAACCCAAGGAACTACAGGTCGCAAGAGCACAAACGTGACAGAATATAGTAATAATAGTCCTAATTATACAATAAACTCAATAAACTTCAAGAATAATATTGCAAATTATTTTTACATACATGCAATGATAGGTAATCATTTGATTGTTACTACTTTCTTTTAAATTTACCTAATGATACTGTACTTATATTTCACATACAATTAAAGGAAAGATCTTTTGTTATACAAAATTCCTAAGGCCTCATGTCCACGGGCAAAAGAAGAAATAAAATCCGCAGTGGATTTTAACTCTTCTCCTGCCCGCGGATCCACATCCCATAGGGATGCATTGACCACCTGCGGGTAGATAAATACCTGCGGATGGTCAATAAAAGTGATTTAAAAAAAAATATGGAGCATGAAAAAATTTGGACCATGCTCCATTTTCGTGCGGGGCTCCCGCAGGCTTCTATTGAAGCCTATGGAAGCCGTCCGGATCCGCGGGAGACCAAAATCGGAATTTACTCACCTGCTCAGGATCTTCCCTTCCCCAACCGACGTGCCCTGTGCATCCGCCGGGCCGAAGAAAGAAGATCCGGACGCGACGGAGAGAAGATGAAGCCGCGGCGAAGGGAAGATCCGGAGCGGGCGAGAGGTGAGTTAATTCTGATTTTTATGCCTCATGTCCGCGGGGCAGGAGGGACCCGCTACGGATTCTCCATGGAGAATCCGTAGCGGGCCTGATTTTCCCCGTGGACATGAGGCCTAAGGGACCTTTCACGTTGGATGAAATTCGGTCACAATGCGCACTGCAACACACAGCTGAATCTAACTTTGTGGAAATCTGCATCAAAACCCATATGTCTAAATGCGAATTTTGATGCAGAGTTTCTAAGAAAATTAGGAAACTATCAATTCTGAGGCGTGCGGATTTGATGCAGAATTTCCTTCGTGTTGAGGTACGTGTTGCAGCCAAATTTCACTTATCTGAAAAGTCCCTAAGGAATGTTAGCATTCGGCAGTGACACAAAATAATCGTAGCGAAAGAGGAGCGTCTCACCTTCAGAGGAAGTATAAAGCACCGAGATGACAAAGTTTTGACATTCAGCCATTACATCTGTGTTGATTCTTTTAGCAGAGAGAACGTTGATTAAATGCACTTTCTTTGGAGTGGCTGTAACTATTTGCCAAGTACATAACGTTGACATTTGTTCAGATGCTAAAAATACACTCAATCCGCGCTCTAAGTGTAAATAAATATTCAATCATTATAAATCAAATCATGCTCTTAAGTGACTTTAAAAGTCGAAGTACAAACTTCATTAGTTAGTGTATAAAATAGTTACCCTTTCACTACTGGAAATAAGGGAATATATACCCTGCACATAAAGAAACTTCTATGTCAGGTCATTGGCATATAGCAACTTTTTTTCTGTATATTTAATATGAAAAGTAAGAGAATTTTAAAGGTGTTTTCCAATATGCACATACATTGGTGGCAGTGTGTGCATGTGTGTAGGGGATGATGAAACAAAAAAAAATCCCCACCTTTAAGGCTATAAGAAACTCTGCATGTTTTTTTTGTGCGCAAGGCATAAAGATCATAGGAAACTTTTTGTTGGAGAATTTAGGACATGACTTAGAGGAAGCATCCCTCCCCACCTGAGCCCCTTTGAAAGGTGAGTTCAGCCTCTTCGCATTTTGGGACAATATTTTATTTAACATATTGATAAAATTGCTTGGTGATTTTCCAAATATGTCTCCCATCTACTAGCTCTAATGCTGAACATATGAACTGGTTGTCTGGGAGAACCTGAAAGGTAAAACCAATACACCATATAAATGGAAGAACAGGTTTCTGCACCCGCCTAGGATGTTAGGGGGCAATAAAGTTCACCAGGCAGTAGTCGGCCTTGTTCTCACTTGCTATGAACTTTCACAAACCAGCTGACGGTATCATACTGCTGTTGCGATGAAATGTAGACAAGAAAATGTCCTTTATGAAGAGGATACCAGTCCTTCGTAATTTTCTTGGAATTAGCCTTGTGACTGCTTTTCTGCTTTCCTGGCTGAATATTCCAAGATTTCAGGAGTTTTTCTCACTCTTTTAGTGACGTAATGGTGTGTAGGGAGCCATCTTTATGTATTAGTAATTTTGTTGGAAACCCCCATTTGTATAACATTTCGGAGGAGCACAGAGCTGAAAAGATAGGTTCGAAGGCCCTTTTTGCTTGGATTGTAGTGGAGTAGAGGTTTGGATATGTCTGAATGCTGGAGAGCGGACTGGGTAGTGAGGGAAGCTTACGTGCTGTAAACATTAGGGCTTCCTTTATATGGAAGAAATGTATCCTCACAATCACGTCACAAGGAGTGGTTTCTGGAAGAGACTTTGGCTTGGGCAGCCTGTGGGCTCTGTCAATTGTGCAATCATGCTTGGGGGATATTCGAAGGAATGCCCCTGAAGTTAACATTGTTCCAAGTCAGCCGTCATGCCCCTCATAAATGTGATTTGCATAATGTGCATCTATCAGGTTGTTATGGGACATTGTGAGTTATTTTATTATTTTCTACCCGATCCATGCGGGACCCCAAATTTTATAAGACATTAAACACTGATGAAATGTGACTTATGTCATTCTGTATGGATCCTCTCAATGCCACTACCATTTTTTTTAATAAAGTCCTCTGTTGCTAGCTGACTGGAAGAAGGGATGCAAGCTAGGGGATCTTCTTCAACAGAGGCACTTCCCTGTGGGGATGTTTGGTGTGGGAGTTTGTGCCTCTGCATCTCTGGGCTTGCAGAGGGGTAAGAAAGAGGTGGAGTGAGAAGCACGGACCTTTTTGGTGTGTGTTATATGTCTGGACAGTACATCTCCCTCAGTTCCACTCCCTCCTGGACAAGGATTCCTGCAGCAGGGCTCTGGTGTAGTCCGCCGATCACTGCTACTGTCTCTGTGTGATCATCAGAGCTGAAAAGTGTCAGCACTGTGCCTTCCTTAGCAGAGAAGCCGGTGGTGGAAGGGAGCCCACAGCAGCTGACAGCCTGGTCCTTTCAGGCACCGCACTGCAAAGAAATCAGACACCCTTTGTGGCTATGCTTTGGAAGACTTTCTATTGGTCATCGTGATGACTTCAGGTAGGAGATGAGTGGTTTTTTTGTGCTTTTGTGCTGGTTAGTGAAGCTTTTATAAGCGTAAAAGGCCAACTTGGAGAGGAGCTCACTCAGATGCCTCCGTCTTGTCGTGCAGCTAGGCCAAGCCCCCCCAAAGCATACCCTTCTTGACCCACATCTATAGACCTCTCACCTAGCCAAGCCAGCAGTAGATCACATGGGTCCAGCAAATCATCCAAAGAAGGTGCTCATTAGCACCTTTTGAAAATTCCAGAAGCCAGAGCTCCTCAAGGTCACTCAATTCTACACCAGCAGTCTTAAAATGCAATATTATTTCACAAAAATAGTATTTGATCAGAATGACACACAGTTACAGAATACAAGTATTGATATATAAATATATATTATATAACTGTATAATATATGTTTAAATACACAATAATTTTAACACCTGTCATTGCTATAAGACTTGCAGAAATGCTGCCTTATAATAAGTGGTGCTGTAGAGCCATTGCTCCATCTTCCCATTCTCTCCTCTTTTTAACATATACCTCTCCTGTACTACAGGTATTTGAGTCATTGAAGGCCTCTAGTGTACAGATGCATGAAAGTGCAATTTTAGTTAATACTCAAATACAAATATGTGACAGGGTTATTGCCAATGCATGCTGCTCTGATTATATAAACTGCAGAGGCATTAAGCCACGTTGTTTCCTTAGGCAAATCTTGTGAACTATTGGCAGCAGAACAAAGCAAAGTGCTTGTCTGAATTGCCTTAAATTCATCGCCCATACACAGTATGCACTGCAATTTCTAGTCTTTGTTCTGTACTAGAACTACAACCATCACAGCAGTGTTCAACTCATTTCAAAATGGCACTGCTGCTATGCAACATAAGAAAAAGACATCTAGATTGCAAGAGAGAATAATTGGGGAATGACAACAACAATATAATAATTATTATATTATCTGAGCTTGAAGCTCTTGGGCCCATATTGAAGATTTGCAAAAGAACCCTTACCTCCTGTTATAATACCGCTGTGCATCTACTTATGTAGAGCCTGAAATCACTTATATGTCAATGGCTGTACAAATTGCGTAATGCGCTGAACTACAGTTTGCCACATTAAAGGGGTTGTCCCGCGCCGAAACGGGTTTTTTTTTTTTTTAACCCCCCCCCCCCCCCGTTCGGCGCGAGACAACCCCGATGCAGGGGTTAAAAAAACAACCCGCACAGCGCTTACCTGAATCCCGGCGGTCCGGCGTCTTCATACTTACCTGCTGAAGATGGCCGCCGGGATCCTCTGTCTCCGTGGACCGCAGGGCTTCTGTGCGGTCCATTGCCGATTCCAGCCTCCTGATTGGCTGGAATCGGCACGTGACGGGGCGGAGCTACACGGAGTCGGCATTCTACACGAGCGGCCCCATAGAAGACTGCAGAAGACCCGGACTGCGCAAGCGTGGCTAATTTGGCCATCGGAGGGCGAAAATTAGTCGGCTCCATGGGAACGAGGACGCCAGCAACGGAGCAGGTAAGTATAAAACTTTTTATAACTTCTGTATGGCTCATAATTAATGCACAATGTACATTACAAAGTGCATTAATATGGCCATACAGAAGTGTATAGACCCACTTGCTGCCGCGGGACAACCCCTTTAAGTAAACAGATGTAGCATGCCCAACATTAGTTTGGCGCATGATACATCTGTAGCAGAAGCACCAGAGCCTGCATGTGACTGCTCGCTCTGAACACCACATAACCATGCTCATAGACTAGATGCAATTGTATAGAATTGTCCTTCTATACTCAAGGAATTTTAGATCAAAAATTGTTAATTTGATAACATGTAGATGAGGGGGTCGCAAAGTTTAAAATTTTGCCACCTTGAGATAGCAGGACACTTGTTTTCCCTCAAATCCTTTCTCGGATTTTTGAGCTAAATCCCCACTCCCTGAATTTTTAGGACCTGAGGAATGGGGATCTTGCATGGGTTCTCACCACCCATTAAATTAAGGAATGCAATCAACCTAGTCTGGCTCCCTTTTTCCACTGGTCCCATAACATCTGCAGGAGCTTCCTGCATGATATGTATACTCTTGATACATGTCTTACTTTTATAATTAATACATCATTTAGATAAACATGTAAGATCACAACAAAAATACCCTACATTGCCTGTTGTTAATATTAACTCAGGATCTCCAGCTTTCTCCATAAGATGGTTGGTACATATCTACAGGATCTCATTCCAAGACTGGAATTTCTCCTTGCTCTTCCTTCTGCTAACTTTATTGCATCTTTACAGCATGTACTTCAGACAGTGAAAGCGCATGGCATTTATACAAACACCTGGCCATCTGGCCACTAACAAAACACTATACACCTCCTTTGTACCAGGCCAAGTGCCACGGAACATCAACACAAGCAGTTTGGGCTGCATACCATCACAAATGCTCTCACAGGCCCTTGTTAACAGCTCATCTCTTCCCATGACTGGTAGTCACTTCTGAGAGACTCAACCTTCTCTTATTGAGCCTTCTAATGTGTCTCATAATTGGCCTATTTAGCTGGTTCCAACACAGAGAAAACTTTTCCCTGCTACACAAACTGCTTAAAATGACTGGACTCCAGCTCCCTATTGGGCACTTTAGTAGCTGCACTGCTACACTGTTTGTAGAAAAATATTGAATGTAAGCAAGTTTAACACAAATGTCAGGAACCAGAAAATGACCAAATGAATATATTGAATAATTAATTACCTAGCTATATGATAGACAATAAATTGCCCACTACATTGACAAGGAATATGTTAAACAAATGGCTGCTTTCTTGTATCAATGGAGTTCAGTATTAAGGCTCATTTAGACGGGACAAATGTCAGGCAAACGATGCCCGACACTTGCCGCCGCATACACTCCCTCACATGCTGTTGCACAGGAGCTAGTATCACTGGCTCACTCACAGAGCAGCTAGCGCGGGTGTGGGGAGGCTGCAGGAGATTTCAGTCATCGCTCTCCCCCACCCCTCTCCATTGACTTAACATAGCGGCTGTTCAGTACTGAACGGCTGCTATTTACACTGAACAATCATCATTCAGCATTAATAATGGATGATGAGCTGAACGCTGATCATTCAGTGTAAATAGCAGCTATTCAGTACTAAACGGCCACTATGTTAAGTCAATGGAGAGGGGTGGGGGAGAGCGAGGAAAGAAATCTCTTCCAGCTTCCCCACTGTGAGCCAGCGATACTAGCTCCCGTGCAACAGCACAGGAGCGAGTATGTGTGTTGACAAGTTTAGGGCATCGTTTGCCCGACATTCATCCAATCTCAATGGGTCTTAAATCACTGTCTTTCACTAATCATTTTTTCCCAAATACATTTCCCATTAACATGCTCCTATATCTCATAAGACATATTTACCTGTAATTTATACATTAAACAAGATTGCCCTCAACATACTAACAGTGTTTAACACTGTAACAGCCCCACTTTGCAAAGCCTCTAGTACCTGTGTCAGTAATAAGCATGTTTGGGGCAGGCAACTAGTCTTTTTAATGTAAGAGAAGAGTGTTTTTTTGTATGGAAGAAACCCTCTGATGTTTAGCTATGTTTTCTTTATTACAAACATCATGTACACTCTTCTCAGAAAGTTACAGTTTTGAAATATTAAGCATCATCATGAGCACCGCCATTGTCATCTCTGGGTACATCCTGGTCATTATTAGCATCTTGTATAGCACTATTATTCAACTAAAGCTGTTATTGCATCCAAGAATGGCAAAAGAAAGACATCTGATTGACTCAATTGTTTTCTTATTACTCACCTTTTGTGTGACTAAGAACAGATGCAGGGTCATCAGGATCCTCGATATCACTCTCTCCTGATTTGTCTGAACACTCTGCTATGCTCTTTTTTGCATCACAATCAGAATCGCTGTTATTTGAAATAGTGTCTCCAACTTCACTTTCCAATTGATGTTCTGGAAAATCATTTAGCAAAGCTATGATCTTCTTGGGAATAAGGCCGTGACGATGAGTTATACTGCAGTGCTTTGAAAGTGCCTGTCCCTTTGTTTATATTTGTACATTGAAAGAACAAGTGCGAAGAATCAAATACCACTTTTAATTCTCGAAACCCTCAAATGTTAATAGTGCTCTGTTTAGATCATGTAACATGTAGAAAAATCTGTAAAATCTGCAAAAATGGGCAACTTTGGATAAAAAGTTGACAGTTCCCAAAGTAATAAATTGCAGAGCAGCAGCTGGGATGCAAATCAGTGTTGAGTACTCACATCAGATGTATAGTGTAGAGTCCTTTATTTTGACACACAAATCCACTGCATGGCAACGTTTCAACTGCATGCCACAGTCTTTCTCAAGCATATACCTATAAAAAGACTGCTGCATGCAGTTGAAACGTTGGCATGCACTGGATTTGTGTGTCAAAATAAAGGACTCTACACTATACATCAGCTGTGAGTACTCAACGCTGATTTGCACCCTGGCTGCTGCTTTGCAATTTATTACTTTGCTAACTGTCTTACATTTGGATTGTTTGTCCAGATCCTAGTGTGGAGCATGCAGCAGACCTATATATGTCCTCTCCTAGGAGGAATTTCTTTGTGGTGCTGCTGTGATTTAACATTTTTGGATAAGAAGTTGACATACAGCTCACCAATCATGTTCTTTACATAAGTACTTGAGAAATCCAATGATCACTAACACTGTATAACAACCAACAGCACTGAATTCTCATATCTGTGGTTTTTGGTATTTCTCTTTTTCTTTCGGAAACTATGGCGATATATATATATATAGATTTTTTAATGTATTATGCAAAGAAATATTAAAAGCCAGAAACCTCCACCTTCCTTTGAAAATCAGAAGAGAGAGATTCTTTTACATTTTGAAATGGAGCAAAAATATCCCATCAGCAGTTCTACTGTAAAGGTTTAGTTTTATAACCTGTAAAGAAGGCAAAATAGTTGGATTACTCTTCTGTTATCAGACGTTTCCAAAAATTTTGTAATTCTAGTAGCCAGGACAATTTTCATACTTTTGACATGTAAACATTAAACCTGCAAGATAAAATTCCAATTTTTAGCCATAGTTTACCCATATATTGTCCCATATTGACATGTGAGCATTACTTTATACTCATATGTCACCTCAAGCAGCTGTGTGACAAAGTGCAAATTCTGGTAAATAAGGCATAAAATGACCCCAGCAGAACCTCAGATGCACAAAACCTTTAAAAAAAAGTTCACAATATATATTTTTAATATCTATTTATCATGTATTCAAATGTGCAGATTAATAATTCCTAAAAAGAGAACCATCCCATCCTCCAACCCTAGATCAGAAGTGGAGGAGGCTTGAGACAAAGACAAAATATTTAATAATTTATTCCAAACTAATGACTTTTTGCTTCTTAAACTTTCCCCCCTTTTCCGTTTTAAATACTATATGTTTTCATACTCCATTCTAAGTCTCACTAACATAGAAAATTGAGAGTTACAGTACCTGGCACCTTGTTAGACAAGCGGGCTCTCATGATTAATAGGCAGGTCAAATACAAAATTTTAATGACTATGTTTCGAATTTTAGTTGATCAGCTAAGGAATGTTCCATTTCCAAGTATCTCACTAACACCTCTAATGAGTGTCTACTGCCAACCAAATTATACACTTGTTTCCAGTATAATTCGATACTAGGACTTTACTATATAACATTAAAAACTAAGGATGCATCTGATTGAGAACAGTGTAGAAAGTTGGAATTCTGATCTTACATAAAAACGTTAGCAAGTAATATATCCTATGAAGGATTTTAAATTGAGTAAGTCTATCTATGACTGGCATTAAGAGAGACCCTTCTCAAAATATCTGATCATTTTCCATCTTCAGTACTGCCAATCCATTGCTGTAGGCATTGAATTCTAAATTTGACTACATGTCTTCCTAATAGAGCTTTAGAGAAATTTGGGAGAACTTTTTTCCTAAATTTCATTGGAGTTGCAGACAGGATTTCAAGTAACAGTAATTCCAATTACAATGCAAAAAAGAGCAAAGCACAGTGTTCAGATGAATCAAGAGAGAGTAACGAGGATCCTGAGGATTCTCCATTTGTGTGTAGTTAAAAAAGGTAGGCAATAGAGATGAGCGAGCATACTCGTCCGAGCTTGATGCTCGTTCGAGTATTAGGGTGCTTGAGATGCTCGTTACTCGAGACGAGCACCACGCGGTACAATACAGCCGGCTCCATTGAAAGCAATGGGCTGCCGGCGATCGCACAATGAATTTTCGGGAAGGGCTTAAATATATAAGCGCTTCCCTGCAATTCATCCAGAAATGTGTAAAAATAAAAAAAATATATATACTCACCTGGTCCCGGCAGACGGAGTTCAGCTGCGGCCAGCTGGCAGTTCTCCTGAACTGCTCTCTGTAGTATTCAGCAGGCGGGGATTTAAAATCCCCGCCTGCTGAATGAGCTGCCTCTGATTGGTCACAGCCTGACCAATCAGAGGCAGATCTCACTCACACCCATTCATAAATTCATGAATGGGTGAGTGAATGCTGCCTCTGATTGGCTCAGCGCAGCTCTCAGCTGAATGACAGCAGTTCAGCACCACAGTGCAGGGGACAGCAGGAGAAGACGCGGCTGTGCCCCGGCAGCTGAAGGGAGGTGAGTATCTATTTTTTTTGTTTTTTAAATCACTTTTAATTCATTTCCAGGGAATGGCTTATATGTAAAGCCCTTCCCTGAAAAAGAATTCAGGTGTGCCAGCGGACCATTGTCTTCAATGGAGTCGTCCGCAGCAGCAGCAGCGGCTCCATTGAAGAGAATGCCTGCATTTTTATTCTTTTTTACACTAAAATCTTTCTTTTTCAGGTAAGGGCTTATATTTTTAAGCCCTTCCCGAAAATTCATCCCGCGCTCGCCGGCAGCCCATTGCTTTCAATTGAGCCGGCTGTATTGCCGGCTCCATTGAATTCAATGGGCTAACATCGTTCTTCTCTGCCACAGCTGTTACAACTGTGGCAGAGGAGAACGATCGTTATGCTGACAGTGGGGGGGGGGGGTCTCACTCTTGCCACTATTGTGGCTTAATAGTGAGACCTCGGAGCCCAAAATGCAGCCCTGCATGTTGCTCCTCACCTGCCCTATCCATTTCTGTGTTTTTTACATGACTTTGGTGATTTGCTGAGATTTTCACAAATGAAAACCTTAGCGGAGCACCAGTCATATACAAAAATGCTCAAGTCGCCCATTGACTTCAATGGGGTTCGTTACTCGAAATGAACTCTCGAGCATCACTGAAAGTTCGACTCGAGTAATGAGCACTCGAGAATTTTGGTGCTCGCTCATCTCCAGTAGGCAATAAGAAAATAATTCTGTCAATCAGACATCTCCCGTTGATAGCAGCTGTTAATACTTTAAATGCCCCGATTGGAATTTCGGGGTCCTAAACAGCCTCCCTCCTGCAATGAGATCACGGGGTGCCATTCAATTGCCATGGCAGCCAAAGGCCTTCTGAAAACCCCAAGGGCTGCCATTGCAAATTACCTGTTAAGCCATGCCTATGGCGTGGCTCGATAGACTGCGCGATAAATTGCGGTATAATGTAATACTATGGTATCACATCATACTGCAGAAGTTATCAAACCATGGCAAGTTCATGTCCCCTATGGGGGCAAAAAATTGTGACAATCTGATTTAAAAAGTTTTATTATTAAAAAAATAAAAGGTAATTAAAATTTTTTAAAAAAAAACCCTATTCCTATATTTATAATAAAAAAATCAAAACAACAAAACTCAAAACCACATTTGGTATCGCTGCGTCCATAAAACTCCAATCTATTAAAACAACACATTATCTTTCCTGCACAGTGAACTTTGTCAAAAAAAAAATCCACAACATCAAAATTGTGCTTTTTAGGTCACTCCATCAAAAAATCATATCTATTTCAAAATGGTACCAAAAAAAACCTACAGGACATCCCGCAAAAAAACAAACAACAAGCCTTCACACAACTATGTCAATGGAAATTTTTAAAAACTTATAGCTGTATGAAGATGGTGGCTAAAAATATACATTTTTTTTCCTCAAAAGATTTTTTTAAAATTATAAACAACAAAAAAAAACTATTAAAATTTTGCATTGTCGTGATTTTACTGACTCATAGAATAGAATTTGTTACAGCTTTAAATGCCAACCCATCGAATATTGTTCTAATATCTGGTTTCTCTACAGACTCCAACAATTTCTTGGACCTTAAAATCTCTGTCCGCGATGGCTATTTGTTTAGAGTTTGCACTCTCATCATCAGAGGAACAATATTCTCCTTGGTCAGTTTCTCAGATTGAAATGTCATTGTACTTTTGAGGAGGACTTCAGGAAGAAGGCATTGGATTTAATCATCTAAAAAGATGAATGAGAGACATGGATCATCAACACCAGTTCTTTACACCTAAACTTCAAAGTTCTACACAACAAGTGAGACTGGTGACCACTTTCAACAATCAATTAGCATTGTAAACAAAAACTGTCAAATTCTAAGAACAGACCCCAGGCTACGTAGTCTTATTTCAGACAGGCTTAACATGGAAGCAGGACGTGCCCCTAACATGAAAGACTTGGTAGCCCACAGTCATTTTAAAAGGCTTACTGTTCTACTTGGCAGGGCTGTAAATTGTCTGTGGGGATTGCTCTGTTTGCAAATATTTTGTCCCAACTAAGAAATTCATCAATCCCACTGATCAGAAGCTTGTTCTTTTGCGAAACTACATCACTTGTGGCACAAGAGGAGTAATGTATGCACTTATTTGTCCGTGCCCCAAAGTTTATATCGGACAAACACCTGATGAATTAAAAAGCCTATCCAGCAGTATTTGTACTTACATTTACAACTTACATTTGTAGCAGGCCACTTTTTCGGTCAACATCAGGGGGAAAAAAGCCAAGACTTGGTTGGTTGATTTGGAATGCTTTAAGACTAAAAACAAAGATAGTAATTCATCTCTTCCACTTTTACAATGTGGATCAAATGGATTTATCTTACTAAGGGCTCAGTCAGACAAGCTTTTGCACCTGTAAAAAATGGACATGTAAACACATAATAGAAAACCAATGGTTCTAATAAACAAGCTTTTTCTGTGCTTCTAGCCATGCGCACAAAAACACTCGTCTGACTTTGCCCTAATGGTTTATTTGCTGCTTGTGCCTTACTTTTTGTTTTATCTACCATGGGACAGTGATACTGTTGTATACCCTTCCTGCATACATTGTGACCCCTATTCCATTTTTGGAGCTCCCTGTTTGTTTTTTCTTTTTGTGTTAATAATAGAGATGAGCGAGCACCAAAATGCTCGGGTGCTCGTTACTCGAGACGAAATTTTCGCGATGCTCGAGGGTTCGTTTCGAGTAACGAACCCCATTGAAGTCAATGGGCGACTCGAGCATTTTTTTATATCGCCGATGCTCGCTAAGGTTTCTATTTGTGAAAATCTGGGCAATTCAAGAAAGTGATGAGAACGACACAGCAACGGATAGGGCAGGCGAGGGGCTATATGTTGGGCTGCATCTCAAGTTCCCAGGTCCCACTGTTAAGCCACAATAGCGGCAAGAGTGCCCCCCCCCCCTCCCAACAATTTTTACTTCTGAAAAACCCTCATTAGCAATGCATACCTTAGCTAAGCACCACACTACCTCCAACAAAGCACAATCACTGCCTGCATGACACTCCGCTGCCACTTCTCCTGGGTTACATGCTGCCCAACCCCCCCCCCACCCCCGCACGACCCAGTGTCCACAGCGCACACCAAAGTGTCCCTGCACAGCTTTCAGCTGCCCTCATGCCACACCACCCTCATGTCTATTTATAAGCACGTCTGCCATGAGGAGGAACCGCAGGCACACACTGCAGAGGGTTAGCACGGCCAGGCAGCGACCCTCTTTAAAAGGGGCGGGGCGATAGCCCATAATGCTGTACAGAAGCAATGAGAAATCCAATCCTGTGCCACCTCCATCATGAGCTGCACACGTGGGCATAGCAATGGGAAACCCATTTGCCACACACTATTCTTTCTGTCAAGGTGTCTGCATGCCCAAGTCAGACCGGGGTTTTTTATAAATAGTCACAGGCAGGTACAATTCCGCAATGGGAATTCTGTGTGCACCCACAGCATGGGTGGCTCCCTGGAACCCACCGGCTGTATATAAATAAATCCCATTGCAGTGCCCATCACAGCTGAGGTAACGTCAGGTTTAATGCAGGTGGGCTTCGGCCCACACTGCATGCCCCAGTCAGACTGGGGTTCTTTAGAAGTGGACACATGCAGTTACAACTCCGTGTGGACCGACCGCATGGGTGGGTGCCAGGAAGCCACCGGCGGTACATAAATATATCCCATTGCATTGCCCATCACAGCTGAGGTAACGTCAGGTTTAATGCAGGTTGTCTTCGGCCCACAGTGCATGCCCCAGTCTGACCGGGGTTTTTAATACATAGACACTGGCAGGTACAAATCCCTAATGTGAAGTCCCTGTGGACCCACAGCATGGGTGGCTCCCTGGAACCCACCGGCGGTACATAAATAAATCCCATTGCAGTGCCCATCACAGCTGAGGTAACGTCAGGTTTAATGCAGGTGGGCTTCAGCCCACACTGCATGCGCCAGTCAGACTGGGGTTCTTTAGAAGTGGACACATGCAGTTACAACTCCGTGTGGACCGACAGCATGGGTGGGTCCCTGGAACCCACCGGCGGTACATAAATATATCCCATTGCATTGCCCATCACAGCTGAGGTAACGTCCGATTAAATGCAGGTGGTCTTCGGTCCACACTGCATGCCCCAGTCAGACTGGGGTTCTTTAGAAGTGGACACATGCAGTTACAACTCGGTGTGGACCGACAGCATGGGTGGCTCCCTGGAACCCACCGGTGGTACATAAATATATCCCATTGCAGGGCTAAAAATTACTAGGATAACAATGTAGGCGAGGGCCCAAAAAAATTGGTGTACCAACAGTACAAATGTACTTCAGAAAAATTGCCCATGCCCAACCAAGAGGGCAGTTAAAACCCATTAATCGCTTTGGTTAATGTGGCTTAATTTGTAACTAGGCCTGTAGGCGGCCCAGTTAAAATAAAAATTCAGGTGCAAGTTTCAACGCTTTATTGAATTGAGAATTGAAATGTATAAACATTGTTTACAAAAGCTTTATGACTGAGCCTTGTGGGCCTCAGAAAAATTGCCCGTTCGGCGTGATTACGTGAGGTTTCAGGAGGAGGAGCAGGAGGAGGAGGATGAATATAATACACAGATTGATGAAGCTAAAAGGTCCCCATTTTTAATGGTGATAGAGAACGATGCTTCCATCCGCGGGTGCAGCCTACGTATTGTTTAGGTATCGCTGCTGTCCACTGGTGGAGAAGAGAAGTCTGGGGAAATCCAGGCTTTGTTCATCTTTATGATTGTAAGCCTGTCGGCACTGTCGGTTGACAGGCGCGTACGCTTATCCGTGATGATTCCCCCAGCCGCACTAAACACCCTCTCTGACAAGACGCTTGCCGCAGGACAAGCAAGCACCTCCAGGGCATACAGCGTGAGTTCAGGCCATGTGTCCAGCTTCGACACCCAGTAGTTGTAGGGGGCAGAGGCGTCACGGAGGACGGTCGTGCGATCGGCTACGTACTCCCTCACCATCCTTTTACAGTGCTCCCGCCGACTCAGCCTTGACTGGGGAGCGGTGACACAGTCTTGCTGGGGAGCCATAAAGCTGTCAAAGGCCTTGGAGAGTGCTCCCCTGCCTGTGCTGTACATGCTGCCTGATCTCCGCGCCTCCCCTGCTACCTGGCCCTCGGAACTGCGTCTTCTGCCCCTAGCGCTGTCGGATGGCAATTTTACCATCGGTTTGTCCGCCAGGGTCCTGTGGTATAGCATCACTCTCGAACCCCTTTCCTCTTCGGGTATGAGAGTGGAAAGGTTCTCCTTATACCGTGGGTCGAGCAGTGTGTACACCCAGTAATCCGTAGTGGCCAGAATGCGTGTAACGCAAGGGTCACGAGAAAGGCATCCTAACATGAAGTCAGCCATGTGTGCCAGGGTACCTGTACGCAACACATGGCTGTCCTCACTAGGAGGATCACTTTCAGGATCCTCCTCCTCCTCCTCAGGCCATACATGCTGAAAGGATGACAGGCAAGCAGCATGGGTACCCTCAGCAGTGGGCCAAGCTGTCTCTTCCCCCTCCGCCTCATGCTCCTCCCCCTCCTCCTCCTCCTCAACGCACTGAGATATAGACAGGAGGGTGCTCTGACTATCCAGCGACATACTGTCTTCCCCCGCCTCCGTTTCCGAGCGCAAAGCGTCTGCCTTTGTGCTTTGCAGGGAACTTCTCAAGAGGCATAGCAGAGGAATGGTGACACTAATGATTGCAGCATCCCCGCTCACCATCTGGGTAGACTCCTCAAAGTTTCCAAGGACCTGGCAGATGTCTGCCAACCAGGCCCACTCTTCTGTAAAGAATTGAGGAGGCTGACTCCCACTACGCCGCCCATGTTGGAGTTGGTATTCCACTATAGCTCTACGCTGCTCATAGAGCCTGGCCAACATGTGGAGCGTAGAGTTCCACCGTGTGGGCACGTCGCACAGCAGTCGGTGCACTGGCAGATTAAACCGATGTTGCAGGGTGCGCAGGGTGGCAGCGTCCATGTTGGACTTGCGGAAATGTGCGCTGAGCCGGCGTACCTCTCCGAGCAGGTCTGACAAGCGTGGGTAGCTTTTCAGAAAGCGCTGAACCACCAAATTAAAGACGTGGGCCAGGCATGGCACGTGCGTGAGGCTGCCGAGCTGCAGAGCCGCCACCAGGTTACGGCCGTTGTCACAAACGACCATGTCCATTGGAGGCTCAGTGGCGAAAGCCAGCGGTCAGTCTGCCCTGTCAGACCCTGCAGCAGTTCGTGGGCCGTGGGCCTCTTATCTCCTAAGCTGAGTAGTTTCAGCACGGCCTGCTGACGCTTGGCCACCGCTGTGCTGTCACACCTTGCGACACCGACTGCTGGCGACGTGCTGCTGCTGACACATCTTGATTGCGAGACAGAGGTTGCGTAGGAGGAGGAGGAGGGTGGTTTAGTGGAGGAAGCATACACTGCCGCAGATACCAGCACCGAGCTGGGGCCCGCAATTCTGGAGGTGGGTAGGACGTGAGCAGTCCCAGGCTCTGACTCTGTCCCAGCCTCCACTAAATTCACCCAATGTGCCATCAGGGAGATATAGTGGCCCTGCCCGCCTGTGCTTGTCCACGTGTCCGTTGTTAAGTGGACCTTGGCAGTAACCGCGTTGGTGAGGGCGCGTACAATGTTGCGGGAGACGTGGTCGTGCAGGGCTGGGACGGCACATCGGGAAAAGTAGTGGCGACTGGGAACCGAATAGCGCGGGGCCGCCGCCGCCATCATGTTTTTGAAAGCCTCCGTTTCCACAAGCCTATACGGCAGCATCTCCAGGCTGATCAATTTGGCTATGTGCACGTTTAACGATTGAGCGTGCGGGTGCGTGGCAGCGTACTTGCACTTGCGCTCAAACACTTGCGCTAGCGACGGCTGGATGGTGTGCTGAGAGACATTGGTGGATGGGGCCGAGGACAGCGGAGGTGAGGGTGTGGGTGCAGGCCAGGAGACGGTCGTGCCTGTGTCCTGAGAGGGGGGTTGGATCTCAGTGGCAGGTTAGGGCACAGTGGGAGAGGCAGTGGTGCAAACCGGAGGCGGTGAACGGCCTTCTTCCCACCTTGTGGGGTGCTTGGCCATCATATGCCTGCGCATGCTGGTGGTGGTGAGGCTGGTGGTGGTGGCTCCCCGGCTGATCTTGGCGCGACAAAGGTTGCACACCACTGTTCGTCGGTCGTCTGCACTCGCAGTGAAAAACTGCCAGACCTTTGAGCACCTCGGCCTCTGCAGGGTGGCATGGCGCGAGGGGGCGCTTTGGGAAACAGTTGGTGGATTATTCGGTCTGGCCCTGCCTCTACCCCTGGCCACCGCACTGCCTCTTCCAACCTGCCCTGCTGCAGCACTTGCCTCCCCCTCTGAAGACCTGTCCTCAGTAGGCTTAGCAAACCAGGTGGGGTCAGTCACCTCATCGTCCTGCTGCTCTTCCTCCGAATCCTCTGTGCGCTCCTCCCTCGGACTTACTGCAATTACTACTACCTGAGTGATAGACAACTGTGTCTCATCGTCGTCGTCCTCCTCACCCACTGAAAGCTCTTGAGACAGTTGCCGGAAGTCCCCAGCCTCATCCCCCGGACCCCGGGAACTTTCCAAAGGTTGGGCATCGGTCACGACAAACTCCTCCGGTGGGATTGGAACCATTGCTGCTCATTCTGGGCAGGGGCCCGAGAACAGTTCCTGGGAGTCTGCCTGCTTCTCAGAATGTGTCATTGTAATGGAGTGAGGAGGCTGGGAGGAAGGAGAAGCAGCAGCCAGAGGATTCAGAGTTGCAGCAGTGGACGGCGTAGAACTCTGGGTGGTCGATAGATTGCTGGATGCACTTTCTGCCATCCACGACAGGACCTGCTCACACTGCTCATTTTCTAATAAAGGTCTACCGCGTGGACCCATTAATTGTGAGATGAATGTGGGGACGCCAGAAACGTGCCTCTCTCCTAATCCCGCAGCAGTCGGCTGCGATACACCTGGATCAGGAGCTCGGCCTGTGCCCACACCCTGACTTGAGCCTCCGCGTCCTCGCCCGCGTCCACGTCCTCTAGGCCTACCCCTACCCCTCAGCATGGTGTATTACCAGTAGTGCAGAAACAGAACGCTGTAATTAAATGTGCTGCTTATTGGCCTGTGGTTGGAGGCTGACTTCGCTTACGGAACGCACAGCAGAGCCAGGAAAGAATTTTGTGCAAGTCTGTAGTGAGACGTAGGTGCGTATGACTCAGCTTGTGGAATTCACAGCGCTCAAGCAGTCAAGTGGCCAAACGCCACTAGTAGGCCTTAAGTGTTTCGCTTCTATTTTTTGAAAGGCTGAGTTGAGACAGCAGACAGATACTGTAGGCAGCGTATATATGTATACTGTTTCCCTGTGGACGGGATGACGGCGGTGATGTCACGGGCAACGCAGAGCCAGGAAACAATTTAGCGCACGCCTGTAGTGAGACGTAGGTGTGTATGACTGAGCTATTGGAATTCACAGCGCTCAAGCAGTCAAGTGGCCAAACGCCACCAGTAGGCCTTAAGTGTTTTGCTTCTATTTTTTAAAAGGCTGAGTTGAGACAGCAGACAGATACTGTAGGCAGCGTATATATGTATACTGTTTCCCTGTGGACGGGATGACGGCGGTGATGTCACAGGCAACGCAGAGCCAGGAAACAGTTTTGCGCAAGCCCGCTGTAACACTTAGCTGCGTATTAATTAGGACTACTACCCCCAGCAGACACGCAGTACACTGAGGACAGTCACAGGCAGCCCAAATATATTTTTTTTCCCAAATTTGTTTGAAAAAGCCCACTGCCTATATAGACAGTATATCTCTTTCACCTTTCCCACTTTCCCTGCCTCACCAGTACTGGCCCTATACTATGTAAAATTACTGCAGACTGTTTCCCTCTGGACGGAATGACGGCGGTGATGTAACGGGCAACGCAGAGCCAGGAAACAGTTTTGCGCAAGCCTGCTGTAACACTTAGCTGTGTATTAATTAGGACTACTACCCCCAGCAGACACGCAGTACATTGAGGACGGTCACAGGCAGCCCAAATATAGTTTTTTCCCCAAATTTGTTTGAAAAAGCCCACTGCCTATATAGACAGTATATCTCTTTCACCTTTCCCACTGACCCTGCCTCACCAGTACTGGCCCTATAAAAATGTGCAACACTGCTCCCAGCAGCTTCAACAGTATTGCACACGGTCAGATGTGGCCCTAAGAAGGACCGTTGGGGTTCTTCAAGCCTAAGATAACTCCTAACGCTCTCCCTATAGCAGCAGCAGCAGCATCAGTAGCACTTTCCCTGATCTATGTCAGGGTGCATCTGTGGCGAGCCGCGGGAGGGGCCGTTTTTTATACTCGGGTGACACCTGATCTCGCCAGCCACTCACTGCAGGGGGGTGGGATAGGGCTGGAACATCACAGGAGGAAGTTGTAATGCCTTCCCTGTCTTTTTATTGGCCAGAAAAGCGCGCTAATGTCTCAGAGATGAAAGTGAAAGTAACTCGAACATCGCGTGGTGCTCGCCTCGAGTAACGAGCATCTCGAACACCCTAATACTCGAACGAGCATCAAGCTCGGACGAGTACGTTCGCTCATCTCTAGTTAATAACTAAAATTTCGCTTTTCTGTTTCTATGGACTTATATGACTTATTTTATCTTCCTTTAACGATAAATTAGATTCCATTTTTGTAATGGGGAATTTTGCAATATAAACTTTTTGTAATTCTAAGTTTTGACTTCCAATATTTCTATGTGCATACATTCTCTTTGGGTCCTTGCAGTCGAGGGGCAGCACGTCTATTCTTGACACGTTTTTCCTTATTTTTTAGTCTATCTGTTATAAGCTGTACTTTGTTTCATTATAGGATATTATTGTTTATTATGATTTTGGTTATGCGGTATCCTAAATTATTGCATTGGTGTTTTTTTCAAAATACTGTTTTAACCAGTTGGTCTATATGCTTGTTTATACCATATTCTTTCATCATGTGACAGCTTCTCTATCTTTGGTCTCTCTTCATGCCTTCTAGCCACCACTTCACCTGAATAACTTTTGTGTTCTTACCTTGTTTCTTTACCCTGTTGGTTTTGTCTTCTATACAACTTGTGTGTGCCCTAGTCCTTCTGTACTGGCGATACATGTAGGGTGGGTTGACCACATGCAGCCCTTTTCTTTTCACTTGCCTACTTTTCTCTGCAAATCATACACATTGTGCACCTCATTACCAGTGCCCTTATTTTTGGTTGTTCGACCATAAGTATAAGGTTATCGTGTCATTTTTTTGCTGCAGTGTGTATACAATATAAACAACCTCCCCCCCAAAAGGTGTTTTTTTTTTTCATTTACTGTGAATTTTTTCCAAAAGTTTTTCAGTAGGTTAAATAGTACTAGTACAAAATACAACTTGTCCCTCAGACAGCTATATTGATAGATAAATAAAAAGTTATGTTTTTTTAAAGTGTGGAGGAAAAATTGAAAATGGGCGAAGAGAAGGGTCATGTCCTTAAGGGGTTAAAGAGATGGCAAGATGCCATCGCTTTCTGCAATGAAAAAAATGCTTTAAATGCTCTAAGAAGTGGACATACATTGAGTTTGGGGGGGTGAGTGGGGTCCTGAAAGGAGATAATGGGACAATTTCAGTTGCCCATAACTGCTGTTTTAATCCATATGCATGTATCTTTGTGACAAACAGAAATTTAGGGAAAAAAATGCACTAAATCATCTACGATATTTCTGTCTACATTTTATATTGAAAAAGAGCCTTTTATGCAAAAAAAACTTTGAAGCAAATAAGGGCTGTTGTGTTCAAACACATTAACAGTTTGATGCTCTCAGACTTGACAAGGAACATTTGATTTCTTTTGGAAGTTCTTCATTTTCAGGTTTGAAGTCAACATAATTTATTCTGGAAAATGACATTAAAAGCACTGACAAGGGAAATAATAATTGCTTATCTAGTTTTAGATAGTTATGACACTTGCCAAGTGGTGGGATATATTTGTTAGCAAATAAATACGATGGGTCTCATGGGATGTTCCTACTAAAAGGGCTCCAAAGAGGACAACTGGTGAACTAATGGAATGAGTGCTCAATTTTTGTTAGGAGCAAAGTCTGCTCCAATCTGCCTGAAAACTGATAAACACAAATTGCCGTAAACGTTAATGTTGGTTATGATGTTGCAGTATTAATTAGCCAACTGGCCTATAATATTCTATATGGGGAAAAAGGCTCTTTTGGCATATAGCAAACTTGCTGTAATACCCCTTGAACATATCTTTACCCATAAAAGCTAGTAGGTACCGCATAATAAAGTTTTTGTCATGCAGTTGTATTGCCTATGCCTTCAATACAGTGGAAGCAAAGGTCCATCAACCTATACTGGCAAAATGTATACTAAAAAGACACTCTTTTGGCATAATGTGTTTGGCTACTGATAGCTAGATGTTCACCCCAAATAGGATGTGAACCTTGGGCTAGTTTCATATGGCTGAAGTGCCTAGAATGCAACAGTATGCTATGCTGAGCTCAGTTGGCTTCAGTAGATCCATCCGTAAAATCTGGAGACGTGGATGCTAAATATTACAGCCATGTGTCCTGACAGGGTCTTGTAGCTCCCCAAGTTGAACTTCACAGATTAATTTTATTTCCTCTTCTGTGCTGATAGTGACAGCTCCATGGAATGAAAGTAGATTTCCAAACAGAGAATTCATTAAAGGAGTTAGTGCTGCCAAGAGCTAGTTAAAGCAAACAAAAATGTGAATATGCAAGCAGCAGGTATGGTTTGATTTAAAATATGGTTTGTTTTAAGTGTGTATGACTTAAAATCAGATGACTTTAGATGTACTGACTTTTAATGGGAGTCACTTATATCTATTTTACTTTCATTTTCTCTTATATATTACACTGGGAAACACAATTTGTGGTGACTGAGATGTTAGAACATTTTTTGAGTATTTGGGGGTCATAGATTCTGAAAATGACATTTGTTTTTCTCCGACAGGTCTGCTTATAAAGATATGACATATGTCCATATAAATGTATACATATTGTATTATGCATGTAATGACTGTCAATTAAATGCTGAAGGTACAAAGGTAAATCCCAAAAAGCTTTGAACACGAATAAAATCTTAATAATTTTTTTTCATTGAAACATGTCGATGAAACTACAGTTTTGTGATTTTCTGTGATGAGATATTGCTGAACATTCGTTCTCGATGTTTCACCAGTAATCTGCCATTAGATCATCGTCCACAGTCCTATTCTTCCACAGTCTTTCATCCCATTCATCACTTACATCACCAACACAATCTGGAAATCGATCCAAAATGCCTGCAATCTGATGCTCATGTTACAAGTAGAGATGAGCGAGCACGCTCGGTAAGGTCAGTTACTCGAGCGTGCATCGCACTTTTCGGGTAACTGCCTTCTCGTCCGAACGTTCTTGGGGGTGCGGTGGCGGGTAGCGGGGGGGGGGGGGGGGTGTGGGGGTGTGGAAAGAGAGAGATCTCTCACTCTCCCTCCTGCCCCCTGCTCTCCCCCGCCGCCCTCCGCTCCCCCCCCTGAGCATGCTCAGATGAGAAGGCAGTTACTCGAGAAGTGAGCGTATTCTCCACAAGTTAACCGTAGTTTTCGACTTTATGGTTCCCAAGGAAATGCTTTATAACCATACAAAATAGCAAGCACGCACGAGCCTCAAAGTTGTCCACTGAATCCTTTAAATGCTGATCCATCGAATGTACCTGCTTTTAGCTTCTCCATGCTCATCGCAGGACATTTTCTACATTTGTAGCCAAACCATGTTCCATTTCTCTTATATGTCTTCATACTTTGTTTCATGAAACCAAGTTTGTTGTGCAGTGGTGGCAATATGTACCATATGTACTAGTAGTAAGTAAATGCTGGAGGGAAAATAAAGTGAATATAACAAAAATAGATAATGACATCAGGAATATCTCAAAAAATAGAGTTTCTAGAATGAAATGGATAGGGGTTTTCGGAATCGGCAGTACCAAACTACACAGAATAGGGTCTAAAGTTCCAGGCCCCATAAAAAATATTTCTTTTGTTCCCTAGTGTTATCCCTGTGCTGGGGGAGAAGATGGGTAGCAGGCTGGAAGAGTGTTTAAACTAGGGACTGGTGCGGGGTAACCTGAGAGATAGGGGGTAGATAATATAGACAGTGATCTAGGAATAAGTCAAATAGATGAAGCATCAAATCACAATGAGGTAAATATTATGTGGGACTTGATCTTAAAAAAACCAAAACCTGCAGATCTCATAAAAAAATGCATTTCTTTCAACAACCAGATAATTACCTTTCCCAACTTGTGAAGCAGCCAATTAGAGGGACGGCCATTTTGGACCTTATATTAACAAGGAGACCTGACAAAATAATAAGTGTGCAGGTTGTGGGGCACCTGGAAAATAGTGACCATAAAATAACACATTTCTATTTGTCGTTCAATAGCATGTTTTGTTAGGGGCCAACAAAAATACTAAACTTTAGTAAGGCAAAGTTTAAACTAGCTAATATGCCATTTACATGGGACGATTATCTCTCAAAAATTTGTTCTTGGCTAGAGAATAATCACTTTGAGAACCCCTCTAGCCCTGACCCCTGTCTAGCCCCACTCCTTCACCTCTGCTCTCAGGGTAGCTCTGGGAAATCTCTCTAGCCCCACTCTCTATCTCTCCAAATATGGGGAGATATGTAGGAGATCGCCTGTAGTTCCCCCCCCCCCCCCCCCCCCCCCGCTCTCTTCGCTATGGGGATTTCCAAGGCTGTTTCACAATCTTCTCCCATTGATTTCAATAGGCAATATCACATATTTTTTTTAGCGCAACTTGGCTTCAAAATCATGCGTTTTCACTCATTTTCACATTGCAAGAAAATCTATCGCCAGTGTGCTAGAGCCCTCATGAGGACAAAGCAAATATGTAAAATATTTTTTTTTGCCAATGTATTCCATCAGGAAAATTTAAATGTCAGGTGAAATGCAGAGTGATAAAGTTAACTCTCTCTACTAAATCTCACCAGTCTAACCCAAGAAGAGGTGCAGAACCACCTTAGAATGAATAAAATAGACAGATCACTGGTTCCTGATGACATATACCCATGTGTTCTAAGGGACTTAAGTATTGTGATGAATAGACCATTGTATTTAAGGAATCTATAGTGATGTCTTTTCCACTGGATTGGCTCATAACAAATGTGGTGTTGATATTCAAAAAGGGGTCAAAACGTAAATCTGAAAACTTTAGGTTGGTAAGTTTAGCTTCTATTGTTAGTTTAATGTTTGAAAGGTTTTAAAGAGATGCTATAATAGAGTACCTGAATGGAATTAGCTGTGTATCTCCATATCGGCATGGGTTTATGAGGAGTCGCTCCTGTCAAACCACTCTTATCAGCTTCTACAAGACAGTAAGTTCTAGACTTCAGCAAAGAGAGTCATTGGTTCTTATATATCTTAATTTTTCCAAAGCATTTGATACTGTGTCTCATAAAAGATTGGCATACGAAAGGGGAATGCTTGGTCTGTGTGAGAATGTGAGTAGTAAGTGGGTAAGTAACTGGCTCAGTTACAGAAAGCAGAAGGTTATTATTAATGGTATACACTCTGATTGGTACACCATTGCTATTTGGGTACCAAAGGGGTCAATATTGGGCCCTATTCTTTTAAATATATTTATTAGCAATATTATGCAGGGGTTGCACAGTAAAAATATTAATATTAACAGATTATATTAAACTATGCAAAGTAATTAGCACAAAAAAGGACAGTATACAATTGGAAATGGATTTGGGTAAGCTGGAGGTTTGGACAGAAATGTGGTAATGAGGTTAGATACTGATAAATGTAAGGTTATGCACATGGCCAGGGAAAATACATGTCACCATTACACACTAAATGGGAAACTACTGGGAAATACTGACATGGAAAACAACTTGGGGATTTAAGTTAACTGTAAACTTAACGGGAGAAACCAATGTCAGGCAGTTCTTGCCAAGGGGAATAGGATCATGACAAGCACCAAAAGTCTATGGGTACATGATGAGAACATTGTTCCTCCTCTTTACAAGTCACTGGTCAGACCAAACATGGAATATTGTGGACAGTTTTGGGCATCGGTACTCAAAAAGGACATATCAGATCTTGAGCGGGTTCAAAGATGGGCAACTAAATGGATAAATGGAATGTATAGACTACAATACCCTTAGACGTTATCAAAATTGGAGTTATTTAGATTAGAAAAAAGACTGCTGATGGTCGACCTAATAACTAAGTATAGATATATCCAGGGACAGTGTATAGATCCCTTCACTGTCTATTTATTTACAAGGACTATGATGGTAACAAGGGGGCATCCTCCACGGCTAGAGGAAAGAAGGTTTCTACAGCAACATAAAACGTAGTTCTTTAACCCAAAATCAATGAGACTATTGAATTCTCTGCCCAAGGATGTCGTGATGCCAAATTTACTAAAAGACTGCTGATGGTCGACCTAATGATTAAGTATAGATTTATACTTCAAGAGGCGCCTGGATGCCTTTCTGAGTGTAACAGTGCTACAAGCTGTAGTCCCTGATTACTTCAGACAGGTTGCTGATCCATAGAATTATTCTGATTGCCAGATTGGAGCCAGGAAGGAATTTTGTCTTCTACCTCATGGGGTTTTTTGCCTCCTCTGGATCAACATTAGGGGATAATAGGCTGAATTATATGGACATATTTTTTTCAGCCTTAGGCTGCATTCCCACGAACCTATATCGGCTCGGTTTTAACGCCGAGCCGATATACGTCCTCCTCATCTGCAGGGGGGGGATGGAAGAGCCAGGAGCAGGAACTGAGCTCCCGCCCCCTCTCTGCCTCCTCTCCACCCCTCTGCACTATTTGCAATGGGGAGAGGTGGGACAGGGCGGGGCTAATTACCGAAACTTAGCCCCACCCCCACCCCACCTCCATTCATTGCAAATAGTGCAGAGGGGCAGAGAGGAGGCAGAGAGGGGGCGGGAGCTCAGTTCCTGCTCCTGGCTCTTCCATCCTCCCCCCCCTGCAGATGAGGAGGACATATATCGGCTCGGCGTGAAAACCGAGCCGATATACGTTCGTGGGAATACAGCCCTACACACTATATTACTATGTTTAATTATTTTTATATCCTTTTGCTGAAATGATGGAATCTAAAACTTTGCTTTTAATACCATTGGTTACAAATTGCATCTGCAGTGGCAGTAAAAAGATACAACCCGTAATAAGTTAAAACTTATTAGATAAATATGATTTCACCTAGACATCAAAGCATAAACTATAATGGATAGGTAAAAAATCATAGCCCACATATTGTGACAATTCATAATGCCAAAGATCTTTACCATTGTGTATTGTATAAGCCCGTTGTTTTCAAGATTGTTCATGCAAGTGTATGACCATATTTGAAAATAAAACAGCATGATTTCACAATACTCTGTCAGGAGATGTTGATGCTATATGTTTCTACTGTTGCCACTCAGAGGTTGGTATGTGCATTGCAACCTGCTGAGGGTTTAGCCAGCATGCTGTTTGATCTTTTCACCAGTGTTCCTAATAGTAATTAGAAATAAACTTGGTAAAGGCAGTGTTAACTAGACTGTGATGACCATTTCAGGGTCCATTAATGTTTAATGTTTATTGGCTATAAAAGCCAAAGATCATTTAATAAGGCAAATTACAAAAAAATAAACATTAACTGCAGGGAAGCATTTGGTAGACAATAAAAAGTCAAACACTTTAATTGCTATTTAATTGTCTACTAGTAATTAATACTTGTATACGGTTTCGCTGCTTAACAGTAAACAATGTATTAATGATCTCTTCTCATATACAATATATATACCCATTTTTTACCTATATATACACACTTTAAATAAATAGATAAATAAATACATATTAGATAGATATAAGATAGATAGAAAGATAGATACATAAAAGATAGATAGATAGATAGATAGATATGAGATAGATAGATAGAAAGATAGATACATATAAGATAGATAGATAGATAGATAGATAGATAGATAGATAGATAGATAGATAGATAGATAGATAGATAGATAGAGTCAGGTGGGGATAAAATGATGCAAAGTAAGAATGTTTTCAAAAATAGAAGTGTTAATAGTTTATTTTGTATCAATGAAGTAAATGCAAAGTGAATGAACAGAAGAGAAATCTAAATCAAATCAATATATGGTATGACCACCCTTTGCCTTTAGAACAGCGTCAATTCTTCTAGGTACACTTGCACACAGTTTTAAAGGGAGGCTGTTCCAGAAATTTTGGAGAACTAAGCACAGATCTTCTGTGGATGTAGCTCACTCAAATCCTTTTGACTTTTTATGTAATCCCAGACAGACTGGATGATGTTAAGATCAAAGCTCTATGAGGACTATATCACCAATTGCAGGACTCTTTGATCGCCTTACTCTGAAGATAGTTCTTAATGATATTGCCTGTATGTTTCTGGTCATTATGCTACTACAGAATACATTTGGAGAATAGTTTAGTTACTTGAACTTTCTACATTGAACGTATGGATTTTTTGGCTGCAATTCTTCCATGAAGACCACTTCTAGCCAGGTTTCTTCAAACTGTAGATAGTTGTACTTGGGTCCGATTGGTTTCTGACAGTTCTGAGCTGATGGAGGTGCTGGACATTTTCTGAATTTAATTGGAAGTAACCAAGATGTGTTTGTCATCTGCTGTACTATGTTTCCTTGGCAGATAGTCCTCAATGGTGCCCATTTCTTTGTGCTTCTTCAAAAGAGCTTGAAGACTACATCTTCAAACCCCAATTTAATTTGTATTCTTTGCCTGGTAGAGAACTTGCTGATACAGTATAACTACCTTGTGTCTTGTTGCTGTGCTCAGTCTTGCCATGGTGCATGACCTTGGACATGAAACTATCTTTTACAATCTTCCTTTTGTAGCAGAGTTTGGCTGTTCTTCACCCAGTTTTAGGCCTCCTTCCCACGAACGGATTTCCGCCGCGTAATTCGCGGCGAAAATCCGCTGCGTTGCCCGCAGCTATTAGGTTCTATTGAACCTAATAGCACAATGCTCACGATGCGTAATTCCAGCGCGGAATTACGCACCGCGATTTCTCCCGTCCTCACCCGCAGCATGCTCTATTTTCTGCGGGTGAGGACGGGCTGTACGCACTGACGGCTTCCATTGCAGTCAATGGAAGCCGTCCGTTCACGCTATCTCCCGCTGTAACCAGCGGGAGATAGCGTGAAAAAACGCTTTCCCGCCCACCGCCGCGTGTCATCTGACGCCAAATGACGCGGCCGGCCGCGTCACGTGACACGGCCGGCCGCGTCACGTGACACGCTCGGTGACGCGGCGGTGGTGGGCGGTGACGGGCGGTGACGCGGCGGTGGTGGGCGGGGAAGCGATTTCACGCTATCTCCCGCAGGTAAGTATAGGGGCTCTGGGGGGCGCCGTGACGGGCTTCACTGCGTAATATTACGCGGCGGACCCCGTCACGCTCGTGGGAAGGAGGCCTTAAGCCTCTTACACAACTGTTTCAGTTATCACTATCACCTGTTTGGTAGGATTGGTTAATCATGCACCTGACTTTAATCCTAAAAAATTATTTATTTTATTCAAATATACCTAGAAGAGCTACTGCTGTTTTGAAGGCAAAGGGAGGTCACACCAAATAATGATTTGATTTAGATTTTTCTTTTCTTTATTTACTTAAAATTTTGTTAATTGACAAAAATAAACTAACAATTTTAAACACAGAATGATCACTGCATTAGGAACACCTATTCAATAATGTGTTGGCCCTCCTTTTTGGGATATATCGCAGCTTTCAGACATAGGGGAACCGATTGTACAAGGTGGCAAGCATTCTCCATACTCAACTTGACCCATTCCCGCTGCAGCCGCTCTGTCAGTATCTATATTTCCCAAGCATGTCCAGTGAGCAGGGGCCCAAGGCAGTGTGGAGAATTCATTGTAGTGTTCCTCCAACCACTTCCTAGTGATCAGAGCTTGATGACATTGGGTTGCCCTATTGAAAGATTTCACTGTGGCTGGGGAAGACTTCCTGTAGATATCTGCAGATGGTCAACTAACAGATCTCTGTAGTGCTTACCATTGAAATGTTGTGGTATGATGACCAATGTCCTAGGCCATGCCAGGAAAACACTCCCCAGAACATGATACTGTCACCACCGGCCTGTTGAACCCCAATGGTACATCCATGGGATTCGGCTTCATACTGTTTATACCAGATGTGACCCTTGCCAATTATATGGTTTCACAGGAAATGGGACTTGTCACTTCAGATGACCTTCTGCCATGTGTCTTAGGTCCATTGACATCTTTTTTGAGCCCAAACAAGACATTGTTGGTGATAACACAAGTTCATCATATTGAAATTTCCCTAACTTCTCCACTACTGTACTGCTGGGTTAGTTGGTCTACTGTGGCATGTCATTGCTGAGGTACTAGATGTCACTCGACTCCTGTCTCTAAGATCCTGGCCTGCCACTGTGTGATCTTCTGTTAATGATTCAACCAATAATATGGTTCTAGAAAACCAATAAGGGTACTATTACAGAAATACTGACACTAGCGCAATACCTCTGGGCACAAGCAATCTGTCTGCTGTCAAAGTCACTCAAGTCAAAACATGTCGCCACGACTGCCAAATGTTATTTTCTGCTGTGCAGCTGGAGGTCGGCACATAATCTGAGAGCATATCATGACATGGCTATCACATGGTACTGCATCACAAAATTTCACATGTCAGCTGTGCCTAATGCTGTAATTATTCCGTGTTTAAGCAATATTGCTCTTTTTAAATAGTTGGGTGATAAAATAATCCCAATTTTGCTAAATTGAATCGGGTAAATCCGAAATATTTTTAGCGAAAATTGCTGAAAAATCAAATTTCCTGTAATACCTGCTGTATGGGTCAGCATGCAGCCAATCAGTAGCCAGGGCACCTTGCTGATGTCACCATATATTTCTTCTATCTTGCATATGTCAATATACATAGCAGCAAAGCAGACTGAAAAACTATGCTTTGGCGTGGGTACTATTGCAATTCTCTGAACCATGCCTGAGGACACAAGTAGTTGCTGGTCTGGCCATAACAAATTACTTTCTGACCTTATTTAGCTACTGTTCAGCTTGGAGAATTCAATTATGCAACTCAAAACAGGGACTATGCACAAATATACAAGCTGTACTGTGTGGCCTTCTGTTAATACGTCACCCAGGGATTGCAGCTTATTTATCTGGCATTGGTGTTTTCTGTTAACATAAAACAAAACAAAGCAAAAAAACAGGGATACAGCAAATATGCTCAGTGCATGTCAGCAGCCTCAGATGTCATTCAAAGTCACCAGTCTGGCCTCTACAAATTATTTGCAGGCCTTACACAGCAGTGGTTTTCTGCAAACTTCAAAGTTATCTGATAAATTACATAAAACTACAACAAAAAGGGAAAAATAAATAAATAAACAAATGAAAAGGGAAGCTCCTCTTCCTCTTAGTCACAAGTACACAGCAGTCAGGCTGCACCAGTTGGCCATGAACATCCTCCCTCTACTTCACCCTGTGCCAATTCCCCTGCACCTTCCAGAACAGTCCACATTAATCAGTCTGAGGAGCTGTTTGATCATTCAGTGTCATGCATTTCAAGCAGGCAGTCCAAACAACTAGAGGGAGAAAACCAAGACATTGAATTCACCGATGCCCAACATTTTTTTTCTCAAATCTAACAGAGAATCAGGTAGAGTCATCATAGCAGCTCCCAGGGGGTGGAGGAAGAGGCCGATGTTGGAGGGCAGCATCCAGCTGCAACAGCAGAGCTGAGCGTGCCAAAGTGGGTGAGACCACGGGGATTGTAAGATGGTTGTCACGGGTGGCTATATAATCCCTCCTGACAGTGGCAATAACATGGCTCTGCTCAGCTATCGCACAGTGGCAAGGATAATGTCTAAGGACACGTTTGAAATAAACAATTGTTTTGTCATGGGTGATGCCAGTACTCCAACCTGAACTCCCAAGTGTAGTGGTGGTGAAATAACTTAAAATGAGTCCAGTAGCTAGTTCTAGTAAACTGGGAGCACACAGGTTTACTGAAGCTTTGATGAATACAGATGAAATACAATTCAACTTTGCAGCATTAAGAATGCAGTAGTGCAGGCAATGATGCAGTAATTGAACACGTTGAAAACAGTAGATTTATATTTTGAACAACAATTTCTTTAACACTCTCTCTCTCTGCTCTCCTAGAGGTTATTTAGTAATGACTTCCCTTCAGTGTTAGGTGGTGGGCTTACTGGACATATATGATGCAGGTGTTGAATGTTAGTTAAAAATGGCCGCTGAACTAATCCAGGCTTTGAATTCACTGGGTAGTTTAACTCACTGCTTTGTGGAATGCTTGCCTCCAACCAGAGGCGTAACTTGAAGCTCCCGGGCCCTGATGAAAAACTTGTAACAGGGCCCCCAACTATAATGCTTTACTCATAGTACTGGGTTCCCTACATGGAGAAGAAAGGCCTTAAGGGCCCCCAAAGCTCCTGGGCCCGGTTGCAACCGCTTCCCCTGCATCCTCTATAGTTATGCCCCTGCCTCCAACTCAGATCTCACTGCAGGATGGACAAGGGAGTGGAAAGAGATCTTGCTACCTTTGCTGGCTTTGTGAAACACTGCACCCATGGCTGACTTGCTAACACACCTCCTCTCTGACCATGACTTGCTGCACCCTTCTCCTCCCACCACCCTCACTCTCTCGCCCCACTCTCCTCTGACTCCTCCTTCACTTCTCCTCTCTTTTCCTGCACTTTTTTCTTCTCTCCACCCACTATGCATAGGGACTCATGTTAAGATTTCCCACCCTGGACTCAATCACCAATCAGTGGAGGCGTGACATACAACCACTAGGTAACCAACTATCGCCAGCACTAAGCTCTCAGCTTAGGAAGGGGAGAAACAGGGTTGATCTGATGAGCGGCACCTTCTATGCCTATGGAAAGCACATAGACAGGCGTGCCAGGACAAAGGGTGATGTGACTATTCTGGAGGACCCCCCGGGCCACTACACTGCCAAGACAATTAGTAGGGTTCAATGCAAATAAGGAGGATGGAACAATACCTCTTCAGTGCCATCTATTGGAAGGCAGCTTCCTGCAAGCCAATGTTAGACTGTTTGCAAGCCTTGTAACAATGACTGAAAATTGAAACCCAAGCCAGAATCCATTCATAGACAGCTGTTTTGGGGTATTTGTCCCTCATCAGTGTGCAGTAGGTTTCTGGCTTGGCTAGCGAGAGACCTGTGATGTAGATCAGGAACGCTATCTTTTCTCCTTAGGGAGAGCACCTAGAAAGAGAATGAGTGGGGAGACTTATAAGGCCATTCATGCTCCTCTGGGTAATATGCAAATAAGGGAGATGGAACAATCTGCAGCGTCACTATTCAAAGGCAGCTTCCTAACTAGTAGTAATAAGTAGGGTGTTACAGAAAAACAAAAAGGCAGTTCCATCACCCTCAGCTACTAGTTGCAACAGCAAAAACATCAGGCCCACAGCTAGGTCTGCTCTTGGGACTTTTGCGGCCTAAGTATTCCTTGAAGCCACAGATGTTGACAGAAGAGTGGTCATCTGTAAGATCTCTGGTAATTTTTAAGCTTAAGGCTTTTAGCACACAATTAGATCAAATTCAGTTGCACAAGAGCCCAGCTGCTATAATTCTATTATATTAAACCACAAGTCTATACTGATTAATTTCACAGTATATCTTTATAGGTGATGAACAGGTACTAGATTTTATACGATATATATCGTTGGCTCACTCTCAATGGTGACATTGTACAATGAACTCTGACATTACCACCTGAAGGTGAGCAGTGGGGACTGTCAACTTGACACACTGACAGAGATGGGGGTTAGACTGAAGAAGAGCCCCTTTAGGCAAAAAGAGGCAAGTAAGGAAACAAATCAGAGATAGAGTCAGCAGGGCTGCCATGTACATACCCCTGATGATTTTATCCTGTGGCAGGTTCTCTTTAAGTAATAAAATTCTTGCTGCTTTTTTCCCTTATTTAGTCTTTTTAAAAAGCAATATCCGGTACTAACACTTTGCAATATCCTTCCCACCTCACTTATACCTAGCATGAGATCATTTTTCTTTGTCAATGAAATAATACAAATTCACTTTCATGCTTTGCTATGAATAACCGTCCTCATATCTTATGCTGCCTGCAGGCACCTTTGTCTGATAATATACACCATGCCCTACAACGTACAGAGAAAATGTTATCCTACTTAGAGCTTAATTATACATAGATCCTATAAGTATCTGGTCATCTATAACAAAGAAAAGTTGCAACTTTTTCATAATCTTCTTTTTAGTTATTTAGCTATTTGTAATTTACAGTCATCTTGTCCGTGTTGTAATGGTAGTGGGAACTTTATGCACTGACTTCCTGAAAAAATTGTAGGATGAGTTTGTGCTTACATGTAGCAGCCAACCACATCAAGCTGATCTGTAGAAGTAAAACTTTAAGGATTGACAGAGCAGTATTTAGAGCTCTTGAGACAGGGTGGATTTCAAACTACTGTGTGTTCTCTGATAAATGGAAGAAAAGTAAAGAAAAAATGCAGAGTGGACCTTTCCACACTAAGTCACAAGCAGAATAGCACCAGTGTCAGTGATTGCACTCTAAGGGCTCAGTCAGATGAGTGATTTTGTTTTGCGCACCTATGTGCGCAAATAAAATGTGCACCATGCATGTTTAAAATGCACATGACCACAGCTCCATGCCCATTGAAAGCAATGGGATGCAGGCAACCCCTGCAGTAATTTTCAGGGAAGGGCTTGAAATATAAGCCCTTCCCTGAAAATTATCCCTAGCTGCTGTTTAAAAAAAAAAAAAAAAACTCTCCGTCACTGTCGAGGCTTCAGCATGTCTTCTCGCTGGCTCCCCGGCACTCTTCTGAAACGACTTCTCCTTTAAAAATCCCTGCCTCCTGAAAGGGCTGTGTCTGATTGGCTGAGCACTCAGCCAATCCCATGCAGCACTCAACCATTCATTGAATTCAGTGCTGTCACAGTGTTTAGTGATGAGGGGATTCCCCATGGGGAATCTTTATGTGCAGCAGTGACCTTCCCAGTGCATGGATGTTCCATCTTTTGCATGTGCGAGTATTTTGAGCCTGTAAAAGATGAACATGTGAACGCACCATAGGAAACCAATGGTTGTATCAGACACGCCTTTTTCTTTTTGCACAAATAGGCGCGAGCAAATAATGCTCGTCTGACTTCGCCCCAATGAGGGAAGACGCGTGACTATAACTCCTTTTTCCCCATCAACTTTGTCAATGAATTTGTCAGACTGATATTTTCACTTGAAATCCTGGGATTTCCGATGTGAGTATGATGCGTTTTGCAAAAAAAAAAATATATCTGAACATGTGATTTTCACCCATGTGAAAATCGCATATTGTTTCAAAAGGAAAAATAGAAAAATCGCATCCCATTTGCATAAAAATTGCATCTATATATGAGTGCAATGCAATTTTTTTTGCAACCATTGAAAAAACTGGGTGATTCTGACAGCTCTCAGATCACCACAGAGCAGAGCAAGACAGCAATGGAGGCTAAAATGGAGGTCTGTTCTCTTCAGTGATGAGTCCCGCTTTTATCTCGGATGCAATGGTCACCTGAGATTGATCTGGAGACCACAACAGCAACACCATGAAGAGGTCTTCATGAGGGAATATCACACTGGTCCTACTTCCAAGATTTTGGTATGGGGTGGCATAATATATAAATATCAGCCCTCTCTAGCCTTCATTCCAAGTACACTAACAGATCAGCATTATGTTGATTTGGTCATGGAACAGGGGTACTACTATTTCTCCGAAGTGTACAGGAGCCGTTTTTTAACACGACAACCCTAGACCGCATGCAGTTTGTCCAACTGGGAAGAGCCTGTGTGGCTAAATGTGCTACCATGGCCTGCAGCATCTCCGGACTTGTCTCCCATTGAGCACATCTGGGATGCCATTGATTGGAAATTGCCAAGAGAAAGCTGCCAGCAGCCCATCTTGCTGATTTGCGTGCCCAAGTGGATTCAGAGCGGCAGAACATTCTTTAGACAACCGTTAATATCCTTAATGATAGCAAGTCGAGGTGTATAAGAGAGCGTATATTTCGGCAAGTGGCGCTCATATTCGATACTGAATGAATCAAAATGTTTTGAACATTTTGTTCCCATTTTTTAATGATTTGCATATAATAAACATTAATCCTGTGATTTCCATAATTCCATGAGTTTTCCTTCTTAGTGTTGCAATTTCAATGTTAAAAAGTGTATGTATGTGTCTTATACTCACCGCTAGATAGGGTAATTATGCAGGCCAAATTCTGAACAAACCTTTGGAGCCAAATTGTCCAGGCAAGGATCTATTGCACTCCTGATACAATTTTTGTTGATTTTTTTTTTTTTCATTTTTTTCAATACATATAAAATGGAATTGCTGATTGGGTGACGCTTAAAAATGGCTAAGCAATTGCTTTATCTCTTTGGCATCTTAGTCATATCATATGTGCTTTACATGCATCCCTGTATGTTTATATCATCCAGAGAGGAGTTTTGATGTGTTACTAATATTACCAATTTGTTTATAAACATTGTACTTCTTCCTTAAATTCATGCAACTTTGATCTAAATGGTGATCTAGAGTTTTCTGCTCCACCTTTTGCTGTATCTAACCATGGATATTTTGCTTGTGATACTAAACCTCTAACAGCTTTTAACATGAACTTGATTGCACTTTAGTGCCGTCATATAATTTCTACCTTTCATAATCTTCTGTGCTACTAAATAATACTAACGTGTTTCCCCAAAAATAAGACAGTGTCTTGTATTAATTTTCGTTCAAAAAGGTTTAACTTTTTTTTACATGTATAGCTGAACACTATTTAAATTGACTTTTTTAATTACCTGTTACCGTGGCTTGATTTTGGAGTAGGGCTTATATTTCAAGCATCCTCAAAAAGCCTGAAAAATCATTTTGCATCCTCAAAAATTCTGGAAAATCATGCTATGTCTTATTTCCAGGGTATGTCTTATTTTCAGGGAAACAGGGTAGCTATTTCAGGGCAGCATGATGTATTGACAGGTAGATTCAGCAATACAGCATACAGCAGGTGGAAGGACCAAACTCTTTGGCAACATTCGATGTATATGTACATTGCAGCCCCCAAAGTGTGGCACAACTCACCGTATATATCTGTAACTGACAGCCGGTCCCCCATTGCAGAGACCAGGACCAGTACTATGTCCAATCTTGGGCAATTAACCTCATAAATGCAACTTTTAAATGCAGATCTTAGCATCTAAAAGATTTGTAGAGGAAGGTGGGTCCCTCCTTCACCCCATTAGAATTTGAGCAGCATGATGATGGTTTCCATGGCAGCCACAGGCCCACTCATGCTCTTTGGGTCTGTCATGTACAGTGACCTATTGGGCCCTGTCACAGGCAAGGTCTAATAGGCCTGTCAGTGAGAAGGGTGATAATTAGATATAATACACTCCACAACATAAATAGTACAATGTATTACATAAGTAATTAGACAATCACAGCTTCCCGTTCTCTTGCGGGATGAATAAATGCTGTAAGAAAAAGTGCTGAAAATGGTTTTCATGTGTAAACCCCAGAAAACAAATCTGAAATCACCATTTTTCTACTAGAACTGCATTTATTATTGGAAAAATGAATAGAAAAGATACACATTTGGTATCTACATGTTTATAAGGACCTGTACTATAAAATTATGCTATGTATTCCCTATAGTGAACCTCATAAACAAAAAAAGAAAAACAATGCCAGAACTGCTGCTTTTGATTATTCTACTTCACCAAAAAAAAGCAAAACAGGTATCAAAAAACTGTCTGCACCCCAAATGTACCAGTGGGCATAGGTAGGAGCTGGAATCAGAAGCATGGACACAGAGGCATGGGCATGAACAGGACAATAGTCTAAACACAGGAGTGTGGTTACAGCACAGGCGCACGGATCATGGCACAGGAATGAGGTCACAGCATAGGAATACATAGCAAGGACCAAGAATGTGATCACAGAACACGAATATAAGGGTGACTACCCACTAGCGTTTTTTTTTTCTGCTGCAAATTCGCTGTATTTTTTCCATTGACTACAATGGAAGCCATTTTTCCATTTACTACAATGGAAGCCGTCCACACGTATACCCGGACACGCTGCGGGTAATTTCATGCTGTGGAATTCCGCAGCATGTACATTGATCTATTAGGTTCAATAAAACCTAATAGCTGCAGTGATACGGCCGTGTAAATTAGGCCAAACAGACTCGATCTACTTTTGGAGCGAGCAACAACATTAGTGTGTGAATAAATGCTGTAAAAAAAAGTGAAAAAAAGGGTTTTCATGTGTAAACCCCCCAAAAAACAAATCTGAAATCACCATTTTTCTACTAGAACTCTATTTATTATTGGAAAAATTAATAAAAAAGATACAAATTTAGTATCTACATGTTTATAAGGATCTGTACTATAAAATTATGCTATGTATTCCCTATAGTGAACCTCATAAACAAAAAAAGAAAAACAATGCCAGAACTGCTGCTTTTGATTATTCTACCTCACAAAAAAAAGCAAAACAGGGATCAAAAAACTGTCTGCACCCCAAATGTACCAGTGGGCATAGGTAGGAGCTGGAATCAGAAGCATGGACACAGAGGCATGGGCATGAACAGGACAATAGTCTAAACACAGGAGTGTGGTTACAGCACAGGCGCACGGATCATGGCACAGGAATGTGGTCACAGCATAGGAATACATAGTAAGGACCAAGAATGTGATCACAGAACACGAATATAAGGGTGACTACCCACTAGCGTTTTTGTTCTGCTGCAAATTCGCTGTTTTGTTTTCCATTGACTACAATGGAAGCCATTTTTCCATTTACTACAATGGACACGCTGCAGGTAATTTCATGCTGCGGAATTCTGCGGTGGAATTCCGCAGCATGTACATTGAACTATTAGGTTCAGTAGAACCTAATAGCTGCAGTGAAACACTGTGGATTTCCGCCGCGTTTCACACAGCGGAAATACAGCCGTGTGAATTAGGCCTAACAGACTGGATCTACTTTTGGAGCGGGCAACAACATTAGTGTGTGGCTCTCCCAGTTGGGATTTTTTGTTGTGCTGCTGTTACAGATTGGATAACTGCTTAAAAAATGTTTAAGAAGGGGGAAATTAAAGAAATGCAATTGCATCATTTTTGGCAGGATGGGTGGTTTTTATAGTGTTCACTGTACAGTAAAAACAAAATATGAACTTTTTCTATGGGTGAGAATGATTATGGTATTTTTCTATTTTTAGGGCGAAGTCAGATGAGCGTTTTTTTGCACACAGGCAACCCGCTCAGTGATTTTCAGGGAAGTGCTTGAAACAAAATATTACTCACCTAGCAGCGCTGTCTTCTCTCTTGCATGCCGACACTGATCTAAAGCACTTTTTTTTGGTTGAGGATTTAAAAATCCCCGCCTTTTGAAAGTGCTTGTCTGATTGGCTGAGCACTCAACCAATTAAAAATCACCAGTCTGGCCTCTACAAATTATTTGCAGGCCTTACACAGCTGAGGTTTTCTGCAAACTGCAAAGTTAGCTGATAAATTACATAAAACTACAATGAAAAGGGAAAAAATAAATAAACAAATGAATAGTAAAAATGAAGAAAGCAAGGGGTAGGAAACATATCGGTGATGGTAAAGGTAGATCTGGTAGAGGACGGGCCAAATTGGCACTGCAAGTAGTTCCCACTGAAGCAGCAGCTTTATGTTCTGCAGGAGGCGAGGCAAGCTCACTGCCATTCCTTTGAAGTTGTTCTGCCTATGTGTTACCTCTGCAGCAAGCAGAAAATGTTGAAGAGTGGATGGCACAGCATGTCTCAAGTACCACCTCCTTCATCTTTACCACCTCTTGGCATCCTGCCAAGGCAATTAGTAGGGTGTTACAGAAAAACATGAGGGCAATTCCACCACCCTCAGCTACTAGTCGCAAAGCAACAACATCAGGTGCACAGCTAGGTCTGCTCTTAGGACTTGTGCAGTCTAGGTATTCCTTTAGACCGCAGGTGTTGGCAGAAGAGTGGTTGTCTGTAAGATCTGCGGTAATTTTGAAATTGAAGGCTTTTAGCGCACAATTAGATCAAATTCAGCTGCACAAGAGCCTAGCTGCGATAATTTTATTCCCCAGTATCTTTAAAGGTGATGGAACAGAAACTAGATTTATAAGATATGTATTGTCTGCTTTCTTTAAACCGCTATCAGCTGTTTGTTTTTTGAACTGTTAACCCTTTCCAATCCACTGTCTGAGGTCTCAAGACATTATGATTTAAGGCTGTACAGCTCCGGTTTTGGAAGACGTCCGATGAGGTTCTCTTACTGTATATTGCCAGCCTCTCTGCTGTCAGAGCCTATCCAATGTGTCACCTCATGTAGTACTGGTTTTAGCCAGCATATAGCACTGTTGTATAACAGCAGAAAAAGAGTAAGCCCCCTAGGAAAATCTGGAGACAAATTGGATTGGAAAGGGTTAATATTTTTTATATTTTTTTACTGTTAAAAAAACGTTACTAAATCTTTTATACACTTTTACAGGAGACATGAACTTGTGATCATTTGAATACTTGTACTATGTACTGTAATACTTCAGTATTGTAGTATATAGTTATTTTTAATGTTGCCTATGAAGCCATGGAAGCTTTCAATTTTCTCTAGGTTGTCATGTTAGCCCATGAGCACCCTCTGATCATATTGTGGGGTGGGTCGATGGGGCTTCCCCACTAACTGTTTACATGCATACTCAGCTTTGACCATCGCATCTATACAGTTAACTGCGGCAATCAGAGCTAACTGTGATCCTGGCTGTAATTGACAGGTGTCAGTTGTCAGAAACAGCTGATAGCTGCCAGGTATAAATTGGCTCCTGAGTCCGCTTCATACACCCTTTATGACCACACAATGTAAATTTACATTACACAGTCATGAAGTAGTAAAAGCATCCAAAACAGCACAATGTGACTACGAGTTCCTCCTACTACAACTGGGCAATCTAGCTACCATGTCACACATGTGACCAGCAGGCCTTTTAGCCTACAAAGTCCTGCCCAAGACAATCAATGGATTTGCATGTATATATATGCATACCCCTTCGGATCTATTTAATTGAGGGCTTATTTGCATGAGCATATATCGGCGTTTTCACAGCCGGACGATATATGCTTCCATCTAAGCAGTTCCCCCTTCCCTCTCACTCACCGGCTCTCTGTCCCTCTCCTCCCCTCCAAGCGGTTTGTAATGGGAGTGGGCGGAGCTAAGCTCCATGCCCCTTGTCCATAGCCAGCAATGGGAGTGGGTGGGATAGAGCGAAGCTTAGCTCCGCCCCCTCCCATTGCAAACACCAGACTGGAGGAGAGAGGCATAGAGACGGTGAGGGGGAGGGAAGGGGGGAACTCCTTAGATGGAAGCGTATATCGGCCAGGCGTGAAAACCCGACCAATATACCTTCGTGTAAATAAGCCCTTAGCCTGAGGAAGAACCCTGTGTATATTCTAAAGCTTGCTATAACATCATGTATTTTTGTTAGCCAATGAAAGGTATCATATCTACAAGATTACTTGGTTTCTCTTACTGAGAACGTTCCCATTTTGTATTACTGTCTAATACCGAGCTAATCCTTTTTCGCAACTTACAAAACTTGCTTGTGTGAAGAAGCCCTAAGGGAACAATCACTGTAGTCGCATTCATGTCATGTGAGCAGAAAATGCATAAGTAAGGGTTTAAACACATGGGTGTGTTTTTGTTCCATTATGCAGCCACAATAAAAAAGACTTGTTCATGCGCTACTATGCTCCGTAGCGGTGAACGTAGTCGCGCTTACGGCCATCTGAAACCGCCCTATAGGGCAACATAGCTGAGAACATTTTTCTGGAATCTTTCTTTTGCTTCTTCCAGTTGAAGAAAATGAACAGTTCATTGGGATTTTTTGCTGTATATTGTAGGACTTGTGTAAAATGAACAAGGGAAGAACACCAACGGATTTGTGTTGACTGGGTTGGAATTTATGGTTTATGCATTGAGCTGTCTTTGTCTGAAAATGGCTCTTTACAAAAAAAACGACATTGTAAATTTGCCAGCTTCTCCTGCCATGCTGCACTGAGAAAGGATGTGAAACTATTTTAATGTACTGTGTACCTGTGATTGCTGTGAACATTTGTAACCCACTGAGAGGATAAGAACACATTAAAGCTATTTGTTACTGGCTTTTCAAAATAGCCCGTTCTGAGCCTTGACATCTTTTGCATTTTAAAATATTTAAGGGAGGCAAGCCAGTGTTACTTTGCTAATGTGCTTTTGTAATAATCACAATATGTTCTCAGCCTACACTGAACATATGGTGCTGCTCCTTGCTAATATGCATGAGTGAGTGGCACCTTGCCACCACTACAATCCAGTTATCTAGCTGCAATCCCTGCCATAATAAATCACACACACCCTTCCAAGGTGTCCTGCAGGATCTGACAGTGAGATGTTAGCAGCAGATCCTTTAAGGCTGCTTTCACACAGTCTGGAATGATTTTGCAAGGCACATATGTAAGGCACAGAACATTCTGCACCAAAATCCCTATTTATAAATGCAGGCTATGAAGCAGAAATCTACAGTAGCAGATTAAGGCCTCATTCAGAAGGCCGTGGTTTAAACGCTGCTACAGCAACATGTAAACCACGCTTCGATAGCAAGCAATAAGTTGCTATGGAAGCACTCACACTGAGCTTTTTTACCAGCGCAGAATTTGCACTGGTAAAAAGATAGGACAGCGAGAGCCAACTCGCCTGTCAGCTCCGTGCTGTAGCGCTGTCCATGGTGCTGACCACAAGATCCCAAGGCAGCCACGGCAGCACTCTGCTCACAGCATGGACATGTGAATGGGCTGCTCCTCGGAGCACGGAGCAGCTCATTCACCGCAGAATTCTTGGATGTCAGCAGCATGGTTTATACACTGTTGTAGCAGCATGTAAACCACGCTCGTGTAAACAAGGCCTAAGGGTAAAAACACATGGGTGCATTCACTAATATGTGAATATGCTATGGAGCATGTTAGCATATGAACCAAGGTTTTGTTTTTTTTTGGCTAGTCAAACTTCACACTGCTGTGTGTGAGTTTGAAAAAAAAAAAAGCAGGAAGATCTTTTCTCGCATGAAGGATTAACACGAAGAATCCCAATTGTGAAAAGAAAACCGTTGAAATAATTGATTTTCACAGCCACATAATGGGACAAAAATATGCCCATGTGTTTAAGCTCTAAAAACTTCAGACGGTCATGTTTTAGTGCGTTTTTGCGTGGGGGAAAATCCTGCGTGCAAAATGAGCAGAATAGAACCCATTGATTAAAATGGTTTTATTTATTTATTTATTTTTTTTTGCGGTTCTCGCAGGCACAAAAAAATAGTGCATTCTATTTTATACGCATTTGTACACCAAAGAGCCCCATAGAGGTCTATGGGAGGTGTGTAAAATATGCACATATGTACACGTGGGTATGCCCAAAATATACCGGTACCTTGTTTAGCTTGATAACCATTTAAATCAGGGTGTGGTGATTCCCCCACTCGAGTGAACTGGTGGTGCCTGTACAAAAATGCTTTATAAACGCATAATATATCGGCAACATAATCATCTGGAGAAGTAGTAATTGCAAATTACTGATATTCAAGGAAAAAAGTTGTTATTATGATTAAACATTATTCTTATTAAATCCTAGTTTAACAGGAATTGCATCTTTGACCAAACTATAAATAAAACAAGCAAAAGCATACATGAGAGTTATATGGACAACATTTTTTTTAAGATGATGATAGCATGTTAGATTTCACATTATCCTTAAAATCTTTTAAAAAGGGAAAAGAAAAAAGAGTTTAAAAAAGTTAAAAAGTAAAAGTTTTCTATCTTTTCACAGATTGGATCCAAGAGGAGAGATGGAACTACTCACCTCCGGCCTCTGCGAAGTCCCATGGTAATCTGGTCCTGCAAAGACCTGCCAGTGACTTCTGCGAATGCGCACAAGTGGCAGTCAGGTGGATGCGCAGAAGACTGGTGGGTCCGGAAAATCTAAAATCTCCCTGCTCCCAGCTATTAAAGGTAGGCAAGAGCAAGGAGTTGTCACCAAGGGTTGCGGTATGTGGTCCCCTGTCACATGATCGCTATTATCCAATGGATAACAGCTATCATGCAAAGTTAAAAAAAAGTTTATAACGTTAGTGTTTCATCTTCCCTCATGGATACAATGAAATGACTTTCCTAAGGCCGCCGGATTTGTTCCCTGACAGGATCTTTATCCATGGACCTTACCCCAGCTTCTGCGCATGTGCCTGTTGGCAAAATGGCGGACGCAAGTGCAGAAGCTGGGGAGGGCCCGGGAAACTTAAAATCTCCTTGCTCCTGGCTACTAAAGGTAGCCGGGAGCCTGGAGCAGTAACCGGAGACCTCATTGAGAGGTCACTGGTCATGTGATCACAATTATCCAATGGTATAAAAAGGTAGCAATCCACCTTAGGCCGGTTTCACACAACCGGATAGGAATTGCGGATTCTACATGCGTTTGGTCAGCGGCAATCCACGGATCAATCAAATGCATTGGATTACACAATTCTACTCCCATTAGTAAGTCGGAATTACGTAACCCACTTGCAAAAAACAGAATGCAGCATGTACTATTTTACCAAGGATATTCGCGATAGAAACCCCATTGTGTTTTATGGTTGTGTATGGGCTGTGGGTACCTGTATCATTGCTAAGTGATGGCATCGAAAAAGCAAACAAACAAACAAAAGGTGTACTGCGCACGACCGCCTGTCAGTATGCCGTTATGTGCAGTATATTATGTGGCTGTACGCAGCACCATGGTCGGGCTCACAACTGGGTTACCCTGCGGGCCCTAGCAAGCGGATTCCACATACGGCCTCAAAAGCCCAGAGTTATTCAAATTGCTACCTGTAATATGTAATTTTCAAGAAGTCCCCCTGAATGCTCGCCTTCCTGCAGTTCCAGGAGCAGCTTGTTGAGCACCTTCTGTGTGAGACCTCTGCACCTCAGCAAGCTTACGAGTCTTAGGAGGTGAAAAAGTTCATAGAGCACGTCTTTTTCCACTGTATCCCTACCACTGAGGTCAAGAAATATCCCCCCAAAAAGTGTTGAGTTTGCAGCAAGCATGGGAGGAGGAGGGATACCGGCTTTATTGCCCCATGTGCCCATCCTAACCAGGCCTTTGAAATTACCCCTGTTTTCAGACAGAGAATGCCAAAAAGAGGAGTGCAGGAGTATTCATGAATGGGTGAGTGCTGCGTCTGATTGGCTGAGCACAGGGACCAATCAGAGGCAGCTCTCAGCTGCCATTCAATAGCTGAGAGCTGCCTCTGATTGGTCAAAGTGGTCAGCCAATCAGAGGCTGTCCATTCAGCAGGTGGGCATTTTAAATCCCCGCCTGCTGAATACTACTCAGAGCAGTGCAGGAGAAGAGCTGGCTGGACAGGCAGCTGCAGACAGGTGAGTATAGATTTTTTTTTATTTTTTACACATTTTTGGATTGATTTTCAGGGAAGGGCTTATATTTGAAACCGTTCCCCAAAAATCACAGCAGCACTTGCCAGCAGCCCATTGCTTTCAATGGAGCCTGCTGTATTGCTGGCTCCATTGAATTTAATGGGAGAACATCGCTCTCCTCTGCCACAGCTGTGACCGCTGTGGCAGAGGATTTCTTCATCTCTGCAGGGAGTCCCATTTTCACTAGACACTGTGACAATGCTGTCACAGTGTCCAGTGACAATGGGACTCCCTGCGGAGATGAAGAAATCCTCTGCCACAGCTGTCACAGCTGTAGCAGAGGATCGCTATGTTCTCTGTATGTTAATGGGGCCACCGCAGCTGCCGGACGTGACAGCATCCAGGGGTTTTACATCCAAGGAATCTCCTGCCGCAGGTGTCACAGCCGCAGCAGGGGATAGCGGGCAGCACTCTTTTTGAGCGGATAAATGCTGCTAGCGGGGTTTTTTCTGCCATGACACCCGCTTCAGTCACGCAAATTTTTGAACGCATAACTGATGCATTCAAAAGTTCGTCCTTCAAAACACCCTTGTGATTGAGCCCTAATGCTGTGGACATGTGCCTTATTGGTAGCCTTAGTTATAGACTTGGGAGTGTTTCCATAAGCACAAATCGAAATTTATGTCCTGTATCCTAAATCTTGTTGTGTACCTTGAGACCAGGAGTTGGCCCTGCATCTTGAACCTTGTATTTTTGTCACTAACCCTATAAGCCTTTGCCTAGTATGGTTGATATGGCCATTTCACAATCCCAGCACTGCTACTCTATGTTGCAACCCTTGGCTCTGCTATTCCATTATGTACTGTGTTGGTGTGCAATTTCATGATGTGCTACAGTACTGTACTGCGTGATGTGTCAACTTGTGCTACAAATCCAATAAGATGTTTTATAGCTGCAACTCAGTTCTGTTGTTTATGATTTATTTTCACATTAAATCAAACTTTGATTTAGGACATTGTTTGCCTCTCCTACTGGATTCCAGATGTAAGAATCAAAATCATTACACCATGTAAAGGAATTACTCAGATGGCCATATCCAGGACACTAGGCATCAACAACATGGTAGGAAACTTTTTAAGGCAGACTATTTAGAAATGTGCTTAATTTTCCTTGTAGAATGGAAATGAATAATAAAACACAGTGCAAAGGTATCCAGTGCCTCTATTTACTATTTATGTATGCAAAATAGCTGACAGATTCTCAGACTACCCTATACAAAGTGTGCATTTGTAATGTGAGGCACCCCTCCCTGCTCTTTCATGGAGCAGTACTGCCTACAGCATTATGTCCATCCTCTTTTTTTCTCCTGCAGCCAAATTTTGGACAAGTAATATATTGCTATGATAGGAAAACCCCTTTAACCCCTTAAGAACCAATAGTAAGTACTAAATGCCTAGAAATAATCCGGGTTTAAAGATTCTAAATTTGAATTGCCATAAGCAGAATTAACCCTTTGGTATTCATTCTCAATAAAATATAAACCTTTGTTATAATGTAGACGGACAAACACCTATATTTAAAAACCCAGTTTGCAAAGGTCAGTCCATAAACATGGCAGTATCAAGACTGCTCCTATATAATAGTTTGGTAACTGAATTCATCTATGAAGGATGGCCAATCATATATTCTTAGTACAGATAAACTTTCTGACTGACTATGAGAGACTGATATCTAAAAACTAGCTGTATAACTCCTAATAGTAAAGCTCCAATATTCTACTCTAAAGTAGATATGTAAATCTACAATGTATTGCAAAACTTTTTTTTTAGAGAAAAAAACATCAATTCTGCCGTTGCTTTTTGTTTTTTTGTACAGCGTCAATCACACAGCATAAATAACACAATAAATTTTTTCTTGGTATGCTTACAATGATACCAAAAATATTATAATTGTTTTAGTTTTTTCCACTTTTGTACAATAAAACCCCTTTTTTTAAAACATTATAATTATTTTTACATTGCTGCATTCAAAGTCCCATAACTTTTTTATTTTTCCATGGACGCAGCTCTGTGACGGCTTGTTTTTTTCGCGTCACCAGCTGTAGTTTTTAATTGTACATATGGGTTTTTTAGAGGTAAAACGAACAATATAAGCATTTTGCCTCCTTTTTAAACTATTTTTCTGTGCTTAAGGCCGCCTGCAGACGGGCGGAAATCCCGCAGCGGGATTTCCCGCGGGATTTCCGCCACTAAAAGCCTGCATAGAGGTGCATTACAATACGCACTCCTATGCAGACGGCTCGGCCGCACGAAATGTCGCACGGCAAACAAACCGCGGCATGTCCTATTTCTGTGCGGGGCTCGCAGAGCCTCGCACAGAAACGTCACTCACCCGGCCGGCGGCTCCGGTCTGCGCATGCGCCGGCTGCCGGCATGAAAGAGCCGAGGTCGCCGGGCGTGGGCGAGTACGCGTTCCTGCCTGCAGGTGCTGGGGTCGGGTCCCGCGGCGAGAATTTTCGCCGCCGGATCCGACCCGCCCGTCTGCAGGCGGCCTTAATTATAGTACAGACACAATGATGCCAAATATGTAGAGTATTTCTTACATTTCTTTATACAAGTCAGAGAAAATGAGCAAAAAGGGTTTTTCTTTTTTATTCTTTTACAATTTTCTTTTTACACTATATTTCATTTCTTTTTACACTGTTTATTTCCCTGTAGCGGACCTGAACCATAGCAACTATGATCGCTATGATAAAGCATTACAGGACTTATGTGCTGCAATGTGTTATCGCTTGTAATAGCCATCGAAGGCAATGGCAAAGCAGGACACCACTATCTGGCATCCTGTTGCCATGGAAACCTGTCAGGCCTCAGCGATTATGTAGCAGGGGTCTGATGACATCACAGAGGGAGCGCCCTCCCTCTGTGAATCCTTTACATTTCGTGATCTACGTAGGGGGTTAAAAGTGGAGGACGCTGTCCTCATGTACCCCCACTGTTGCAGTGGGAGGCCGGCTATCAGTAACAGCTGGTTCCTGCTGCAGGATGGCGCGGGCTCACTTCTGACCCCGCTCCATTCACGTGACCTTAAGGTCATGTATACATCCAGTCGCGTATATGCTGCCATGACGTAACCTTACATCTTGTGACGTTAATACGTTAATATCTCTTGGGTCTACGACCAAGAATAATATGTACGGAAATATTATTTCTTTGCCCATTTCAAATTTTTTCACCTACTGGGGTAGATTTACTAATACTGATAAACCTCCCAGACATGAATCAATACTATAAGTCCATCCAATTAAACAGATGGCTAGAACTGATTAAACCATCCAAAAACCATATAATTTGCTTGTTGGTAAACGTTTTCTATGATCCCAATTTCTGGAGGTAACTATGTTTTCCTTCTCCCAAAGTTTATTTAAAAAAAAAAGCTTTGTTTGATTCCCACTAGAGGGGGGTTTGCAAAACCTGGGATTTTCTTCGAGGTGATCTGGCCCCACATCCATTGACTCTAACACCCCTAATCCTTCTGCCTGACATCCTAAAAATAGACCTAGATGTTCATACTAAACTTATTTGGACTGACCGTTTGGTGTCAGATATCTGGCTTCACCACTCACAAGAAAGCTGACAACTAACAGAATATTTACTTTCTCAAACACCATGCCGGCCACTCCAACCCTTACAATTGTCACACTCACCCAAAATCCTCTCTAAATTTAAGGAAATGTACTCATTTACCTGCCGGCTCTCAGACTTGGAACAGACTATCATGGCACAAAGTGACCTCAGTAGGAGAATAGCTATTTTTAAAAGAAAATTTCCAAGCCTACATTTATTATTTCATGTGAAAAGAAACTCAACTGTTCTTTCTCGAATAGTGATGTTAAAATCATTCTTAACAACTTACATGGCTTTTCTAGATGCGCTAGACTACAAGTAAACCATTACACACTCCTTACTAGATGGTATAAATCTCCAGAGTGGCTTTTTGCTAACAAATTAGCTGATTCTAACTTATACTGGGGTTGCAAGGGGAATGTGGGCACCTTAGCATACATTTGATGGTCCTGCCCAGCGATACGACCTTTATGGAGTCGGATTGAAATTTCCATACGCAATGTTTGCGACAAATACTTTAAAATTACTCTAGAGGTTTTTTGGTTTTTTTAACCAATAATTTTTATTAGATTTTATAAAGAAGCAAGAGCATATACACATCATTACATATATAGGTAGCAGATATAAACATCGTTACAGAGTTTTCATAATATGATGATAAATATATCAAGCCACATTAGTGTAGCGATATATGTTTTAAATGTTGTAGATTACTCTTTGAATTTAAGCAGTAGTAGAAAGAATTCAGCAAAACAATTTTGAACATGTCAGAACTTATTTTCCAGTTCGAATTTCTGCCAATTGTTCCAAGTGCTATTAAACTTAGAAATACAGTTGTTGAATTTAGCATATACCTTTTCGTAGCAATAGTGGTCTGAAACTGCGCCCAAGAGGTCACCAATTGAGGGTGGGGGGACTCTCTTCCACTTTTTAGCTATAATACTTTTGGCGGTAAGTAGAAAGTGACATATCCACCCTCTTTTCTTTTTCGGAATTACTTGACAGTCAATGAGAAGGAGTGCCAGTTGAGGCGAACACTCCAAACGTATGCCAGTTAGATATTGAATGGTATTGAATACCTCCTTCCAGTATTCATAGATTTGGGGGCATTCCCAAAACAAGTGATATAAAGTGCCTACTTGGCGCAGTCTCTCCAACATAAATTAGAATAAGCCGGGAAAAATTGTGCCATTTTTGAGGGAGTATAATACCAGTTGGTTACTACTTTGTAATGGGTTTGGAGAATGTTGGCTGACAGAGTAGCTTTATTGGCCCATTCAAAGGCTTTCAACCACATCGGAAGTGGTATGTTTTCTTTTAATGTGTGCTCCCAATTTAGTAGGTGGATCTTTTTTGATCTATTAGCGTTTTGAGTGATTGTGCTGTAAAAAACTTTGATTTGGGAAGCATGGGAGTTTTTGCATCTGAGAAATATGTCTTCCAATTCCTTCGGGAAGGAGAAATTGTGTATATCAGCCTGTTTGAGAAAGGAGAGAATTTTTATATACGAGAAAGCTTCTGAGTCAGGTATACTGAATTTGTTTTGGATTGTTTGAAAAGGAAGAGGTTTACCTTTATTTAGTATGTCGGAGATAAATTTTACTCCCCTTAATAACCACCTGTTTAGGTTTAGGTCTCGAATAAAATAAGAGAGGACTTCGAATGGAACCTCAGCTGGAGGACCTCTGTAGTCAGCCCTACATCCAAGTGCCAGTTGGTTCCAATATTGGAGGGTATTTGACATTAATAAAGAGATGAAGGTTGAAAAAGTTTGAAAAAATGCTCTTGCGCTGTCTCAACAAACAACCGAATTTGACAATAAAATATTGTCTAAAAGATTTATTAGAGTACAACGCGTTTCGTCGCGTAAGAGCGACTTTATCAAGTACATTGATAAAGTCGCTCGTACGCGACGAAACGCGTTGTACTCTAATAAATCTTTTAGACAATATTTTATTGTCAAATTCGGTTGTTTGTTGAGACAGCGCAAAAGCATTTTTTTCAAACTTTTTCAACCTTCATCACGTTATCGTGGGTCCAATCCACTATTGGACACAGAAGCTCTGCAGCAGACTCCAACAACCCAGGAACCTGGTCGACACCAGAGGAGTAAGACCCTTTAGAGGTCTGACAAGCAAACTTGGACTAGGAGGTGCTGGTGGGACTCCTCTCCACAGGGGTTTCCACCATACACCGGGTAAGTCCCATTTTAATTTATTTTATTTCACTTTATCTCTATTCATTTGTTCTGACCACCCAGCGTCACCCCCCAGTTAACTGGTTGAAGCGCCTCCCTGATTATCTTTTTATATTAATAAAGAGATGTCTTGGGAATATATTAGTGGTGAGATCTTTGGAGTCAGGGCTCCAAGAATGGAGGCTTTTATTAGGGAGCCCAGGTGTTTGCCTCCATTCCTGTTTTTCTCTATATGGCACCAAGATGGGTATAGTTGGGATTTCAGCCACACACCCGATTGGCTTAGTAGAGAAGCCTTGTAGTAGGTTTGTAGGTTGGGCACACCAAGGCCTCCCTGTTTCTTATTTTGGTATAAAATTGATGCCGCTAATCTTGGTTTTTTGTCACACCAAATAAAGTTAAGTAGTTGTTTCTGGAATTTTTGAATCGTGGGCGGGGGAATTGGATAGGACAATGTACGAAAGAGATACAAGATTTTCGGGAGTAATAGCATTTTATAAAGTGCCATTCTGCCGAACCAAGATGGTTCCTTTTTACCCAATTCTTCCATCTCTGTTTGGAGGGAGGCATATAGGGGATCAAAGTTTGCAGAAATTGTTTTAGATAAGTTTTGGCATATTTTGGTACCTAAATACGGTATCTCCGTTTTCCATTGGAAAGGGAACTCCCTCTGAATATCCAGTTTTAAGTCAGAATCAATATTGATACCCAATATCTGGGATTTGTCGGCGTTTAGCTTGTACAGAGAGGCATTACTGTATTGAGTAATGCAATTTTTCACGCCCCTTAGAGAGCTCAAAGGGTCTGTCATGGTAACGATGATATCATCGGCAAAAAGACCAATTTTATGTTGTCTTAAGCCCATAGATACACCCCTAATCTCTGGAGAGGTTCTGATCATTTCTGCGAGGGGTTCTATTGTCATGACAAATAGCAATGGGGATAGTGGACATCCCTGTCGGGTACCATTCGATATGTAGAAAGATGAGGACAACACCCCGTCAACCAAAACCTTGGCCGAGGGTTTTGTATAAAGAGCCTGGACCGCCCGCAAGAAGCCCTCGCCCACCCCAAATCTCCGGAGCACTCAGGAAAGGGAAAGGAGGAGAGAAGGCGTCCAACTCGAGGTGATTTGATCCATCAAATTTTGTATCTTGCGTGTGCCATCGGTGGCACTTCTTCCTTTCGTAAAACCCACTTGGTCATTATGTATGACCGTGGGCAGGACCTCCAGAAGCCTATAGGCTAGTATTTTAGCATATATTTTTAAGTCAGAATTTAAGAGGGAAATAGGCCTGAAATTTGCTGGTGTTGTAGGGGGTTTGCCTGGTTTGGGTATGGTGACGATAGTGGCCTGGAGTATTTCGTCATGCATGGAACCCTGGTCCATCGCCTCGTTAAATAGCAAATTTAGATGTGGGGATAACAGTTGAGCGAAGTTTTTATAGTACTCGTTTGAAAGATCGTCAGGCCCAGGGGATTTGTGATTTTTTAAACCTTGAATGGCCTTAAGGACTTCTGCGTTGGAAATTGGTTTGTTTAATATATCTTTTTGGGTGTCTAACGTGGGGAAAGCTAATCCGTCTAGAAATTTATTTATTAACTCCGGAGTGGGTTGAAAGGTGCAGGGACTATCTTTAAGATTGTACAGGTTATTGTAGTAGTCCTTAAATTGCGTTGTTATTGATGATGAATGGGATTTTTGTTTTTATTTGTTTTTTTTTTAACAAGATTGGCCATCAATTTTGAAGGCTTGTCTATATAAGAGTAAAAATTTGCCTTGGAATACATCAGACCCCTATTATAGTTGTCTAGTAGCGTTTTTTTTAATTCTCTCCTCAAGGAAGATAGCTCCGTTAGGAGTTTGTTTTGTGAAGATTCTTGATGGAGTGATTCCAGCTTCTTTATTTTTTCTAATAAGAGGTCTATCTTTTCTCGTTTGTTTTTATTTTGCTGTATTTTGAGTTTTATTAGTACCCCTCTTATAACTGCCTTGTGGGCGTTCCACAATGTGGCGTTGCTTATATCTGTGGTGGAGTTAAAAGAGAAGTATTCCTCTAAAGCTTTATTGATGATTTTTTGGTTCTCAGGGATATTATACAAATTAGTGTCGTTGCGCCAAATTTTTGATAAGGTGCAACGGGTGCCCATGTTCAATTTCATATATATCGGAGCATGGTCCGACCAAGTGGATACTCCAATCGTGGAATCAGTAATTGAAGTTAGAGTCTCTCTGTCTACTAAGAACATGTCTATCCTTGAATATGTTTTGTGCCTTGGAGAGAAAAAAGTGAATTCCTTTGAAGAGGAATTAAGACATCTAAATGTGTCATATAAACCCTCTCTGTGTAACCAAGGGTGGAGGACCGACATGCTCCTGGTGGATGCTGTGGAGTCTATTTCCCAGTCTACTATTATGTTGAAGTCGCCACATAAGATCAATTTTCCTGTGAGGACTTTTTTGATCTTCTGTTTTACTTTGTTCAGGAAAGAGATTTGGGATTTATTAGGTGCATAAATGTTCACCAGGGTGATCAGCGAATTATTTATAGTGCCTTGCAATATCAGGTATCTGCCCTTGACATCTGAAATTTGTTTATTAAGAGAAAATTGAAGACTATCTCTCAGGGCGACCAGTACTCCAGCATGTTTTTTGTGGGCATTTGAGAAGAAAACCTGTGGGTATTGTTTATTTGAAAATTTAGGGCAAGACTGCTGGGCGAAGTGCGTTTCTTGCAAACACAAAATGTCTATATTGGACGCTTTAGCATCCTTCCAGACCATTAAGCGTTTGAAAGGGGAGTTTAATCCCCTAACGTTCTGGGAGCAAACTTTTATATGCATTGTAAAAGTAAGTTGTGAGCATATCTATTTGGAACACATTAGCAGCATAGCATACATATGAACGTAAAACAAAAGTACAGGGGGAAACAGTAATATGCCTATTAACATTGAATGATATATGAATTGCGTTATTCATGCTATTTAGGAGGGCAGATTTAAGATAATCAATCTTATTGCTTGGAAGCATCAAGATGAGCCCTCTAAAGAAAAGACAATGAACTTGTAAAACTAAACAAATAAAACTTTGGATAAAAGCAGGTGTAAAAACCTGAATCCTGTTGTGGGGGGGAAAGTTCGGCTTACAGACCATCAGCCTGGTATTGAAGATCAGCGTAGAGTGTGTCCAGCGTCATGTGAGGAAAAACACTTGGAATGCTTAAGCTGATTTCACGGAGGAGTAGAAGGGAGCGTGCGGCGATGGGAGGGTTTCAGAGGTCTCTGAGGCTTACTAGATTGCGGTTCCTCTGGGAGTAGGATGTTCCATTTTGAGAGGACGTTGGTGCCATCTTCTGGAGAGTTTAGGGCATGCACTGCATTATCCTTATGCACTATTATTTTAGCAGGGAAGCCCCATTTGTAGGGTATTTTTGCAGCTCTCAGGGATGAGGTGATTAAAGAGAAAGCCTTTCTCGCTTGGATTGTATTCTGCGACAAATCGGTAAAAAGGCTTATGTTTGCAAATGGAGATGGTAGGGTGCCCTGCTTTCTTGAAGCTGTCATCAGGGCGTCTTTTATGTGGAAAAAATGAAATTTGGTGATTACATCCCTTGGAACCGAGTCTGGTAGAAAGTTCGGCTTTAGCAATCTGTGCGCTCTATCAATTGTGCAATCTAATTCTGAGGCATCTGGAAGGATGCTTTTGATTAGCTTGGTGAGGAAGCTTTTTATATCGTGCTGTGGGACACTCTCTGGGATGCCTCTGAACTTGACGTTACATCTCCTGCTCCTATCTTCCTGATCTGTGAGTTTTTCCCTCATGTCTTCTACTTCCTCCTCCAGGGAGTAGTGTGCATCTATTAGCTTATTATGAGATGCAGTAACTTCTCCCATTTTAGTTTCAATATGGTCGGTCCTCTCTTCCAGATCTTGTATAGAGGTGTTTAGGGTATTTGACAGAGACTTAATGTCCTTTTGCAAGGATCCCCTTAAGGCTAGGATCATTTGTTTTATAAAATCTTCTGTAGCAGGCATATTGGAAGATGGGACACTTATGATGGGATCAGGCTCAGATGTGGGGTCCCCTTGATGTTGGTTGGTATGTGGGGAGAGTTGGGGGCGCTGTTTTTCAGGGCTTGATAAGGGAGTGGAGAGGGCAGATAATGGCTGAGAGCCCCCCGGCGCCATTTTGTGGCCATATGGAGCAGAATTAACACTTTCCCCAGAGGGAACACTCACCCCGCGCCTGGACATGGTCTTCGGTGTCTGCTCTCCTTGCAGCTCTTGAGCAGCAACTTGGTTTCTCACACCAGGCGACTGAGAAGGAGAGACCCCCGCATCTTCTCTGAGGCTTGTAGGCGAGGGAGCTCCCTTTGCTCAGCGGACCCTGTCTCCTTGGACCGCGGGTGGTGAAAAAGTCCGAAACTTTATTCAGCGGCGTTTTGGTGCTCCTTCTTTTAGGCATTCTCCTTTAGAAGACCACCGGTCTGCTTTTGGGTGTTGTTGAAGTGGCTAGGATCGCTTTTAGTCACTGTAGGCTGGAAGCAATCAGAGCTCCGTGTTGTGTAACTGTCTTGGTTCACTTTCAGTCCGCACTCCCTCCAAAGTGGTTTTTTGCTAACCTCATTTATAGTGAAAGTAAAGCAGTGTTTGTCCCGGTATACAGCCGGTTTCAGCTCATACAATGTCAGGGGAGCTTAATCAGCAAGCTTTAGTGTAGGGAAATCACAGTTCTCAGGAGCCCTGCTGCTGGTACTCAGGTGCTGCAGAGCTATTCTCTCTGTTTTCAGCCCGCTGCTTGATGTGGGCAGCGAGTTTTCTTGTTCCCAGCCTCTTAGAATGTGCAGACAGCTGTCTTGAGCTTACTTGTGTCGGGAGGCTCGGGGAGATAGTGTGCGGTCTGGAGCTGTCACACTCACTTCTCTCTGCACACAGCACTCAGCCACGGCCCTGGAGGCTAAAATGGCACCCCGTTCCGGCGCTTCAGGAGGCTTCTAATTATAGCAACTCACCGGGAGACCCAGCGGAGGTTGCTCTGGAACTCCGATCCCTCTCCTCCGTTGCAGGGATTACCTCTGAAGACGGGTGAGTCCTCCGATGTGGCTCCAGCTGTTTTCACCTCTCCTGGTTGTACTGTGTGATGGAGATCTCTATTCCTCCCGGTCCCCCTCTTCGGTATCCAAGTTTTGCTTTTTTTTTCCTGCTGTAGGGATCTTTAACAGTAGTTTTGGCAAGTTATCTGCGCTGGAAATGCTTTTTAAAGTTGCTAAAATACCAGGTATGAGCAGAGCTCAAGGAGACACTTCTGCTCGGGTCTGCATCTAGGCCACGCCCCCTACTCTAGAGGTTTTGATCCTATCAAAATCCTCTTCAATTTCACATGATAAATTTAGAGCTACCTGGGACCCTTTGTCTAATTTGTTTTCAACTTAAATGCTTCAAAAGCATCATGTGGGACCAATGTATACTTGGTAATTGCTTCAATGCTGAGTTTTGTCTATACTTTCTTTCTACTTTGTGAGTATTCTAGTCTGTTAGCCACCTATTTGATTCCCTCCTTCCCTTCCTCACTTGTATTTAAGTCCTCTTCTCCATTCCTGCTTTCCTGCTCCCCCATCCTTCCTACCCCTTTTTTCTACCCTCCCTCTGTCTTCTATCTATTTTCAGCAATTAAGTGGTAACTTTACTTATATATTATGACTTACCTTATTTTGAAGGTATTGATGTTATCATGTATCTATGTACTTGAAAATTTTCAATAAAAATAGAATTTGTAAAAATATGGATTAACTATTAGTCTCTAAGGGTGGCTTCACACGAGCCACCCTAATAGTTAGACAGTGCAAACTTGAAAGTTTATTACAGTTGCTCTATCCTTAGACTTACTAATCTATCTTTATACCACCAATAGTTGATTTAAATGCATATTTTTATGCAAATTTTCACTACAGCACCTGCATATTGCTTAGTAACATATTATTTCTGTGGTGACAATCTGCCCCATTTCAACAGCAAATAGAGCATGTTATGGATTTCAAAATCCGCAGAATGGCTCTCTTCAATTGTGGATTTTTTCGGCTGCATGAGAATGTGGATTAATAAAACCCTGTTCTGTACATTGCTGAGGAATTTCGGCATGAAACTGCAACCGAAAAATACCACAGCAAATCCACGCTGTATAAGCTCACCTTTACATATACAATATCTCTATTTGTATAATATATTAACCTTTTAGGGATGAAGAAAATATTTATAATTAGAGATGAGCGAGCGTACTCGGAAAAGCACTACTCGCTCGAGTAATTTGCTTTATCCGAGTATCGCTGTGCTCGTCCCTGAAGATTCGGGTGCCGCTGCGGCTGACAGGTGAGTCGCAGCGGGAGCAGGGGAGAGCGGGCGGGAGAGAGCGAGAGAGAGATCTCCCCTCCGTTCCTCCTCGCTCTCCCCTGCAGCTCCCCGCTCCGTGCCGGCACCCGAATCTTCAGGGACGAGCACAGCGACACTCGGATAAAGCCAATTACTCGAGCGAGTAGTGCTTTTCCGAGTACGCTCGCTCATCTCTAGTTATAATTTGTTGATTTGTTTTACTCATTATGAATGAGGTCAACAACATTTAAAAGGAAGACATAGCTTAAATGCTAGGACATGAGTGCCATTTTTCTAGTCGCAGATCTGTCGTTATTTTAGTATCATTCTATTGAATTCAACAGGTCTGTTTAATAGATTCAATACTTCAATGGCAACATAAAATCATATTTCTATTCCGTTTTTTATTGTGGCTTAGGATTTATAAAACAAAATTGGCATTCGGGAATGAGATCCAATACGACAAGAAAAACAATTGTTAGCCTTGAATTTGATCAGCAGACTCACTTTGTTACAATCCAATATTGTAATGTAGGCAGTTCTATTTTATAGGAAGTAATTTGTGGCTTTTGAGAAGGATAATTTAGCATTATTTGTAATGTTTCAAACCAGAGACAGTTTCATTGAGTGACATTATGACAATGTTCGGAAAAGGACCATAATATCATAATGAAAATGTGTGGAGGACTAAGAACCTTAGTTATTTGGTATGATGCCTGCTTGGAGAGGTTTAACATACAATTCTGCTTCAATTTGTGGGGTTATTTATGAAATGAGCAAGTAAACAACAGGTCCACATTTGCCAGTGTATTTGCTCCTTTTTCTGAGGTATTTTATTCCAAAACAGTGTCTAGTCAGCTGTGGGACACCTCTATTACCCCTTTGTGCCAGAAATAAGAATCAGGGCTCAGTCACACGGGCGGCGATCCGCATGGAAAAATGCCCGCACCGTGTGCGTCCAAAAATCCGCATGGCCATCTCCATTGCCACCCATATGTTCTTTTTTTCACAGGTGTGGACGTCTGCAGTGCAGACATTTTTCCACGTGGAAATACACGCGTACCTCTGCTTATGTGACTGAGCCCTCATGCACACTAGTTTCTAAAACTGGAAATAAAGTAGATGAGGCTTGTTGCTTGGCCAGGATTTAGAGACACTAATAGTAACATAGTATGTAAGGCTGAAAAAGACATATGTCCATCCAGCTTAGCCTATTACTCCCAATGTTGATCCAGAGGAAGGAAAAAAAAACAACAATGAGGTAGAAGCCAATTTTTTCCATTTAGGAGAATAAAAATTCCTTCTTGTCTCCAATCTGGCAATCAGAATAATCTCCATATTAATAGCCCTTCTTAAGTTATTATTGATTATAACATAATATTTTATATCACTCAAAAAAGACTACACAACCTTCTTGAACTGTTTAATCAAATTTTCCATTACTTCATCCTCAGGCATAGAGTTTTAGTAAAGAACCCGCTTATATGTTGGTATAGAAACCTTCTTTCCTCTAGAAGTAGAAGATGCCCCCTTGTTACAGTCACCATACAGGGTATAAATAGATGATGGGAGAGATCTCTGTATTGAGCCCTCATATATCTATATATAGTTATTAAGTCACCCCTTAGCCATCTTTTTTCTAAACTAAATTGTCCCAAATTTTGATAACCTCTCTGGGTATTTTGGTCTGGCCACTCCATTTATTACAGCTTCAACCAGGTTATCTCCTCGTAGAAGCTGATCAGGTTGTTTTGACAGGAGCAATCTCTCATAAACCCATGCTGATACGGAGTAATGCAGCTATTTTCCTTGAGATACTCCAGGATATTATCTCTAAGAAACCCTTCAAACATTTTACCCACAATGGAAGCAAGATTTACTGGCCTGTAGTTTCCAGGTTCACTTTTTGACTATCTTCACCACATTGGCTATGCATGCCTATCTCTAGTGAGTCCTTAAATATAAGAGACAAGGGTCAGTCTATCACATTATTAAATTCCCTGAAAAAAGGAGGGTGTATGGCATTGAGACCCAGTGATTTGTCTATTTTAATCTTTTTAAGATGGCTCTACACTTCTTCCTGGGTTAGACTCATGACATTTAGCTGAGAGTTTACATTATAACTTTGCATCTCATCTGACATTTAATTTTCCTCTATTAAAACGCTGGACAAAAACCTATTTAATATATTTGCTTTCTCCTTATCGGCCTCTACAATTTTTTCTACATTATTTATTAAAGGGCCAACACTTTCAGTATTAATATTTTTACTATTGATGTAGTGCGCACTGGGATTTGAGGGGTTGGTGATAATGGCAGTGGCTCCACAGCCTTTCCTCATAAACAGCGGCAGCCAACAGAATATAAAATATAAAAGCCTCTAGTCAGGCATTTCTTTGTATGATGTCGTTGGTCAGGCAGGGTATGGTGGTAAAATTATTAGTTATTCGTGATGCCAGCCCATATACAGGACTAGACCTGTTCTGAGCAAAAATAAATAAAAAGGGAAAAATAAAATAAAATGGAGATGTAGTCCCTTCCCCTGGAGTGGGGTGCAGTACTTCAGTGCAGGTGTTAGGTGGTGACCAGGGAACTCCAGGAGTCAGGTTAACAGTCAACCAATAACAATAATTTATTTTAAAGAGGGATCTTCAATCAATTGCAAACAGACAGTTCAGGAATTTATTTGTTTCATCACTCATATCCTGGTAAGACTTCTGTATTTCGGTTCATGAGGTAAGCATTTACAGACAACACATCTGTACACTTTTACTTTACTCATATAAGTACAAATACCAAATTTGTACACTTCGTTGCATAGATACGCAGGTAAATACAGGAAAACACTTCTGTACTTCCTGGTTTATATTCATCTTCCTCTGTCTTAGGTATAGATCTCCTTTTTCTCCTCTCCCTTTCTATTTCTTTGTCTATCGATTCTTCTTTCTCTATCCTTTTTTTCTATATAAAATATATTTCCTTCTTTTTGGTACTCATGCCTTCTCCTTCCCATCACATTGTAATTCTCTCCTGCTCTGGTCTTTGCTTCTGCTCTCTTCTCCTCCTTAAATCCAACTCTTAACTCCTTCTCTACCTAGCTGCTCTACTCTCAGCTATTGAATGACAGCTGAGAGCTGCCCCTGATTTGTCCCTGTGCTGAGACAATCAGAGGCAGCACTCACTCACCCATTCATGAATTCATGAATGGGTGAGTGAGAGCTGCCTCTGATTGGTGAGGGTTGTGACCAATCAGAGGCAGCTCATTCAGCAGGCGGGGATTTTAAATCCCTGGCTGCTGAATACTACTCACAGCAGTTCAGAAGAACTGCCGGCTGGCCGCGGCTGAACTCCGTCTGCCGGGACAAGGAGAGTATATATATTTTTTAACTTTTTACACATTTTTGGATGATTTTCAGGGAGGGGCTTATATTTTTAAGCCCTTCCCGAAAATTCATCCTGCGATCGCCGGCAGCCCATTGCTTTCAATGGAGCCGGCTGTATTGCCGGCTCCATTGAATTCAATGGGGAAACATCATTCTTCTCTGCCACAGCTGTTACAGCTGTGGCAGAGGAGAATGATTTGTCTAGTATATGTTCTCAATGGGGTCGGCGCTGCTGCCACCGGCCCCATTGAGCGCATATAGAGAAGAACAGGAATCGCAGATAGGCAGGATCTGCGATTTCTGTTCTATAATTAATCGGAGGAGCGCATAAAAAGCGCTCATGTGTCTGATACCATTGCAAAGCAATGGTTCTATAAAAACGACGATCGCATGCGCAGATCGCACCAAAAATCGCCCGTCTGACCGAGGCCCTAGATTGCACTTTCAGGCAATATTAGTAAATGTGCCCCAGGTACAATACCATTGCATGCCAGTCTTCAAAATGAGTGGCCAACCAAGTAATACATATCTGAGTAGGTCCTTAGGTAAGAGTGTAGAATAGTAGAAAAAATGAGTTAAGAATGTCGATATGAGATTGAAATGTATGATCTGTTTTTGGAGAAGGGTAAGCTAGGGATTGGTTTCCCTTATTTCAGCGACACAAGATTGCTGAATCTTCTCTGAGAGATACATAGTCAGCATCCAGACGTATATCCCCAGCATGTTCTGAGGAAGAGGTTCACAGACCTCAAAACGCATATGCATGCTGATTTTAATCAATAAGTAATGAAGTTTGCAATATAGATGATCAAGAGAAATGGGAGGCACCCAGATCTAAATTCCAAGTGTCCTTCCAAAAAGGTCTGAATACTTATGTCAATACAAAGTGTTAGTTTTTCATAAAAAAAAAAGATTTCTAACATTCTGTTTTCACTTCATCATTACGGGGTATTGAGAACACAATGATGGGAAAAAAGTTTTTTTTTTAATTTGCACAAGGCTACAACATAACAAAATGTAAAAAAATGAATGAGTCTGAAGACTTTCCAAATGCATGGTATAATGTTTGTTATTTTATGTTTATGAATAAAATCTTTTGCTTTTCAAAGACCCTAATTATTTGTGAAATGTGTTTTCATATGTGCATCTATTCTAAATGCTTGATAGTAGTTGTAGATTAGCACGCACTGAGAACTGCTGCTATGAACTGTCAACCCATACTAATTGCACTGTCTGTGAAAAGATTCAGCTTATTTCAGATAATATATAGGCACCACAACTGTGATCCATCACTGCTTCTGGCCATTAACATCCAGATAAACTGAGAAAAACAGGATCTGAAGTAATAATGCTGGAATTACTGATGGTAAAATGTGTTGATACTCCAATAAATCTAAGCTGAAAAATAACGAATCTGTGCAAATAGTCTTTATTAATAAAAATATCATGTTTTGTGTGTACATCTCCTATGCAGATCTACTGTATGGGCATCTGCAGGTGAAGCTCTGCTTCCATTTTTTTCTAGCTTACTTTAAAAAACATATGTGATGAGATCTCCGCCTATTATTCCCCAATGTTGTTCCAGAGGAAGGCAAACACCCCCATGATATAGAAGACAATTTTCCTCATTTTAGGATAGAAAAAAAATCCCTTCCCAACTCCAATCTGGCAATCAGAATTACTCTCTGGGTCAACAGCCCTTCTGAAGTAATCCGTGACTATAACATGGAATATTCTTCACTCAAAAAAGGCGTACATGCCCTCTTGAACTCTTTTAGTGAGTTTGCTATCACTAAATTCTAGGACAGAGAGTTCCATAGTCGCATTGCTCTTACAGTAAAGACCCCCCCCCCTTCTATGTTGGTGTAGAAACCTTCTTTCCTCCAGAGCTAAAGGATGCCTGCTTGTTATAGTCACAGTATTTGGTATAATAACTAGATCATTGGAGAGATCTCTGTGTTGACCTCTGATATAGTTAAACATAGTTATTAGGTCGGCCCTCAGCCATCTTTTTTCTAAACTAAACAACCACAATTTTGATAACCTCTTTGGGTATTGTAGTCCGTCCATTACATTTATTACTTTAGTTGCTGACCTTTGAACCCGCTCAGTCTCCCATATGCATAACCTTACATTTATCAGTGTTAAACCTCAATGGCCACTTTTCTGTCTAAGCCGCCAACTAATCCAGATACTGTCCTTTTTTGTGTTATAATTACTTTACACAATTTTGTATCATCTACAAATATTGATATTTCACTGCACAATCCTTCTACATGGTTGTTAATGCCTTAAAACAAATAGGGCCAAATACTGACCCCTGTGGGACTGCACTAGTGACAATAACCCAGTCTTGCATTTTTGTGATAGAACAATAATATAAACAAAACAAAGACAGTGAAAAACTACAATAAGAGCAGTTTACAAGACATAAATGGAGGATATGAAATTTTATAGCTACTACCATAAATCCCCCCTTTTGCAACTGTTTCCTCATGTTACATAGCCCCCACAGTTAGCATGATTTCCATTCTCATTCCAGAAATTTGAGCTAACCACTAAAGAATGTGTTGCCCTACCTAACTTCTAAGAAGATGGACACTCCTCAGAACTGTTCATGGTCCTCCTGGTTACACCCACAGCCCATCCCTAAAAGTTCTAATATAACCCTGGGTCTGAGGGTAAGAGACTCGTGTTCTATGTACTGGAATAGATATAGCATGAGGAAACATGATGCAACTATTTAGTTATGTCTGGGTTGGATTTCCTTTAATTACATGAGTTGTGAATTTGCGTTCGTGGACCTGTGAACCAATTATTATACAAAACCCACTAGATTTGATAAGCACTGAATGCAACAGCAAAGAGGTACACCACGAAGTATAGCAAATAGTATATGAAGCCAAGATGCACTGAACCAGGACCGCAAATAAAACCATGCCTGGTCCTTATTTTCCCTGTACTAACTTTTTGAATATTTTTATGAATAGATTCCGAATTATCAGTGAGTTTGAAACAACACATACCCTCAAATTTCTCACATCCATGATTGAATACCATCAATTGTAGCTCTGTTCAGTAGAGCAGCTTTCCAAGTACCTTGTGCATCCAACAGTAATACGTCAAGAGCCCGAGAGGCTCTTGCCTCATCACATGCTATACCATTTATTACCCTGCCATTGAGTTACTGCTAGTCCCCAGACTCCCACTTTTGATGCTCCGAGAGCTATTACTTTAGTATTACTAAACAGTGTGGAAGATCCCTTTCAGGTTTCATCTAGCTGTGAGGATTCCCTTTTTGCTCTAAATTGTAGTCACGTGTGTGATGCATGAGAATACCTAAGTATAAAAAAACACAAAACATACTTGCATATGCCACTCTTGGGCAGCTGTAAGGTAATCTTGTAATATTGTGTGTTGGTTAGTAGCAACAATCAATTAAGCTTGGATTCAATTAGTGTTATTATCCAAACCCCCATACTGTGAAAACTTTGATCATCTAGACAGTCTGTAGTTTTCACTAATTAATCCCTTTTCATAGTTTAAGTGGGCAAATATAAGCATCCTATTAGCCATGGCAATAGATACTACATAAGGGTTACCATTGGGCATTGGGTAATTATTTGCAGCTCTCTTGATAAGTGTGTGTTCAGAACTTACTGTTTATGACAGACCATCATGTGGTAATGATGAATCACTAGCAAATGCTTGCCATGGGTAAAACCATGGCAACCATTTCTAAAAAAGCAGGGAAAAGTTATCGACATGCTTAAATATGTTGTGCACTTATTTTTGGGTAAAGATTACCTATATGTTCGGACACTGCTGTGTACTTCTTTTTCTTTCATGGAAGAAGGTCTGGGTGGAGGATTGGCACCAGAGGCCTCTCAAACCAAGATAAAAGGGTCCTTACACCATTATTTTATCTACCCCGACTGCTGTTAAAATTGCTGAGATAGGACCTTGGATCCACCATACCAGAGGCAAATTGGCCTACACTGATTTTGCCTGCTTACCACACCTAACAGACCTTACCCCCTACTGAAAGCCCAAAAAGTGGGGAGACACCTGCTGATAGATAAGCTTACTTATTCAGCAGAAGGAATTAATCTGTATTTAGAACTATTGTAATTGGGGTGTGTGGGGGGTAGCAGGGCAGTCTCATAATTAGTGAATTTGGTAGCTGAAGGATTTTTAGTTTGTGATCAATGTAGAATTCCCCTGCCTGCAGAAGGGACTATGATAGTAAGGGGCCCATAGAACCTCTGGAACCTGTGCAAAAACTTGTTGCCGATATGGGAAGAATTTACAATTTGTAACCATATGAACTGCACAAATGGTAGTTAACTGCTGGTTCATTAAAGGCCTAGTACCCCTAATACTGTTGGGGTTATATTCAATTTCTGTTTGTATTACTGGAAGTATGAGTGCCCTAACAGGTTGACTGGGCAGGTCTCTGACATCATAAATCTGCCCACATTAGAAATGTGATACCCTTTAAGCAAATTTGTTATTAATTTGATTCTGTTTGCAATGCACTAATCAGGTTTAAGTGCATAATCCTCATTTTAGCATCATACCTCAATAATATTCAAATAAGTAGAACTCAATATTGTGAATACAGCATGTACTTGCGTTATACATATCACACCTTTTTTTAAATTAATTTTTGCTAGACTGCTCTGTATTGAGGAGGGGAAAACCTATTGCATATTCTTCTTCCCTGCCCTCTCCTTATGTCATTTAGCTCTACCCCTTGTAGTTTGACTACCCGTTTGAGTGGCTTTTTCATACTTCAAGTCTAGCAGTCCAGCAGTGCACATCTCAAATATAGCACATACAGGAGTCCTTCACACTCACACACACAAAAATTAACAAAAATAACAGATTCAAATTATTTATGGTCAGAATAAACAAGTAACAAAAATCATATGTTTTAAATCCACATTGCACAGACAACTTTTAAATTGCAAAAGTAGGTTGGACAGCACCTTGATGAAGAGTGATGTGTAAAAGATTTTTGTTAGAAGAAATGGAACTTACCCAGTGCTCAGCTGGATCCCTGAATACGGTGAATCCTGCTGGCACCCCCGAGTCCAGGTATTCCTTGTATAGTTGTGGTGGTTCCTTACATCCCATCAATATCCAGAGTTTGGAGAGCAGCCAGGAAATATGCCCAATCCAAAGAGAAAGTGGACATCGGTAATAAATAGAATAGATTAATGCAAAATTGCAGAGATGCAAAAACGTTGTCTGCGGTCAGTTTGACAGGGCAAAAGTTACTACATAGAGCTATATAAACTCTATTTTATTCAGACATATAGATAAAATAATATAAAATAATATGACAGATTGTATATAATATATGCAGCGCGTATCGGAATAAAGAGGATGCATTAAAGCGTACATTTATAAATAGACAGCTCCATACATTGCACAGTGGTCCGAACTGGTATTGTAGACAGAGTCTCATTTCCTTCAGTAGGAGTCAGCATGAAATACCGACCATAGCCACTGCACAAAGTACATAGCAGACAGCAGCATGCACACAGTAACTAGCTTGGGGAACAGCTGATTTTGGAGGGCCTGTGCAACAAACCCACTCCAATCTGCTATTGATGACCTATCCTCAGGATAGGTCATCAATATCCAGAAGTGGGAAAACCCCTTTAACTAGTAAAACAGATCAGAGATAATAGCTCTGAACACACAGTGACTGACGCAGGGGGATAGCTGATTACCACAGATCCTGAGTGGCAGACCCTTACTAATCTGCTATTGATGACCTATTTTGAGTATAGAAATAGAAAATAAATGAGCAGCACTCACTTTCAACCCTTATCCAGGTAGGACCAGCAGATGTCTACATACAGGAGCCACAGAAATACAGAGCCTGGACTTCTGCTCCCTTGATCAAACATTGTAAGGTTAAAGTTAATTCTGTAGCAGTGTAATAAGGTTCCATTGTTGCAACAAAAAAGACCTTTATTCCTTCATTAAAAGCAACGTTTCAATAACACAATGTGATCTTTCTCAAGGCTTGAGAAAGATCATATTGTGTGATCGAAACGTTACTTTTAATGGAGGAATAAAGGTCTTTTTTTATTGCAACAATGGCACCTTGATATGCTGCTACAGAGTTAACCTTAGCCTTACACTATTTTGAGTATAGGTCATTGATAGCCAAAAGTGGATGAAGACCTTTAAAGAAAGCTGCCATGGTTACAAAACTGTATCGTTGTGGAGCTTATAATTTGAAAAGATGAGTGGAAGATAGTCTTCAACATACATGATAGACATTATGAATAACTGGTTATGCTCTTGTGACCTTTAAACTTCACAATTCTCCTGCTGACTTCTAATACATCATCGTTGAGGAGTGTTGTGATATTTTTTTGAGATATAAAATAATTAGGACAGTGCTCCAGGTCAAGAGACTGTGTAGGTATGAATGTTTGATTCGGAGAGGTTGTGTTACGAACTCACCTGGTGTGGTCATGTCCGAATAAAACAAAATGATTCACAACTAGAGATGAGCGAACACCAAAATGTTCGGGTGTTCGTTATTCGGAACGAACTTCCCGTGATGCTCGAGGGTTCGTTTCGAACAACGAACCCCATTGAAGTCAATGGGCGACCAGAACATTTTTGTATTTCGCCGATGCTCGCTAAGGTTTTCATGTGTGAAAATCTGGGCAATTCAAGAAAGTGATGGGAATGACACAGTGACGGATAGGGCAGGCGAGGGGCTACATGTTGGGCTGCATCTCACGTTCACAGGTCCCACTATTAAGCCACAATACCGGCAAGAGTGGGCCCCCCCCCCCTCCCAACAACTTTTACTTCTGAAAAGCCCTCATTAGCATGGCATACCTTTGCTAAGCACCACACTACCTCCAACAAAGCACAATCACTGCCTGCATGACACTCCACTGACACTTCTCCTGGGTTACATGCTGACCAACCGCCCCCCCTCCCCCCCACAGCGCACACCAAAGTGTCCCTGGGCAGCCTTCAGCTGCCCTCATGCCACACCACGCTCATGTCTATTTAGAATTGCGTCTGCCATGACGAGGGACCGCAGGCACACACTGCAGAGGTTGGCACGGCTAGGCAGCGACCCTCTTTAAAAGTGGCGGAGCGATAGCCCACAATGCTGTACAGAAGCAATGAGAAATAGAATCCTGTGCCACCGCCATCAGGAGCTGCACACGTGGGCATAGCAATGGGGAACCTATGTGCCACACACTATTCATTCTGTCAAGGTGTCTGCATGCCCCAGTCAGACCGGGCTTTTTAATTCATAGACACAGGCAGGTACAACTCCCTATTGTGAAGTCCCTGTCGACCCACAGCATGGGTGGCTCCCTGGAACCCACCGGTGGTACACAGAAATATCCCATTGCATTGCCCAACACAGCTGAGGTAGTAATGTCGTGCTTAATGCAGGTGGGCTTCGGCCCACACTGCATGCCCCAGTCTGACTGGGGTTCTTTATAAGTGTACAGATGTAGTAAAAACTCCGTGTGCACCTACAGCATGGGTGGGTGCCAGGAAGCCACCGGCGGTACATAGAAATATCCCATTGCATTGCCCAACACAGCTGAGGTAGTAATGTTGTGCTTAACCCTTTCCAATCCAATTTGTATATGGTTTTCCTAGGGGGCTTACTCTTTTTCTGCCGTTATACAACGGCGCTATATGCTGGCTAAAGCCAGTACTGCATGAGCTGACACGTAGGATAGGCTCCGACAGCAGAGAGGCTGGCAATATACAGTAAGAGAACCCCGACGGACGTCTACCAACAACGGAGCTGTACAGCCTTAAACCCTAATGTCTTCACAGGTCACACAGTGGACTGGAAAGGGTTAATGCAGGTGGGTTTCGGCCCACACTGCATGCCCCAGTAAGACTGGGTTTCTTTATAAGTGGAAACAGATGCATTTATAATTCCCTGTGGACCCACTGCCTGGGTGGGTGCCAGGAAGCCACCGGCGGTACATAGAAATATCCCATTGCATTGCCCAACACAGCTGAGGTAGTAATGTTGTGCGTAATACAGGTGGGCTTCGGCCCACACTGCATGCCCCAGTCAGACTGGGGTTCTTTAGAAGTGTACAGATGTATTAAAAACTCCGTGTGCACCTACAGCATGGGTGGCTCCCTGGAACCCACCGGCGGTACACAAAAATATCCCATTGCATTGCCCAACACAGCTGAGGTAGTAATGTCGTGCTTAATGCAGGTGGGCTTCGGCCCACACTGCATGCCCCAGTCAGACTGGGGTTCTTTACAAGTGGACACATGTAGGTTAAACTCCCTGTGGACCCACTGCCTGGGTGGGTGCCAGGAAGCCACCGGCGGTACATAGAAATATCCCATTGCATTGCCCAACACAGCTGAGGTAGTAATGTTGTGCGTAATACAGGTGGGCTTCGGCCCACACTGCATGCCCCAGTCAGACTGGGGTTCTTTAGAAGTGTACAGATGTATTAAAAACTCCGTGTGCACCTACAGCATGGGTGGCTCCCTGGAACCCACCGGCGGTACACAAAAATATCCCATTGCATTGCCCAACACAGCTGAGGTAGTAATGTCGTGCTTAATGCAGGTGGGCTTCGGCCCACACTGCATGCCCCAGTCAGACTGGGGTTCTTTACAAGTGGACACATGTAGGTTAAACTCCCTGTGGACCCACTGCCTGGGTGGGTGCCAGGAAGCCACCGGCGGTACATAGAAATATCCCATTGCATTGCCCAACACAGCTGAGGTAGTAATGTTGTGCGTAATACAGGTGGGCTTCGGCCCACACTGCATGCCCCAGTCAGACTGGGGTTCTTTAGAAGTGTACAGATGTATTAAAAACTCCGTGTGCACCTACAGCATGGGTGGCTCCCTGGAACCCACCGGCGGTACACAAAAATATCCCATTGCATTGCCCAACACAGCTGAGGTAGTAATGTCGTGCTTAATGCAGGTGGGCTTCGGCCCACACTGCATGCCCCAGTCAGACTGGGGTTCTTTAGAAGTGTACAGATGTATTAAAAACTCCGTGTGCACCTACAGCATGGGTGGCTCCCTGGAACCCACCGGCGGTACATAAAAATATCCCATTGCATTGCCCAACACAGCTGAGGTTACGTCAGCTGTAATGCAGGTGGGCTAAAAATTAATTTGATTACACTGTAGGCGAGGGCCCACAAAAATTGCTGTATCAACAGTACTAATGTACATCCCAAAAATTGGCCATGGCCAGCCAAGAGGGCAGGTGAAACACATTAATCGCTTTGGTTAATGTGGCTTAAGTGGTAACTAGGCCTGGAGGCAGCCCAGTGTAACGAAAAATTGGTTCAAGTTAAAGTTCCAACGCTTTTAAGCGCATTGAAACTTTTAAAAATTGTTCTGAAAAATTATTTGACTGAGCCTTGAGGCCCTAAGAAAAATTGCCCGTTCAGCGTGATTACGTGAGGTTTCAGGAGGAGGAGCAGGAGGAGGAGGAGGAGGAATATTAGACACAGATTGATGAAGCAGAAATGTCCCCGTTTTGGATGGTGAGAGAGAACGTAGCTTCCATCCGCGGGTGCAGCCTACGTATTGCTTACGTATCGCTGCTGTCCGCTGGTGGAGAACAGAAGTCTGGGGAAATCCAGCCTTTGTTCATCTTGATGAGTGTAAGCCTGTCGGCACTGTCGGTTGACAAGCGGCTACGCTTATCTGTGATGATTCCCCCAGCCGCACTAAACACCCTTTCCGACAAGACGCTAGCCGCAGGACAAGCAAGCACCTCCAGGGCATACAGCGCGAGTTCAGGCCACGTGTCCAGCTTCGACACCCAGTAGTTGTAGGGGGCAGAGGCGTCACCAAGGATGGTCGTGCGATCCGCTACGTACTCCCTCACCATCCTTTTACAGTGCTCCCGCCGACTCAGCCGTGACTGGGGAGCGGTGACACAGTCTTGGTGGGGAGCCATAAAGCTGGCCAGGCCCTTAAAGACTGTTGCACTGCCTGGGATGTACATGCTGCTCGATCTACGCACATCCCCTGCTACCTTGCCCTCGGTACTGCGCCTTCTGCCACTAGCGCTGTCGGCTGGGAATTTTACCATCAGCTTGTCCGCAAGGGTCCTGTGGTATAGCAACACTCTCGAACCCCTTTCCTCTTCGGGAATCAGAGTGGGCAGGTTCTCCTTATACCGTGGATCGAGCAGTGTGTACACCCAGTAATCCGTCGTGGCCAGAATGCGTGCAACGCGAGGGTCACGAGAAAGGCATCCTAACATGAAGTCAGCCATGTGTGCCAGGGTACCAGTACGCAACACATGGCTGTCCTCACTAGGAAGATCACTTTCAGGATCCTCCTCCTCCTCCTCCTCCTCCTCAGGCCATACACGCTGAAAGGATGACAGGCAATCAGCCGGTGTACCGTCAGCAGCGGCCCAAGCTGTCTCTTCCCCCTCCTCCTCATCCTCCTCATGCTCCTCCTCCTCCTCCTGTACGCGCTGAGAAATAGACAGGAGGGTGCCCTGACTATCCAGCGGCATACTGTCTTCCCCCGCGCCCGTTTCCGAGCGCAAAGCAGCTGCCTTTATTGTTTGCAGGGAATTTCTCAAGATGCATAGCAGAGGAATGGTGACGCTAATGATTGTAGCATCGCCGCTCACCACCTGGGTAGACTCCTCAAAATTACCAAGGACATGGCAGATGTCTGCCAACCAGGCCCACTCTTCTGAAAGGAATTGAGGAGGCTGACTCCCACTGCGCCGCCCATGTTGGAGTTGGTATTCGACTATAGCTCTCCGTTGTTCATAGAGCCTGGCCAACATGTGGAGCGTAGAGTTCCACCGTGTGGGCACGTCGCACAGCAGTCGGTGCACTGGCAGCTTAAAGTGATGTTGCAGGGTGCGCAGGGTGGCAGCGTCCGTGTGGGACTTGCGGAAATGTGCGCAGAGCCGGCGCGCCTTTAAGAGCAGGTCTGACAAGCGTGGGTAGCTTTTCAGAAAGCGCTGAACCACCAAATTAAAGACGTGGGCCAGGCATGGCACGTGCGTGAGGCTGCCGAGCTGCAGAGCCGCCACCAGGTTACGGCCGTTGTCACACACGACCATGCCCGGTTGGAGGCTCAGCGGCGCAAGCCAGCGGTCGGTCTGCTGTGTCAGACCCTGCAGCAGTTCGTGGGCCGTGTGCCTCTTATCGCCTAAGCTGAGTAGTTTCAGCACGGCCTGCTGACGCTTGCCCACCGCTGTGCTGCCACACCGCGCGACACCGACTGCTGGCGACATGCTGCTGCTAACACATCTTGATTGCGAGACAGAGGAGGAGGAGGAGGAGGAGGAGGGTGCTTTAGTGGAGGAAGCATACACCTCCGCAGATACCAGCACCGAGCTGGGGCCCGCAATTCTGGGGGTGGGTAGGACGTGAGCGGTCCCAGGCTCTGACTCGGTCCCAGCCTCCACTAAATTCACCCAATGTGCCGTCAGGGAGATGTAGTGGCCCTGCCCGCCTGTGCTTGTCCACGTGTCCGTAGTTAAGTGGACCGTGGCAGTAACCGCGTTGGTGAGGGCGCGTACAATGTTGCGGGAGACGTGGTCGTGCAGGGCTGGGACGGCACATCGGGAAAAGTAGTGGCGACTGGGAACTGAGTAGCGCGGGGCCGCCGCCTCCATGATACTTTTGAAGGACTCCGTTTCCACAACCCTATACGGCAGCATCTCAAGGCTGATGAATTTTGCGATGCGGACGGTTAACGTTTGAGCGTGCGGGTGCGTGGCGGCGTACTTGCGCTTGCGCTCCAACAGTTGCGCTAGCGACGGCTGGACTGTGCGGTGCGAGACATTGGAGGATGGGGCCGAGGACAGCGGAGGTGAGGGTGTGGGTGCAGGCCATGAGACGGTCGTGCCTGTGTCCTGAGAGGGGGGTTGCATCTCAGTGGCAGGTTGGGGCACAGGGGGAGAGGCAGGGGTGCAAACCGGAGGCGGTGAACGGCCTTCGTCCCACCTTGTGGGGTGCTTGGCCATCATATGCCTGCGCATGGTGGTGGTGGTGAGGCTGTTGGTGTTGGCTCCCCGGCTGAGCTTTGCGCGACAAAGGTTGCACACCACAGTTCGTCGGTCGTCAGGCGTCTCTGTGAAAAACTGCCAGACCTTAGAGCACCTCGGCCTCTGCAGGGTGGCATGGCGCGAGGGGGCGCTTTGGGAAACACTTGGTGGATTATTCGGTCTGGCCCTGCCTCTACCCCTGGCCACCGCACTGCCTCTTGCAACCTGCCCTGCTGATGCCCTTGACTCCCCCTCTGAAGACCTGTCCTCCTGAGTAAGCGTTGCACACCAGGTGGGGTCAGTCACCTCATCGTCCTGCTGCTCTTCCTCCGAATCCTCTGTGCGCTGCTCCCTCGGACTTACTGCCCTTACTACTACCTCACTGCAAGACAACTGTGTCTGATCGTCATCGTCCTCCTCACCCACAGAAAGTTGTTGAGACAGTTGGCGGAAGTCCCCAGCCTCATCCCCCGGACCCCGGGAACTTTCGAATGGTTGGGCATCAGTGACTATAAACTCCTCTGGTGGGAGAGGAACCGCTGCTGCCCAATCTGAGCAGGGGCCCGAGAACAGTTCCTGGGAGTGTTCCCGCTCCTGAGCAGGTGTCATTGTAGTGGAGTGAGGAGGCTGGGAGGAAGGAGGAGCAGCAGACAGAGGATTCGGATTTGCAGCAGTGGACGGCGCAGAACTGCGTGTTGACGATAGGTTGCTCGAAGCACTTTCTGCCATCCAGGACAGGACCTGCTCACACTGCTCATTTTCTAATAACCGTCTCCCGCGTGGACCCATTAATTGGGCGATGAATGTGGGGACGCCAGAAACGTGCCTCTCTCCTAATCGCGCAGCAGTCGGCTGCGACACACCGGGATCCGGAGCTCGGCCTGTGCCCACACCCTGACTTGGCCCTCCGCGTCCTCGGCCGCGTCCACGTCCTCTAGGCCTACCCCTACCCCTCAGCATGCTGTATTACCAGTGATTTGATTTCACAGGCAGGAAATAAATTGGCGCAAGACTGCAGGCCAAATATTATTTTTGCACTTTTTGGAAAACGAACGGCCCCACTGCCTTTAGTGAATGAATAATCTAAGTTTAATAACTGTGCTGTGTCCCTGCTAATGTGTCACAGAACGTGAGGGTAGCAGAGTTATTATAACTCTGGCAGAGCAGGTATTTTTTTTCCCAATTAAGGAAAGCAAATGGCGAAGCCAGCAGTAAAGCGTAGCTGGGTGCGTATGATTTAGCACTGTTCTTCACGCAGCTCACACGTCTCCACCGCCCGTAAGGATGGACAGAGGCTGGACAAATAGATTTGTTTTCAGTTTTTTCCCACCAAAAGGCAGCACTGCGTATATTCAATGAACATGAGAAGTTTAATAACTGTGCTGTGTCCCTGCTTATGTGTCACAGAACGTGAGGGTAGCAGAGTTATTATAACTCTGGCAGAGCAGGTATTTTTTTTCCCAATTAAGGAAAGCAAATGGCGAAGCCAGCAGTAAAGCGTAGCTGGGTGCGTATGATTTAGCACTGTTCTTCACGCAGCTCACACGTCTCCACCGCCCGTAAGGACGGACAGAGGCTGGACAAATAGATTTGTTTTCAGTTTTTTCCCACCAAAAGGCAGCACTGCGTATATTCAATGAACATGAGAAGTTTAATAACTGTGCTGTGTCCCTGCTTATGTGTCACAGAACGTGAGGGTAGCAGAGTTATTATAACTCTGGCAGAGCAGGTATTTTTTTTCCCAATTAAGGAAAGCAAATGGCGAAGCCAGCAGTAAAGCGTAGCTGGGTGCGTATGATTTAGCACTGTTCTTCACGCAGCTCACACGTCTCCACCGCCCGTAAGGACGGACAGAGGCTGGACAAATAGATTTGTTTTCAGTTTTTTCCCACCAAAAGGCAGCACTGCGTATATTCAATGAACATGAGAAGTTTAATAACTGTGCTGTGTCCCTGCTTATGTGTCACAGAACGTGAGGGTAGCAGAGTTATTATAACTCTGGCAGAGCAGGTATTTTTTTTCCCAATTAAGGAAAGCAAATGGCGAAGCCAGCAGTAAAGCGTAGCTGGGTGCGTATGATTTAGCACTGTTCTTCACGCAGCTCACACGTCTCCACCGCCCGTAAGGACGGACAGAGGCTGGACAAATAGATTTGTTTTCAGTTTTTTCCCACCAAAAGGCAGCACTGCGTATATTCAATGAACATGAGAAGTTTAATAACTGTGCTGTGTCCCTGCTTATGTGTCACAGAACGTGAGGGTAGCAGAGTTATTATAACTCTGGCAGAGCAGGTATTTTTTTTCCCAATTAAGGAAAGCAAATGGCGAAGCCAGCAGTAAAGCGTAGCTGGGTGCGTATGATTTAGCACTGTTCTTCACGCAGCTCACACGTCTCCACCGCCCGTAAGGACGGACAGAGGCTGGACAAATAGATTTGTTTTCAGTTTTTTCCCACCAAAAGGCAGCACTGCGTATATTCAATGAACATGAGAAGTTTAATAACTGTGCTGTGTCCCTGCTTATGTGTCACAGAACGTGAGGGTAGCAGAGTTATTATAACTCTGGCAGAGCAGGTATTTTTTTTCCCAATTAAGGAAAGCAAATGGCGAAGCCAGCAGTAAAGCGTAGCTGGGTGCGTATGATTTAGCACTGTTCTTCACGCAGCTCACACGTCTCCACCGCCCGTAAGGACGGACAGAGGCTGGACAAATAGATTTGTTTTCAGTTTTTTCCCACCAAAAGGCAGCACTGCGTATATTCAATGAACATGAGAAGTTTAATAACTGTGCTGTGTCCCTGCTTATGTGTCACAGAACGTGAGGGTAGCAGAGTTATTATAACTCTGGCAGAGCAGGTATTTTTTTTCCCAATTAAGGAAAGCAAATGGCGAAGCCAGCAGTAAAACGTAGCTGGGTGCGTATGATTTAGCACTGTTCTTCACGCAGCTCACACGTCTCCACCGCCCGTAAGGACGGACAGAGGCTGGACAAATAGATTTGTTTTCAGTTTTTTCCCACCAAAAGGCAGCACTGCGTATATTCAATGAACATGAGAAGTTTAATAACTGTGCTGTGTCCCTGCTTATGTGTCACAGAACGTGAGGGTAGCAGAGTTATTATAACTCTGGCAGAGCAGGTATTTTTTTTCCCAATTAAGGAAAGCAAATGGCGAAGTCAGCAGTAAAGCGTAGCTGGGTGCGTATGATTTAGCAATGTTTTTCACGCAGCTCACACGTGTCCACAGGCGTTAGGACGGACAGAGGCTGGACAAATTGATTTGTTTTCAGTTTTTTCCCACCAAAAGGCAGCACTGCGTATATTCTATGAATAATAACTGTGTTGTGGCCCTGCCTATACAATTCTTTCCCTGCAGTATCAATGGAGGGTGGAATGCTCTGCAGAGGCGATTTTGAGAAGCCCAAAAAAAATGCAGCACAGCCAACAGCAGCCTGGACAGTACTGCACACGGATAAATATGGCCCTAGAAAGGACCGTTGAGGTTCTTGAAGGCTACACTCACTCCTAACACTCTCCCTGCCTATGCAGCACTTCTGTCCCTAATGCCAGGTGCAACGGTCTGCAGAGGCGATTTTGAGAAAAAAAGAAAATGCCACTGCTAACAGCAGCCAACACACAGCTATCAGTGGCCCTAATAAGGACCTTTGGGGGGTCTTGAAGCCTACACTAACTACCAATTCTTTCCCTACAGCAGCTCCGGTATAAACAGCACTGTCCCTCATCTAACTCACACCGCATCTGAGGCGAGCTGCGGGAGGGGCCGACTTTTATATTAGGCGAACACCTGATCTCCCCAGCCACTCACAGCAGGGGGGTGGTATAGGGCTTAAACGTTGCAGGGGGAAGTTGTAATGCCTTCCCTGTCTTTCAATTGGCCAGAAAAGCGCGCAAACGTCTCAGGGAAGGAAGTGAAAGTAACCAGAACACCGCATGGTGTTCGTTACGAATAACGAACATCCCGAACACCCTAATATTCGCACGAATATCAAGCTCGGACGAACGCGTTCGCTCATCTCTATTCACAACATATGCATGGCACCCCAAAAAAATCAAACAAATTAAAATAGATCACCAAAAATATAAAAACATGTAAATATACAAATGTTTAAAAATATGAATAAAAGGATAATAACTAGAGATGAGCGAACGTACTCGTAATGAGTACTTACGCACCCGAGTACCGCCATTTTCGAGTACTTCAGTACTCGGGCGTAAAGATTCGGGGGGCGCCGGGGGGCGGGGAGAGGCGCGGCGGTGCGGGGGGTAGCAGCGGGGAACAGGGGGGAGCCCTCTCTCTCTCCCTCTCCCCCCCACTCCCCACTGCTACCCCCCGTGCCGCCACGGCGCCCCCCGAATCTTTACGCGCGAGTACTGCTGTACTCGAAAATGGCGGTGCTCGGGTGCGTATGTACTCGTAACGAGTACGTTCGCTCATCTCTAATAATAACTAATCAATTATCCAACACAAAGGCAACATTAGCCAAAACGAACCACTACCGATCTGCTATTGATGACCTATCCTCAGTATAGGTCATCAATATCTAGAAGTGAGAAAACCCCTTCAACCAGTAAAATAGCTCAGAGATAACAGCTCTGAACACACAGCGACCAGTGCACAGTGACAGTTGATTGCCATGGATCATGAGTGGTAGACCCTCACTGATCTGCTATTGATAACCTATTTTGAGTATAGGTCATTAAAGGGGTTGTCCCGCGAAAGCAAGTGGGGGTATACACTTCTGTATGGCCATATTAATGCACTTTGCAATATACATTGTGCATTAAATATGAGCCAAACAGAAGTTATTCACTTACCTGTTCCGTTGCTAGCGTCCTCGTCTCCATGGTGCCGTCTAATTTCAGCGTCTAATCTCCCGATTAGACGCGCTTGCGCAGTCCGGTCTTCTCCCTTCTGAATGGGGCCGCTCGTGCCGGAGAGCTGCTCCTCGTAGCTCCGCCCCGTCACGTGTGCCGATTCCAGCCAATCAGGAGGCTGGAATCGGCAATGGAACGCACAGAGCCCATGGTGCACCATGGGAGAAGACCCGCGGTCCACCGTGGGTGAAGATCCCGGCGGCCATCTTTGCAAGGTAAGTAAGAAGTCGCCGCAGCGCGGGGATTTGGGTAAGTACTATCCGTTTTTTTTTTTTTTACCCCTGCATCGGGTTTGTCTCGCGCCGAACGGGGGGGCTATTGAAAAAAAAAACCTGTTTCGGCGCGGGAAAACCCCTTTAATAACCAAAAGTGGATGAATAACTGTAAGAACAGCTACCATCTGTACAAAATTGGATCTTTGCAGAGCTTATAATTTGTTCCACTTCAAGGAAACAAAAAAGTGGAAGATAGCCTTCAACACCTTTGATGGACATTATTAACCCTTTCCAATCCACTGTCTGACCTCTGAAGACATTATGATTTAAAGCTGTACAGCTCTGATGTTGGAAGACATCCGTCAGGGTTCTCTTACTGTATATTTCCAGCCTCTCTGCTCTCGAAGTCTATCTAACATGTCACCTCATGCAGTACTGGCTTTAGCCAGCATATAGCGCCATTGTATAACGGCAGAAAAAGAGTAAGCTCCCTAGGAAAACCAGGATACAAATTGGATTGGAAAGGGTTAATACCTGGTTATGCCTTCATGGCCTTTGGCCTTTGTAATTATCCTGCTGACTTCCAATACATCTTCAATCAGGAGTTCTGTGTTATTATTCAGAAGCACCAAATATTTTGATGAAAAAATATCTTCGTCTTCTCCCCAAATTTTTCTTCCCAGTTGCAGTATGTACAACTGTCTCAGAGGTGCTATAGGACCTTCACAGCACCTCTATAAGAATTCACTTGATGCATAACTAAAGAAATGCTGCTTTGAGAAATCTGAACTTCCTTTTCTTGGGTGCATTACCTCTCCTCAAGGTGTCTGCTATCCTTCGCTGGCCTCATCCTACAAGTCTAATAAGGTTGCAGTGCATTTTTTTTTACCCATAAATCCATCTACAGTGAGGACTAATGTGGAGGAGATTTCAGAATTCTCATTCACATGGTACAGAAACTTTCTGCAAGAGATCTACAATGTTTTTTAAAAAACACTGTGGATTCTAAATCTGCAGCATTTTTATTTGTGCTACGGATTTCTGCTGTGGAATTCAATACAAGGGTTGAATTCCACACCTATTCTGCATTTAGAAACACCAGCCAAATCCACACCATTCAGGAGCAGATTTGGCCACTGCAGAATTCCTGCAGATTTTCCGTTGCAGAATGCTCACATTGACTTCACAATGAGTTAAGGTACCCTTAATGTTGCAATGAAATGTCAGAGTATAGCTAAAAGTGGAAAACCCCATTCTTTCAATGTGGATTTCTATTGTACAGCCAGAAAATTCTAATATCTAAATGGCACTATTGCGTGAAAGCTAGAAGGTAATTGGAACTTTGTTGAAAAACATGCATTGCCTCCGGTATTAGCTAAAAGATTATTTTGTTATATTGTAAGCACATGAATAATTCTGAGCATTTACTGGTGGAAGTTTTGCATTTTACGATGTTTTCAATTCATAGAAGTAAATAATTTTCTCTCCATTTGGTTGTAATCAATAGAAGTGCAGTTCACATCTGTTGGTACAGAGAATATAGAACTCGCACTCTTTCATTATCCGGTCACTGAGTTCTTAACTTGCATTATGATTGATTGATATTATGGTTGAATTAATGTTTCATGAGATGAGCAGCCCAAATTATAAAACCGGTGCCAGATTTTATTAGGTCCACTGAAAAAGTAATTTGCACTATGTTTTTTTCTATTGCTTTTCATTCTTTTCATCAAAAGCGATGATGAACGAAGATCATGTAGGGAAGGCACTGCCTTAACCATCTGTCTTTCTTTTATCCTACTTTTTTTTCAGAACGACACTGATATTGCCACCAGCTGGGATTTTTTGGGTTATTCAACTTCTTTGAGATGCTTTGTATGATGAATATCTTTGATCTAAGCTCACTAGAATACAGAACAAACTGTCTTTTTATATAAAAACAGTAGATGTAATCCTTAGACACTTGCAAATGTTGATAGACTGAAATAATTAAAAATGTAATGTGCTATAAACATTGGAAGGGAACACATAGTAGCACTGTGCAAATGTGATTGATCATTTTAATGGGGAATTGAGAAGCATCCAATGTTTCACTGAGCTTTTTTTTTTTTCCTTTGGTAAACAGCACTATAAAAACAAAATAAAATAGACCCTTATGCTATGTAGCAGCCTACCATGCTTGAATAAAATGGTGCAGTCTCAGGCTATTTAAGATAAAATAAAAGTTGTGCATTGGAGGTACAGAACATTCACTACATTTGGGTTGTGCAGAGATGAACGTATGAGGCATTTTATAGAACAGAAAATCAATAACATACTTTGAATAGATTTTTTATAGATCCGTCTTTAAATAGACTAAAATTTCCCATTTGCATTTAATATTCAAGAAGAAAGACCTAAAAGAGATGATTTGGCAAATTATTCTTTCCCTTAGAGCGGATACCCACTGGCGATATTTTCTATCTTGCGCTACGAGAGCAAGTGTAAACACTCGCAGCGCAAGAAATACGCCGGAATGAGACCGGGATATCGCCAGTCTTTTCAATGGGGCCAGCGGCAGCAACGCTAACCCCATTGAAAAGATATGGAGAATACCGCGGACCTCTGCCACAGCTGTCACAGCTGTGACAGCTGTGGCAGAAGTGCAGCATGCTATCCCATTGCTTTCATTGAAAGCAGTGTTTTTTGGCAAACCCTGCAGTATGATTTTCGGGGAAGGGCTTGAAATATAAGCCCTTCCCTGAAAATCATCAATAAGTGGTTAAAATTTTTTTTTAAAAAGTACTCACCTCTCCGCCGCTCACACGCGTCCTCCGGCTGGCTCCCCGACACTGCTATCCAGCACTTTCAGCAGGCAGGGATTTAAAAATCCCCGCCTCCTGAAAGGGCTGTGCTGATTGGCTGAGCGCTCAGCCAATAACAGATAGTGCTTAGCTATTCATGAATGAATAGCACTACCTTAGCTATTTATGAATGAATAGCTAAGCACTATCTGTAATTGGCTGAGCGCTCAGACAATAGCTAAGCACTAGCTGTTATTGGCTGAGCGTTCAGCCAATCAGCACAGCCCTTTCAGGAGGCGGGGATTTTTAAATCCCCGCCTGCTGAAAGTGCTGGATAGCAGTGTCGGGGAGCCAGCCGGAGGACGCATGTGAGCGGTGGAGAGGGGAGTTTTTTTTTATTACTTTTTTAACCACTTGTTGATGATTTTCAGGAAAGGGCTTATATTTCAAGCCCTTCCCCGAAAATCATACTGCAGGGTTTGCCAAAAACCATTGCTTTCAATGGGATCAGCAGCAGTGCCTATCCCATTGAAAGCAACGGGATAGCATGCTGCACTTCTGCCACAGCTGTCACAGCTGTGACAGCTGTGGCAGATGTCCGCGGTATTCTCCATATCTTTTTAATGGGGCTAGCGCTGCTGCCGCTGGCGCCATTGGAAAGACTGGCGATATCCCGGCGTAATCCCCATTTTTTTTCTCGCACTGCGAGGCAAGAGTTTTCACTTGCTCTCGCAGCGCAGTGGAGAAGAAAACACCAGTGGGTGTCTGCCCTTACTCAGACTGAGACATGGGAAAACCAAGTAGAAATAAAGAAGCAGTGTATACAACTACTATGAAGCCAACAATGTACTAAGGGAGAACAAGATTTTGAATCCTGCTCTTTCACCCACTTCTTGCTTCCTCCAGTATCCATAGAGCTCAGTATCAGACTGCCAAAGTAAGTTTAGGAGAACACAGATAGGGTGCCTTGGTATGAGTGTACTCTGTACTTCAAATTAACACAAGGTTAATGTGTTGTACAACAATTCCCTCTCTCTTTTGTTCACCGCTGCAAGGTTTATGGGCTTCAGTAAAGGGAGGGCTTGATTTCGTCATAACATAGCATTACCAATCATTGTAGAATAAACAAGATGCTAGCACTGATCTTTAAAGACTAGCCTACATCATGCTTACATGAAATATTTGTTTATTTTCAGGAAGTTGTTATCCATTTATAGTATTATTAGCCACGTGAGCCATTACGTTCTACATTCTTATCTAACGGTTAAAAGCTGTGTCAAACTACTGTGTACAACTTGTGCAAACAAGAAAGATGGAACAATACCTCTGCAGCGCCACCTATTGGATGGCAACATTCCTTCAAATCAATGTGACTTTTTAACAAGTAAAAACAATGATTGAGAATAGGAAACCAAGCTAGAAGACCATACACAGACAGCTGTTTCAGGGTGTTTGCCCCTCATCAATGTGCATTAGGTTACTGGCTTAGCTATTGAGAGGCCTATAATGTGGGTCAGGAGGGGTGTCGTGTCTCCTTAAGGAGAGCACCGAGAAGGTGTGTGGGGACACCTAGGATCTGTGTTGGTTGGAAGGGACATAGTCTCTCCACAAGGAGAACACCCAAAAGGGGTATGGGAATACCTAGAAGGTGAGTGAAGAGACTTATAAGGCCATGCAAGCTCGTCTGGATAATGCCATCCAATATATGGTGCTGCAGAGGTATTGTTCCATCTTCCTTATTTGCCTAAAGTCCATGGGGAAAGGCTCCTTCAATAGAAACCTCATATCCAATTGGGGATTTGCATCCTAGTGCTTGGGGTGCAAGTTATTGTCTCTCCTCTATGCCCTGGTAGATAGGCCTGCTGTCTTTTCTACTGTTCCTAGGAAATGGCTCTTTATGACACTTTCTTTCTTGCTCAAAAGCTTCCTTACCTCCTTCTTTTCTCCTGTCTCCTAAGCCCCCCCCCCTCTCTTATATTCCCTCCTTATTCCTCTTTTCAAACCTCTACCCCCACACCATGGCTCCAATAAAATGCTGCTTCCTTAATTTATGGAGTGTGAACATGCTGCAGAAGTGTAACACATTTTTTTTTCCAAATGTACAAACAGAAAATTCATATTGTCTTTTTACAGGAGACTCACATCCATGCTGGACATGTTTTCAACATTCGTGACAGACATTATACCTGTTGGCTCCATAGCGTGAACCTTACTACAAAGTTCAGAGGAGATTGGAGTGCTATCCACACATTCCTGTGGCATAAGGTAATGGTCACTTGTACTGACTCTGAGATATGTTTTTCTCAAACTACAAATTTGGAACTCCATGTATATTCTGGCCATCTGGTACCTCCCTAACTAGGACCCAGTGTGCTTTTGTAAGCTATTGCTGGTGAAGCTTGCTATCTTCTCAAAGGGGGTTGTCATTGCTGGCGAGGACTTTAATTTCCCTTTATACTCCGCTGCCCATAGGAGTCACTTCTCGGCTTTTCAGTTAAGCTTCCTGAAAAAGTCCCTGATTCGCCACCAGCTTGTGGATGCCTGGAGGATCTTACATTCCCAGAACAGAGACTACACGTAGTTTTACACTGCCCACCAGATGTATAGTCATTTGGACTTTTTCTTATTAAGTCCCCATGCATTATCATTGAGTCCCCATGTTGATATAGGGTCATCACTCTTGTCAGTTCACGACCCTGTATTCCTTACTCTTGAGATTCCAGACTCCTTTGTCAGACCCGGGACCTGGCATCTTAATAACAATTTACATAACGGCTTGGTGTGTGCTTCTAACATTAGGCACTGTGTTGAAGAGTTTTCCCTTACCCATGCTTCAGATCCAACACCATTACTCCTACAGCCGTAAAGTGCACTATTCGGGGGGTCTTGATCCAGTACAAAGTGTGTCTCAAGAGAGAAAATGCTTTTAAATACTTTTAAAGCATTTTTGCTCCTTAATACCATTTTGGCATTAGACATGGCACATAAATACACCAGACCTTCCTATGTTCTTACTGACTTATGTAATGCTAGGAAAGATTTGTGCTCTCAACTTGATCAAAAATATCTATGTTTTAGAGACCAAACCAAAATGAATATTTTAAGAAATGCAGCCAGGCACTAGCTCACTACCTGCGGGCCCACAAGTCTCACACCTCCCCCCCCCCCCCAATCAAAAATCACAGCACTCGAGCACTCGTGAAGTACATGACCCCAATTATTCTCCAGTGCCTTTTAGCAATGTTATAGTGGTTTGTATAATATTTGGGACAACTTTGATGATATGCTCTCCGATACCCCACACATAAAACTTACAAATTACCTGAGGGAGACGGTCCTGCTCACAATCTTCAACTCTACTAGAGCCTCCTTCAAGGAAGATTTATCTAAAACAGAGATTAAGGAGGTCATCAAAGCTTCTCCGGCTGGGAGGTCACCAGAAATGGATGAGTTCACCCCTCATTTTTTCAAGATTTTTCGGAAACTTTTCATCCCCTTCCTCATGTGAGTTTATAACAATGTCTCTCATGGTTTTACAAAAAAAAAAAAAGAAAATTACTTGCAAAGACCATTTAGAAACATTTTTTACACTTTATTTCCTATTTGCTTCTTAAAAGGAGCTCTCAGCCTGAACATGCTGTCCAAACTGCAGGCAGCAGGTTAAAGAACAGAAGTAGTTGATCAGATTGACATAAACCTTAATGGGGAAAGATTCAGTATAATTTATATTATATTCACTGAAATATCTGCTGATTCTGAGCTTAGAGGTCCAGTGGGCGGTCCTATCAGTGATTGACAGCTATGACTGTATGAATTACCTACAGAAATGAGAAAGCCTGATCAGAATGGGCAAAAATGTAAATGAATACGATATAAGTTATACTGAACCATTCCTGGCAAAACTATATCTATATATATCTATATATCTATATCTATCTATCTATCTCTCCAGCTATCTCATATCTATCTATCTATCTATCTATCTATCTATCTATCTATCTATCTATCTATCTCTCATATCTATCTATCTATCTATCTCATATCTATCTATCTATCTATCTATCTATAGATATAGTTTTGCCAGGAAAGATTCTGTATATATATCTGCTCAGCTCCTCCTGCTCTATAATATGTTGGCTGTAAAATAGACAACATTTTCTGTATTTTCATTCATATAAATCATTAAAATGTAATTATTGCACAAAACATGACCTTTTTACTTTGAAAACAAATCTAAAAGTTGTTATTTTTATTTTCTTTAGATGTTGCTTCTTAGCAACAAGCAGGTAAATGTTATTGTCATCATAAAAAGAAAAATAATTTGCATTGTACTATATTTGTGATAAAAATGCTGCCTGAGTTCAGAATATGAAATTACTAGAATAAGCATGTGCACCCCCATGAATCTTTTATATAAGAACATTAAATCACTAAACTTTTTTGACACGTTAAAGAAATACAATTTTTTAAAAGGGTTATCAACCCCCCCCAAATAATGTGAAAGCTGCTTAGCATGGTGTAAAAGTATAACAGCAAGCATAGTCACCTTACTTAATACCCTCCCCCCCCCTATTCTGATGGAGCTCCGTCTCAACTGCTCTCTACTTCCTGACAATGGAACTACTGCAACTAAACATCAGCTTTGACCTGAATAACCCCTTCAATGTCATAATGAAAAAACAATCTGTACATCATCATCTACATTCATTCCAATAACACAAATTAAAGGGGTTGGCTTCTTTAGTCAAAGTGGGTGGGGCTTGTTAGACGGGGCGTGACCACCCTGCACCAACAAACTTATGTATAATGTACGCCAGAAACGGGTGAAAATTATGTCAGAAACGTATGCCTGGTCAGGACCAGGCATACATTTCTCAGAAGGTCAGAAGCAGTGTTGTGTTTCCTTAAGGAGAGCACCCAAAAAGTGTGTGGGTACACCTAGGAGATGAGTGGATATGGGGATGGTATAGTCTCTCCCCAAGGAGAGCACCCAGAAGGGATGTGGGGACATTTTTCCCCTTTGTGTTAGGCACCATTGGGAATTATAGATTGAAGAATGGTAAATATTCGGCCTTACTAATATAGTGGAATACAAGAGGAAAAGGTAATTTCTTAAAGGCCAATACTCTTAAGATAGCAGATAGTTGTATTTGGGGAACCAAGGGCCCCAATTGTGTAGGAAGATATCTAATTTACCCTTATTTTCTATAATTATTTTTTCATATAAATAACTAGTGGAAAAAATAGGGATAAGGTCAAAACGTTATCATTTTTTTAAGCTGTTAAATAATATCATTAATTATGTTTTCTTATTTTGCAAGACTTTTAGGTTATATGATCTCTTCATTGGATGTTTCAGAAATGTTGTTGTTAAAGGCTGCAAAAAGTGACTGAAATATTGTTATGAGCACTGGCTTTATTACTAAGAGAAGGTTTTATCTCAAAATAACACAACCAACTCTTCCACAAGCAATACAAAGTTTATAGACCATTTTACAACTTTCTGTAGTAGATTCTTTGCCCAATTTATAGACTATACTATTACTGTAAAGTGAACTCTGCAGACTGTTGATACACATCTGGTGTGGTAGTTTTGACAGCAGGCATCGTATCCAGGTTGCTCCAGTAATGGGACTCTTTTTTTTTTCTACAACAATATCTAGATTAGCAAAATACTTGTTTTTTATGCTTATGTTAATGATGAACAACAAAAGTACTAAAGGGGTTTTCTGGTAGTCAAATACTGATGCCCTATTCTAAGGATAGGCCATCAATGTTTAATCAGTGGGTTAGGACAACTAGGTCCTGTCAATCAGTAAAATGAAGGGAGCTCTGTACCACCTTTATGGTGTACACAGGCACAGCTCATTCTCAACTGTGCCTAGAACTGTGACTCAGGCCAGAGGGTAGTACCAGGGAAGGACATACTAGTATATACAGAGCTGTACCTGTCTACAAAATGAATGCCTCATCTCCTTCATTCTACTAATGGGTGGACGATCTAGGGGTCAACCTCCCACTGATCAAATATTGATAGTCTACAGATAGGGAATCAAATGGGGTGTGCCAAGATTACAACCCCTGTTCATATGTCCTAAAATGTATATGAGTGTTATAGAGTGGGGTCTGCTGCTCAGGACTTCTCTCTGTGTCCCCCAAAATGGAGAGCTGCACAATAACAGACCTTATGTCATTCTGTTATTACAGGGTGGCCATTCATGTCAATCTTGGTACGACCCCTTTTTTAGTATTTATCTCTTGGAATGTGTTTTTAAGTTCCTTTTATCTAATCCAAACAACACTATTAAAGGGGTTTTTCGAGATGTTTGTCTTCCATAAAATCCAGCTCCTCTGCCATAGAATAAAAATTGGCTTATACTCACCTCTACCTACTGTGTCCCACTGTGATTTTAGGTCTCCCCTCTGACATCACATTTACAGGCTTCTCCAGCCTGTTTTGGGATGTCACAGGCACTGCAGCCAATGACAGTGCTCAGCGATCAAGCACTGAGATCTGTCATTGGCTGCAGCACTTGTGACGTTCCATAAACCTGGGGGGGCTACAACCTGTACTTAAACACCAGGAGTAGGACCAAGTGGCGGCATGGGACATAGCTATTTGTTATTTTATGGCAGAGAATTTGGATTTCATTGCAAATAAACATTTCAGAAACTCCCCTAAAATCTATTTGCCATCCACAGTACATACTTATGTCTATGTTAGGCTATAAACCAACTGATAGTCTACTATAAAAGTATTTGAGAATTTGTGTTTATGTAGTACTTTACAACATAGTATCTCCTAACCAGAACCACACTATAACTTGTTACAATGTATTGAATATACAAACATTAGCTCTGTTTATGATACAATTTCTTAAAAATGATTGCCACTACCGTTATTGGATACAATGACATTTCTTATCAATGGAATGAGTTGAGGAATGTTCTGATTTGCACTATGTCCATCAGGCGGCTGTAGGTAAAGAAGTAATATGTGCCACACTGACATTGTACAAGAGACTGCGGTAACTCATCGAGATGACCTGCTCTATCAGTTGTTTTATGTCAAGCACTCCCAGATCTGAATCAGTCTGTGCTGCAGATATAAGCCATTTGTCAAAAAAACGTCATTCCCTTTTAGATCCTATGAAGTAAATTTACTGTGACGATGGCATAATGCTTGACTACAGTTATAGCGTAAAAATAAGAGGCTCATTAAAAGTTAACACATTCTGATGAGCATTGAAATGGCAGCTATAAGAAAAAGGTAAAACACAATCAATCATCTATTCCATCTCATATTACTCTTAGAGGTCTTTCAATAAGCAAAATGTGCATTTGAAATCGCCAAGTGGTGCCTGCAATTGCAAATTATAGGGCTGTCAGATCACAGCTAAAGTGCAGGCATTACCTTTGAAGAACAATCCGTTGCCAATTAAGGATGTTCCCGAGCACAGTAATGGAATGTTCATTGCTTATTTCAAGTCTGTTTTACCCCTGCATGTTGTTCCTTGTCTAGCCTTGGAATGATTATGGATTTCTCTTCTGCACTATTCATTAAATTATTGTCATAGTGAGATTCCCCATTATGTAACATCACTTGAGCTGTGAGATAAGTCCGGGCAAGTTTAACAAGTGCCAGCTTCTTATTTCACAAAATTCCATCTGTTCTAGAAAAAATATGGCTTTAAATAAGCAGCACATAGCGTGATTCCCCATGCCGGAGAGCATGTGCTGTAAATAAATAAGAGTTGGATCTGTTTTATTTAGCAAACATTTCACCTTTTCTACCAGGGAAACTTGGCTGAAATAGAAATGAGCATATCTCCTGTGGTTCATTTTGTTAAAATATTCAGTCTACCAGCAAATATTTACGAAACTGTTATCACCACAACCAAGCCGTGCCTCGTGTATAAATTTGCTGAGATAGTAGCTTTGGCTTCAGATTTTTGAAATGTGAGCTTCCATTTGCTCCACAAGGCACACAAAATTCAATGAAATTCTTGGAAACAGAAGGCTAGACATTAGGAGGTTGTTACACAGGCTGCAAGCAATTATTATTATGGCTTCTATAACAAGCGGTGCAAGTATTATACAGGGTGATTCAAAAGTCATGGCCACCCTGAATATCTTCTGAACAAAAAGTGATACAAGTAGGAAACTTTGTAAGATACAGTAGTTTGGTGGGGAAAATGTTTTATAGTATGGTTGTGTCTGTTGGTCATCTTGGTGACAACCATCTTAGAATAAAGCTTACATGTAAAGGGGGTCATGGGATGGATGATTTTACAGAATTTCATCAGGAATTAACAGTTGCAGTTATTTTTTTAAATACCTGCAACAGTTTTTGAGTTATGGATGATGTAATGTTAATAATAATAATAATCTTTATTTGTATTGCGCCAAACATATTCCTCAGCACTTACAAAAACAAGAGGATACAAAAAGACAAACGTACAAAAACCACAGTTACATAGTAATTAGTTGATGGAAAGAGTAGGGGTGAGGGACTCCAATGAGCTTACATACTACAAATAATGGGGTGATACAGAAGGTAAAGGGGCTGGAGATGTGCACGGTATGGTGGGGTGGAGAATGTGGGATGCTATACATATAAACTATGGTCAGACATTAAGCCATGTGGTGGCTGAATCGGTATGACTGCAGGGGCGCTTGATGGCGGCTAGCAGGGGTTGTAGTCGGTAGGACAGGGAGCATGTTATCAGGCGGAGTACAGAGGGATTTGGTTTAGGGTATATGGTATGCCTTCCTGAAGAGGTGTGTTTTTAGAGCACGCCTGAAGTTTTGTGAATCAGGGATTGCACAGATAGTTTTGGCTAGCGCATTCCAGAGCACTGGTGCTGCTCTGGAGAAGTCTTGGAGGTCAGAACGAGAGGTTTAATTTAATGTGGCCCTCAGTCTGATTTTGTTAGCAAAGCAGAGGGCCCAGGCTCGGTGGTGGATTGAGATGAGGGAGGCAATGTTGAGTGTTAATCAGGTCCAAATGTAAAATAATGCACTTAGGGAGAAGAAAGGCTTCCTGAACTGCTAAATAGAAGTCAGGAGGAACAATATTGTGAGAGGCGCTGTTTTACCTGGTGCTGGTTGCCCTCATGCATATGAACAGCACATCCCACATGGTTTTAACTTCATCACTGGGAAGATAGCATATATTGATGCTATTGCTTTGAATTTCACCTCTCCTCTTTAGCTCTTTTATAATTGTTTTTATTATAATTTTACCAACTTGGGGTACCTTTTTATTTGGCATAGTTATAATGGATGCTTATGCACTTTGAATGTGGCATTAATCATATTCTCCTAAATTTTGGACTAGTAGTGTTACTGTTGATTACCACTTACTTCTTTCACCTGTTTGCGCACTGAATTGCTGTTGTAAAAGATTCTTTTAAGTTGTGATCAGTTTTTCACAGGTTAACGGCTAGGTAGGAGCCATTAATCAGCTGTAGCACCAGGGTAATTGATGTCTTGGCGCAGAAACGTTTTTGATTTTTTTTATTTATATTGAGAAGTTAGTTTGGAATTTATATTGTGACCCTCTACCCAATGTAAGTGATGAGAATCTCTGTACAGCACTACAGTTACGATGGTGCTATAGAAATGAATAAAATAAATCAACATCTATCTAAATCAAGAACACTCTCAAGAAAGTAAGCATTTCATTGTCAAGGACTACAATCAAGATATGCCATGAGAAATGTAAATACAGAGGATTTTTTCTTAACTTTTTAACGACCACCCTTCAACAATGTCCATTAAGGGGCTTTAGTCTGCAGCGCCATCTTTTGACGGCGCTGCATTAGAAGACCAGCATGAGTGTCACCCATGCTGGGGGGAGTGGGTGCTCTGCTTTCAGATGACAGACAGGCACTTGCTCTAACACCAGAGCTCGGAAGAAACCTTGGATCCCTGGTATTTAACCTTTTACATTACTCTGTCTCCCATCGGACCCCTGCCATGTGGTCGCAGAGTCCCGATGAGTTGCTATGGCATTTGAAAGCTTGAATATAGCCTCTAGGTCTGCCAGCTATGGTGGACAATGAGGCTCAGCCAATGACAGCTGTGGCAGGGGATTCCTTTATCCCATTGGGGAGTTTCTCCTCAGTGAACAATGTGACAGTGCTGTCACAGTGTTCAGTGATGAGGGGACTCCCACGGGAATGAAGGAATCCCCTGCCACAGCTGACACAGCTGTGGCAGAGGAGTGCACCTTCTCCCTATGCTTTCAGTGGGGATTCCATTGACAACAAGGTGAAACCCCTGGATGTGACAGTTTTCAGGGGTTTCACATCCAATAAATCCCATGCTGTAGCTGTCACAGCCACACTATATGTGCGAATTTTAGGATTCTGTGACCACACAATAAGTGCAAATTTAAAAACTCGTCTGCTGCTTTGGTCATGCAATTTTTACACATGTGTTTTTTCGTTTCGTTTTCTTGGACCAATACACACGTTGCTTGTATGTGGTGATAATAAAGCTTGAAGATTTCTATTTGAAAATGGCTTCGATATGGATTCCAGTGTGCTGCTTTACCAGTTTATCTATTTGCTACTTCTTTGGTTTCTATTGAGGTCCTGATCCCGGGTAAGCGTGCACCCTATTGAAACTCCCACAAGTATTCCTTGAATTTATGTGCTGCTGACAACTTTCTATTTTGTGACTGTGAAAAAAACGCTCATCTGACTGAGCCCTAATCATGGTCACCGTTGCTCAGGAAAGATGTTACGGTATTGGAGAGGGTTCAAAGAAGGGCAACTAAACTAATACATGGAATGACTGGACTGGAATACCCAGAGAGGCTATCCAAATTGGGACTATTTACTCTAGAAAAAAGAAGGTTAAGAGGCGACCAAATAACCATGTATAAGTACATGAGGGGACGATACAAGGATCTCTCCCAGGATCTGTTTATACCCAGGACCGCGACGGTAACAAGAGGGCATCCGCTACATTTAGAGGAAAGCAGGTTTCATCACCAACATAGAAGGAGATTCTTTACTGTTAGAGCAGCTAGACTGTGGAACTCTCTGCCTGAGGATGTAGTGATGGCAAAATCCTTAGAGGAGTTTAAAAGGGGACTTGATGTCTTTCTGGAGTGGAAGGATATTATAGGCTATAAATCTAAGATTATTTGTTAATCCGGGTTTACAGGCAGGTAGGAACTATTAGGGGTTGATCCAGGGAACAGTCTGATTGCCATTAGGGAGTCGGGAAGGAATTTTTTCCCCAAAAGGGCTAATTGGCTTCTGCTCTTGGGGTTTTTTGCCTTCCTCTGGATCAACAAAACAGGAGGCGGAGGCTAGACAGGCTGGACTAGATGGACATTGTCTTCATTCAGCCTTATGAACTATGTTACTATGTTAATCATGCTGACCCAGAGTACAATGTTATCACATTATTTATTTTGCACATTAAACACTGTAAAAATGAAATCCAGAAAACAAATGGTGGAATTTTTTTCCAAATCCCCCTAAAAAAAAAGTTATATAATACTTTATATGTACCCAAAAATTATGTCATTACAAAATACAACTCGTCACGTAAAAAACAAGCCCTTACATGCTATGTCAATGGAAAAATTAAAAAGTTATGGATCCTGGAATACAATGGTCATTAGAGCACAAACAGGCTTCCACACTGAGGGCTCAGTCACACGGGCGTTTATTGTCGCGATTTGCGCATGCGTCCGGCGATTTTTTAAAACCATTGCTTTGCAATGGTATCGGACACATGAGCGCTTTTTATGCGCTCGTCCGATAAATTAGAGAACAGAAATCGCAGATCGCACCTATCTGCGATCTGCGATTCCTGTTCTCTTCTCTATATACGCTCAATGGGGCCGGCGGCAGCAGCGCCGACCCCAATGAGAACATATAGAAGACAAATCATTCTTCTCTGCCACAGCTGGAACAGCTGTGGCAGAGAAGAACGATGTTTGCCCATTGAATTCAATGGAGCGGCAATACAGCCGCTCCATTGAAAGCAATGGGCTGCCGGCGTGCGCGGGGTTAATTGTCGGGAAGGGGTTAAATATATAACCCCTTTCCTGCAATGCATCCTGAAAAGTGAAAAAATAAAAAAAAAGGATGTACTCACCTGCTCCCGGCAGCCTGAGATCCCGGCGGCCGGCCTGCAGTGGGTGTGAAGGGGGTGTGACTCAGGCTTGCCCCTGATTGGCTCAGCCTGAGCCAATCAGAGGCTGATCTCAGTCACACCCATTCATGAATTCATGAATGGGTGTGACTGAGACTTGCTTCTGATTGGCTCAGCGCTGAGCCAATCAGGGGCAAGCCTGAGTCACACCCCCTTCACACCCACTGCAGGCCGGCCGCCGGGATCTCCAGCTGCCGGGAGCAGGTAAGTACATACATTTTTTTTATTTTTTCACTTTTCAGGATGCATTGCAGGAAAGGGGTTATATATTTAACCCCTTCCCGACAATTCATCCCACACTCGCCCGCAGCGCTTGCATTCAATGGAGCCGCTGTATTGCCGTCTCCATTGAATGCAATGCGCTGGACAGCTCCGGCCCGTTTCTAATGAAACGCGGCTAGGAGCAGATTTTCGGGCGATTTTTGGGCCGATTTTTCGGCGCCGGTCACGCGATTTGCGCATGCGCATCCGTCATGCGATGCGCAAATCGCGTGAAAAAACGCCCGTGTGACTAAGGCCTAAGGGGTTATGCAAACCACTGGTAATACTAAAGAATTGAAGGCCAGATAAAACTTTTCAAAAAAAATCTTAAAAAGTCTCACAGTTCTGATACTAAATTATTTGAACAGATGAAACTAGAGATGAGCGAGTATACTCGCTAAAGGCAATTGCTCGAGCGAGCATTGCCTTGCCTTTAGCGAGTATCTCCCCGCTCGAGACGGTTATTACCACATAAAATGAAACTTGTCAGATTTAAAAAATTGGCCTTGGTCACACGGGACAAATTTGCTTGGGGGCAAGTAGTTAAAGCTAAAAATCTACACTTTAATTAAATATTGATGGTTCTGTTTCAAACATATATTTGTGATGTACAGAAGCTACATTATGAAAATTGTGTCAATGTCCAAATACCTCTGAACCCAGCAGTATAAACTATAAACTACTGTACAAAGGTGAACATATGCATTCATTTAATTAATACAGTTTCTTTTTAATTCTCAATCTCCTAAATTGATGGTTGTCACTTTAGTAATGTTAGATTTCTAGCAACTGAACTGTGCCGAATTGTACACATTATTATGACATGACTAACATTAATATTTCTGCTAATCTTTCACAAATTCTAAAACAAAAATATTAAAAAAGTAGTTTGACAGAACATGACTTTTTTGTTCATAGCATAATGTTCCGCTTCACAATTAGTGACTCAATTAACTGAAGGTCACACACAAAAAATATAGATATTTTAGCATAATATCTACCTTCAAGCCAAGTGCCTTTCTTATTAAAGCCGTTCTAGTGCAACATTTGTATGCTGCTACGGTTTTATATGCTCTCATAATACGTTAATCAGTACAGTGTGTAGTGAAAAGTGCTTACATACAGTACAATATAATGAACTGTAACAATAATATAATTCAAAATGAAAAAGTCTTACAGTATTAAAATAATACAGGAGATAAATTACTTTATGGAAGCTGAGAATGATTAACTTCTAGAATGAAACTACAGGAGTACTGTATTGTGTAAAGTTAGATGCAGTAGAACAAAGTTGTCAGTAAAGCATACAGTCTCAATCATTTCATAAAAATGTCCCTTGGTATCTCAAGGCATTATCTATGTTTCCGCATGAGACTGCATATAAATTGTCAAGTGAATGGGCCTGAGTATCAGTCCATCTCCGGTGCAAGAAAACACGGAGAAGGGACCACAATGCTAAACCCCCACTAAGGCCCCTTCTTTCTTAGGCTCAAATGGAATCCCATCATTCAGACCAATGCTACCAATAAATCAGAATTATCTTGCAATGATAAAACTCATTTAAGATTGTCCCTTACCAGAGCATGGCAGTCCCTGCCTAAAAGCAGGGTGATTGCCTTGATAGGGACAGCCTCATGTCAGGAACCTAGGGCACCTTGTCTTGCCCTGGAAGAAGGTTGGGGAGGATAAATTTAGCAGATGGAATGAGTGATGTAAATAACAGTTTAAGGCAACTGACGAGAGACCGCTGCCTCATCAAACACCATAGGCAGGTATCGATGCCCATACAGAGGCAAGTCTGGAATAAATACACTTCCACCATGAGTGATTGGCCGGCTAAGCTAACGCCTCCCTGCCAACCAATCAGCACATACAGTAAACTACAGGGAGATGCCCACAGTTTGGCATCCAGCACTGAATAACAAGGCACATGTGCTAAGAACATGGTTACATGGGCTAGGGAGGAAGTTGTCACACCACCTCCGATCCACTTCCTAGATGTGGCTGGGGTGCTGCAACAAAGATCCATTCTTAAGAATCAGTATTAATGAGCTGATCTTCATTGCTCTTGCCTGAAACATAACCATTTCTGTTTTCTTCAACCATGTATATATGATATTGATGTGCCTAAATTGAAAGACACCTTTGTGACCTCAGCTTCGACTTTTGTCATTAAAAATTTTCTATTAGTGGAACTAAGACTATAGGTCATATTTACTATTAAAAGTTCACCAGTTTGGCGGTAAAGGAAAACAGACCACAGAGCCAAAAAATCGCGTTCATACGGAGGTGCTGCTATCCCCCTGTCGCGGACGCCAAACCAGCTTTTTTATTTTCTTGGGAAAAAGAGCTTCATATCTCTCTGACAGCCCAAGAGACACATCTCGTTTTAAAATTTGCGTACGGACTCTCTCCCTGTATTATCTCACAGGAGGCCCATTATAAACTTCTTGCCAGATGGTATAGAACGCCACAGTGGCTCTCTGACCACAAACTTTCTTTAAGTAGCAAATGCTGGAGGTGCGAGGGGGATATAGGTACCTTCACCCATATCTGGTGGAGCTGCCCAGCTCTGAAAACCTTCTGGCAAGAAATATCGGAAGTCCTCCAGAGGATAGTCCCAAACTTTGTACTAACACCGGAGGTGTTGTTTTTGTGGAAGCCCTCGAGTAACTTTAACCCTCTCAAACACAAATTGTTGGCACAAGCAATTGATATTGCCAAAGCACTTATCCCCCTAAAGTGGCTGCAAAAAACCCCTCCGCTTCTGAGCCAATGGAGGGACAGAATGGATCAGACATACAGCATAGAGGAACTCTCTAGCTGGTCTAAAGATACCCATGATAAGTTCCTGATGACTTGGGGACAATGGAGTATTATCCGCGCTACGCTGGTTCCCTAGATAGCACATGATGGGAGGTGGAGTCACGTCACTTCTGGGGACTCTGAAAAGAGGTATGGTTCAGCGATTCCGGAGAAGTTGCTGGCACCGAGATTTCCTGCCTTCATTGAGTGGGTATCCCCCGAGGGCCTTTGCCCCCTCCCCCCTGACCCAACCCTTCCCCCCCCCACCTGTTCGTCCTTGTTCGTTTTGAAGTTCAGATATTTCATTCTAAACTATTTGAATGACACTTGTTTGATCAGTCACTGTATCTTACCTAATAACATCTGCCAGGATTATATGATGCGGTCCTAACTACTTGGCCGGAGGTTGTTCATGTTTACAGTGTATGTTTATCGTATATACCTATGTTATAAAATCCAATAAAAATCTTGATTTGAAAAAAAAAAAAAAAAAGTTCACCAGTTTTCCAACAGAAATTGAATCAAAAAAACTATTTTACATGCTTTGTACCTCACTTATGATGTGTTTTACACACCTTCAGACACTTTTTTGACAAGTCTAACAAAAGAGACTTGGCCTTCTGAAAAGGGAACAGCCTAAATGCAACATCTTGTGCCAAAATTGTGCCCGATTTGCAAAATCCAGCATAAAATATACCAACTAATTGGTATTCTGCATTTGGAATTCGACCCAGTCATGTGAGCCTGGCCTCAACCAGGACAAACATTCAGTTTGTTGCCCTAGCACTGTACAGTATGTACATAACTTCTTTTAGGCAGAGTGTCTTTTATCATTTTCAATGTCTAATTATTTTAAAGAAGGGGGTTGACCACAATCATAGCAAAATAAAGAAAGTGGCTCAAAAACAAAAAAAGTCAAGGAAAGCAATGCTTTGTCTAAAATAAAACAATACTATTCACACTTTATGGTTTATTTATGCACCTACTGTGGTTATGGGTGCAGCCTTATGTGGGTGGGCCCTTTAGTGCTTGTATATTATGACATGTAATACGGCAAGTCAAAAGTATACACATAAATGGTACTGTGCATGAAGGTTTCTTTGTTTATGCTTCTCTTTTGTAATAGTGACATCCAAATGTGCCCTTCTGTGTGGAACAAGCCCAGATGCACTACAAGTATGAACAACTCACACTTTCAACTGTCCATCTCCAGCTTCCTCACTCAGCACTCAAACATCTCAACACATAGGATAAGAAGTTTGCTGGTTTTGCCATTAGCGTGCCTGATTCTGACACTTTTCAGAATTCTACAGGACCAGGAGATGTTATAAGTATGAATCAAAAAATGTCTTCCACTAAACAGAAGCAAGAACCAGCAAACTTACTTCAATTTCAGAAATAGGAGTGCAGCAGAAATTGATTGTAAGGCTGGCTGTTCTGGAAGATTTAAATAAGAAGTAACAATTATAACAACAGCTGACAACTAAGATTTGGATTTAACCCCTTGAGTGGCACGCCCGGAAATTTTCCGGGACGAGCTCCACTGCTCATAGCGACATAGCCCGGAAGATTTCCGGGCTATGTATCACTATGGGAGCTGCAGAGCACAATGCCACAAGCTGTGACAGTGTGCTCTGCCTGCACAGACCCACAGAGAACAAAGCAAGGGCTTTGAAAAACCAGCAGAAGATATTGCCGATATGCCGGCAATCTCCTGCTTTGTTTACAGGTTGCCATAGAGACCATCGGCTTGTCAAAAGCAAGCCGATGGTCTCTGTGGCAGGGATAGCTTGGTGCTTGGCTGTCAGAGGACAGCTAGGTACCAGCTCTTACAGCAGAGATCAGAGAAAACCTCCGATCTCTGCTGTGTTAACCCTTTACATGCTGCAGTCTATGTGACTGCAGCATGTAAAGGGCTGTCACTGCAGCATGTAAAGGGCTATCACCATCGGACCCCCGGAATGTGATCAGGGGGTCCTGATGGGTCCCTGTGGAAGTCCCCTAAAGGGAAAAAAAATTAAAAATAAAAAAAAAAAGTAAAAAAATTATAAAAACACTTGTCTCCCTTTACTTTGTAAAAAAATCAAAAATATAATCACACATGTGGTATCCATGCATCGTAATGACCCAGAGAAGGAAGTTAATACATTATTTAACCCCTTAATGACATGGCCCCTTTTTTTCTTTCTTCCCCATTTCTTTTTTTCCTCCCCCCTGTTTAAAAAATCACAACTTGTCCCGCAAAAAACAAGCCCTTATATGGCCATGTCAATGGAAAAATGAAACAGTTATGGCTCTTGAGACGCAACTGCAAAATTAGTTGAAATTCAATGATTAGACCATTTTAAAAAAACAGCCCTGGTGGGCACGACAGGGTGGTAGGAAACCCGCCACTCAAGGGGTTAATGCATGAAAATAGTGAATATCGACATCTGCACTTGCATAGGTCCTGGACATTCAGGAAGCTAGCAGATACAGAATCACATGAATCTCCATCTCATGCTACTTTGTGGACAGGAGTGGCATGTTGACAGGGAGAAAAACTTTCCTTAACCAAACTTTTGGTGAATAAATACAGGTAAGTTACGTATTTTCATGCCTTGAACACATTAAAAAAAGAGTCCACCAAAAGTAGCTAACTCCTTTAACTGAAATATATAAGACAAGCATGTTGTTTATCTTCGAAAATTCTGCATCCATAAATATAACAATGTTTTATATGGTAAATAGTAGAGCAGAGAAAGACAGTTTGAATTACAATCACTATATTACCCTCACCCCCATTGGAGTTTTATAATTTTAAGGTGAAAATATTTTTAAAATGCAACAATCGGTTTCATACAATATAAATCAGTAATAGCATCATTTGATAGCTTCACAAAGTAAGACACAAGTAAAAGACAGCTCGTAGTTTTTAGGCACTTTTAAAGAAATTGGGAGTGCATTACCAGTGACAGTCTAATGGATTGTTATAAAGTATTGGACTCAGGAGCGATTCAGTATTATAAGGGTCATTTGCACTAAAGCCTTTAGTGTTACTATAGACATTTTTCATTGTTATATTTGTACTGTGTCTAAAGCCAACACCTAGCATGCAACTGGTTCAGTCAGCAAAGAAAAACAGGAACAGGATGGGAGTTCAAAAGAGCTGGAGTTGTTTGATGTTACTGTTTTTGTTTGATTTTTTGGAGTAGTGTGTTTGTTTGCAGTAAATGACAATGACCTTAGGCTTCTTAACTGTATGATATTTTACGGTATTATATGTCATAGATTTCTTAACATGGCAGCACCCAACGGACCTATTAGAATTTTCCCTAGACAATGTAAATAGAAATAACTTACTTTGTAAGTAACATGAAGGAAGATAAATGGGAATCATCAAAATGATGACTATTTTCACTTAAGATGTACCTCCAGTGAAAAAGAAAGTTACTGTGTTCTTAGCTCCTAGCATTCAGTACATATGTGAAGCTTGCGTCTTTTATGCTCATGCAGTTGTGCTGTAGTCCTCTCCACTTATTCAAAAGAACACACTCTAATGCATGACACAAGGCTTTCCTAATCCATCGGGAATCGTGAAGAAAGTTACTTACATGAGCACCAATAACCCACATTACTCAACATCATTAGGTGAAGCAAACAATATTTCTTAAAGACAGTCTTAAACGTATTTTACATGTACTTACCTTACTTGCCTCACTATATTCTCAACAGTGTATTTTTTGTACATATCGGAAAGTAGTATTTTATATTTTGAAATTTTACTGTCCCTTAGGCCTTAGTCACACGGGCGTTTTTTCACGCGATTTGCGCATCGCATGACGGATGCGCATGCGCAAATCGCGTGACCGGCGCCGAAAAATCGGCCCAAAAATCGCCCGAAAATCTGCTCCTAGCCGCGTTTCATTAGAAACGGGCCGGAGCTGTCCAGCGCATTGCATTCAATGGAGCCGGCAATACAGCGGCTCCATTGAATGCAAGCGCTGCGGGCGTGCGCGGGGTTAATTGTCGGGAAGGGGTTAAATATATAACCCCTTTCCTGCAATGCATCCTGAAAAGTGAAAAAATAAAAAAAATGTATGTACTTACCTGCTCCCGGCAGCTGGAGATCCCGGCGGTCGGCCTGCAGTGGGTGTGAAGGAGGTGTGACTCAGGCTTGCCCCTGATTGGCTCAGCGCTGAGCCAATCAGAAGCAAGTCTCAGTCACACCCATTCATGAATTCATGAATGGGTGTGACTGAGCTCAGCCTCTGATTGGCTCAGGCTGAGCCAATCAGGGGCAAGCCTGAGTCACACCTCCTTCACACCCACTGCAGGCCGACCGCCGGGATCTCCAGCTGCCGGGAGCAGGTGAGAACATCCTTTTTTTTTATTTTTTCACATTTGAGGATGCATTGCAGGTAAGGGGTTATATATTTAACCCCTTCCCGACAATTAACCCCGCGCACGCCGGCAGCCCATTGCTTTCAATGGAGCGGCTGTATTGCCGCTCCATTGAATTCAATGGGCAAACATCGTTCTTCTCTGCCACAGCTGTTCCAGCTGTGGCAGAGAAGAATGATTTGTCTTCTATATGTTCTCAGTGGGGTCGGCGCTGCTGCCGCCGGCCCCGTTGAGCGCATATAGAGAAGAGAACAGGAATCGCAGATCGCAGATAGGTGCGATCTGCGATTTCTGTTCTCTAATTTATCGGACGAGCGCATAAAAAGCGCTCATGTGTCCGATACCATTGCAAAGCAATGGTTTTAAAAAGTCGCCGGACGCATGCGCATGCGCAAATCGCGGCAATAAACGCCCGTGTGACTAAGCCCTAATGTGACATTTTTGGGAACAATAACCCTTATAAAGCTCATTACAGCTGATGTTGATATTCTCAGTCACTTACCACAAATACCCAGGCTGACTAAATTGAATAGAGACTTTATAACCCAACTCTACATAAAACAACAGCCAGGCCATCTCCGATATTTTTACATAACCCTAGGTTTTATTCATAAATTGTAGTTTTGTTGCATGAGCAAATTCAAAAGGATAGAGAGGTATAAATGAAAGCTTGTTCCAAATTTTATCTAAAAACATACATAGATGTCCAATAGATGTCTATCTAGATATCTATGACGTCTCACTAGACAACTTTAATTATGATCACCCTGTATATAAACTTCAAGCAAAGACCTCTTAGAAATTCATTTTAATGTTCAGATTGCAAGCACAATACCTGGATCGCCTTCTGTTTTACTGAATTCAACTTAAATCACCACATAACCCATAGTAATACAGATGCTAAGATACAGTCATAATATGGTCAGTTAAATCTAGTCTTATTCAGGCAAATAAGCAGTTTCCTTGTCATAAAATCCTTATACTAATTTTTCTGTAAGATGGGAATCAAAAGTAACATGTTCTTAATGCATGACTCTACCCATAATCCTCTCTCTCTCTCTCTCTCTCTCTAGTACTTTGCAATCATCTTAAGTACACATGAAATAATGCATTTGCACTGTCATACACTTCTACAAGGAAATTAGCTTTTACTATAGGTTAGCCTGAGCATCTTGTAGAGCCTAGCACAGTTCTGCAGACATTGACTGCCTTGTGTGTATGTCTTTTAAAAAATGTTGATGATGTTGAAATAATTTCTCTGAAGTGGCTATACCATCAATTATAAACTTAAGAATTGTTAGGAGCCAATGACTGGCTGGTGAATGAAGTTAGAACCAGATAGATGCCTTCTTTATCACATTGCAGGGTGTAGTGTTGTTGCTTTTGTCCAAATGATCCAAATTATTTCCAGAGAAGTCAATGTCTAAACATGCAGAAAAACAATTAACCATTATTGTTCATATCATTGTTTAGTTGCAAGACAGTATTATCACTGACCTACTATATGTTAAAGTATTTTTTAGAATTAGAAAAGCTTTTTGCTGCGGAATTATTCTTGTGGATTTCTAACATGTAGGAGATGTAATTCCACAACTAAAGTCTTCGGAAAAAAAAATCCATAAGATGTTTGATAGGACACATTCCACATTGAGGGCTTTGTCACATGGGTGCATTGGCGCCCATGTTACTGCAGGGAGAGGACGGCCGCACTTCAGGACGGACATCTCTCTGCAGCGCTGGGTGAAAGAACATGTGGCCGGCTTCATTGCCGGTCATGTGTCCTTTCTTCAGCGCTGCAGGGAGTCGTCCATCTTGAAGTACGACCGTCTTCTTCCTGCAGTAAGGTCTCAGTCACACGGGCGCACCTGTGTGACTAAGCCCTTAGGGTAGCTTCACACGAGTGTGTTTTTGTAAGTGCACAAAAACACGCTTCTATTAGAACCAATGCATCCCTTATGGTGTGTTCACACGTCCGTGTTTTACAGGTGTGTGCCTGTAAAGATAGGACATGCGTGCACCATAGGGAATACATGCATTGTCTTCAATGGAGCCGCGGCCGCTGCCGCCGGCTGCATTGAAGACAATGGTCTGCCGGCACCCCTAAATTGTTTTTCAGGGAAGAGCTTTACATATAAACTCTTCCCTGAAAAAACAGAATTTTAGTGTAAATAAATAATAAAAAAAATACCTGTTCGCTGCTTCCGTGTCCCCACAGGGATGAAGAACACATGCAGCGGATGTTTTCTTCTTCCCCGCGAGGAAAAAGAATTCCCTGCTGCACCTGCTGCATCTGTGACAGATGCAGCAAAGGAATTCTTCATCCCTGCGGGAAATAAATAATTCCCTACCACAGTTGTCACAGATGACAGCTGCAGTAGGGGATCCAGCTGCCGACATCCTGTAATTGTTTTTCAGGGAAGGGCTTTAAATATAAGCCCTTCCCTGAAAAACAAGAAAAAATGGTGATAAAATAAAAAAAATACTCACCTTTCTTCAGCTGCCAGGGCTAAGCCGCGTCCAGCTAGCTATTCTCCTGCACTGCTTTGAGGAGTATTCAGCAGGCGTGAATTTAAAATCCTCGCCTGCTAAATGGGCTGCTTCTGATTGGCTGAGCACTGTGACCAATCAGAAGCAGCTCTCAGCTATTGAATGACAGCTGAGAGCTGCCTCTGATTGGTCCCTGCGTTTAGTAAATCAGAGGCAGCACTTACCCTTTCATGAATTCATTACAACATTCAAATCCCCACCTGCTGAACACTCCTCAGAGCAGTGCAGGAGAAGATGTGGCTGGATGTGGCTGAGCCCCGCAGCTGAAGAAAGGTGAGTTTTTTGTAAAAAAAAATTTTATCACCATTTTTTCTTGTTTTTCAGGGAAGGGCTTAGATTTAAAGCCCTTCCCTGAAAAACAATTACAGGATGCAGGCAGCTGGATTCTCTACTGCAGCTGTCATCTGTGATAGCTGTGGTAGGGAATTTTTTATTCCCCATAAGGATGAAGAATTCATTTGCTGCATCTGTCACAGATGTGACTAGTGTAGCAGGGAATTATTTTTCCTTGCGGGGATGAGGGAAACATCTGCCGCATGCTCGTGTGAAGCCACCCTTAAAAACAAAATCTGCACTCATTGACAAAATCTTGATCTGCACTGCTTCCTGCAAAAACTTCCATCCTGTTTTGAAAGGTCCATTAAAAATGTCTGACTTGGCTTTCGAAGTGAATAGCTGTATGAATGCAAAGATTCTGAACCACCAGGGCACTATAACCAATCCACCGTGGTAAAACTACAGCTACACAGGCCTTACCTATTACCTCCACATTCAGAATGCTGCAGAGAGAGAAGCAGTTGACTGCCAAGCCGAAGAAGCTCATCAATTTCTTTTTTTCTTGGTCCCCACAGCAGGACGAAGATGGCACAGATGGAAGCTCATGGCCTGTGGATCACTTGCCAAGCATGCAAATTCTGTGGAGCTGTGACAAAGGAGCAGCTACATTCCTCCAAATGGCCGAGCCTCTCATCCAAGTCACACAATTTTTCTTGGTACTTCACCTCCTGGTTCAGAACAAAAACCTGTGGCAGGAGTCTTCTCAACAGCATCATCTACATGGCCACATGGCGACCGCCACCTCATTTATTTCTGTCAGTCCAGCAAAACAAAGGTAGAAACTGGACTCTCCTGATGGGGCAATCATGTGTAAAGGTAAGTGATCAACCACAACCTAATGCTACATCCTCTTATATGGCAGACATTTGTTATGGCATTCCTGTAACTAATTCATCTGTTACTGACTCCTCCATAAAAACCATGCTGAAAGCTGTGCAAATTTACTTATAGTTTAATTTTGTATCAACTTATCCAACATATTAATTTGGCTATAACTTAGGCAAAGAACAGAATTACCCATGGAGAGACTAAAATATCAGATTTTGCAACATTGCGTAATAATCTCATTGATGCACATTGTACTTTAGAATCAGAGCTAGGCCAAAGTGGCTGACCTGGAAGATAATAGGTCCCACTGTAACAACGGTAAATTCTGAGGGTTCCCAGACATCATGTCTGCCTCCTAACTGTTGCAGTGCTTTTCCAACCTTATGAAAGCATTGGTCCTGGAGCATACCTCGCAGGACTTCATTATAGATACGGCGCACAGGTTCCCTCGCCCTAAGCATCTGGCAGACCACATGTTTTGTCATGTGTCCACTTCTTCCATGTAAAAGAGAAACTGTTGGAGGCTGCCAGGAAAACAGGCCCATTACCTGCACCATACTATTTACTGTCTCTATATACAGATTTATCTGTAGCAACTCTAATAATAATAATAATCTTTATTTACATAGTGCCAAAGTATTCCACAGCACTTACAAAAACAGGGGGACACAGAAAGACAAAAGTACAAAAATACAAAAACCATAGTTACATGTAGTAATTAGAGATGAGCGAGCACCAAAATGCTTGGGTGCTCGTTACTCGGGACGAAAATTTCGCGATGCTCGAGGGTTGGTTTCGAATAACAAACCCCATTGAAGTCAATGGGCGACCCGAGCATTTTTGTATATCGCCGATGCTCGCTAAGGTTTCCATTTGTGAAAATCTGGGCAATTCAAGAAAGTGATGGGAACGACACAGAAACAGATAGGGCAGGCGAGGGGCTACATGTTGGGCTGCATCTCAAGTTCCCAGGTCCCACTATTAAGCCACAATAGCGGCAAGAGTGGGCCCCCCCCCTCCCAACAATTTGTACTTCTAAAAAGCCCTCATTAGCAATGCATACCTTAGCTAAGCACCACACTACCTCCAACAAAGCACAATCACTGCCTGCATGACACTCCGCTGCCACTTCTCCTGGGTTACATGCTGCCCAACCCCCCCTCCCCCCCGCACGACCCAGTGTCCACAGCACACACCAAAGTGTCCCTGCGCAGCCTTCAGCTGCCCTCATGCCACACCACCCTCATGTCTATTTATAAGTGCGTCTGCCATGAGGAGGAACCGCAGGCACACACTGCAGAGGGTTGGCACGGCTAGGCAGCGACCCTCTTTAAAAGGGGCGGGACGATAGCCCTCAATGCTGTACAGAAGCAATGAGAAAATTCAATCCTGTGCCACCTCCATCAGGAGCTGCACACGTGGGCATAGCAATGGGGAACCTATGTGCCACACACTATTCATTCTGTCAAGGTGTCTGCATGCCCCAGTCAGACCGCGTTTTTTTATAAATAGTCACAGGCAGGTACAACTCCGCAATGGGAATTCCGTGTGCACCCACAGCATGGGTGGCTCCCTGGAACCCACTGGCGGTACATAAATGTATCCCATTGCAGTGCCCTGGACAGCAGAGCTAACGTCAGATTAAATGCAGGTGGGCTTCGGCCCACACTGCATGCCCCAACCTGACCGGGGTTTTTAATTCATAGACACAGGCAGGTACAACTCCCTATTGTGAAGTCCATGTGGACCGACAGCATGGGTGGGTCCCAGGAAGCCACCGGCAGTACATATATATATCCCATTGCAGTGCCCAGCACAGCTGATGTAACGTCAGCTTTAATGCAGGGGGGCAAAAAATTAATTGGATTACACTGTAGGCGAGGGCCCCAAAAAATTGGTGTACCAACAGTACTAATGTACCTCAGAAAAATTGCCCATGCCCATCCAAGAGGGCAGGTGAAACCCATTAATCGCTTTGGTTAATGTGGCTTAATTTGTAACTAGGCCTGGAGGCAGCCCAGTTAAAATAAAAATTGGTTCAGGTGCAAGTTTTAACGCTTTAATGAGCATTGAAACGTATAAAAATTGTTTACAAAAATTATATGACTGAGCCTTGTGGGCCTAAGAAAAATTGCCCATTCAGTATGATTACGTGAGGTTTCAGGAGGAGGAGCAGGAGGAGGAGGATGAATAGAATACACAGATTGATGAAGCTAAAAGGTCCCTGTTTTTGATGGTGATAGAGAACGATGCTTCCATCCGCGGGTGCAGCCTAAGTATTGTTTAGGTATCGCTGCTGCCCGCTGGTGGAGAAGAAAAGGCTGGGGAAATCCAGGCTTTGTTCATCTTGCTGAGTGTAAGCCTGCCGGCACTGTCGGTTGACAGGCAGGTACGCTTATCCGTGATGATTCCCCCAGCCGCACTAAACACCCTCTCTGACAAGACGCTAGCCGCAGGACAAGCAAGCACCTCCAGGGCATACAGCGCGAGTTCAGGCCACGTGTCCAGCTTCGACACCCAGTACTTGTAGGGGGCAGAGGCGTCACGGAGGACGGTCGTGCGATCGGCTACGTACTCCCTCACCATCCTTTTACAGTGCTCCCGCCGACTCAGCCTTGACTGGGGAGCGGTGACACAGTCTTGCTGGGGAGCCAGAAAGCTGTCAAAGGCCTTAGAGAGTGTTCCCCTGCCTGTGCTGTACATGCTGCGTGATCTCTGCGCCTCCCCTGCTACCTGGCCCTCGGAACTGCGCCTTCGGCCACTAGCGCTGTCGGATGGGAATTTTACTATTGGTTTGTCCGCCAGGGTCCTGTGGTATAGCATCACTCTCGAAACCCTTTCCTCTTCGGGTATGAGAGTGGAAAGGTTCTCCTTATACCGTGGGTCGAGCAGTGTGTACACCCAGTAATCCGTAGTGGCCAGAATGCGTGTAACACGAGGGTCAAGAGAAAGGCAGCCTAACATGAAGTCAGCCATGTGTGCCTGGGTACCTGTACGCAACACATGGCTGTCCTCAGTAGGAAGATCACTTTCAGGATCCTCCTCCTCCTCCTCAGGCCATACACGCTGAAAGGATGACAGGCAAGCAGCATGGGTACCCTCAGCAGTGGGCCAAGCTGTCTCTTCCCCCTCCTCCTCATCCTCCTCATGCTCCTCCTCCTCCTCAACGTGCTGAGATATAGACAGGAGGGTGCTATGACTGTCCAACGATATACTGTCTTCCCCTGCCTCCGTTTCCGAGCGCAAAGCGTCTGCCTTTATGCTTTGCAGGGAATTTCTCAAGGGGCATAGCAGAGGAATGGTGACGCTAATGATTGCAGCATCGCCGCTCACCATCTGGGTAGACTCCTCAAAGTTTCCAAGGACCTGGCAGATGTCTGCCAACCAGGCCCACTCTTCTGTAAAGAATTGAGGGGGCTGACTCCCACTGCACCGCCCATGTTGGAGTTGGTATTCCACTATAGCTCTACACTGCTCATAGAGCCTGGCCAACATGTGGAGCATAGAGTTCCACCATGTGGGCACGTCGCACAGCAGTCGGTGCACTGGCAGATTAAAACCGATGTTGCAGGGTGCACAGGGTGGCAGCGTCCGTGTGGGACTTGCGGAAATGTGCGCAGAGCCGGCGCACCTTTCCGAGCAGGTCTGACAAGCATGGGTAGCTTTTCAGAAAGCGCTGACCACCAAATTAAAGACGTGGGCCAGGCATGGCACGTGCGTGAGGCTGCCGAGCTGCAGAGCCGCCACCAGGTTACGGCCGTTGTCACACACAACCATGCCCGGTTGGAGGCTCAGCGGCGCAAGCCAGCGGTCGGTCTGCTCTGTCAGACCCTGCAGCAGTTCGTGGGCCGTGTGCCTCTTATCTCCTAAGCTAAGTAGTTTCAGCACGGCCTGCTGACACTTGCCCACCGCTGTGCTGCCGTGCCGCGCGACACCGACTGCTGGCGACGTGCTGCTGCTGACACATCTTGATTGCGAGACAGAGGTTGCGTAGGAGGAGGAGGGTGGTTTAGTGGAGGAAGCATACACCGCCGCAGATACCACCACCGAGCTGGGCCCGCAATTCTGGGGGTGGGTAGGACGTGAGCGGTCCCAGGCTCTGACTCTGTCCCAGCCTCCTCTAAATTCACCCAATGTGCCGTCAGTGAGCTATAGTGGCCCTGCCCGCCTGTGCTTGTCCACGTGTCCGTTGTTAAGTGGACCTTGGCAGTAACCGCGTTGGTGAGGGCACGTACAATGTTGCGGAAGACGTGGTCGTGCAGGGCTGTGACGGCACATCGGGAAAAGTAGTGGCGACTGGGAACTGAGTAGCGCGGGGCCGCCGCCGCCATCATACTTTCGAAGGACTCCGTTTCCACAACCCTATACGGCAGCATCTCCAGGCTGATCAATTTGGCTATGTGCACGTTTAACGCTTGAGCGTGCGGGTGCTTGGTGGCGTACTTGCGCTTGCGCTCCAACACTTGCGCTAGCGACGGCTGGACGGTGCGCTGAGAGACATTGCTAGATGGGGCCGAGGACAGCGGAGGTGAGGGTGTGGGTGCAGGCCAGGAGACGGTAGTGCCTGTATCCTTAGAGGGGGGTTGGATCTCAGTGGCAGGTTGGGGCACAGGGGAAGAGCAGTGGTGCAAACCGGAGGCGGTGACCGGCCTTCGTCCCACCTTGTGGGGTGCTTGGCCATCATATGTCTGCGCATGCTGGTGGTGGTGAGGCTGGTGGTGGTGGCTCCCCGGCTGATCTTGGCGCGACAAAGGTTGCACACCACTGTTCGTTGGTCGTCTGCACTCTCAGTGAATAACTGCCAGACCTTTGAGCACCTCGGCCTCTGCAGGGTGGCATGGCGCGAGGGGGCGCTTTGGGAAACAGTTGGTGGATTATTCGGTCTGGCCCTGCCTCTACCCCTGGACACCGCACTGCCACTTCCAACCTGCCCTGCTGCTGCACTTGCCTCCCCCTCTGCAGACCTGTCCTCAGTAGGCTTAGCAAACCAGGTGGGGTCAGTCACCTCATCGTCCTGCTGCTCTTCCTCCGAATCCTCTGTGCGCTCCTCCCTCGGACTTACTCCAATTACTACTACCTGAGTGATAAACAACTGTGTCTCATTGTCATCGTCCTCCTCACCCACTGAAAGCTCTTGAGACAGTTGCCGGAAGTCCCCAGCCTCATCCCCCGGACCCAGGGAACTTTCCAAAGGTTGGGCATCGGTCACGACAAACTCCTCCGGTGGGAGAGGAACCATTGCTGCCCATTCTGGGCAGGGGCCCGAGTACAGTTCCTGGGAGTCTGCCTGCTCCTCAGAATGTGTCATTGTAATGGAGTGAGGAGGCTGGGAGGAAGGAGGAGCAGCAGCCAGAGGATTCAGAGTCGCAGCAGTGGACGGCGCAGAACTCTGGGTGGTCGATAGATTGCTGGATGCACTTTCTGCCATCCATGACAGGACCTGCTCACGCTGCTCATTTTCTAATAAAGGTCTACCGCGTGGACCCATTAATTGTGAGATGAATGTCGGGACGCCAGGAACGTGCCTTTCTCCTAATCCCGCCGCAGTCGGCTGCGATACACCTGAATCAGGAGCTCGGCCTGTGCCCACACCCTGACTTTGGCCTCCGCGTCCTCGCCTGCGTCCACGTCCTCTAGGCCTACCCCTACCCCTCAGCATGGTGTATTACTTATTGGCCTGTGGTTGGAGGCTGACTTCGCTTACGGAACGCACAGCAGAGCCAGGAAAGATTTTTGCGCAAGCCTGCTGTAACACTTAGCTGGCTGCGTATTAATTAGGACTACTACCCTCAGCAGAGACGCAGTACACTGAGGACGGTCACAGGCAGCCCAAATAGATGTTTTTTTCCCAAAATTGTTTTGGAAAAGCCCACTGCCTATATAGACAGTATATCTCTTTCACTGTCCCTGCCTCACCACTACTGGCCCTGGACTATGTAAAATTACTGCAGACTGTTTCCCTCTGGACAGAATGATAGCGGTGATGTAACGGCCAATGCAGAGCCAGGAAAGAATTTTGCGCAAGCCTGCTGTAACACTTAGCTGGCTGCGTATTAATTAGGACAACTACCCCCAGCAGAGACGCAGTACACTGAGGACGGTCACAGGCAGCCCAAATAGATTTTTTTCCCCCCAAATTGTTTTGGAAAAGCCCACTGCCTATATAGACAGTATATCTCTTTCACTGTCCCTGCCTCACCACTACTGGCCCTGGACTATGTAAAATTACTGCAGGCTGTTTCCCTCTGGACAGGATGACAGCGGTGATGTAACGGCCAACGCAGAGCCAAGAAAGAATTTTGCGCAAGCCTGCTGTAACACTTAGCTGGCTGCGTATGAATTAGGACAACTACCCCCAGCAGAGACGCAGTACACTGAGGACGGTCACAGGCAGCCCAAATAGATTTTTTGTTCCCCAAATTGTTTTGGAAAAGCCCACTGCCTATATAGACAGTATATCTCTTTCACTGTCCCTGCCTCACCACTACTGGCCCTGGACTATGTAAAATTACTGCAGGCTGTTTCCCTCTGGACAGGATGACAGCGGTGATGTAACGGCCAATGCAGAGCCAGGAAAGAATTTTGCGCAAGCCTGCTGTAACACTTAGCTGGCTGCGTATTAATTAGGACAACTACCCCCAGCAGAGACGCAGTACACTGGGGACGGTCACAAGCAGCCCAAATAGATTTTTTTTCCCCCAAATTGTTTTGGAAAAGCCCACTGCCTATATAGACAGTATATCTCTTTCACTGTCCCTGCCTCACCACTACTGGTCCTGGACTATGTAAAATTACTGCAGACTGCTTCCCTCTGGACAGGATGACAGCGGTGATGTAACGGCCAATGCAGAGCCAGGAAAGAATTTTGCGCAATCCTGCTGTAACACTTAGCTGGCTGCGTATTAATTAGGACAACTACCCCCAGCAGAGACGCAGTACACTGAGGACGGTCACAGGCAGCCCAAATAGATTTTTTTTTCCTCAAATTGTTTTGGAAAAGCCCACTGCCTATATAGACAGTATATCTCTTTCACTGTCCCTGCCTCACCACTACTGGCCCTAGACTATGTAAAATTACTGCAGACTGAGGACGCAATGCTCTGCACGGCCGATATACAAAAAAAAAAAAAAATGTGCAGCACTGCAAAAAGCAGCCTCAACAGTACTGCACACAGTCAGATGTGGCGCTAAGAAGGACCATTGGGGTTCTTGAAGCCTAAAATCACTCCTAACACTCTCCCTATAGCAGCTCCACCATCAGCAGCACTTTCCCTGAGCTATGTCAGAATGCATCTGTGGCGAGCCGCGGGAGGGGCCGATTTATATACTCGGGTGACACCTGATCTCGCCAGCCACTCACTGCAGGGGGGTGGTATAGGGCTTGAAGTTGTAATGCCTTCCCTGTCTTTCTATTGGCCAGAAAAGTGCGCTAACGTCTCAGAGATGAAAGTGAAAGTAACTCCAACATCGCGTGGTGCTCGGCTCTAGTAACGAGCATCTCGAACACGCTAATACTCGAACGAGTATCAAGCTCGGACGAGTACGTTCGCTCATCTCTAGTAGTAATCAGTTGATAGAAACAATTGGGGTGAGGGTCCTGCTCCAAACGGCTTACATACTACAGATAATGGGGTGATACAGAAGGTAAATGGGCTGGAGATGTGCTTGGTATGGCAAGGTGGGGAGTGTGGGATGCTATACACATAAATAATGGTCAGCCGTGTGGTGGCTGAATCGGTATGACTGCAGGGAGCGGTTGATGGCAGCTAGCAGGAGTTGCAGTCACTAGGACAGGGAGCATGTTATCAGGTGGAGTACAGAGGAGTTTGGTTTAGGATATGTGATATGCCTGCCTGAAGAGGTGCATTTTTACAGCACACCTGAAGTTTTGTGAGTCAGGGATTGCCTGAATAGTTTGGGGTAGCACGTTCCTGAGGACTGGTGCTGCTCTGGAGAATGGAGGCAGGAACGAGAGGTTTGAATTAAAGGGGCACTCAGTCTGATTATGTTAGCGGAGCGCCCAGGCTGGGTGGTGGATTTGGATAAGGGAGGCAATGTAGGGCGATGCAGTGCTATGGAGAGCTTTATGGATGAAGGTAGTGAGTTTAAATTGAATTCTGTGTTTAACGGGCAGCCAGTGGAGTTACTGGCACAGGGCAGAGGCATCAAAGTAGCAGCTGGACAAGAAGATGAGCCTGGCTGCTTCATTTAGGATGGATTGGAGAGGGGAGAGTCTGGCACGGGGAGGCCGATCAGCAGCGAGCTGCAATAATTGAGATGAAAGTCGATGAGGGCAACAGTGAGTGTTTTTAGTGTATCCACAGTGAGAAAAGTGCGGATTCTTGCTATGTTCTTGAAGTGCAGCTGATAAGTTCTGGTCAAAGATTGTATGTAGGTGGTAATGTAGAGATCGGAGTGGAATATAACCCCAAGACAGCGGGCATGCTGATGGAGATGAAAATGTTAGGATGAGGTCGGTTAGTAAAGGACAGAAACACCAATTGGTCAGTTTTTGAGAGGTTCAGTTTTAGGTAGAGATAGGGCATAGTGTTAAAGACAGTGGACAGGCAGTTGGTGAAGTTTTGGAGGAAAGGTGCAAAGATGTCACGGAAGGGTGTTGGCAGTGTAGAGGTGGTATTGGAGGCCAAATTTTCTGATGGCTTGTCCAATAGGGGCTGTGTAGATGGAGAAAAGGAGGGGATCGAGGACCGAGGCCCGGGGTACCCCAATAGCAAGGGGTAGAGGTAGAGCCAGCAATGGAGACACTGAATGAGCAGTCAGATAGAAGGAGAACCAGGAGAGAGCCAGTGTCCTTTAGGCCCATAGAGCGAAGTATACTGAGTAGGAGTTTGTAGTCAACAGTGTAAAATGCTGCAGAGAGGATCAGTAGGGAGTAATCGCCCCTCAATTTGGCTGTCAAGAAGTCATTTGACAACTTTGTAAAGACAGTTTCTGTTGAGTGTAGGGGGCGGAAGCCAGACTGTAGGGGGTCGACAAGAGTATTGTCTGATAGATAGCTTATAACACAGGAGTAAACCAGGCATTCTAGCAGTTTGGAGATGAAGGGGAGATTTGAGATGGGTGGGTAGTTAGCAGCATCAGTCGAGTCAAGAGCCAGTTTTTTAGCAGTGGGGAACTCTAGCACAAAGGTGACCACTACTCCCTGTTAGTGCAACGCTCAGAGACAATAATATCCCTTATGAATGGTGATTTTCTGTTCATCTTCTGATCACCTACAATAACACCAACTTTGTCATCAAATCACTGGAAGATGGGATCAATCTATTACAACAATGGAATTAAAATGTTTCCCTGCCTACTAGAGATTCTAAACTGTCTCCTCAACAACTGTCAGAAGGATGGCGCACAGTTAAATCTTGTAAACATGTTCATTGCTAAATGACAAACTTGCCCTGCTGGTATGTAACAATGGAACAATAAAAAATGCAGAAACACCTGAGAACCTGTACCCCTACTCATGTTATTCAGCTCTGGAAGAGGTGTTACATTTTCTTCTTCATTCACAGCTATGTAAAGGACTATTTCCTGTTAGTGATGATATTTTTCAATTTCTTTCTCTCCCCTTTTTTGTCATATACCAGGTACATTTAGTTGCCTACTTGGCACATGATAGATGCTCCTAAGATGATTACGCCATACTACTTTGAATGAGAAGCTATGTAAATATTCCCCATTTATTTACTGTTATTTATGGTGATTTAAGTAGCATTGTTAAATGTTAAGGGGCTAAACAGCCCCCCAAAATGGGCAAATGTAAAAACGTTAACCCCATATATTTTTTTGTGCGCAGAAAACACATATTGAATTCAATGAATGGCTGAGCACTGCCTCTGATTGGCTGAGCACTGTGACCAATCACAGACAGCGCTCAGCTGTCATTCAATGAATGGCTGAGCACTGCCTGTGATTGGCTAAGCGCTCAGCCATTCAGACACAGCACTTTCAGGAGGTGGGGATTGTTAAATCCCCAGCAGGAGAAGAAGCTTTAGAAGAGTGCCAGGGAGCCAACCAGAAGACGTACCAAAGCCCCTACAGCGACAGAGAGGGGATGTTTTGTTTTTTTTTACAGCGGCTAGGGATGATTTTCACGGAAGAGCTTATATTTCAATCCCTTCCACGAAAATCACTGTGGGGGTTGCCTGCATCCCATTGCTTTCAATGGGACCGACGGCATCAATGATCAATGAATGGCTGAGATAAAAGAGACATATTACTGAGACATATTGCTCTTTTTTCATAGACAAAATAAAACTGACAAAAACATACTTTAATTACTTTTGGAAAGTGTAAACACTTTGCTTTAGACACCAGAACTATCTATAATATTAAATTGTGTCATTCTTCATCAGAGAAAAGCAATATTAGCGCTCTTACCCACTTGCGTTTTTTTGACACTGCGATATCGCTGTGTTTTTTTAACAAAATTGTCTATGGGACTTTCTAATGTTAAAAACGCATCGCACAAAAATAGCACAGAATCAACTTGCGATGCGTTTTTAACATTAGAAAGTCCCATCGACAATCATGTTAAAAAAATGCAGCGATATCACAGCGTTAAAAAAACGCAAGTGGGTAGGTGCCCTTACTCACGTATTTTCTACTTTTTTGTGTCTTTACCATGGTCATCAATGATCAATGAATGGCTGAGGGCTGCCTGTAATTGGCTGAGCGCTGTGACCAATCACAGGCAGTGCTCATCTGTCATTCAATCAATGGCTAAGCGCTGCTTGTGATTGGCTGAGCGCTCAGCCAATCAGACCAGTGCTTTCAGGATGTGGGTATTTTTAAATCCCCGCCTGCTGAAGAGCTTTAGAACAGTGCTGGGGACCAAGCGATAAGATGCGCTGGAGCCCCGACAGCAGTGGACAGGTGATGTATATATATTTTTTATTTTTTTCACCAGCAAGGGATGATTTTCAGGGAAAAATCACTGTGGGGGTTGCCTGCATCCCATTGCTTTCAATGGGGCAGCAGCACTGGACCATTGAAATCAATGGGAGAAGATCATGATCCTCTACTACAGCTGTGACAGCTGTGGCAGGGGGTTCCTTCATCCCTGCCTGGAGTCCCCTTGTCACTGAACAACTGTAACAGTGCTGTCACAGTGTTCAGTGATGAGGGGACTCCCCACAGGAATATTTTATGCACAGCACAAACCTTCCCGTCGCACGGCTGTCTGATCTTTTGCTGGTGCATGTATTTTGTACCTGTAAAAGACGGACATCTGAACATTGCATAGAGAACCAATGGTTCTATTAGACTCTCTTTTTTTGCGCACATAGGCATGCGTAAAAAAAGCTCGTCTGACTTCGCCCTTAGCAAAACAAGCATTCTTTTGGCAACATGATGGCATTAAATATCTGGACATAACAATAACTGCCTTACATAAAAGTCTATACCAATAAATTTTGGAAGCTATGCTTAAGCTACTGCAGGAAGAATCTCAAAGACTACCTAAATTTGAGATATTGGGGTTGAGAAAAATAGCTACTTTCAAAATGGTTTGTTTCTGAAATTATTATATTTGTTTCACACTTTTTCCATTGAACTACTAAGGCATTTATTCATAGCTGTGAACCAGATATTATCCCATTTTGTTTGTGTGCAACATAAAGCCTGTATGGCTGGTAATACTTAAAAAGGATAGATCGGCGGAGGTCTGGGTCTCCTAGATATCTATGATTATTATCTGGCTATGCATGCCTCCTAACTAGCTCTATTGTAAAGATCAGGTGCTGGTTTGGAGCCTCATGTTGTGACCAGTATGGGCCGGTAGCATAGTCAGGGTTATGCTAGAGGTCGGTACACTGGTAGTATTGGTTGCTGAACAAAAGAGCAGACAAATAGCATAGTCAGGTTGAAGCCAGTGGTTGCTACATGGGTAGTATTGGTTGTGGTACAAAGAAGTAGACAGGTAGCATAGTCAGAGTGAAGACAGAGGTCGCTACAAAAGTCTATCTGTTTGCAGCATTGAGGAGCAGGCAGGTGGTGGAGCTTGACTACAGGTTTGGGAGAACAATAATCTCACACGAATGAGAGATGCTGGGCCAGATTATATAGGTTATATAAGCAAGAAGCAGTGGAGCCAATCAGGAAGACAGTAGCAGGAACTAAAAACAGAAACAAGGTTTAGCAGAGGAGCTTGTCAAAGGGCTGGATAGCTCAACAGGTAGAGCTGCCGCCTAGAAAAAAGGAGCTCCTGGGCTTGAGCCCTGACATCCATGATGGAGGTCTGAGACATAGAAACATTGAGTTCATACAGTGAATTATTTGGCACCCCCTTTCTCCACCAAATCCTTACTTGTAATACCTTTATGGAGCTTATCTTTACTCTACTGCCTCTGCCTGCTGACCTATATATCTTTAAAAGCATGGAAAAAATGTTGTGATCACGCAAAACCCAAGGGTGCCCTTCCAAAGGATTCTCTCCAGCACACTATCCATTATTTGAACATCTCTTGGTGGAACTCAATTGGTATTTCTACTACTGCACAGAAAATCTCTTATGTTATATGAGCAGCTTTTAATCTCAATATCATCTGACTACAAGGGACTATTATAAATATTTACAAATGTATTTCTTAAGTGTCCACAAACTTTTTTTCGTGGCAATTTGAATATATTTAAGATATTTTCAAAGGAACCAGAGGGCTAAAGCTGGTATACACATTACTATATAACCAATACATTTCCAAAAGAGACATCCACCTAGAGAATAGGAGAGGGAATTAGCTCAAGAATTTAGTGACAAAGAGTGAGGAAAAGCTTTTCACTTGACGTATAAAACACTCAAATGTAGCTCACATGTGGAAACAATTATGAAAATTATATTGCAATGGCATTACACACCAGTGCATTCAGCCCACATGTACACTAATAGTATGCTGATTTCTGGAGAAGAGAGTTGTGACATTAGAGGAACACTGCTACATAAATTGTGGAGCTGTTCTCTTCTTTGGTTGGATACATGGTCTCGAAAACTCCATCTTTAGCATTGATTAACATTGGCTCACACAGAATTCCATCGAAAACTTTGAACATTGAGATACAAAGTGTTGACATTATCGAATCATGTCATACTGAGACACTGGAAAAGTGTAGACAACCCTGATATAGAATAAACTATTACTTGGATCAACCAGACATATGTTTATGAAAAAATGCTTTCATGCAATGACTTCACACTCTCTAAATTCCATATTGGTATGAATATGATACTACCCCTATCTAGGTAACAAATATTTGAAGCAATTTCCTTCTACTTGGTAACTACTTATTAATAGAGATGAGCGAGCGTACTCAGCCACGCCCCTTTTTCGCCCGAGCGCGGCGATTTTCGAGTACTTCCGTACTCGGGCGAAAAGATTTGGGGGGCGCCGTGGGTGAGTGGGGGGTTGCAGCATGGAGTGGGGGGTAGAGGGAGAGAGGGCTTCCCCCTGTTCCTCGCTGCTACCCCCCGCTCTGCCACGCCTCCCCCCGCCCCCCGGCGCCCCCCCCGAATCTTTTCACCCAAGTACGGAGGTACTCGAAAATCGCGGTGCTTGTTTGAGTAATTACTCGAAACGAGTAGGTTCGCTCATCTCTACTTATTAACTTACTTACCTTACTGTTTCTAGGTGAAATGTTCTTATATATTTCTATTACGCAGTCTATGAGCTATCTTGTAGATTTGATATGTGCTGCAAATGAATATATATTTTGTTCATAAAAGATAACTACTTAGCGTGTTGTATCCCATTTTTTGAAAATAAAAAAAATAATAAATACCATTGAAACAAAAAGAAAAAAATTGCTTAGTCAAGTAGACACAAACTACATAACCGTTATATAACCTTCCTTGACCGATAAGTTTGATATATTAGTTACAAGAATATACAGTTGATATACAGTGGCATCCTCTGCTGTTGCAATTTTTGCTATTTTCTTAAAAAACTATATGTTTAGTAGGGCAAAACCACGAACGTAACCTTATCTGCAGATAGTAACTGCGAGCTTGCAAGATTGCTTTTAAAGCGCCATATCTTAATAAATGGATCTTTAGAGTTTCGCTAGAGGCTTCCAGGCAAGCACATCATTTTCCTAATATTGATGCTTGATAGGGAAATCTCATCAGATGATATATTGCTTTTGTTCGTAGACAAAATGAAACTGACAAAAACACACTTTAATTACTTTTGGAAAGTGTAAACACTTTGCTTCAGACACAAGAACAATCTATAATATTATATTTTTCATTCCTCATCAGACAAAAGCAGTAAAACTCAGGTATTTTCTAGTTTTTTGTGCCTTTACCATTTTATGGCAAATAGTTAGTGTTAAATAATAATTAGTAGAAATGTTGCTGTTGAGCCTTTAATAATGCAATTGAATTACCTTGAAATTAAGCCTGCCCTAAATACCTCTTGTGGGAATATTAACCCTTTCCAATCCACTGTCTGACGTCTGAAGACATTTTGATTGAAGGCTGTACAGCTCCAATGTCGGAAAACGTCCGGCAGGGTATTTTAATGGCCGCTAAGTTGTCAGGGACCTCTCTAGCATGTCCACAGTACTGGCTCTAGCCAGCAGATGGCACCATTGTATAATGGCAGAAAGATAAAGCCCCCTAGGAAACCCTGAATCCAAAATTGAATTACAAAGGGTTAAACAAGAACAAACATTTTTGTTGCAGCAGTGTAGCCTCCATTAAATATTCACTTTAAATAGTTTACAAATATACTAAATTAGCACAGACTGTATTATTATTATAAGTTGCAGCCTGTAATATAGTCTGGAACTGCTTTCACAATTCTGTAGGCTTTAGAGTCTTAAAGGGGTTGCCTGTTTCAGACAGCCCCATTTTCTTAAAAGGTTTCTCTCGCAATCAGCTCATCACAGGGTGCACTGCTGTTGGAAACTTCAGTGATCTGTTGTAATTTATGGGGGAACCTATCGTGCCACCACAATGTAAATTAAGCATTTTGCAGTTAATTTAAAAAGACCCTTCATATACTGGACAAGTGTGATGGGTTCTCCAGAGCTAAATACGCTTTTCAGGTTTTATTCACATGAGCATTATATTGCGGCTAAGTTAGCCAAGCAATCAAATCGCGACTATCTCAAACCATGGTTTCTTACCACGTTTCCCCAAAAATAAGACCTAGGCCTACCCAAATAATAATTCCTACCCTGATTTTCAGAGGGGTGGCTTGAAATATAAGCCCTCCCCTGAAAATAAGCCCTAGCTACACTACATGGGAAAAAAAACAATACTCACCTAGCAGGCACTATTCAGGTCCCTCTCGCTGGTCTCTGACGCTCTGGCAGTCTTTCATGTAGTCTTCAGCACTGAGAGAGTATTCTATTCCTGGTAATGGGGCTTGAATACCCCACCTCCAGCAAGAGATTGCTGTGACTGATTCAGGAACACCGCCTCAGCCAATCAGAGGCGGCGCTTGATGAACCAATCATGGTCATTCATTGATGTCATTCCTGGGAGGGAACATGACAAATAGTCTATTTCTTAAAGGTTTAACCCCACTAGAAGCAGTTATGAATGATGGTTTACAGTCTTGGGCTAAGTTGGGAAATGATTGTATTAACTTTCTTGATGTATAATATCAGTATTGCATTCTCTCTTCTGTTCTGCTAAATACCTATTTTTCCCTTAGCTTGACAATTAATACATATATTGAAAGTTCAAATAACTAAAACATGGACTATAAACTGACAAACAGATATCCAACATTAAAATGTCAAAGTTATGGCTTGCTGGTGACAACTTGAGATTGGATCCAGGGGAACATTAAGACATCAGCCCCAGCCCATGTGAACCCAATGCTATATATGTGCATTGAAAGCCTATATATTTGCGCATATGTGCAGCGAATATGCAAGCTTTCTGCATATGTCATGCACATTTATGCACACCCATTGATTTCAGTTGGCTCTTGCGGTGTGCAAATCACATGAAAAAAATACACTCATGTGAACGAACCCATTGAATTCAATGGGTCCCATTCACTGTGTATTAGGTGCACAAAATGTGCATGTGTAATCAGCTGCGCACGCTTGTGTGAACGAGCCCATACGGTCAGATTTTTTCTTCCCGTAATTTTTGTTTCCTTATTTGATTTTGTGTTCTCCACATTTATACCTATGCTGCCTCTGATTGGTGAGGCTGTGACCAATCAGAGGCAGCTCATTCAGCAGGCGGGGATTTTAAATCCCCGGCTGCTGAATACTACTCACAGCAGTTCAGGAGAACTGCCGGCCGGCCGCGGCTGAACTCCGTCTGCCGGGACCAGGTGAGTATATTTTTTTTTTTACTTTTTACACATTTCTGGATGAATTTCAGGGAAGGGCTTATATTTTTAAGCCCTTTCCGAAAATTCATCCCGCGCTCGCCGGCAGCCCATTGCTTTCAATGGAGCCAGCTGTATTGCCGGCTCAATTGAATTCAATGGTCAGTGCTCGTTTAATCGAGACGAGTACCGCGTGGTGCTCGTCTCGAGTAACGAGCATCTCGAGCACCCTAATACTCGAATGATCATCAAGCTCGGACGAGTATGCTCGCTCATCTCTACTTGTGTGTATATCCATCCCATAAGGACACAAATAGTACATCCTGGTGGACATAACACAAATACTTGAAAACTATTTATATAACTTTTGTTATATAATATTGCTATCTGCAATTATTTGCATTTCAAAATGAAAAGTGCATTATGCCATAAATAGAACAATAATTTTGACGGGCATGATAAATACATACTTCGCCAGTCCTAGTGAGACATAGTGGCACCTTTTGTTCCCCAAAGAAGTAATGAGTTACCTTTAGTTAGACAGAAGCTCTAAATAGCTCTAATATGCCTATTGTGGGTCTGAGGTGGTGAGGTGGCATGAATCTAAGCCCCCTCCTATATTTATATTACATCTTAGAGCATATGAAAAGGCTTAAAAAGTATTTATTAGGAACATTACTTAAACAATATTTCCTGCTATTCTTGCACCAGCAATAATAATGCTGCAAGTACATTAATCTCCTAAATAGTTGTACAATTGAACAAGAGTCTAATTAAGATGTCTGGCCTGAAGCTGTGTACTGGAAGCATTATCTCATAAACAAATATTCCCAGTATGTTGTAGATTATAAAAGTAATTTTTTATATGCTTTTCTGGTATCACCGTACACAATGTACTTGTGAGACAATCAACAGCCTTACAGATAAAATTTAATTTGAAATGCAAAATTAATTTATAGTAATGTTGTTGGGCACAGTCATAAAATAAAATGAGGTTATTTGTGGGTCAATTAAGGTTTTCTTATAGGTTTGTTTTACATATACGCATATATAAGCAATTCTGAATAATAAGCACTTTCGATATGCAATTTTTTGGAGTGCTGTGTTTCTATAAATTACTATATGTGTAGTGTACAGAGTGGCGGTAGATAAATATATACACATTGAGGGCTTGGTCAAACGAGCGATTTTTTTAGCGCATGAATAGCCGCGCTAAAAAAATTGCACATCGTGAAAAATTGCGTGAACAGGTGAATTTGCACTCGCATGGCCTATCTTTTGCAGGTGCGATTATTTAGCGCTTCCAAAAAAAACGTACATGTGAACGCTTTCATTGGAAAGCATTGTTCTAATAGAGCCGCTTTTTAAGTGCAGCTATTCATGCGCTAAAAAATTGCTCATCTTACCGAGGCCTGAATGAGCAATCAGGGTGACTTCAAACATGGTCTTTAGTGCTCTAGTACCTGAGAATCAGTATTTTGAATCCTGACATCGTTGTGGTGTTTTCTCATGCAACAGTTTTAGGCTGCATTCCCACGAACGTATATCGGCTTGGTTTTCATGCCGAGCCGATATACGTTGTCCTCATCTGCAGGGGGGGGGGGATGGAAGAGCCAGGAGCAGGAACTGAGCTCCCGCCCCCTCTCTGCCTCCTCTCCGCCCCTCTGCACTATTTGCAATAGGGAGAGGTGGGGCGGGGCTAAGTTCCATGAATTAGCCCCACCCCTGGCCCGCCTCTCTCTATTGCAAATAGTGCAGAGGGGCGGAGAGGTGGCAGAGAGGGTCGGGAGCTCAGTTCCTGCTCCTGGCTCTTCCATCCTCCCCCCCTGCACACGAGGACAACGTATATTGCCTCAGCGTGAAAACCGAGCCGATATACATTCGTGGGAATGCAGCCTTAAGAGTATGCTGAGAGTATTGTGATCAAGGAAAAATATCCAGAGGAAGAGGATCTTGTGGACATAAATGACCCATCAGCAGATGATAGTCCTGTCACACGGTGTCCAGCGACACTCCTTGATAATCCAAATCCGGATAGAGGTATAAGAACATGCAAAGCCACCAGTCGGGGATCATGGACCTCCAAATCCCAAGATCAGTCCAGAAATGCAAAAGAAGGGTGACAGCATCAAAGGTGTCGAGTAAAAGCTAAAATTACATTTATTGCTCCTTGTTTAAAAATGGCAACGTTTCGACCGGAGGTCTTTATCAAGCCTTCCATCAGCAGATGATGTCAGTGGAGGTTGGCAAGAATCATTCTAAACAAATGGTGCATAGTCAAGCACATTGCCTCCAAATAAAATGCTGGTACTCCAACCATCATGTTCGAACACACAACTTGTTGTTCCTTAGCTCGGATAGGCTATAAAAGCAGATGATCAATTTGAGTTCCATTGCTATCTAAGAAAAGCAGTAAAGCAGGATTTTGTTGGGCAAAAAAGCACAAAATTGGATCACAGAGCAATAGAAAACATTGCATGATCAACGTTGTACCATCTCAATGGTAGCATCAGAATTTAGTGCAAGCAGCCTGAATCGATGACCACTTCCTGTCACCTGTTCAGAGCCCCATATAATTTGTAGCAACAACATTCCTACAGAACAATTTCGCAGAATCTATGCCTCAACAAATTGGTATGTTTTTGAAGACCAAAGGAGGCTCAACACACTGCTAGATGGATGTCTCTAAAAAAAAGTGTCCATTATATCATTTTATTTTATTTACTACTGTTGTATAATATTATAACTAGGATTGAACCTGTGCATGGCACACATGCCCTCAGTATTATGTAAAACAGGCATAGGTGATATTTCACCTGAGGCCAAGCTTTTACACAACATCCGTACTCTAATTAGCACATTTTATAGAAAACTGCCGCAGCGAAAGATTGAAATGAATAAGAGATAATGGATTTGTTGTGTACAGATTTGAACTGCAGGCTAAAAACATAAAAAATCTAAGCATAAAGAAATGCATGGTGCACAATAGCAGTATAGGAAGAAGATGAGTTGATGAGGGGGGCCACTAGTGTTTTCAATCTTCAAACCAACTGCAAACTTCAAATCAAATGTTAAAAATTCTGGCAATACAGGACAAGTATAGTTGTCCTTAGATTATATTCACTGCAACTTGAAATTAAGCATTCCACAAACAAAAAAAAATGTTATTAAAAGTTTCTCATTTAAGCAATGTATTCATCAATATCTTATTATGCAGGTTCAAAAAAGAGAATGGTCTCATTCAAGGCTTTCAACTATTGGGCAGAACAGAAAGCCGCTACAAAGAGTCTCTTGTTCTGGAGGACCTAACATGTCTATTCATTACATCAGCAGCTTACTTATTTTAATGAGGATATAATATTTTATTTCCACCATGGTGGCATTTGCTATTGGATTCTCTCTTAACCCTTTGCAATCTAATTGTAGATTCAGGGTTTCCTAGGGAGCTTTCTCTTTCTGCCATTATACAATGGCGCCATCTGCTGGCCAGAGCCAGTACTGTGGTATAAGACATGCTGGAGAGGCCCCCAACAACAGAGCAGCCAGTAATATACAGTAAGAATACTCTGCTGGACGTCTTCCGACATCAGAGCTGTATAGCCTTCAATCAGAATGTCTTTAGACGTCAGACAGTGGATTGGAAAGGGTTAAACTACTGCTATTCACATTGAACCAACAAAGGGACACTCAGAATTCAACTGATAGTCAGAAGACATCTCTAGCAGAAAAATATCCAAAGCAGACATCCACTTAGGAAGGAAAACACTATTGAATAAAACCTTAACAATGCAGTGCATGAAATGGAATGCTTTTGCTTTTGTCTCTCAAAAGACTTAGCAGGCAAAATGGTATGTATCCACCGACCGCCACGACCAACCACCAGAGTGGGAGAACCCCGGACAGAGCCACCAGTCCAGGCCCCCGCAGTGCCAGGACAAGCAGCACGCACCAACCGGACACCGGCATCCCCAGTGGTAACCCCATATCTAACAGATGCTCTAGTTAGTGTTCTTAAACAAATCTTCAACATTGCTCCATCTTGTGAAATGCATAGCAAATTTGGATTGCAGGGCAGTTGGTTGACCGGTGGCTGAGCTGACTGAATAATTAGATATTTAAACTTTAAAATCTGATAATTTTAGTTGTAAAATTCTCCTAAACCCAGGTATGATATTAGAAGAATAGCAGCTGCTATGAAATCATGGACATGTGACACTATAGCTTGGTGTACCACATTGATCTCAACTTTATTCCAACATTCAGCACTTTTTAAAGCATTTTGAGTTGCTTATCTTTCTATCCAATAATCAAGATATCAAAGGAGTTGTAGAAATTTCCTAGAATTGTGTATAACATTAATTCTGCTACGTCATCTTATTATTTTAGCATAAGAGCACATGACGTCAATGACACGATGTTATGACATCAATGGCTTTTTATCACAGTGCTCCATCTTGATATACCATCAAGATTAAGAAGCCAAAGTAGCTATTCAAGACTATGCCCTATAACCAATAAGCTCTCTAATATTTCAATATATGTCTTCTTAAAGATACATACACAATTTTTATCACAATAAGTAATTAGGTCATATAAAGAATCAATTTGACAATGTTACATAAATATATTCTCTAATATTCCCCCATTTTGTGACTGTTTCTGCCTTGTCTCATTATTTCACGCAAGCCTCCCATTCTCCCCCCAAAACTATCCCTGTTTTACAGGGGCAGATTGCCTTACCTAGCACTGGAAGAAGGGTGTGAACCCCTGGGCACTTTAGAGGAGTTCACACCTCTCCCCCATACATGTTAACCTCCCGTTGGGCGTCTCCACACAGGAACCTATGGCAACTGCACTATCCCTGGTTAGGAAAAGGAGCATGCTCATGAAAGTAGAAACAGATCATCACTTGCTGCTTTGTTTTATTCAGCTCCATAGAGTATGATATGCATCATGGCGGTTTCTCCTTGGAGAGGAAACCGGAGGGTCTTCTTTTTGCTTAGGGTGTCTTACAAACCCTGTATGTAAGACAAAAATTCCATAATTTTAAAACAACATAAAGTAAAAGTACCATTAACATAGGGTGTAATAACCAATTTAGCATTTTCTTCACCAAGGATGACGATCCTGTGAAAATGTCATACCAATGATGACCAGCATGAGGGTGCATTCACACGAACGTATATCGGCTCGGTTTTCATGCCGAGCCGATATACGTTGTCCTCATCTGCAGGGGGGGGGGATGGAAGAGCCCAGGAGCAGGAACTGAGCTCCCGCCCCCTCTCTGCCTCCTCTCCGCCCCTCTGCACTATTTGCAATGAGAGGAGGCGGGACGGGGGCGGGGCTAAGTGCCGTGAACTAGCCCCGCCCCTGTCCCGCCTCTCCCCATTGCAAATAGTGCAGAGGGGTGGAGAGGAGACAGAGAGGGGGCGGAAGCTCAGTTCCTGCTCCTGGGCTCTTCCAGCCTCCCCCCCCCTGCACATGAGGACAACGTATATCGTCTCGGCGTGAAAAACGAGCCGATATACGTTCGTGTGAATGCACCCTCAATCTGTATTTTTGTTGCTATAGATATTAGACCTTTTGAAGTTATAATTGTCTGTTTCTACATTTCAATCAATATGCGGTTCATCATTTGTAGTTTTTTTTCAAGGTATTTTGTATCCTTCATCAATCTGCTGATATTATTTAATGATAATGAGATGTGAGACATTTGCAATGCATCCGGGTGCTCATGCAAAGCTAGTGCTCGCTCTGCATCAGGTAGGAATATATATGTCTCATCTAACCAGTGTAAAACAGGTATATTCTTAAGACAGCCAGAAAAGGGAAGGGTTAATCGTACATCTCTGTAGTGTTTGCATAATTTGCTACCATGCAGACATATTGTGGACCAATTTCTACAAACATGGTATCTATGGGTGTCAATATGGTCCATTTACATATGATTACTGCAAAAGACAGGGCTTGTATACAATCCAATGTTTCCTCACACTTTGCATTATTATGTGCAGATTTTCTACTGTCAATCATGGACCCTTAAAAACTTGGGTTGCCAGTACTGATATGGGTATACAGATGGACCAAAAATAACAGGGAGGATCACACACCTGAACGTAAGGTCAGAATTCTTGTAAAGTATACAAGTTGCCCCATGCAGTAGGTCTCCTGGCATTTTCACACTTTTTAGTCTGGGGTCTCCCCAAACATCATTTGGTATAACATGTATAATTAAACATATTTATGCATAAACGCTCATTATTGATCATTAAGTTAGACTGAGCTTCATCCTTTTCATGCAGTATATATATATATATATATATATATATATATATATATATGACTAAATTACATAGCTAAGCTAAAATTAAATATTTTCAACACATCTTTATCATAGCCCAACATTAAATGTTGAGGAAAAAATAAATTGCATCCACTAGGTCTTTAGATTTACTGCCTGAGCTACATCTTCTCCCACCTGAGATACGCTATTTTTCATTACCTCCATATCAGTGGAGTTCAATACATCTACTTCAGTACCTACCCCTCCCAGTAGGGTGTGATACCAATCCCTTCTTTGCCTATTACACTTATGCATTATGGGGAATGACATATAGAAGTGTATTACTGTTTTTTGTGATTTATTGGATACCTTGTAGGAGGCAGGAGTCCTTCTCAGATATTAGTATCTACTACAGGAGTTTCTGTTATCACTGTTAAGAAAAACTGAGCAGGGTTGTAACAGTATGGAAATAAGGTGGTGCGGTTACATTTAAATATACCACAACAGAGCATATAGGTACCTCTCTGACTAATAGGGATGTTTTATATATTATTTGAGCATTGACTAATGGCTTGCTCATAACAGCCTTATTCATAACAGCCATATGTATTTGATCTAGCTTGCAACCAAACATGGGTACTTGTGATATTTGAAACTGTATTTTTGCGTCAGTTCCCTCTATCTGAGCGTATCTTCTTATGTGTTCCCAGGGACCTCTGGCTACCTTGTATATAGGTCCAATAAAGTGACACTCAACAATACACAGGTCATGCTACTTTCACACGTCCAATTCCCCAGACATTGAATACATAATCAGAGGGAAGCCCCTCTTTAGGCTGTTTTACCGAACACTCCTCCTGGTGTCAGAGTATCTCCTTCGTTTGTTGCCATTATTATAAGGATAACCATTATATGACACCTGATAGATATTTACCCTTATAGATAAGATGTCAACACAGATATATGTATATAGCCAATTTGCAACCTTTAGAAGTGTTAGAGCAGTCTATGTGTGTGCTTTTGTTGTGTATTCAGTACTTTCCCTATGTTGTGTAAAGCACAGGTCATATACACCTGGCTATACCTGGCTGTGACAGTGCTAAATCAAAGAGTAATCCAATGTTGAGACACAAGGTTATACATATCAGTCTTTGACTGGTATGATTGTCTATTTGCACAGTGGGTGGCCACCATTGAGTAGAGGGCATGAGGGAGACATAATTGGTGGTCTTTTCCCCACACGCTGGTGTCCATATGGCTTATCCCTGCCGTCATCCAGCTCCCCATTTCATACTGTGTAGCCTGGTTCTAAAGAGACTTGAGCAGATCAAGCCTCACTGGAGAGGCTGGGGTTACAGCCTGAACGTGGATTTGCCCTCTTATCCTAGGGTTTTACTGCAGCTGCCTTGGCAGCAGTGTCCGCGCATGCATTTCCCTTTGCTTCTAGACTGTCCTCCTTTATTATCTTTAGTTGTATAGGTAATATAACAGCTTCCATATTGGACCATAGTCGTGTGCTATTCTAAAAGCATACCTGGAATCTATGCGTATGTTTGCTGTGTTACCCTCTGCCGCTTTGCATGCTTCGGTCAGTGCCTTCGATTCCGCCTCCTGTGCTGACAGATGAGGTGGAAATGGTTCTTCTTTTTGTTACCTTATTCTGTGTGACTACTGAATATCTGGTAGAGAACTTGTCATTTTCCTGGTATCTTGAGCCATCTACAAAAAAAAAAAACCAAAAAACCATCGCAATCTGGGTTAGCAAGGGGTTAATTTTTTTACTTCACACCAACATACAGAGTAATGCAAATCACACAGAACAAGACTGAACATAGAGTATATGTCTGGCCACTTGCACAGACATACCACACTCCTCAATGTTCCCACCAACATACCAGGTTGTGCATACAACATATACCAGGAACCCCACCCAGAGGTCAAATGAATACAGATAGTCAACCATAGCCAGTCCAAGTGTCCTCACACCAGGGTAATAGAGAGTCAGCCACTGTGCTGACATAGGGAACAGTGTCAGGCATCACCCATCCGACACACACATAGGACATCAGACAACTGGAGGCCGCACCTGTCAAAGGGAAGGGAAGAGGGGATCTACATATGATATAGACAAGGACTACAGGTGTCCAGACCATCTTCAGAGGAGGAAAGAGATACTAAAGACAAGCATTCACTACACTAGCTCTGAGTGGGATTAACAGTGATACATAAAGCACTGAAATGACCAGCAATCTTTCACAAGAGTTTGCTGGTATTTATCTGCCGCAGACCAGGGGGATTGGCTGGTGGAGAATACCACACCCAGCCAGCTCAATTATCCCTACATGTGAAGGTGTGCACAAGAAAACCTGTAGAGCCACAGGTCCCAGAAGCACAACCTTAACAATTTCCAGCAACTAGAGAACCCCACAGCCTCAGGGAGGGACAGATAGTAGATGTCTCTCGAATTCCCACTCACCACATTGGTAGCGCCAAAATTGTTATCGCTAACATCTGCAAAACCCAGGTACATCTTGATTGTGCAAAATTTGTTATTGGATGAATAGCAGCTGCTATGAAATCATGGACACGTGATTAATCTATAGCTTAGTGTACCGCAATGATCTCCATTTTGTTCAAACATTCAGCACTTTTTATAGCATTTTGAATTGCTTATCTTTCTATCCAATAATCAAGATTTCAGAGGAGTTGTAGAAATTTCCTAGAATGTTCTATAACATTAATTCTGCTACATTATCTTGTTCTTTTAGCATAAGAGCACATGACGTCAATGATGTGATACTATGATGTCAATGGCTTTTTTTCACAGTGCTTCGTCTGGTTATGCCATCTAGATTAAGAAGCCAAAGTAGCTATACATGACTACGCCCTATAACCAAAAAGATCTCTAATATTTCAATATATGTCCTCTTAAAGATACATACACAAGCTTTAGCACAATAAGTAATTAAATCATATAAAGAATCAATTTGACAATGTTACATAAATATATTCTCTAACAGAAGGTTTAACAATTCTAGTTTATTCAAATTCAGTGATAATCGAGCATAGGGATGAATATTTGTCCTTCTTTTGTAACTTATTCATATACAAAGGATAAAGGTTGCAACTTAAATCACATCACTGTCTATATTCAATGTATAAAGATGGCAACCTACATCTCATCATTATCTATATACAAAGGTTACAACTTACATCACATCACTGGGAGGCAGCATCATCTGACTTGTATAACAGCAGTTGAGAATCTCATTTCAACGGCGTCAAGACAGAGCAATCTTCTCTAGAAAATTAGATTGACAGGTAGGGTGCCCCACATCTATGTGAAGAGCTTTTGTCTTAGCTTTGACTAGATACAAGCTTTATTCTATACTAGCGTATTCTGTCGCAAGGCAGAAAGTGAAACTCATGGACACAGCTGTGTCCTATTACACAACCAAAAATGCTGATCCTGCACACTATGCATGATTTCTTCATTTTGACTATCTGCTCTGAAAAAAGTTATTTCAAAGTTCATAAATGGATAAAAAGACATAAATGGAGTCTAAATAATCATATGTAGAATCAGCATATAGCATCAACAACTTTATTGCAACATTCCCTTAACCTTTATTTGCCCATTGGTTTGGTGAGCCAATGGATCTTCAAGTATCATATTTCTTCAAGTAATGTATGAACATCTTTGAAAGAAACCGCTCCTTTAGTTTCTATATTCACTGTGAGAGATCAATGAAGCAAAGCAAATAATCTGAGAGTGATTCAACAGGCTGCAAAAGGAGATAAGGAGGATCTACAGGTTTTATCTAACAATCCAGGCATAGACGATTAATGTCATGAAGCACACAGTGCTGTATGTCAAATTGCTTCTGTTTTGTAATTTAATAGTTAAGTGGCATGAGATCTAACTGGTCACTCCACTTTAATAATGTAATAGAAGTCATCACAAGTATGGTAGGGAGAAGTGAAAGGGACAAAAAACTGTAAAAAGAAGCAAGGCACAGTGGATTTCTTTTGGTTTCAGGCAGTATATCCATCTGGTCTTAAAGAGACTTTGTAATTTGCTTTATTCATTTAATAGAATTGATGTAGATAAGTCTATGTATCTTGTATTTCTATGTCAATGATGTATATATATATATATATATATAGTGTCATAGTACTGTATGTAATGGCCTCATGATCTTTCTGTTTTTCATATGCTACAGCCCATACTACTATTGTTCAATACTAGTCATCTTGATATGGTATCACTGAGGCCATGGCTAGATCTATTTGGATAACGATGGAGTATATATTTCTAAGTAGGTCTTTTTTACTTGACTGTCTGCTGTCATGGTTACCAATTCTCATGTAAATAGAAACTTGTGTGTGTGTGTGTGTGGGGGGGGGGGGGGAGCAATATTAAGAGACCTACAGTGTATATCTTCCTTATGAGAGAAGTATATTTAATGGGTATCCTCTAAGTATTATGCTCGAGCATTATTTCATTGAATCATAGAATGGTAGAGTTAGAAGGGACCTTCAGGGTGATCTGGTCCAACCCCTTTCTCAGTGCAGGATTCACTAAGTCATCCCAGACAGATATTTGTCCAGTCTTTGTTTGAACACTTTCATAGAAGGAGAACTCGCCACCTCCCACCTGTCCCACTCATTGATCACTTTCACTGTCATAAAGTTTTTTCTAATATCTAATCTGTGTCTCCTTCCTTTCAGTTTCATCCCATTGCTTCTAGTCTTTCCTTGTGCAAATGAGAATAGTGCTGATCCCTCTGCACTGTGACAGCCCTTCAGATATTTGTAGACAGCTATTAGGTCTCCTCCCAGCCTTCTATTTTGCAAACTAAACATTCACAGATCCTTTAACCATTCCTCATAGGACATGATTTGCAGACCGCTCACCATCTTGGTAACTCTTCTCTGAACTTGCTCTAGTTTGTCTATGTCTTTTTTTAAAGTTTGGTGCCCAGAACTGGACACAGAATTCCAGATGAGGTCAGACTAAGGAAGAGTAGAAGGGGATAATTACCTCATGTGATCTAGAATCTATGCTTCTCTTAATACATCCCAGAATTTTGTTTGCCTTTTTGGCTGCTATATCACATTGTTGACTCATGATCAGTCTATGTTCTATTAGTATACCCAAGTCTTTTTTACATGTGCTGCTGCTTAGCCCAATTCCTCGCATTTTGTATGTTTTTTTTCATAGTTCCTGCCCAGATGTAGAACTTTGCATTTCTCCTTGTTAAATACCATTCTGTTAGTCACCGCCCACTCTTCAAGCTTTTCTAGATCTTTTCGAACACTCTTTTCCCTTGTGTTAGTTATCCCTCCTAGCTTTGTGTCATCAGCAAATTTAATCAGTTTCCTATCAATTCCCTCCTCCAGATCATTTATAAAAATGTTGAACAACAGTAGGCCTGGGACAGAGCCTTGTGGTACCCCACTTGATACATTCTTCCACTTGGATGTGCAGCCTTTTATGACCACTCTTTAAGTATGATCATTCAGCCAGTTTTGAATCCACCTAACAGTTGCCTTGTCAATCCCATATTTGTTCATTTTTTTAATTATAATAGTATGAGATACTTTGTCAAATGCTTTACTAAAGTCAAGATATACTATATATACTATGTCAACTGCATTTCCCCGATCAACCCAGTCAGTGATTCTGTCATAGAAGGAAATTAGATTAGTCTGGCATGACTTGTTTGTTACAAACCCATGCTGGTTCTGGTTAATTACTCCATTTTTATCTAAGTACTTGCATACTTGCTGTTTAATAATTTGTTCAAAGATCTTTCCCAGTATAGATGTCAGGCTCACAGGCCTGCAGTTTCCTGGATGCACCTTCTTCCCTTTTTTGAAGATAGGAACAACATTTGCCCTTTTCCAATCTTCTGGGACTACTTCTGTTCTCCAGAAATTTTCAAAGATTATGATGAGTGGTTCAGCAATTACTTCTGCTGCTTCCTCTCGTATCCTAGGATGTAAATGATCTGGACCTTGAGACTTGAATCAATTTAAATTAGCTATGTGTTCCCTCACCATCTCTCTGCGTATAGATAGCCTGCATTTTTTTATTTCCCCAATAGCACAGGGAAGATCAGTTGATGTTACATCTACTTTTTGAGAGAAAACAGATACAAAATAGAAATTTAAAAGTTCGGCCTTCTCAACTTCATTCTGAACCAATTCACCATTTTTATCTTGCAAGCATTCAATAGCATATTTGACTTTTGTTTTGCTATATATCATAATTATACCATAATTATGTTTGATACATGATGCTTATGAGCAGTCATTTTTTTGTCATATTTGAGATGGAACTACAACAGGGGGTGCATTGGATATAGCATTCCGAAGTTCCTTTCCATGCATTCATTGAGTGAAATTTGGCATAAATGTCAAATAAATGGTCATTTCTTTCATTGTATCAGTGGATAGATCTAATAAAGAGGCACTGATGTATGAGATAACCATAGGAGATTTGGCTGTTTATCAGTCAATTATTGGAACAAGACATTTTTATAAGCAAGGGAGAGCTGTTAGCCTGGTGTAGACATCAGCAAGGTATATTCTCCATTTTTTGTCCCATCCCTTTGATTGTAGGGTCATCTGATTCCTGAGATTAGTTATATGAGCTATTTATTTACCCTGTAGGCTATATCTGCACTAATTTTGCCATTTACAGTTTATGAGTGAATGATTAGTACTTGCATTTATCGTATTGTGTACCTTTCTTCTTGTTTCATTTGGCTTTGATTTCTGCTTCCATAATGAACCTGCAGGGGAAGCACATTTGAACTTGCTGAAATGTAATTTTTAAACTACTGTTTCTAATTCGTCTGTGATTTTTTTAAACTCTTGTTCTTAATGATGCATTTGTTTTTTAGCTTTGCCTAAATCTGTACATAGGTAAATTCAATCTAGTTTGATATAGACCTCTAAGATTGACATATGACTAATATGGTCCTTTGTTTTTCAAGTGTTTACATACCGTACTGGCTTATATACCCAGCTTCACACGAATTAATTTGATACAGGTGTTTACCTGTTGTACTTATGTAAACGTTTATGAAGTCATGGTTACTTCAGAGGAACCGAGGAATAAAATATGTATACACATAGAGGAGGGTTAGATTCTCCTCAGACTGCATGTATAGATGTCCCTCTGCAGATTGTGCCACCATTCCCACTCTCCTCACTTCTTACCCTTAAAGGTAATGCCCCTTTTTATTCAAATTTACCTACAAATGGGGAAGTTGCAGACCCTTTTTAGCCTAAGAGCTTGTTTCCATGAGT